>NC_059108.1:26934982-27534982 GCF_020740685.1 Jaculus jaculus | reverse complement strand
TTGCTTTCCCTGTTCTCAACCAAAGATCAAAGTGATACTTCAACACTGGTAGAAAAACTAGATGTGTCAGACTTAATCATATCAAAAGAAATCCTTATCCTGTAATGGTTCATTTTTACTGTCAACTTGATGGGATCTAGGAGACAAATCTCTGGATATGTCTGGGAAGTTTCTAGATTGAGTTCATGGAAGTGGGAAAGTACACCCCTAACTGCAGGAGATGACAGCAAGCAGTCCAAGGACTAGGATCCTAGACTGAATAAAAATGAGAAAGCCAGCTGAGCACCAGTATTCATCTCATTCTCTCTGCTTTCTGACTGGATTGAATATGACCAACTGCTTCATGTTTTTGCCACCTTTTCTTCCCCACTATGAGGACTGCATCCCCTCAAACTGTAAACCAAAGACAACCTTCCTTACCTTAAATTGCTTCTTCTCAGGTATTTGCTCATAGAAACAAGGAAAGTAAATCCAGTGCCTCTCAGAGGTCTTCCCAAGAGTAATGTAATATATTATGCCTTACATAGTGACTACAGTCCCTAGTCTTCTTCATATATAATGTAACCCCAGGAAATCATCCATCTCCTTAGTACCAGTGGCTGTCTACTACAGTTTCAACTGTCAAAAGTCCTAAACTCTTGGGTATTTTAAGGAGCAAAATTTTAGTCCACTAAACCTTGGATAAATCCATTAGCAGGACAATCTAGGGCACATTTGTCCCTACTCCCATTATATAGTATCACACACTCGTAACTGAAATCAGGTCAGAGAGACTCTAATATTGTGACAGCATGATCTACGACCTTCTCAAATCCTCAGATTAGAGAACAGTTCTCCAGTTACTGGGCCCACATCAATGTGTTCATTGTTGAGTAGGAAACAAAACCACAGTGAGATACAGATGTGGAGCAATCCATCTGTTCTAGCTTCACTGTTCATTCCTGCATAACAGTATCCACACTTGTACAATTCCAACTGTACCTCAATGTTTACAAACCAGAGTGTGCAGCCCTGAAGATGAACTTCAGATAGGTAAATACATGAATATTAAGATTTATGTATAACAGTTACATTTGGTATATAATTTAAGTTTACTATTTAGCATGCTCAATATTAAATAATATATCAGTAGTAACATTTATACAGTAGGTTACTAAAATTTAGCTATAATCAGGCTGACTTTATTCTCTACTTGCCCAGAGCAGTCCCAACTCAAGTGTATATGAACGACATCACCCTTTTGAGCTTAGACATATGTCCCAGTTCAAGGAGAACTATGTGGCTTGCCTTAACTATAGCCAGGGTCCTGCCTTCTCGATCCCTCTCTCTCTCTCTGCAAGACACGGCATCAAGCATAAGACCAAATCTATAAAGAATAGTTATCATATAACTGAAAGTAAGCACTCAGGGATGTGATTCTGAAAGAAGAGTCATATTATTTCTAGAGATGTCAACACTAAGAAATTCAAGTAGTTCTTGTCTATGAACAAGAAGCTATTTATTATTTCTATATTCAAATCATGATTTCACAGCAATCTTTAAAACAGTAGTAAGTCCATAACAATATGCTTATGAGAAAGAAAAATGCAGAGATAACCAAAATCATTCCATAGATCTTCATTCTCTCAGTTATGCACTACCATAAAATATACTTTCATCTGCAACCTTCTAATACTAACACATCAAAAAAAAATCTAAAGGAGTAAGTTTACTAAAAAGTATAGTGTGTTTTAAAATGACTTAACATGACTTTACCATGACAATTATGTAAAATTCACAAAACAATGACATTTCGTTGACATACTTCTTCCAACAGACAAAAGGATAGAGAGAAAATAGCCTTAAAATAGTGTCATTTCTGAGACAAATCAAACAAATTACAGAATACTAGCTAACAATTTTTTTATTATCAAGATTGAAAAGACCAACACTGTACCTGTTATGTGGTAAACAGAATTAAAACCAATTCCAAATCTTCCAACCTTCAAAGGGTCATCCTTTTTCCTGCTTCTTGCTATTTCTTGAATGCCATGCCAGTCTTCTGGGGTGAAAACCGCATTATTGTACACATACAGAGCTGACCCTGGATGTTAAAATGAACCAGCAGATAGTCAGCAAGAGGTCTACCACAATACTGAGTCTATGTCAAAAATCACTTATTTGATGAGAAAATGGAAAGAAGTAAAGGCAGTCAGTAATTGTACATTATAGTCTCATTCTTTTCATAATGAAAATAAAACACAGACTGATAGTAACAGCTAAAAGCCAAAGAAATATATATATTGTTGGCCAAAAATCCAGAAAGTAGAAATTAAGGGCATGTGGGACTTAAACACCAAAACACAGGGCAAACAAGGAAATTACTCACAGCACACTAAGCTCTGTGAAAACTGTTCTAGACAGAATATTTAAGTGACCTTTTATAAATATTTTATTTTTATTTACTTATCAGAGAGAGAGAGAATGGGTGCACCAGGGCCTCTAGCCACTGCAAACAAACTCCAGATGCATGTGCCACCCTGTCCATCTGGTGTACATAGGTCCTAGGGGGTTGAACATGGGTCCTTAGCACCTTAACTATTAAGCAATCTTTCTAAGCCTTAAATCACTCTTTATACACAGAATTACATGAAAATGTATTAAAGAAACTGGCAATTATCTACAGAAATTTTGTTACTAAATTATGTTATAAAGTGAGAAAGAATATTTTAATGATGTTAATAAGCAACTTGTTGAGCTACATTTTTTGGTTACTTTTTTTGTTGTTTTTTAATTTTGTTTGTTATTTATTTGAGAGAGAGAAAAAGAGGCAGATAGAGAAGAGGGACAGAATGGGAGCACCAGGACCTCCTGCCACTGCAAATGAACTCCAGAAGCATGGGTTCTGGAGAATTGAACCTGGATCCTTAGGCTTCACAGGCAAGCGCCTTAACTGCTAAGCCATCTCTCTAGCCCTCATTTTGTTTTTTATACAAGGCACTGAGTTTATAATATAAGAAGTCAGAGGCTGGAGAAATGGCTTAGCAGTTAAGGTGCTTGCTTGAGAAGCCTAAGTGCCCAGGTTTGATTATCCCCAGTACCCACATTAGCCAGATGCACAGGGTGGCACATGCATCTGGAGTTTGTTTGCAGTGGCTAGAGGCCCTGGCATGCCCATTCTCCCCCTATCTATCTATCTATCTATCTATCTATCTATCTATCTGTTTCTCTTGCTCTCCCTCACATAAATAAAATATTTTTTAAAAGTCAAGCTGGGGAGATGGCTCAGCAATTAAGGCCCTTACCTACAAAGTCTAACGACCTGGATTTGATTCCCCCAATACATACATAAAGCCAGACGTGCAAAGTGACACATGCATCTGGAATTCATTTGCAGTGGCTAGAAACCCTGGTATGCTCGTTCTCACTCTCTCTCTCTCTCTCTCTCTTTCCCAACCCTACCTGTTAGAAATTAATTATTTTTTTATTTTTTGTTTATTATTTATTTATTTGAGAGTGACAGACAGAGAAAGAGGGGGGAGAGCGAGAGAGAGAGAGAATGGGCATGCCTGGGCTTCCAGCCACTGCAAACGTACTCCAGACGCGTGCACCCCCTAGTGCATCTGGCTAATGTGGGTCCTGGGGAATTGAGCCTCGAACCAGGGTCCCTAGGCTTCACAGGCAAGCGCTTAACCACTAAGCAATCTCTCCAGCTCAGATAATTTTTTTAAAGTCATTAAAGTAGCATATGTTTAACAAATGATCTAGAATTTACACTGCTGTTTCCAAAACAGTATTTTTAACCACTAGCCATCTCTCCAGCCCCAAAATAGCTTCTTTCTTCAAAAATATAAATTATAAATATAATTAATCATATGAATAAATTTTAAAAGTATTTTGGACTCTATTTTGAAACCTATCTTCAAAATCCCTAACATGGTTTAAGCATACTCAACTATATTAACTCATCATTCTTTACATATAATAAATGTAGAACTGAGCCGGGCGTGGTGGCGCATGCCTTTAATCCCAGCACTCGGGAGGCAGAGGTAGGAGGATCACCCTGAGTTCGAAGCCACCTTGAGACTCCACAGTGAATTCTAGGTCAGCCTGGGCTAGAGTGAGACCCTACCTCAAAAAAACAAATAAATAAAAAAATAAATGTAGGACTGGAAAGATGACTTAGAGGTTAAGGCACTTTGACTTGGAAGCCTAAGGACCCAGGTTTGATTCCCCAGACCCTATATAAGCCAGATGCACATGGTAGCACATGCTCTGGAACTCATTTGCAGTGGCTAGAGGCCTTGGCACACCCATATTTTCCCTCCCCCCTTCTCACAAATAAATAAATAAATAAATAAATAAATGTATATCCTTTAAATAGTTAAGTGTAAACACATGTACTTTGACAATAAAAAAAAGAAAGGTACTCTCAAAATGCAAATGCACAGATGGCCCCAAAAAGTGTTGTTAAACACAGATAAAGATCACTATCATCTATTTTACTTTAAAAGAGGAGGCTTCATGTAGTCTACATTGACCTTGATCTTACTATGTAGTCAAGGATGACCTTGAACTTCTGAGCCTCCTGCCTCCACCCTCTGAGGGCTGGAATTTCAGATGTGTACTACCGTAGTTTATGAAGGACTGGGACCAAATCCAGGGCTCTGTACATGCAGATGAGTACTCTCCCCACTGAGCAGCATCCCAGCCCACTGACCACTGTTTATATGCACCCACTTGTATTTTAAATTGGCTGATTAGGAATCACTTTTAAAGAGCCTATTTCAGGCTGGAGAGATGGCTTAGCGGTTAAGCGCTTGCCTGTGAAGCCTAAGGACCCCGGTTCGAGGCTCGGTTCCCCAGGTCCCACGTTAGCCAGATGCACAAGGGGGCGCACGCGTCTGGAGTTCGTTTGCAGAGGCTGGAAGCCCTGGCGCGCCCATTCTCTCTCTCTTCCTCTGTCTGTCTTTCTCTCTGTGTCTGTCGCTCTCAAATAAATAAATAAATAAATTTTAAAAAAATAAATAAATAAAGAGCCTATTTCTAAATATGCAAAAACTAAGCTAAATATTCCTGCTTCAGTGTGTTTTTAGTGAAGACTGAAAGCAAGAATTCAGGGCATCTGGCAAAATGCTGATAGGTTCTTTAATTTCCATCTTTATGTCACATATGCCACTATGAATTTCAGAAAGCCCCCACACAGAAGCATAAATGCCTTATCAATGAGATGGTACACATCTCTTTTCAAACAACAAAGAGTAACTTTCAAATCACACATTTGGTCTAAAAACACCTGTAACTGTCATAATAAATGCTATGTTTAATTAGCAATAACAATGATTACCCTCACAAAACACTTTTTAAAAATAAAACCATATAACTTAAATAACTCTGAAAACTGATCTAGGAAAATTAGCTAAGACTTCTTTTTCTCAGTAGAGTCCATCATATATTGCCATTCACAATCATACCACCCACTTCAGAGCTGCACACTACTGTTTACATACATTCTTTTCAACATATGGCTCATACAGCAAGGCAGCTGGCAAGAGTCGGCTGGCTATGGTTCTTATTTCCTTTGCTTTTTCTTGTTCCATCTTCCATTTAACTGTGTTCCCACCCCTGGCCTAAGAGCAGCCTTTAAGCAAAAAGTAATAAACAAAAGTACAGTCGCTTACAACTTCATTCCAAATGAAAAAAAAAAAAAGTTACTTATGGGGAAAGGGCATACTTCCTCTTCTTAATAATGTAGAATACAAGTTCATTAGCTAGAAGAGGTCATATAATAAAATTGCTAGTTTTTTTTAATGTTTTTGTGTTGTTATTTTTATTTATTTATTTGAGAGCGACAGACAGAGAGAGAAAGAGGCAGAGAGAGAGAGAGAGAGAATGAGCACACCAGGGCCTCCAGCCACTGCAAACGAACTCCAGACATGTGCACCCCCTTGTGCATCTGGCTAACGTGGGTCCTGGGGAATCGAGCCTCAAACCAGGGTCCTTAGGCTTCACAGGCAAGCGCTGAACCGCTAAGCCATCTCTCCAGCCCAAAATTGCTAGTTATTTTTTCTGAGACTTTTTCGTTCTCTAAGTATACCAGACATCTTATCAGCAAAAGCAAAGAAAAATATCTGAATCCAACATGCAAAGAAATACAAATGATAGACTGTTCATTAAGTAAAATATACTATAAATCAATGACAAACATATAACTTGCTCTTATATAATCTTACCCTGATATTGTGCCATATCTTTTGACCAAAGTGTCTCTGTTCCATATTGAGTTTCATCATATAAAAATTTAACTTCTGTGGCCCCAGCATCTTCTGCATTCTGAATTAATTCCTAAATAAGAAATATACCAAAAATAATTGTATTACTATAGTAATCTACTTTCCATCTTTGATACATTCAGCATCTGAAAAAAAGTGAAGAAAGCCCATGATTTTAAATCATTACCTTTAAGCTCTGGCAACTGTTATATAGAAGTTAGAAAGTCCTTCTCCAATAACATCTACCTGAAATTAATCCTTTATGTTGCTATCCTTTAGTCTCTAAGTAAAAACCCTTTAACTACTTACAACTAAGCTTTTGTTCAAAAGAAAATTGTAATTCCATGGTCCTCACATACTGTTTTCCATGACAATATTATATGCACCAGCACCTTCTGAAAGAGATCTTCAATTCTCATTGCTTACCAAACTTACCTGCTGTTAGAACTGAAACCAAATAGTCTCTATGTACCCTTAATAGGCTATATTCTTGAGAAGCTAACATATGAACATGTCCTTCCTCTGCCTTAGGCAGAAAGTGTCATAGTAGTCAGGAGAGACTCAGTACATTCAGAAAGTGAGCAATGTTGCTTATTTGGTGGATGCTGAGTAAGGGGTTGGGTGGCCAGACACCTGTGATATAGAAAGAAAAGAGCAAAGACCTCAACAAAATTTCCAATCCTAACTACATCAAATATTTCTGGACATTTCTCAAAATATGCTGGTCAACTCCAGCTGAAATAAAATTCAACTCCTCAAGTCACACCCATGATCATCAAAACGTCAAGAGAACCTGGAGTTAGTACCCCTAAACTTATTCTCCAGATCTTATCTAAAATATGGAAAAATCGGGCTGGAGAGATGGCTTAGCGGTTAAGCGCTTGCCTGTAAAGCCTGGGGACCCTGGTTCGAGGCTCGATTCTCCAGAACCCATGTTAGCCAGATGCACAAGGGGGCGCACGTGTCTGGAGTTCGGTTTGCAGTGGCTGGAGGCCCTAGCGCGCCCATTCTCTCTCTCTGCCTCTTTCTCGCTCTCTCTGTTGCTCTCAAATAAGTAAAAATAAACAAAAAAAATAATAAAATATGGAAAAATCAAGAAATGATCAATTCCCGAATGAGCAGACCTAGACCAAAACAAAGTGGTTAGAAATACAATAAATCACCCTGTATTACCAAACTCACGAACCTCTGCTTTTAGGGAGAGGCACCTTTTTACCTCCCTAAAACCATGGGATCACTACATTAAAAAAAAAAAACAACTTATACTGACACTATAGCAATGCCAACAGGAAAGCCTCCAGAAAAGTAGCAAATTAATACAACATCCACATGAAATGTGACAGTAAGAACTGAAAAGCTAGGCTGAGACCAGGCTGCAGTTCATCATATATATATATCCTAAGGCCTGGCATGGGCACTGGTGGTGTATATAGCTCATGAATATGGTGCGTGTCTGGCATGTGAAAGCCCTAGCACTAAAAAGTGAAAGAGAGCTGGAGTGTCGTAGCCTAGTAGCTACTCATCCAACCCCAAACATGGACTTGTGAACCATAACCTGAAACTGTCTCCTTATCGCCTACTAATTCCTCCGGTTTACACAAGTGCTCATTTCTCACAGGGTTTTAAACATGCTTATTTATATTAGGCTATTAATATAAAGGACAGACACAAGGAGTAAGTAGATAAGCAGGTAACTTGCAAAAAGTGACAGCACTTTAGAGTTTAGAGTTTATCTTCAAATAGCTGCTTATGTGTATTTTAGGCAGAAGAGTTGAGAAAACTAGAAAAATAAACAAAAAATATTAAGTTCCAGATTTCAACTACCAATCACCATAAGTTGTACAAAAAATAGGATATGCAGTGGATCACTTGCAAATATATTCTGGGAAACAACAACCTAAGACTTGTACTTACTCTTGTGCAAGTCACTAAAACATATGAACCTGTTTCAACAAACATCATAGAAAGTGGAGGCCAAGGTGAAGGCAAATCTTAAATTTCCCACTAAACCTAAGCAGTAAAATAACCAAGGAACAAATATTCTACTGAGCTAGCTAACAAGGCAAAATCCACACAAACTAATAGGACCAATCATCAGCTATCTGATAGACCTTTGAAGAACCTGGGACTCCTTTCCCAGTAAAAATCTACTCACTCTCTTCTGAATCATGAGAACCAACTCCTATACTAAACAATGGAATCTTCATTCTAAATTTGCACTGATCACATCTGCCAACTCCCATGACAGTCCCATAATCATACTTTCTACATCTCCATTTCCTAATTTATCAATATAAAAATAATTTTCTATTTAACCTTTTGTGAACCACTACCTCCCATTCTGAAAGTCATTCTGAAACTGCTCCAATATCTCTTTGTATGACAGTCATTAAAGACACAACCATTATTCAACACCTATCTGACCATGGATATACTACTACCCGAGTTAATAGACCCTGACATTATCTTTAAAAATTCACTATCTAAATTAGAAAGTGAGGGCTAAGATACTGAAAATAATGTATTTGTTTTAAAAGTTCATGAGAAAGAACATGCATTGATGTACTTTTATACCACAGAGGAGCTTTCTTATTTAAACAGAAAACCTAATGTTGGTAAAAAATCATTTCTGTCCCCTCCTTTTATGGTTAATGAGTTTTTGTTTTGTCCTTAATGAATATATTCAAACTAAGAGAAGGTATTATAACCCAGGACACAGAGGCTAAGACAGGAATATGATGCTAGCTAGCTAGGCCTCCCCGGATTATACAGTGATACTCTGTCTCAAAAAAAATGTGCCTATCACATATATGATATATGCAATTGTCCTACCAAATAAACCTTCTCACAAAAATAAATCTCTTGTGACCACTCACATAGTGGAGAACACTAAGGACAGTACACAGCAGCTGGTGCATTCCTCTGTCCTAAAACAACCTCCACTCACATGAACTGTATTCTCAAATCTATTCCATTCAAATACACAGTGTTGACACAAATGTAAATATATTAAAATCTACACAAACTGTAAACACTAAGTCATTTTAGTCTTTTATGAAAAGTGCATCATACATAAACATAAATACCCTAACCTTAAGAATTTGTCCTCCTTCTGGATATCGTCGTAAAATGTCCTTGAGAAAATCCACAAGTGGTGGTGTTGTTTGACCAAATCGACCTAAAACACAGAATACATTTTAAGTGATACAGAAAAAATTACCTCACTCATATGTGATCTGGTTCCATATGTCTCACTTTATAACTGGGGTACAAAATCAGGTATAAAAATATACTTGGTTAAACAACTTATTGCAAAGTATGGGGACTAAGGAGATGGCTCAAGCATGAAGACCTGAGTTCAGATCTATTTTATATAGGCAACATAAATATATACTTACATACACACACACACACGAATGTAGCCTAGCACTAGGAAGTTGGAAATGGGATCCCTAGGGCTTACTGGTTAAGTCACCTAGTCAAACTGGTGAGCAGTGAACTCCAGGTTCAAGGAGAGACTGTGTCTCAAAAACTAAAGTAGAGAACAATTGGGGAAGACACCCACATCATCTCTAGTCACCACGTGTGTGCACATATGTGTGTGCACACACTGAGACATGCACAAAGTAAAGCAGATTCAATTTTACAAAACTCAAAAAAAATTAACTCACTACAAATTAGGTTTCAAGGAAATTCTCAAAAATACAGGATCACAAGGCTGGGGAGATGATCAGATGATAAAGTGCTTAGCACACCAACATGAGGACTTGAGATTGACCGTAAGCACCCATATAGAAGCCAAGCATAGTAACACACCCCTGTAATCCCAGCACTGGGGAAACAGAAACAGGAGGATCCCTAGGATTTGTTGGCTAGCTAGTCTAGCTAAATTCATGAACTCTGGGTTTAGAGAGAGAGAGACTGTCTCAAAAAAGGTGGAACACAAATGAAGACACCCAAGATTGACTTCTGAACACCACACACATGCAGGCCCACACACATACACAGGCACCCACACACATATAAACATACACACAAACATATACAAAATAATATATATGCATACTATTATAAAAGGTTATTTAAAGATAAACACTTTGGCTAAGAAAACTTTATTTAAAAAAAGTACTGCTATTTTCCAAAGGAAATTAAATAACTGATGTTTTGCTGATAAATAAGCCAGGGATATAGTGGCATTCTTAAAACTTTCAAACATAATCAATAGCCTTATGCTTTGAAATTCAGCAGTCCTCTGTCTAAATGGCTATCTAGATTAAGTACTTTTGTTTTGTCTTGTTTATTTTTACTTACTTATTTATTTGACAGAGAAAGTGGGGAGGAGATGAAGAGAGAGAGAGGGAGGGAGGGAGAATAGGCGTGCCAGGGCCTCCAGCCACTGCAAATGAACTCCAGACGTGTGTGCCCCCTTGTGCATCTGGCTAATGTGGGTCCTGGGGAATGGAACTGGGTCCTTTGGTTTTGCAGGCAAACGCCTTAACTGCTAAGCCATTCCTTCAGCCCTAGATTAAATACTTTCAAGTCTTCCCTATCCTATTCTACATCAATTCACTAGGTCACATTCAAATAGGTAACAGAAGGGTAAGAATGGAGTGCAGGAAAGAATTCATCGGAGACAGATAATTTTACAAGCATTACAATGTAAATAAAAAGTAGTCTGTACTTAAAAAAAAAAAATCATTGCCACATATTGAGTATGCCATTCCAGTGAAACAAGGGGGCAGAAGTACTGCTGGAACCAGAAGGGTGTAAAACTGAAAAGACTTTGAAATATACTTAACAAAGTTATCTTAGGTATGATATCCACATCTAAAAATGAAATCCATTTATCTTTCATATTTCTTGCATACATATCTTTAAGTAAATTCTATATTTCAGTTTTAGTGAATGTTTTATCTTCATGTCTGTCACATGACATTTCCATTTTGGGCATCATGCTAGAAGCCAATAGCATATTTTGGATCTCTGCATCAGGTATGTTCAACCTATATAAATGTGCATCATTTTGCTATAATTATTTACCAAAACAAAGCCTGAACATGACCCCAGACTTCTCAGCCACTCATCACTCAACTAGCTCCATCCCATCTTGCTTCCCTCTGACTCCCCATTATATGCTCACATTTCATTTCATTTCGTTTTTAAAGCCACTTCACTGAAGTACAACCAACACACAAAAGAATATAAGGGCTAAGGAGATGGCTCAGTCAAGTAAGGTGCTTGCTGCATAAGCATGAGTTCAAATCCCCAACACTATGTAAAAAACTGGGGTGGCAGTGGCTCACACCTGTTAATCCCAGCACAGGAGATGCTGGCTAGCAGAATCAGTGAGCACCAGATTCAATGAGAAACCCAGTCTCAAAATTGAGAGTTGAGAGCAATAAATAAACCTAATGTTGACTTCTTGCCTCCACATGCGCACACACACACATACAAGGATATACATACAGATATGAAAAAAAAAAAGTTACAGATACTTTACACTCACTGAACTTAAAGGTGAAACCATCATTACCATAACTAACTGACCCATCATCTCCCAAAGTTTTCCTATACTCCTTCAGCTTTTTTTTTTTAATTTCTTTCTTTTGTGGAAGAGCATTTAAAATCTACCTTAACAATTTTTTTTTTTTTTTTGAGAGATGGTCTTGTAGTTATCCCAGGCTGGCCTCAACTTCCCAAGTGCTGTGATTACAGGAATGCACCACTACTCCCCACACTTGGCAAGCCCCTACACCATACATCCTATATCCAGATCTCATCTGTTTTGTGTAACAGAAAATGTATACTCTTAGACTATTATTTCTTCATTTCTCCTGACTCCCAGCTCCTAACTACTATCCTCCTCCTCTTGCTTATACATTCAAATAAATTTTTCAGGCCTAAACTAAAACACAGCCTATGTTCCTAGTAAAGTCAATGTTATACCTCCCCCTTTTAAGCCTTTTGATTGAAGATTTACAAAAAGATGATGATTTTTGGAAGTCAGATCTCCAATCTTGATCCAGTCAGATAACTGAAAAGAAAAACAGAAAATGAGTAAGAAATATAATCTCTAATATTGCAAAGTCAAAATTTTACTCCAAGTATTTGTTGCTCAAGTAATGTTTTTTAACCATTCCTATCAAGAAATATGATGCACTGATAGGAATTTATTCCAGAGAATGGAAAGCTAGTCAAAACCTTTATTTAAAATTTTTAAAACTTTAAACTTAAAAGACTTAAGGATTTTTCCTTAACTGCAAATAAAAATACATATATTTTTGCTGTATCATAATTCACTTTCTTTTTTTGCAGTGATGAAGACAGAGCCCAACTTCATACATGCTAAGCAAGTACTCTACTACTAAACTACAACTCCCAATCCAAATTCAGATTTTCAGCATGAATCAAAACAGTTAACATAAATAAAATCACTCTTTTGCTCAACACTGTCAAAGTGTATTTGTTGTTCACGGTAGCTCCATGAAACAGATTACAGGCCAAAAGAAATTCTGATTTTAAATTAGTTGGAATATTTTGTGTCTTAGGGTACTTAACATGTAAAATATATGATAACTTTCTCAGAAAGGATTACTCATATCACTTTCCAAAGTTTAGCATCATACTTTTTCATCTATTTTCAGTGCTATCCTATAAGATAGTGTTCCTAGTCATACTCTGTGAAACGCTGCCACAGATATTGACCCCCCCCCAAAAAAAAAGATGTGGTATAAAGCTATATCAAAAAAGCCTCAATATTTGCCTTCTGGTTTCTAGTAAAGACAGGGACAAGATGGATGACCACAATCCACATAAGAGAGCTTTCTGAGAAACAAAGTGAAGATGCAAAAGCCAGTTGGCCCTGTGCCTCTAGCTATCTATATGGTGTGTCTGCAGTGGCCTTGTAAAGGTCAATAGTCTGCAAACGTGATTCCAAAGCTCACTCACAGGACCACCTTTCTAGCATACCCTTCATGGATGGGTGGGCAGGACATTGTTCATTATATAAACTGTTACACACCCCAACTATCGCCATTATCACAATGATATCTTGGGAAAAGGTAAGCCCACCAGTTTTCTTCTAGCTTCGTCTCATCTTTCTCTCACATCACAACTAAGTGTGACTATCAACATAGCCAACCTCAGTGGTAAGACAGGGAGAACATCTCTCTCCACACCTCATCTGTAGCTAACTATTAGGACCAAGTATGCCCATCCCCATCTCTCCAATCTAACCTGTTCTCCACTCCCAATGGCAAAAGTGGTTTTGTATCCATCTCCTATCTGATGTCCTTACTCTCTACATACCATGCTTGTTCTGCTCTCCATAGTCTAAGTATCCTTGGTTACAAAGTACCTTTATGTCACATGCCTGCTGAATCTTAGAATCAACCTGTGAAAACTAGACCATCACTTACACAGGTGCTTAAAGCAAGATGGATAAAAATCCTGATGGCGGGACACTAGTGGGGAAAAAAAAAGACCTAACCCAAATACCGTAGTTGTATAGCAGAATATTATACATCAATAAAAACTTAACTAGCTAAGCTACACACAATTTAAATGTATATTAATAAAATACTGAGTGAAAAGCACCTTCAGTTTATTACATACAAAACAATAAACATCTTATCAGTTCATAAATAACTGAAGTTAAACAGAGTATTATTTCGGTTGTACACATGTTCATGTACACAAACAAAAAAAGGTAATACATCAGACACAAAATGATGGAGAAGGACAGTACATGCTCGAATCAGCATGAAAGTAAATATGAACCCTGTTGTGCCTAGGCTCTCCCTTGCATGCTGTCATCTTAGGTGGTCATTCCTACCTCTGCCTCCCCATCTAATCAAATTTTTAAGCAAACAGTATAATAGTAACTGCTCAGTGATCTCCCAACACTTCTTCCTTCTTCAGTATCAGCATCACAAGTGATGCTGAGTCAGAAGCCTGAGCAGCTTGCGTGCTAAGGTAAAAGTCAGAAGAGCTAAGCAGTCCTAGCTGGAAGCCTGGACACATTTAGGAAAGAACAAAAGGCCAGGAAGTGGCACAGCTATAATGTACAGGTTCGGTTTTTTGAAATGGGAGGTAAAAGGAAACATAAGTTTCAAACTTTTAGGCTAGAAAGAGTAAGACAGAGACATAAAAAGGGGAGAGATAGTAGGTGAGCAAGTGGGGGCTACGTAAGTGCCTATTGCTAAGTCCAATACCAACCAAAACCTGTAAGTGACCAGGAGTTATCAAAGGCTTCCATTTCCCATCTACCCTGAAATATTCATAATTCTCAACAACTCAAATCTGGAAAGTTCTGTACATCATGGGATTGGGGAGGAAGACTCTAGAAAGATGGCTTCCACAGAGATAGTACAAGTATCCTCTTCCAATCATAGCAGGGCCCACTACCTTTCTACCCGACCTTCACCCTGGATTTTGAAATGTGCTTTTTTAAGGCCTTCCTCTTTGTTTACACAGCTTTGCACCTAACTTTTTTCCACAGTAGACAGTGAGTCTCTCTATAGTATAGAATAGTAAAGTGCAGGTTCAAATCCCAATCTGATGCTTCATGGTTCTGAACCCTGGCTGTACTAATCTGCAAAACAGAGGAGGAAAAACTTACAAGGTTCTTCTAAGGATTAAATGAGATGTTAGGTGAAAAGCTCCTAGAAAAATGTCTGAAACATACCAGCTCAATAAACACTAATAATATTCCCAGATATTTTGCCAAATACAAGAGAAAGATGGCAAGCAGCAGTTACTTCCCAAAACTCTATCTCCATCTCTGACCTCTCTGAGCTTCACTCTCAGATCTGCAATCAGGCACTCAATTTTCTTAACATTGTTAACCTTAGAGTTAGCTACACGTAGTTTTACCACATTCATATTACAACAGGGAAAGCAAAGCCTAACACATCAATCAGGCCACAGTTACATACACATGGGCAGGACAGCAAGCAGGATCTAGGTCACCCACTTCTCTGCTTTGTGCATTTTCCTATCGGCTTCTGTGTCTTACCACTAGCAGAACCACACAGAAAAGCAAACTGATGACATTTCTCCCAGCATAAATTGTTCCTCTGTCCTCACTTGCCTCTGCCAAGGAAACTTATTCTCCTGGTCTCACTCCAGGATTGTGAACATCCTTCACAAGGCCTTTTGCCTTATTCTATAACCACCCTCCAGCCCTCAGAGCCATCTGGCACCCAACTGCCATAACACTGTCTTTTACAGTGTCCTATATGTCCTTTCATTATCATTTTCACAGCCTAAAGTGCTCAGGACCTCATATCAGGAACAGTGCCTGATCTGGGTCCCTCCCACCCCAAATTCTAAGACTACTTACACTTCCACCAACATAAACCCAAGCTTTGCACAGATAACTGCAAAACACTTCTCAACAAGACCCACAACTGAACTTTTAGGTATGTATATCTTGGAGACACAAAGACAAAACAGAACTAGAGTTAGTAACCAAAGAAGTGAGTACGGACAAGAAAGGCAGACCTGTGGGGAAGGAATGGTTAAGGGACCAAGGTAGGCACAGATAGACAGCAATGATGGAGTGCGCTCATTTTCAGTTTTGTCTCAAATCCCCAGGCAGGTTGATGTCTGTATGCCAGCAAACACTTTGGGGAAACTGATAATGACTGGCCCATCTGTAAGGGAATGTAAGAGGAGCTTCACTAAACATATAAGCCTAAGCAAGCAGGAAAGCAGACAGCACACAGACAGTTGGGACAAACTGAAGGGTTCTGAACAGGGCAGTAGAGAAAACCCCTACAGATGCCATTGTGCATTGCTCAAAGGCTTCTGATTTAATTCCATTTGGCTCTTTTAAGTTAGAAAAGATTTTCTTTATGGCACAAAAGAATAAATTAATTTTCATCAAGTATCTTCAATGAAACTTCTCCTTCAAGAAAACTACAATTTTTACCCATCACTTACGGGTTATATGAAAATGTGAAGTATTCCTGTTTTCATATATACCCATAAATGATGGGTAAAAATTCTAGTTTTCTTGAAAATGTGAAGTATTCCTATTTTCCAAAGCTTTGTTCTACCAAGTCATGCATTAGCACTTCAAAAGTTTCAAGTTTCCTCCTCAAAATAACACTTTATAGAGATTAAATTATGTCTTTAAAAAAAAAAAAACTTTGCAGCCCTAAATTTCTGTGATTCATAATGGAGCAGCGGGGGAGTACTTGCCTAGCATGCGCAAAGCCCTTGGTTTTGATGCCAACACCACAGAGGGGAAGGGGGTAAAAATCCCAGCATCAAACATTTTGATAGTATTCCAGTTCTATTTATGAGTAGAAAGATATGAGTAATGATTAAATCATATCAATGATGACTTCTCTAAATAAAAAAAAAAACCTTAGGTTATAAAGTCCATCAAAAGAACTTATGTTCATTTCAGGAAGTGAAGATGCGAGCCTAGGTGTCGGTGAGGCTGACAGGCACTGTGAATAAAGCAAGCTTACCAGAGGGCAGGCATGCATGCGCTGCGGCCCACACTGCCCGCGCTCTCGGCCAGGCGCTCATTCCAAAGGAAGCTTTGGGTGAGCGTCCAGGCGTGGGGCCTGCCGCGCGCACCTGTCCCCGGGGCAGGCCGGCGATGTCCGCGCGCTCCCGCGCCCTGCGCGCCCCCGCCTACCTCGCGGTCGCCGCGCCACAGCCGCTGCTCCTCCACGGGGAAGCCGGTCTCCGCGAAGATGCGCTCCTTGAGGTCGCGCGCGGTCGCGGATGCCGGCACCGCCACCGTCCTGCAGCCCACGCAGCCGGGGAGCACGGTCACGCAGACCCACCTGCGAGACGGGGAAAGCGACCGTCAGCGCGGCTCGAGGCCCCGCACCCGCCCGGCGCCCTCCCGCCGGCGCCCCATGGCCGGCCCGGGGTACCTGTCCCCCATGGCGAGGGCTCGGGGCCGCGGGACTCGATCCCGCGCGTGCTCACGGCCAGCCTCGCCGCACGCAGAGGCCCGGCGCGGGCCCGGTGGGCGGGATCCGCATGGCGCAGGCCCGCGCCACCGCCCGAGCCGAGCCGGGCCAAGGTGGACTAGCCGGAGGAAGCGGCCGCCTGGGAGGAGGAGCAAAACGCCGGGGGCTCGCGGACGGGCGGGCGGGCGGGCGGGCGCGCGCTCCTGGACCACTCGGCCGGTCAGGCACTACCCTGCGTGCACGCGCCGGCCGCAGGGACCGTTAACTGGAGAGCCGTTCGGAGCAAAGGCCACGCCCCTCCGAGTAGCGTAGGACGGGCGTCCGCCCCGCCTCAGCCCGGCTCTCGTCCTATAGGATGTCTAAGAATCCGCCCCGCCCCCGTCGCCACGGCAACGCCCCTCAGAACAGCGTACGACGGACGTCAGCCCCGCCTCAGCCCGGCTCTCGTCCTATAGGGTGGCTAAGGATCCGCCCCGCCCCCGTCGCCGAGGAAACGCCTCTCCAAACAGAGTACCGCCTGAAGGAGACCGACGGACTTCTGAAGAGCGGTCAGCCCCGCCTCAGCCCGGCTCGGAGTCTAACGCGTCCGGTGGTGAGGAAGCCGCCCCCGCCGACAAGGCCACGCCCCTCGCACTGCGACTACTCCAGTCTCGCAGGCTAGCTAAGAGCCTTGCCTCCTCCCGCCGGGACACGCCCCTCCCAGGCCTCGACGAACGTGACCGCGGAGGCGCTGCCCGGCCACGCCTAGCCCAACCCGAACCGTGAGCCGCCTGCCTTCGGCGACGCTTCCCCGCCGAGCTCGGGCGCCCGCCCATCAGCCCCAACCCTGAGGGCTGGGCCTCCCGCACCGCCCTCCGGCGAGGCCCGGGGTTTTCAGACGCTGGAAGTGGCAGCGTGCGTCAAAACATTTGATTTAAGGCCTATGCCTCCTCCAACTCTTAAGTCTTCCAGGAACGTCGGCCCAATAGACACTGTGGCCTCAGGCATCAGAGGGAAACACGGAGGTTTCAGAACACAAGCGTCTTGCATGGTGGTGTTTCCTGCTTCGTTTTCAAGACCAAAAGCAGGATCAATGAGCCTTATGTGATCGCTCACGCCCAGCACTCGAGAAACTGAAGCAGGGGGATTGCCACGAGTTTGAGGTCAGCCTAGGCTACCATGTGAGAGATCCTGACTCCAACAAACGATCTCTCCAGCAGTAATTCAGCCATTCGGTTTACTGGAGGAAAGACAGTAGCAACAGTAAATACATGAGAGTACACACAAACGGATCCTGCGACCTGTTAACAGAGCGTGTACATTATGCCACTGTCAGTGGCAGGAGTCCTACACAACTGCAAACTCCTGGGACACAGGAACACTGGCCAATGAAACCACACCAGCAAGTTACTTTGATGTTGGAAAGTGAATTGCTAGTGAGTAACTGGCCCTGCCTTGAGCTTATTTCTCACAAGTCATGGACACAATGGAAAGAAAAAGAAAAGAAAGGGAAGAGGAGTAGAAACAGGGAGGGGAAAGAGAAAGGAAAAAAAAGAGGGAGGGGAGAGAAAAGAAATACAATATCTATTAAAGCAATTTAAAAACTACATTGTGACCAAATAAACTGAGGATTAATTCTGAAATTAGTATTTGTTAAATAACCACTTCTCCCTCTCTGCCCCTCTCCCCAAAATACAATCAGAACTCAACAGTATACTCTGACAGCTGTCCAGCCCTCTTTCTTGCTGTCAAGGGGAAAGTGATATGTCAAGCCTGCCCTTTCCTTTTGGAAGAGTAAGCCTATATAAAGCCAGAAAACCCCAATGGACAAATACTTGATTGTCTATTTAGATAAATCTATACAAGTGCATTAGGACATCAACCAGTTGAAAAAAAAAAAAAAAGTGAGCTCTTGGCCATCAAGTGATCCCTTCTCTGGTCCAAGCATGCTGCTCAGTCACCAGCCTCTGCAACAGTGTCAGCACCCACAGACTCCAGGAGAAATCCTCTGATGTTCTGCAAAGACTTCATGCTTCAGAGTACGCCCTTGATGCTACTGGCTTCCTTTTACTCTTTAGACACCAGACAAACAGGATGTGTTGACAATGGAATCCAGGGGTGAAGTGGAAGACCTGAGACAGAAGCCTCACAAGAGAAGCAGATTTGGCTGGGAAGGAGGCTGGCCAGAAGCAGCCTTGAACTTCTGGAGCACAGAGTAGCTTTCCAAGCATCTCAGAGTATTAGCATGGGAAATTCGCACTCTGGAGAGATGGCAGAGCTAGCTAGGAGAAATAAGGGATGAAGGAGCAAAAGATGGATAAAGGAAAGGGAGGAAAGAGGGATGGGAAAAATTGGCAGAGTAAATGGGGAGAAACTGAAGGAGAGAGGATGAAAGAGAAGGAACAGTAAGGGGGAAAAGGAAGGTAAAATGGGAAGGAGGGAGAAGTGAGAGAGGAGGGGGAAAGAGGGAGGGAAGGAAAGTGAGAAGGAGAGAAAATTGGAGAGGAGGAATGTGGGAGGGAAAGGAGAAAGGAAAAAAGTAAGGAGAGAATAGTAAGGGAGGAAGAGAAATGGGAGGGAAAAGGAAATGAGACGGAAAATGAACGAGGAAGAAGAAAGGAGAGGAGAAGGGAGGGGAAGGGATGGTATGGGGAAAAGGTAAGGAGAGGGGAAAGGGAGCAAGAAGAGAAAGGAGGAAAAGGAAACGGAGGAATGGAGGGAAGGTGGGAGCAAAAGAAAGGAAGGGAAGGGGAAGGAATAGGAAGGGAGGGAAAGGGAATGATGGAAGGAAGTGGGATGAAAAGAAAATTGTGGGAGGAAAAATTAGCAAAGCAAGGGGAAAAGGAGGGAGTTAAAGTGGGAAGGAGAGAAGGGGATAGAAGAAAGGAGGGAGGAGAAAGGGAGGGAACGGGAAGGAGAGAAAATTGTAAGAGGAAGATAACATACAATGTGAAAGAAAGCTGCAGGCTAGAAAGTGGGAATGAGGGACCAAGTGAAGGGCAGAAAAAGAGGGAAAGGGAGAAAATGGAAAATGATAAGAAAGGAAAAGTGATGGAGGGAGTGAAATGGGAGGGCAAAGTAGGGAGGGAAGTGGCAAAAGATATCTGGAGGGAGGGGAGGAAGGTAAAGAAGTGAGAAATTGGGAGGGAAAGGAAAGGAAAGGAAGGAGACAGAGAATGAAAGGGGAAGGAGATAGGCAGGAGATTGACAGGAAAAATAGAAGAAATAACATGAAGACACAAGGGAAAGAGGCAAGGATGGAGGAAAAGTTAAGAAAAGCAGGAACAGAAAAAGGGATGGAAAGAGGATTAAGGGAAAGTGAGAAGGATTAAGTAAGGGAGTAATGGTGAGAGGGAAAAGGAAGGAAAGAGAATGACAATGGGAAGGAGGGGGAAATCAGGGAGAGAGGGAGGGAGAAAGAAGAGAGGGAAGTAAATGGCAGAGGAAAGTAGAAAAATGACAGAACAGAAAAGGGATGGGGGAAATGAGAAGGAAGGAAATAAGAGAGGAAGGGAAGGTAGGAAGGAAAGTGAAATTGGGAGGAAGGGGGGAAAAGGAAATTATGAAGTAGGAAAAATTGAGAATAGAGGGAAGGAAAGGGGATGGAGGAAACAGAAGTAGGGGAAGTGAGGAAAGGAGGGAATGGAGGGAAAAGAAAAAGGAGAGAGTGACATGAGAAGGAAAGAAAAATACATGAAGGAGGTCAGAGGGAGAGAAGCAGGGAAAATGAGGGGAAAAGAAAGATCTGAAGAGAAAATGAAGGAAAACAGACAAAATTGGAAAGACATGAAGGAGAGGGGACAGGAAGCAAAAGGGAACGAGGATAATGGGAGGAAAGGGGGAGGAAATTGGAAGGAGGGAAAACCTGGGTAGGAATATGAGGAGAGTGACTGAGAAGGCAGAAAAGGGGAAGGAAAGAGGAGAAAAAGTAGACAGGAGAAAAAAGGAAAGGGAGGGAGTGGGAAAGAGAGAGAGGAAGGTGGAAGGAGGGAGGGAAAAGAATGAAAAGAAAAGGAGGGGAAAGGCAGGGAGAGAAGAACAGAGGAGAAAGGGGGAAGGAGAGGGAGGGAGGGGAAAGGAAGGGAGGGGGAAGGAAAGAGGAAAAAGGGAGGGATGGTGAAAGGGAAAGGATGAAGGGTGGAAAACAGGACAAAAGTGAGAAGGACAAAGTGAAGCCAAGGGAGGGGAGAAGTAGGAAGAGAAAGTTTAAATAAGGGAGGGAAGCAAGGGATGGAGATAGGAAAAGAGGGGAGGGAAATGGAAGAGGGAAAAGGAAGATGGGAAGGGAGAGAAAAGTGATACTTAATATGAGGACAAGTGGGGTGAGAGGGAAGGAAAGGGGATGGAAAAGTGAGGTAAGGGAAAGTGAGGAAAGGGAAAAGAAAACTAGAAGGATTAAGAATAATGAAGTTAAGCCCTTAGTTGGAAAATGGACACTGCTGGAGATAATCATAAGCAAATTAATTCAGTGTCAGAAAAACAGCACATTTTCTCTCCAGTGGGAGCCTAAGATTTTATAGAGATCCTGTGTTCCCACTAATCCCTGCCATAGACAGCATCAGCACCCCAGACATATGACATCAGGGCAGGTCAAGGTGCTGTAGGGTGCCAGTAGTAATATCTCACCTCAGCTAGTGTAAAGCCATGCACTATCTCCGCTGGCATTCTAGCTTGTCTACTGAGCAACCTATGACAGCTCTCCATCAGTCACCGGACCTTGAAAGAGCCACAAAGACATTCTCCTCTCAGGCTGGCTGGTTCTGCACCAGGTTTCTTTCTATACTGGCATTCCTGTGGCATTCCCAATGCCTGCCTTCTGCAGCCTCCCAGCCTCCCACTCCTCAGCTGCTTCACCCATGCAACAATCACATGTCCCTTCTCTCTGCGGGACTTTCTGGAATGAATATTCAGGTATAAATGCCATTTTGACAATTTTGAGTTCTTCACATGTTTCCATGTGAAATAATTTTGCAATCCAATGTGTTTGCAAAAGCATGCTGAAATTTCAGGTGGTGACAGCTGGGGTCTTGAGTAAGGTGATGTTAGAGATAACATCACGGGGTACCAGTCAGTATCCCAACCCTGCATATCTTAGTGGTCAATCCTCTCTTCAACTAAGGTCTCCCCTTCCCGGGCTGGGTATACTCCAGCACCCTCTGCCCCATCCCCCTGTCTCAGTCTACAGCAGACACCAGCCTTGGCACCTGCAGTGCTTGCACACAAACACCACGTCCCTACCACAGGACCTTTGCACTTTCTCTTCCTCCTTAGCTTGGTTTTCTTCCAGTCAGTATTTCTCAGCCCCTTGCCTCCTTGTGATCTGAACCCACGTGTCATTTTTTTGATGGGAGAGATTTTGAGGTAGGGTTTCACACTGGTACCAGTTCAATATGTAGTCTCAGCATGGCCTCGACCTTACAGAAATCCTGCGTCAGCCTCCCATGTGTTAGGATTAAAGGCATGCACCACCATGCCTGGCTCCAAGTGTCACCTTTTTTTTTAATATTTTTCGTTCATTTTTTTATTTATTTATCTGAGAGTGACAGACACAGAGAGAAAGACAGGTAGAGGGAGAGAGAGAGAATGGGCGCGCCACGGCTTCCAGCCTCTGCAAACGAACTCCAGACACGTGCGCCCCCTTGTGCATCTGGCTAACGTCGGACCTGGGGAACCGAGCCTCGAACCGGGGTCCTTAGGCTTCACAGGCAAGCGCTTAACCGCTAAGCCATCTCTCCAGCCCACCTTTTTTTTTCTTTTTAATTTTTTTGTTCATTTTTTATTTATTTATTTGAGAGCGGCAGACATAGAGAGAAAGATAGATAGAGGGAGAGAGAGAGAATGGGCGCGCCAGGGCTTCCAGCCACTACAAACGAACTCCAGACGCGTGCGCCCCCTTGTGCATCTGGCTAACGTGGGACCTGGGGAACCAAGCCTCGAACCGGGGTCCTTAGGCTTCACAGGCAAGCACTTAACCGCTAAGCCATCTCTCCAGCCCCAAGTGTCACCTTTTAAATAAAAGTTGGGATATCTTATTGACCACCCTAAAAACAAAAGTCACACCCTCAGTGCAATCCCACTTATTTCCAGATTTCTTTTAAATTGCATTATCCTCTCTACCATATGCATTAGCTTGTTTCTTTGTTCACAGTCTAACTATAAGGATGCTGTGTATTCCCCAAAAGAAAAGTGGACACGTTTAAGTCTATTCCTTCCCCAACTCTGGGACAAAGCCTGACATGCCACCTTGCCTCTGTCTACTAATAGACAATGACTTCAACTACCCATATCCCTTATAGTCCTGAAGAGACACAGGCAAGTGCTAAGGCTGAAACCCAGTGAAGGAAGCTTTCTTCAGTTTCCCATCATGGGGCCTCACCCTGTGGACTCATCTAACCTTACCTAGCAATCCCAATCGCCTTACCTCCTAATATGATCACACATAGAATGTTAAGGCTCAATACATGAAATTTAAAGAGATACTGTCAGTTGATAGCACCATAGGTGCCCAGTCAGCATGGCTGACTGCTGCTCATGTCCTACACCAGTAAACCCAATGCACTGGAGAATCTGTTCCTGCCTCTGTTACGTCACCATGCGTCCCTGGTGCACACCTTTGTTCTGGGACCCAAGAACCTGGAAATCTTGGCAGCTGTCATCTGGACTTTGAACTGTGCCTATAACAGTTTCACAATATTGTCAATATTCTAAAACTCTGCACTTTTAAAATGACACATTAAAAAAACATTTGAAAAACTGAATAAAATCATAGCTGCGGTGGAAGCAAAGGCTGTCCATGGAGGATGCCTCTTGGTCCAAACATTCAAATGTGGCTGCACTGGTTTTTCTGGAGCCCAGTGGTTCTTCCTTAGCTGTCTTTCAATTCTCTTGGTCTACTGCCTGAATAGTCCTTGCTCCCCAAGGCATCTTCTCACATCTGTGTTCTTTTCACTCTCATGTCCTGGCTCCCTCAGTGTCTTTCTCTCCTTCCCTGTCCATGCTGTGCTCCAGAACATCTAACTCCTCCAGCTCTCTCACCTGGACTTTGCACATACAACCCTCAGTGTCTCTTTCTGATTCATTGCATTCAATGCAAAAAAATCACACATTTTGAATTTCTAATTCAATTCCTGGGGAGACATGATGCTTCAGGAGGCATCATGCAGCAAGCCTCACTTTGCCTCCCCACCCATGTTGCCACAGTCTATCCCCAATAAGCCAGACAAGAGACTGAACTTCCTTTGTCTTTGTGTTCATGTAGATACCATCAGTTCACATTTATTTTTAGTGTCATTAGGCCTTAGGAAATGATGTCATGCTTCTGAGTTAGCATTCCTGCCTTTTCTACTTCCAAAGAGGGCATTTTGAATTCCCCTGAGTGCTATAAACATCATCATAAAACAGAACTGCAAAGACTTTTGGCTCTAATGTCCATCTTAATGATAGATGGCTATTTAGATGCCAAATTCCAAGTTATTCAGAAACAGCTTTGCCAAAATCAAACCAACTAGCCAGGGGCCTTGTGGCTATTCATGCATATGCACAGTGAATGATCTAAGGGGACTTTGCTATATTAGAAAGGAAAATGGTGACTCAGGACCTCAGATATGGTGGAGTGACACATCTTGAGCTGTACTGCCATTTGGGGAATATTCAGCCCACGTGATGTTTCTGAATCCTTATATTTATGATGAATTCTGACTAAACATCTTCTTTTGCAGTTGTTGTAGGAAATACAGAAATGGAGTAATCTATTGTATGCCAACAATTAGTGTGCCATAAGATAGTCCCCCAGAGTGCAATATGGGATACCATGACTTAAACCTCTAAGACAATCTCTCATCAAACTGATGACATTGAACACAAAAGGAGAGTGTGAACAAAGGACGCCATGATGGATGCTTGTCTTCTCTTTGTCTTCTAGATATTGCTGTGCTCCTAATCAATTCTCCTCCTGCTTGTCCTCTAGCCTCCTGATTATCCCTCTTGGCTTGTTCCCTTTCCCCTTCCTGCATTTCTTTGGCATGATAGTGAATGAGGGTGTGACTCCTTCATGCCTGCAGCTAGGAAGGCATGGACAGGACACTTCCAGGCTCACCTTTTCAAGTGTAGGACTACTTGCTGGTAGCTCTCCTGCCAAGGTTATTGTAAGGAAGAATGAGGCCATTACTGATGTGGAAGGTAGTCACATATTCACAGAATACAAACATGAGTCACTGACTGGTATTGTGACAAAGGACCACGGTATGCTCAGGATCACATTGTTACATTGAGGACAACAAACCGCAAAAATTACCAAATGTCAGACTCTGTGTTCTCTCCTCACTCTTTGTTTCTTCCTTCCCCTTCCTTTTTTCTTGGTCATCTGAACAGTCAAGGCTAATGTCCAAATAGGCAGAGTGGGCTTATTATCTTATTTCTCTTCATCTCAACTTTCCCCCTCCTTATGTGCTTCCCTCCACTTGCTCCCCAGTTCTGTAGAGTTCACTAAACATGAAAAGTGCATATTGCATGGGCTGGCTTTCTGTCAGGTACTGGAAATCTAAAATAATGTGATCCTAGCATGACCTGTGTGTGTGAGGTGCTCAGAGAATGAAACAATAGGCAATTATAAATAGAGTTTCTATACAAACACAAGTGCTGATATAAACAAACCTAGGTAAGTCATTACAGCTGCTGGGTGTGCCGCTCAAACATGTCTGCCTGGGCCATCACCAGGGATGTATAGCATTTCAGTATAGCAGCTGTCATCCAGGTTGCTTTGTGCATGGAATGAAACATTTGACACTATTTTTTTTTTTTTTGGCATAGCACACTGCAAAGGTCAGCTTTCTATGTTACATTCTACACCATGCTTCAGTTCCTCAATAACCACTACTCAAAGTCAATGTATACTTCTAAAAAGTGTCCCTAATATTTTTTTCATGTTTTCCTGTGTGTGTGTGTACATGCACATTTATAATAAGAACTGACATTTCTTCCAACTTCTTTGGACTGTGAGGCAGGATGGTCAGACCAGAGAACTTCCAGCAGCACTGGCCACTCTCAGTGACCATGACAAGGTCCTTCAATTGACGCTTACTTCTGCACACAGAAGGCATCAGATGACTCCTCTCTCAGGAATATGTATGTTTTAACAGGGGCTTTTAATTCTACTACTGTGTAGGATGTTCATATTGTGGAAAGGTTATTTGTCTAAATGCCTCTGAAATCATACACTGCAGTTTATTTTAAGTGACAGTTGAGTTGGCAAGGAACTGAAATTAAGACCCAATGAAAACAAAAATAATATAACAATACCTGGTAACTTGAACACTTAGAATGCACCAAAATATCTTATTTGCTTTTACATACTCCATAAGCACAATCTTATCAAACCACTAAAATCCTATGGGACATTTTTATTCCTATTTTATATCTGATCAGAGAGTAATTCATAAAGCTTGTAACTCCTGAAACCATATACAGGATAAGATATAACCGTTCCCTGGGCTGGAGAGATGGCTTAGCGGTTAAGCGCTTGCCTGTGAAGCCTAAGGACCCCGGTTCAAGGCTCGATTCCCCAGGACCCACGTTAGCCAGATGCACAATGGGGCGCACGCATCTGGAGTTCGTTTGCAGTGGCTGGAGGCCATGATGCGCCCATCCTCTCTTTCTCTATCTGCCTCTTTCTCTGTCTGTCACTCTCAAACAAATAAATAAAAAGTAACAAAAAAAATTTTTTTTAAATATATAACTTCCCTGAATGCCTGGGTTTTTAATTAAGGTATCTATTCTCATATGGCTTGGTTTGGACCCATAACTGGAGAAGTCTTTCTTGAAAAAAGATGAGACTGGAATCACACTCTGCTTAGGATGCTCTTCAGGGATAGCAGTGTTGTACATGCTCAAGAATGTGATACTGCCGGGCGTGGTGGCGCACGCCTTTAATCCCAGCACTCGGGAGGCAGAGGTAGGAGGATTGCCATGAGTCCAAGGCCACCCTGAGATGACAGAGTTAATTCCAGGTCAGCCTGGACCAGAGTGAGACCCTACCTCGAAAAACCAAAAAAAAAAAAAAAAAAAGAATGTGATACTTAGACTGGTTAGACAGAGGTAATGTTAAGCCCTAGAGAAAATATTGGGAAACACTTCTAAAGACTTCTAAAAACTGAGTGTGTCGAACTTACATGGGCTTGGAACAGAAGTGTTTGAGATTTGGTGTTTCTCGGATTTTGGGGTATAAGCATATAAATACATAATGAATTACTTTTGGATGAGAATCAAGACTAAGAATTAAATTCATCTATGTTGTAGATACATCTTATAGCTGAAAGGTGATTTCATACACTATTTTTAGCACCCCTTCCTTTGGCTGTGAACTATAACATGATGTAAGCTGAGGAACTTCTGATTTGTGGAATAATGTGGGTGCTCATAAATATTTTGGGGGCTGGGATATAACTCAGTGGCAGAGCCCAGCAAATTGAAAGTCTAGGGTCCCAGTCTCAGTACTGAAAAAAAAATAGATTTTTGAACATTTCATTTAAAATTTTAAACTTTTTGTTTAAAAAGACTCATCAACCTATATTAAATGTAGCAGATAGCCTTAGGTTTCTGGGATGTACCTACAAACCAGACACAGTTATGAGAAGAAAGAAATTTATTTGAAGTTTACAAACCCAGAGTAAGTTCCCTAATGGCAGAAGAAGCTGGTCTGCCTTCACAGGTCCAGGCAGAGAGAGAAACCAACACCATCACCAGCACAAGCAGGCACATTTCAGGAACTCCAGGCAGAACTCAAGCACTCTGTATGTCTTTAGACTGGAATTCCAATCCACCCCCAGACCTTAGCTCTGGACCCTAGGATCTGCCCACACTGATACCTCCTCCAGCCAGGTGGCTGCAGATCTAAATTACAAACTGTAATAACATCCTAATATATTGGGGGCCATCCATTAAAACTACCACACTAAATATATCAGATATATAAGCTAAAATAGGAATTAAAATGGAGATATTTGCTCAGCTACTTATCTAAAAATGCATTTCTTTCTACTGAGTTTTGAAATAGTGTAGCAGGGAGGATCCCAGACTATAATTTTGTTTTAATACTGTTACTTATTTATTTGAGGGGGGAATGAGATTGAGAGAGGCAGATAAAGAATAGGTAGGCCAAGGCCTCCAACCAATGCAAATGAACTCCAGATGCATTTGCCCCTTGTGCTTCTAGCTTATGTGGGTCCTGGGGAAATGAACCTGGGTCTTTAGGCTTCTCAGGCAAACACCTTAAACTGCTAAGCAATCTCTCCAGCCCAGACCACTTTTTTATTTTTTACTTCATACTTCTTCCAGAAATCATTGGGAAGTATGTTTGTTTATGAAATACTAAAGGAGCACATTTTTGTTATGTTAAATTTCCTGCTTACACACACTATGTGGGTTTTTTAGTGTATAAGGTGCTTATTTTGCCTAGGGCCTCACATATGGTAGGCAAGCACCCTACCACTGAACAACACCCCTATAGTTCTAGCTACAGACGTGTTAAAATAAAAAGGCATTATTTATGCCATATCCAAATTGTCTGGATTTGTAGTGGAATTTTTAAGGAAGAGGTTATGGATTACTTTATTTTTGTGTAGAGCCAATACCACAGTAACTTGGAAAGATTATGGAAACCATGTCTACCAAATCATTTGGACTTAAGAAGAATTCTTTTCTCTGCCTTTTATTAAGAGTGTGCATGTACTCTCTTCCTGGAGATTGGATGGCTACATGCATTTCTGTCTTGCAGAACAACTACAGCAGTTGGCAGGAGTTCACTAGTGAGACACAAAGAAAATGCCAATTAGAAACAGGTCACTGGAGGTTTTTAGGAAAATTGGGAATGACTCCATAAAATTGAAGTTACTGGATTGTTCATGATCACTGCCATCGAGTAGAAGCTTCATTCTCTAAAACTCTATTGCTGCTCACTCCCAAAGCTATGTTGCTTTTCTCTGCACAGATCTCACTGATGATAATAGCTAGATATGAGCTGAAAACGGATGTCCATTTACTCACTGATGATTAAAATGAAAGTCTTTACAGCATCAAGGGCAAAGCTTTTAAATAGGGGATGCAAACACATGTTCCGACATGTATCTTATTCAGAGTCCACTCACACAGAACTCTAAAGAAATATGATTGTTTGCCATCTCTGTAATTGTTATAAATATAAGTAGTTTACATTAAAAAAAAACACAAATAAACAGCCATTTAGAACATGAGACTGGGACCCTCTGACATCCTAATCATTTCCTTCTGGCTGATATACAGCTGTCTCTCTGTGAGGGTCCTGTCCATCTAAGTTGAATGATGGTTTGAATCAATGATGCAACTTGTAGGGAAGGTCTCTATTATCTACCCAGAGGAAAATACTATGCCAAGGATGTTGTCTCTGAGCAGGAATTTGCAGGGAGCCAGAGCACAGGAAAGGGCAAGGAGGGAACTGGAGTCCAAGGAAGAGATGCTAGAACCTGGAGCATGGATGCAGGAGCCCATGGCTGGGATGCTGGAGGGATCCCACTCAGCCAGGTACTCATTTCCATTAGCATTTGTTGAGAACCAGCCACAGTCATAGTCATCCTGAGCCTTTGCCTTTGGGTGATTCTTTATCTGGAGATAATGAATGGTATTCATCAGGGTTCCATTCAGGCCTTCTCTTTCCATTGTGCATTTCCTATAGTATGGCTCAAGATGCTTAAAGCCTGCCAAGAGGGAGGAAGTAAAACAGTTTGTACCAGCTGTTCATTCTGTTGGGATCTAGCCAGGCAGCACCTTTCCATTATTACCTGTGAACTAAAGTTCCCAGAAAGAAGCTTCACAAAGCTGAATGATTATAACCTCAATGGTTGTGGGGAGGTTGGAATGTTGCAGGTCAAGAGCCAAAGTATCTTGGAACATCTTAGACTCTAATAGTCATTTATTGCCCACCTCTGTTTTGCTCTAACCTGCCTGCATGGTGCTGCCACCAATGTACTTGGAAACTGTTTTGATTTATGATTTATAATTTTTCTTTGATCTGTGACTATAAAAACTCGATGAAACTGTCCTGGTGGAATGTAGAATTTGGTGTAATTATATTTGTGTTCCTGGGCCATGTCATCATACTTGGCTCCAAAACAAACAATCCCTTTGCAGTGACAGCAATGTTTTGGTTTTTTTTTTTTTTTCCACTATCAGTTATAGTACCTGAATGTGATACCAAGAGGATAGATAAGCCACCTTCACTGAGTATTCATCTTGATCAGAGCCAGGTACCAGCCTGGGCTCCTTGTGCCTGACCATCTGTTTGGTGATGTCTCCTCTGGTACATGTTAGTGAGCTTTTTCTGGAGCTCAGATTCCCCTTGATTTGGTTAATAATCCATTGGTTTATTCTGAGCTAGTTTTAGATCCTATTTGTTAGATACCCTTTTGGGCTTGCTCTCAAAGCATTTGGTATGATATCCATTTTATTTGTCTGCTTTGAAATCACTTTGGTTTCTGACCATACAATTGATTTTTGTTTGATTTCAGATCTTTAAAGCATTTTAGTTTCTGATCATTTAGTTTTGGGGGGGTTTCTGACTGCTTGATTTGGCAATTTGCTGGCAATCAGCCTCCTTCTTCTAGCATTCCCCCAAAAGCTAATTCAAGAAAAGGTGAGATATTGGAAGGAAAACTGTCATTTGGTACTCTAGTTGATTTTATGTTTTGTAATTGTGAAATTTAACTTATAAATATTGGGGAGGGGGGAATAGGAGGGGAAAATCTAACTAAAGACAACATGGCTTTATAATTCCCTTGATGGCAAACATTTAATATTGTCTCTAACCTGGTTTTTTCATGCTAATGTAGAAGTTCTAGAGAATCTAGTTTATTTAAAAAATTAATTGAATTTTAGGAACATCTTTTAAAACAGGAAATGACAGGTTTTTAAATGACTCTAATGTGTTTTGTGACATTATAACTATAATTTCTCTTTTACAATGTATTTGGGACAATAGCTCATCTCTGTACTTTTAGCTATAAAAAAAGAAAAAGCATTTTAAGTAAAATACTTGTTCAGTGATTAGCATGCTTACCACAAAGGTAAAAATGAGGCTTAAAACTAGGGAAAAGAATCTTCAGGCTGTAATTCTTCTTTTGATTATCTTGTAGACCAAAATAAAAAGATCTCTTTATTTTTAAGCAAAGAGAGATTCCAAGTGTCTGTTATAGTAAGGTTTAAATCTTTAACACATAGTTAATTTAAATGTGTTAAGACAACACAGGACTCTTAATAGGTTTTTCCCACATTAATTAATATTATTTAGGATACAGTATACATGTTTTCTGTGTTTCAGTTACAACTCCATGGGGTTTTGTTTGAAATATAATTATCTTTTTATTTTAAAGTGTTTCCAAGCTAAGGAGATGGCTCAGCAGTTAAGAGTGCTTGCTGCTTAAGTATAAGGGCCAGAGTGCTCAAGACTGCCTGAATTTGATTACCCAACACCCGTGTAAAATGTTGGGTATAACCCCAGTTATTGAGGGCAAAGACAGGAGAATCACCATGGTTTGCTGACCAAAACGTGAATAAACAATACAGCAGGGCACCCATAATTCTCCTCTGGCCTCTGCACACTGGGCATGTGTACACACGTGAACTGGTTAAAAAGTGTTTCCTAAATTTTGTAAATAAATGTAACAGCAATACTACTAATAATAGTGCTAAGATAGAAAGGAACTAACAAATAAAACAGATGAGAGTTACAGAGGATGAAGTGTTGCAGGTCAAGAGCCAAAGTATCTGGGCTATCATAGATCCTTTATTAGTCATTTACTATCCACTGCTATGTGTTACCTAACATCTTGTGACTGTTGGGTAAACCCTTTGGGATGAATGAACAGAGCCCCTGGTTTCCACCAACCCCCAAACTAAGAATGTTATCAGATAGCCTGAGGCCTACAGCAGTGCTAACCTGCTTGCCTAATGCTTCTGCCTACATACTACAAGTGTTTTGATTTATGACTAAAAACTGCTTGAAGCTGTTACCACATGGTAACATAGAATTTTGCATAACCTAGATCTGCATTCCTGGGCCATGATCATTCACATCTGGCTTCAGAATAAGTACCTCTGAAGTGAGAGCTGTTTTTTGTTTTGTTTTGTTTTGTTTTGTTTTGTTTGTTTGGTTTTGGTTTCTCTAGGTGGGGTCTCACTCTAGTTTTAGTTTAGGCTGACCTGAAATTCACTATACAGTTTCAGGGTGGCCTCAAACTCATGGGGTACTCTTACCTCAGCCTCTTGAGTGCTGGAATTAAAGGTGTGTGCCACCACGCCCAGCAAAAGCTATTTTTGTTTGCTTGCTTGTTTGTGTTTGTGCACATTAACAGCATGCACATGAACAAGTGCTTTGAGTGTGAGAGTCTCTCACCATTAGGCAGCACTGTACCTTTGGTGGCTGAGCTCTATGCTGTTGTCTGGAGGATAGAGGCAAGTTATTATAGTTGCCTTTTCTTAGGTACTCATACTATGTCTGATATCAGGCACTGAGCCTGGGTAGGATACTAGGCACTTGCCCTGGGTAGGATCTCTGGCACTTATCTTGTGTGGTATCACATGTTAAGAAATTTCTATTCAAGATCTCTCATCCAATATAATCGTAGGTATTTTTTTCTCATGATATGGAAAAGTTCACAGTTTCAAAGCCACAGCACTGCAAATAGCTAAGCTGAAATTCAAAACAAGTAGATTTAGCTTGGTTATGCTGTTTCCATGACACAATGTGTTTTCTCTTACAAGAAGTAGAAAGATATTTATTGGTAGTTTGTTTTTCTCTGTGTGGATATGATAATATCTAAAGAAAAGAACAGCGCTAGAGAAGACACAGGGACAGGACAAGTTCCACATTCCTCTCTCCTGGCCACCTGCAACAGACTGGTTCTGAGCCTAGGAAAACAAAATGTGAAACTACGGTGTTCAGGAAATAAAGGTAGAGACCCTGAAAGACAAATATTGCATACTTTCTCTCATTTGTGGGATGTAGAATTTAAAAATATATAAGTGAAAGCTATGAAAGTATAAAGGGGTCTGTTCTGGAAAAGGGGACCAATGGGAAGGGGACAAGAGAGAATACTGGAGCAAGGTGGATATGATCAAGTTACATGATATGCATAGCGGGTAGGACTGACTTCATCCAAGCCCCCAGCCACTGCCCCACACACAGAGTATAGTGGCTTTGGGCTTAAGGACTCCAGTGGGTCCTGGGAATGACATCTTGCCCAGGACACCAGCTGCAGAGGTATGACACAGCTTCCTGATCAAGGGGCTCAAGTGGAAAGAACATGAGCAAACTTGTTCCCGAGCCCTGTGAACTGTCCCTATCCCAGACATACCTAGAAATAGCCAAGGGAGAATTAAAACAAATAAGAGAAACAAGTGGGGGTAGAGAGAGATGAAACAAAGGAATGAAACATGAGGTTTGGGGGCTTGTCACCCAAGAGGTTTGGAGCTATGGAGAGCACATGCATGTAATACTAATCGTCCTAGTTTATATTCACAAACTCCTGAAACCAAGGAGGTATAGGATGTCAGCTAAGATGCCGGCCCTGACTTGGCCTGTTGCCTCTATTTCTGGGCACTGCCACTCAATCAGGCTTCCAGCCTGAATGGTTTCTATGCCTGGGCTTCATTGGGCATGCTGGGTTGGATAGTTTTCTTGGCCCTCTACTGCCCACCTGCTCTTCTCTGTCTAGATTTGCTTTCATACCCTTGGAGTCTGGGTCTGTCTGTTCTCCTAAGACAGGCTTCTCTTTCATCTGAATTTGTGTTACTTTCATCATAAATATGTGGGGGGTGTTTATGTGTGTGTATTTGGTGTTTTTCTTTGGTTCTGCTCCCGAGCACCTAAAGTCATTAAAATTTCCTGAGTAATAGGAATACCATTTGTAAGAAGGAGCCTCTTTGACCTTGCCTGAGTTCATCTTGAGAGATGACTCTGGGAACAAACCATGTGATTGAGGGTCCCCCTCAAACTTCAGGGAGAGGAGAAGAGTTGAAGTTTGAATCCAATCATTGATGTCCAATGACTTAATCTGTCATGTCTATGTAATCATGAGACTTCACAGAAACTGTGGGCAATAAAGCTAAGGAACTTGCAGGTTGGAGAGTGCCTCAAGGGGCTTGGGAGCGTGGCTTCTCAGATGAGCAGCAAAGGTCTGTGCTGGCATACCTCACCATGCCTTATCCTGTGCATTTCCTCTGGATCACTGTGCCTGAACACAATTTTTATAATAAACTCTTATCCTAAGAAAAGTGTTTTCCTGAAGACTGAGTCATGCTAGCAAATGATGAGAACTTGGAGTTAGAGAAGAATCTTAGACATGTTCAATTGGTAGTTGGTCAGGCAGAAGTGTAGTTAGTCTTGGGGCCCCGCCTATTTGTAGGAGACATCTGAAGTACAAGCAGCCTCATGGGATACATCTCTTAATGTCTGGGGTTTGTGATAATGCTGGGTAGTGTCAGAACTGAATGGAAGTGTAGGACACCCAGCTGGCATTGGAGAATTGGGGTGGTTGCTTCTGGAAAAGCACTAGAATATCTACAATAACCAGGTTGTTGACATTCATTTTAGATGTATTCAACATTCTGATGCTGCCAGAGGGGAAAAAAACGCATTCTTTTTGGAGAGGCTGACACATGTTCCAACACAGAGCTTTCAGGTAAGCACATCTTACTACCTGCCTAGCCAGAGCCACTGCCACCTCTGCCTAGATTGTTGTGACATCCCATGATGGGTTCCTCCACTTCTGTCTCTGCCCCAACAACTCAGCTACAGGGGCACCTTAACAATGTAAGTCAGATCACGGTACTCTTCAATACCAGCAGCAGGTCCCTCTCTATCACAGAGACCTAGGGCCTGTCCACCCCTTCAGCCACATCATGGCCCTCATTCACTTCCCTCTACCAGGCTGGCCTCCTAGTTATCAGAACATGCCAGTCAGCTCTCACTGAGGGTCTTTGTCTGGAACATTCTTCTCCTAACAGCTGATGATAAAGTCCCTCATTGCCTTCACCATTTGCTTGGGTTTCACCTCCTCCAATCAGCAACCTACCCTGACTTCTATTTAGAACTGCGGCACAGGGCTCCACAGAGACTCACTGGACGCCTCCCACCTCCTCTTTGCCTACTTTTCCTTATGCTCCATCACCACACATGCCATATAAGTTAATTGTCAGATTTATTGCTTGATTCTTGTCTTGCCCTGCTAACATGCAGAATTCACAAAGGTTGGGATCTGTGTCAATTTCATTCCTGGATATTCTTCAAGTCCCTAACACATAACAAATGCTTATTTCATGTTGGCTGATTGGTACGATTCCAAAGACAGAGTTTGTTTAGAGAATCCTAGCAGAACAAGCTTGCTGGGACCCCCGGTCAGATGTACAGTCAGAGTCATAGGGCAGGCCTTCAGGAAGGTAGAAGCGGCTGCAGAGAATGACTCTGCTTGAACCAGACAAACTCTGTCTTTTTGACAAAACCTAGACAGCTCCTCTGTGACCCCTCTTCTAGTGAGCTTCATCTTTGCAAGCCCTCTTTTATCCTGTCTATGCCAACTGTGGCAGAAATTGCCCAATCAGTTTTTGGAGAATGCTTGAACTGGATACCCACCACCCTGACTGCCTGCCTCAGGAATCAAGGTAAGTCCTTTAGCAAGTCCTTTAACAAGACAAAGTCCCTCTGCACTCTATTTTCCCTTAGTGATTTCTATCCACTGACTCCTCACCCTTGCCACTAGCCAGAACTGCCCAGGTGTCTTTACCATGTTGGGAGTTGAGCTTACTCTATGCCCCGCCCACCACTGTCATAGTTCGGATATCTGTCACCCCAATCCTAAAGTCTTCATCACCCACTTGACGTGGGTCAGAAACAATGTGCTCTTTAAATGTCTTTAATCATGGCTTGTTAAGACCATGGATTCCCATTGGATTCCTAGAGCCCTCACCCAGGATCCCAGATGCACATAATTTGAAGCTTTTGCTTTCTTTCCTAGCTGACTGATGAGAGAATCACTGTGGGGCCATAACCAACCCTTGAACTAGTGGTCTCCACAGATAAAGGGCATGGAGGTATTCTGTTCCACACAAGGCCTCGAGTTCCAGGCACACAGTGGCTGGTTAAGTGCATAAGACAGAGGCTAGGTTAGTGTCCTGGGCTTCTGTGCATGCAAGGCACTGTCATTTAAGAATATAGGAACTTCCTGGTGGACTGAATTCTCTCCCACCCCTTCACCATGCTGGCTATGTGCTCCACTACTACTGCACTGACTGAAATTTCTTTCTTGCAGCATGAGTTTACTAAGGATAATGTAGGAATTCTATGACATCACCAGACTGGCTCCTCTAAGACTTCTTCCTTAGACCAGCTGTGGCCCCCATCATCCTCCTTTTACCACTTGCCTTGGACTTTTCTTCAGCTCCTTCCAATCCTCTGATTCAAACACCTACCTCCATGGTCCCTAGGTATAGCCAGTGGGAACCTTCCATCCACACAAGCCCCTCAACTCCCAATAGCTATTTGAATTTTGGAAATTGAACAGGGGCTCTCAAAGGACTCAGTTACCTCCAAAGCCATTGGGTACCAGGGAAAATTTCATTGTTAAAATGTTATTCATAAATATCAGTGGGAAAGTGTTGGCCTTTCTGGTAAGCAGGTATAACCCAACTTATTGTGACAAAAACAATTCAAATAAAAATTAAAAGTGAGGAAAACACAAGAGCCACCTGTTTTATATAAGCCTCCAGTAAGTTTTATATTGTTTTGTTTACTTCATGTGTATAAGGTTTTAAAATAAAAACTATGAGGTCTCTTTTCTTTGTATGTTTGTTTATGTGTTATTTGTCTCCCTCTGCAAGATACTCCAGAGGGATTAAAAGACTCTCATTAACCACACTACAGTCTTTGGTCTGCCAGGCCAACTTTAGCAAACATCCTATGAAATTCAAGGGGGGAAAATCTACCCTTGATGTCTTATTTTAATCATTCTGTCAATTTCATTTAGCAAGACTCTTCCTACCTCTTATATTTCCTCTTAGCACTTTTCCATCCACTCACCCCTTACTCAGCTTACTGGCTATACATCTGCTCCTGTTGTCCCTGTCAGTATTCAAAGTCAAGCCCATCTCTCTGCTCTATTGCAAATAGTTGTGTACATGTTGACGTACACACACACTAGCATTCTTATGTGTGTGTTGCTATATCCAAGCACTGATATTTTAGTTTTATGTAAACTGGGAATTCTAAAATACCCTCACAGCCTATGTAATAGCATTCTCTGCAAAAAGAAAAAAATGTACACTCAAGGTTAATTCATACTTCCCTTTTAGCTATAAATAGATTTTATTGCCTATGATATTGACTACAAAGACAACAGAATCTGTTAGATTTTTTTTTCTTCAATCTTGATCACTGGTAATTTATAGTTAGTATCAGGACCAATGATTATATATAATTACTTCTCTCAAATGTGTGAATGAAATTACAATAAATCAGCCAATTGGTATGTAAATTAAAATGAGCACACCTTAATGTTTTAATACATGTCACTTGAAAAATGTACACTTCTGAAAGCAGAGTAAGTGCTTCTGTAGAAGTATGTGAGGGTGTAAAAACAACTCTGCAGAAATACTACAAATCAACACCAATGATGGGAAGCACACTCCTCTTATGTTTAATGCTTCAGCATCAGGAAAGATAAGAAAATTAATTAATTTCATATGACTTCTCATAGTACTAGGAAGCACAGAATATAATCAAATATGTCGATTGTTAATAAAAATCAGAACTGTAAGGCAGTCTCAGTATGTTTATGCATTAATCTACTTAAAAGCACCTGGGAAGGTTGTATGGAAGAATCAGAAGTTTGAGGCCAGTATGGACTGTATAGTAAGACCCTGTCTAGAAGCAGAGACAGAGAAAAAGAGAGAGAGAGGAGGAGAAGGAGGGGGGAAAAATGTCAGTTCCAAAATTACTTCTGATAATTCTAGAGGCATCTTCTCATGAGAAAGTAACAGTTCTTCTAGCTAATGCATAGTGTTTCAAAAGGTAGCACAGAAATGGTCTTTTTCTTTCTTCAGTATTTCAAGTTTGAAAAGCCAAATTTGAAAAATCAGGAAATACATAATAAAAGTATTGCCATGAAAAATTATGTATTGATTACTAATTAAATTTGTATGTGCTATTTTTGTCCTCAGCATATAGCAAAATACTATTTTGACTGGCATATTCAAATAGCATATTCAAAAATTGAAATGTTCGTGCTATCAAGACCAAGGAAGGTTTCACATCTTATAACCTAATGATTGAAACAGATAAAAAAGATTTTTCAAATTTGGAAAACCCAACTCTTAAAATCTCAACACAAAACATTTAAGTTGTTAACTAATTTACCTATTCTCCTTGGTCTCCATAATCACTTCTTCTGGAATATTTGTCCGTGAAAACCATGAAAGTCTTTCTCTTCCTTCGGCTCCAGTCTCCTGCTTAGGCTTCCTCTCAACATGCACTCTGAGAGCAGCTCTTCCTGGCCCTTGAAAAGCCAGCTTCCGCCCGATATCCACTCATCATCTGATGTCAGAAAGCATTGTGTTGTGTCTGTGTTCCATAAGTATGAAGCTCTCACCCAGCAACCCACACAAGTCTTAAAGTGGAACAATATTGATGGCTTAATAGTTTTTGGCTTTTTCCTAAGGCAAAATTAACTCATTTTCATCTAAGAATCTTTTGTGTTTTTTGGAGGTGCAGGGAGATGCTGTAGAGGTACTTGGACTGGGTGTCTCCCACCCTCATCTCAGCAGGTGGAAAATGCTGGTTGGTGAGAACCTTCTCCCAGCTCTGGAGCTGTAGGCATCCTGGCTTTACCTTGGGGTTCCTGAAAGAAAGAACAAGGAAGGGTAAAGAAAAGAGTGACAGCACTCCAAGTTCAAGCCCAGAAAGGCAGCCAGGTTCTCAGCGTCAGTGACCTTCTAATTATAAAGCATCGGCTGAACTGTTGCCCTGCAAATTAGCCTGCCCCTCCCCCCTCCCCCGATGAGGAACACACCAACAAACACATACGTGTGTAACTAGACGTGGCTGCCTTTGAAAAAATAAACATATCTGCTTATCAGCTTAGCTCATGAGCTTTGTTTCCCTGGCTTCTTCCAACTGGAAATACTGTTTCCTCTCACACACAATGAGTGTGCATGTTGTTTAAGGAAAAAACACACTTAAATTCACTTTTCCACATGTAATATCTCATGTTAGAGAGCTGTAAAAGGCCTAGCTTTTTGAGAAGTAGGATGCAGAAGTGGCAAGCTTTCTCAGAAGCGATACACCAGAGGGATGCAGGACACTGAGAGTTGTGTGGTTTTTGGTCATGCAAATGTCACGATCATAAAATACTTGATAATTTCCAAGGCTTCTTAGACATTTATACATTTAATTATTGTTTGAAAAGAGGTAAAATTACTAATATAATGCTGGGGAGATAGCTTAGTTGGTAAACTACTTGCCTTGTAAACCTGAGAACCCAAGTTTGATCACCAGAACCCAAATTTAAAATAGCCAGATATAGTAATCCCTATGCTGGGAAGGTGGAGAAAGGGGCCTGCTAGCCAGCTAGTATAGCATACTTGGAAGGTTCCAGGCCAATGAGAGGCCCTGTCCTAAAAATGGGGTATGGTGCCTAAGGAATGATACCCAAGCTTGTCTTCTGGCCTCCATATGCACACCCAGGTACATAAGTATGCCCACAAAGGGACCTGCATACAAATGAACATGTACGCTCACACAGACAGACATACACATTCACACACACACACACACACACACAGAGAGAGAGAGAGAGAGAGAGAGAGAGAGAGAGAGAGAGAGAATTGATACTATGTTGAAGAAAATTGGAAAGTAACTTTGTTGAGGGTGGATATATTGCTCAGTGGTTAAAGGCACTTGCTTGCAAAGCCTGACATCCAGATTGATTGTCCACTACCCACATAAAGCCAGATACACAAAGTGACCCATGCATCTGTAGTTCACTTGCAGTGGATAGAGACCCTAGCACAACCACTCTCTCCCTCTTGCTCTCTCGCTTGCTCGCTTGTTCCCTCTCTCTCTCTCTCTCTCTCTCTCTCTCTCTCTCTCTCTCTCTCTCTCTCAAATAAATAAATAAATAAATACAAAAAAGAATTTTTAAAGAAAGTAAATGCTTGGGGCTGGACAGATGGCTTAGCGGTTAAGTGCTTGCCTATGAAGCCTAAGGACCCTGGGTTAAGGCTCGATTCCCCAGTACCCACATAAACCAGATGCATAAGGTGGCACATGTATCTGGAGTTCGTTTGCAGTGGCTGGAGGCCCTGGTATGCACATTGTTTCTATATATATATATATCTTTCTCTCCCTGACTATTGCTCTCAAATAAATAAATAAACAAGATTTTAAAAATAAATAATTAAAAAGAAAGTAAATGTTTAAAGTCACCAAGAAGGAAATGATGGACTGAGCTGTAAACAATTAATCTTCTGTTTTTACTACCCAATGGCTTATTTATTTACTCATTTTGTTGGTTCTGGGGCTAGAAATCAGGGTCTTGTGCATGCTAGACAGGTGGATCTACCATTAGGCTACATTAGGGTTCATAATTTAAATTGTATTAAGTCATTTTAGATTCTTGGATGATTAGTAAAAACAAGGAAAAGAACTCAAAACTCACAGTAAACTCTTCCCTGAAAACACTTTCCAGCAAATTGATTATAATTAAAAAATTAGTTGGGCATTCTGAGATTTAATTTAAGCAAATAAATCCCAAATTCTATTATTTTTCACAGAATCTAATACCATGACACTTGAATTGTTACATGTCAAGAACTAGGGAAAGTCTGTATTCAAGTTTAAAATTAGAAATTTAAGTTAAGGGTTTACACTTGCATGAGGATAGAAGCCTTGCTTATAATAATAGATTTTCTAAAATTAGACTCTTCCATTTGGCATCTTTAGAGTAAATGAGGTCAAGTATTATGAAGTTGAGAACTAGGATCAATTCCTTTCTCTCTAAATCAAGAGAACCAGAATAGGAATTCTGTTGTTAACATATCTAAAATTCCGTTGCAGACAAGTATATTTGTTGTAAATCCTATCAATGATTCTGAGAATAGGAATCCATCCAAGCATGTCTTCTCAGGCTGGACATAACAGTACACTCCTATAATTCCAGCACTAAGAGGTTGAGACAGGAAGATGGTAAGTTTGAAGCCAATCTGAAATACATAGCAAAACCAAAACTCATAAAACAAAACTAACCAAGCAAACTAATATGTCTTTGTCTCCTCTTCCTGCTTCTCCATCTCCTCTTATTCCTCTGTATATTAAGGATCTAACCCATGCCCTCATGCATTCTAAATTTATAGACTACCACTGAGCTTACAGCAAGCCCCAAATATGTATTTAAAATAACATTTAAAGTAAAAACATTTTTGTTAAATAAATCTCATGTGAACTATGACCATAAAATAGGTGTGGATTGCAGGGCAATAGACGAAGGTCTTGAAGGAATCTCTATGGTAGAAGATGTGATTGAGGAGAAGTCAGGAATGGACTACATTGGAAGCAGCCCCCCTCCCCACCTCCTTCCCACACGTCCCTGGCCTGCACAGGTGACCTCACAGTGGTGCTCTGCCTCTGCAGGAACTTCTGCAGTAAGTGAAAACAGCACTGCTTCATGCAGTTCCGCATATCCGTGCAGTATGTACTTTTGCTGAATCACTCGTTCTAGTTCATCAAAAAATTACATTCTATAATCTGAAATACTGATGAGCTTGAAGTCAATAGTAGTTTTGGTAATGTCGCAGAACAGTACAGAGCCCTGTGGCAGAGGACTGAAACTGTCCTTTTTGTGGGCAGTGACATGTTCATTACCAAAAATGAACTTTTGAGTAACTCAAGTAACTCACCTGTTTGTGTCATCTGTAACTGTACAAGATGATTGTGCCCCATGTACTACTAAAACCATGATTCAGTCTCTCTCCTGATCACCCTGATCTGCCCAGTTAAATGACCTTCCGGAATGATAAGGGTGGGGTAATCACCATGACACAGTGAGCTCTAACAAACCTAGGCTGAAACATGGTGGTGACCTTGTCCAGTATCTCCGCTATTATCTCTCTTTCTCTCCTTCCCTCCCCCCCCCCACCTCTTGTTCTCTCTCTCTCTTTCTCTTCCAGGTGTGGTTTGCACATACCTTTAATCCCAGCATTCAAGAGGCCTAGGTAGGAGGATCGATGTGAGTTCAAGGCCAGCCTACACAGTGAATTCCAGGTCAGCCTGGTCTAGAGCAAGACCCTACCATGAAAAACCAAAATAAACAAATAACAAGCTGGACAAAAAAAAAAAAAAAAAAAAAAACTGGTCATGGTAAAGCAGAGGTTAGAAAAAAATGTTGGGAATAAAAAGTAACATGCATCAGAAATTGAAAATTAAAGAGACTACTATAAGCCAGCCCCTGAAGATACCAAGGGACATGGTACAGGTATTCAAATGCCATTTCCTGTCCTCCCTACTTTCCCCAGAGGAAAACAAAGCTGCTGCTCTGCAACCTGTCATATATTGTAACCTTAGAACCTTCCAGTTGCCACACCTTGATAATCCCACATCTCTTCATGCCAACTTTCCACATATATAAAACAAGATTATGTGCTATCCACAAACAGCATAAAGACCAAATTAAATACTATCTAAAATACCTCATTAAGTGGAGGTGTTTACAAATATTGTATGTCACTGTTTTTACTCATGTAATGTCTTGTAACCTGTGAAATGATGTGAAATTTGTTCATGATCATTTGTGCCTACTCCCTTCAAGCTCAAACAATGGATACCATGCAATGGCTGGGAGGGGACAGGGCTGACACCCTCATCACCATCTGTGATCAATTGTTCATTTGGCCCTGAAACCTGGAGCTGTTGTCTATGGCTTACTGGCACCCATGTGGTAACACCTTATTCTTCACAGCAAAATGTCCCATGTTGGCAACCCGGGCTTCACCCACAGTAGGATTTGGCACTGCGTATGTTCTCTCATGAGGAGTAGGACAACAAACATGCCAGCTCCGCTTACTAACTGATGTGACATGACTTTGAGGGACACAGCTTGAGACAAATACCCAGGAGAATCCAAGCCCAAGTTACGATCCTGAAAAACAACTGATCGTGTTCCTTTAACCCAAAGTCGTTCTTTAGTAAGGTAAGCAGGGGGCTGTGGGCAAAGATGAAGGGGTTCTAAAGTGAGCTGAAGCAGGAGGGCAAAGCCAACTTCCTAAGAACTAAACCGCGGACCCCTGGCGGTCACCAAAGGAAATGACACGAAAAGCCTTTCCATGAGGATGGGGAAACATTATAATCAGGACCACCCTACTACTTTACCCTCTTCAGTATGATGTCCTTTCTGTCAGTGTAAGGTGACTGTTCAGTTTCACCTTATTTGGAGACTACAAACTAACCATAGCCCCCATCCCGGGTGGTGTGGAATGGGGAGGGAGGCAAACAAAGCTCCCTATGGCCTTCTCAGTACTGCAGTGTTTGAGGGCAGAGCAGCCTCTGCAGCTCGCCTATCAGAATAGCGTCAATGGCCCTAGAAACAGTCAACCATTTATAGCAGGCGGAGCAGGCTGGCGCCTGGCGGTCTCCTGAGAGCAGGTGCACATTCATTCTGTGGATGAAAACTGAAAACCTACATTGCTGACAAATAGACACAGCTGAATCCTCTGTGCATGGTAAAAACTTATCCTGCAAAGTCCTCAACACGGAAAACAAGAAGCCAAATGTAGACAAACTTCCAACCCTCAGGAAGTCTCCACTGGAATCCCCCATCCTCTCAGGTCAGAGTGAAACGTGAGTCAGCAAAGACCAAATTGGCTTAAAGTGGAATTTTTACAATGTTGAAAAGTCAGACGCATTCACCCTATAAGACAACAGGCCAAAATCTAAGACAGAACGGGCAGTGCAGATGTGGTAAGGATGGCGCTGGGTACCTAGGTGTGGTATAGGAAAGGTCACGGTCACCACGAGGCCTCCTATGTACACCTCTATAATTGACTGCTCATATAAAATACATTTACACAGCCCCACAAGGAGATGCTGAAAGGTGAGTGGTATTCCCAGAGTCTGTGCACTTAGCCTTTCAAGGAGCAAGTAGGGCAATGAAGACTTTTCCAAGTTAGAAAACATTTACATGAAGCCTCTGGTGTTGTAAATCCCTTTGGTGTTGGCAGTTCCTCATGCCTGCCTTTTTCTTCTTTGATGCTTCCTGTCAGGTTTTGGACCATGGGTACAGAAGGCATTCAATAAACAGTGAGTAGTTTAGTCCCTTTATGTACACATGGCCCAAATGTGCATGAAACTTAATGCTCAGGTCATGAACACATCTGAGTGTATGGGAGATCCAGAATCAACGTGGTCCTGTGTCAGCTTTTCAGCCAACAGCAGAGCTAACTGTGTGAGTCAGAGTGGAGCTTGCACTGACAGAGAACCCCAACCCTTTCTCTCAAATGAGAATGTTCATAAGCGTAATAGTACACAAACTATGGCATGTGACTCCCATCTCAGAAAAACTGATAAAAATCACATTAATATAGATTAAAATCCACCCTGCTTGCCAGGCGCTGACTGGTACAATCTATCTTTCTGAATGCACAAAGATATTCCACCATCTGTTTAAAAGTTAACTTTGGCTGGAGAGATGGCTTAGCAGTTAAGCACTTGCCTGTGAAGCCTAAGGACCCCGGTTCAAGGCTTGGTTCCCCAGGTCCCACGTTAGCCAGATGCACAAGGGGGCGCACGCATCTGGAGTTCGTTTGCAGTGGCTGGAAGCCCTGGCGCGCCCATTCTCTCTCTCTCCCTCTATCTGTCTTTCTCTCTGTGTCTGTTGCTCTCAAATAAAAAAAATAAAAAATATTTAAAAAAAAATAAAAGTTAACTTTTTTTGGAGGGACCTATCACATCCCATTATGCCAGAGGCTGGTGTGCCTGACACTTGATCCCTAGGATGGAATTGTCAATCAATTCTCAATTTCATTTCAAGAGGAGGAAACTAAGGTTCCCAGAGGTTAACTGTCAGAATTACTGTGAGGAAGAGCCTGCTTTCAAAACTGAGTCTGACTCCAAATAAATTCATTATATCTGGAGGATATTTTTTTTCATTCTTAGCAAGGTCTCTGGGCAATATAAACGTAAGCCAAACACAATGATGTTCTTTGAGATAAGAATTTTCCTAGGATGGTCACTCAGCATAAACATTTGATAAACAAAACATTAGTACATAAAACTGGTGTGTACATATAGCTCAGTGGTAGAGCACTTGCCAAGCATGTGTAAGCCTCTGAGTTCAATCCCCCATTCTAGAAAGTGTTAAAATAAATAAAACTAGTGGAGATTTGTGTTAAGCTTCAAGATCTGACAAGTTAATAACTTTAAATGCAAAGTAACTATTGTTTAATACATCATTAAGTACCCCCTTATACACTATCACTAGATTTAGCAATTAAATTTACAAATATAAATACACCTATCTAGTTGTTTCAATTTCAAACAATAGATATATTAATATTTGTGTATGTCATGCAATATTTCCTGTATTTTATCTTGTAATCACATTAGATTTTTTAAAAAATATTTTTATGTATTTATTTGCAAGGAGAGTGAAAGAGAGACAGAGAGAGAGAAAATGAGAATGAGAATGAATGCATCTGGGCCTCTTGCAACTGCTAACGAATTCCAGATGCATTCACTACTTTATGCATCTGCCTTTACATGGGTACTAGGGAATCAAACCTGGGCCATTAGGCTTTACAAGCAAGTGCCTTTAACCCTTGAGCCATCTCTCCAGTTTTCATTAGAATTTTTAATGGTTAAATGCATTAGCATGTTAAAACAAGGAGAAATGCTAAGCCTACTATGTAAAAATGTGCACAAATTCTGGATATCTATTAGATTCAAATATATGCTCCTTTCTACTGCTCAGTCTCAGTACTTTAATTAAACAAAGATGTTTATGGAATTTAAATGATCATCTATAATGATATTAAGATACCTGACTTACTTTAAAATGTTACCATTTTGGAACACAGGCACTATAAAGCCCTCATTTTCTGGCTCGGGTAACAGACTCATGATACAATCCAGAGTATTTAAAACAAATGTCTGTACACTGCTATAAGTAAACTAAAGATAGTTCTTGGTGATCACAATGGCCTCTTGGGCTTCCTATTCCCCTAAGTCCTAAGTGACAAGAGAAAAGGCACCAGGAAGCACAGGGACCAGAGCTCAGCATCTGCAGTTTGAGAACTCAATGCTCTTTAGCAAGAAATGCTACATCTACTCAGCCTAAAATAACTAGTTGGTCTTTTGTTCTCTCTTCATCTTACATTTTATAATCCACAAAATGAGGCTGCCTGTTTCATAAGCCTATTATGAGAATCAGAAGAGAACACACAGGTGAAAGTATTTTACTTATATCAAACTCATGAAATGAGGATAAGCCCAAGAGAGACCGCTGAACCACATGCACAGAACACAAAGGAAATTTAAAGATTCTCTCTCACAGACTTCTTAGCAATGAAATTAAATGACTTTTTTCTCAGTCTAGCAGAGCGAAAGCCACAAGTCCTGGTCTTCACTCCAGTGTTTTTTTCCAGCTTCATTGTGACTGCCTCCTAGACATTGAAGTCTGACACAATGCACACGAAGCATAGAGCTTAAGGAAAGAGTGAGGAGAAAAGAAAACACAAATTAAAATGGTCACAGGATTGACAGTATCTTTAAAGAGTGTACTGCTGCCCTGGCTACCAAGGTCAGAACAGAAAGCCCTGCTCACCTGCAGTGGGGCACCACCTGTGCATCACTCACATTCAGCAGTCCACGTTTGGACTCACGGCAGGCACAGCCAATACTGTCATTGCTGCTGCCAACCCGATGTGTTTATGGAGAGGTGTGCAATAGAGGGTTGTCCTTCCTACTCTCCAGAGAATAACAGTGTGGCAACAAGGAAATTATAGCACTGCTTTTGTAAGCCAAAGGTGTGAGGACAGATTGGTAGAAGAATGGGTAGTATTTAGCTCACAGCAAGAACTGTGTGTATATACATATATGAGTGTGTTCGTAGATGGATGGAAGGATCTGTATAGTACTGACAATGTATTCAGCCAAAAGTTCATTTCAAAATTCATTCTTTTGGGGAACTAGTATGTGAAACTATTTTTCTTATCGTGGAGATGGGTAGAGATGAGTGGATGATGGCAACATGTCAAAGGCTTACTAAACAGCTACACTGTGCCAAGTTTCATGCTTGATGCCTTGACACACATCTAGTCTCATCCCTACCACAATTATGTGTCAATGGATACCACTGCCTGGGAAAGAAAGTAAGGCACCGAAGGTAAGTGACGTCTTGATGGCTATAGCTTGAGGATTCAGCATAGCTGGCACTGGAACCCAAGGCTGCAGAGGACAAATCCAGCAGCAAGCAAGGTGCTCCTGATGTAAACTGTCTTTGCTCTTACAAAGCTGCCATGGGTTTTTCTTCTTATGTGAAGAAATACCACAAGCATAAGAAACAAATAGGAGGGGAAGATGAGAACACTAAAAACCTGGTTTGGCATGTAGTGCTGAAAATTGCTACATGAGCTTCTTGGGGAAATGGCCAGCAATGTTGTGCATATGAAAGCAGAAAGCCTGAAAGATGTACACACCTGTGCAATCATGGCACCCAGCCTAGGTGGCTAAACAGTGGCTAAGAGGTCCACTCAGTGGAAAGGAACCCATAGCTGGAACTGGGAATGGAGTCAGAATCCTATGGAGACCAAGATTATGGACTTCAATGAGAAGCCCCACTAATCTTTGGCCAAAAGTGAGGCTACATTCATCAAAACCTCTCTAAATTATTATCCCTTTTAGCCTATCCTGATCTCACTCTCTGTTGGAGAATCTGTTTTGTTTTGTTTTGTTTTGTTTTTTTCAGAAAGCAGTGAGAACTGGGGACAACTGAAATCTATCAACAAGACAAGAAAAGATAGCTGAGTCACTGGCAGATGAACCACATTTAGCAGAGCAGTTAGGGCCCAGGTGAAACCACCAAGGAATTGGCAAGATGAGCAAGAGTGCTGCTTCCATGGTGAGCCTGACAACCTGCACCAGGGTAATGGAGACAGACACTGAGAATACTCAAAATGCATCAAAGCAGAAATTCAGAACCTGCTGAGAGCTCATCACTAAAGTAGACTTAAAGCATTCCCACCAGGGCTCAGGGAATTCTGTGGGGTGGGGGGCAGAAAGAATGTAAGAGCCACAGGATGAGAGGGAATATCCAGAGACTTTGCCCACCCCTCATAACTGTCTGCCGCTCTCACAACTGATAACCCACAACTCCATGGTGAATACCAGCAACTCCACTAAGGAGGGCCTTCAGTGGAGTGGGGAAGGGAAGAGGGAAATGATGGTACCAACACATGATATACCCATACAAAGATTCTATTTAATTAAAAAAAGAAAATGAGGGCTGGAGAGATGCTTAAGTGGTTAAGGTGCTTGTCTGCAAAGCCAGAGGACCTAGGTTTGATTCCCCAGGACCCATGTAAGCCAGATGCACAAAATGGTACATGTGTCTGGAGTTCCTCTGCAGTGCCTGGAGGCCCTATCATGCCCATTCTCTCCCTCCCTCTCTCACTCTCTCTTTCTCTCTCTCTCCCTCCCTCCCTCTTTCTTTCTCTCAAATATAAGTATTTTTAAAGCCAGGCATGGTGGAGCATGCCTTTAATCCCAGCACTTGGGAGGCAGAGATAGGAGGATCACCATGAGTTCAAGGCCATCCTGAGACTACATAGCGAATTCCAGGTCAACATGGGCTAGAGTGAAAATCTACCTTGAAAAAGCAAGGAAAGAAGAAAGAAAGGAAGGAAGGAGGAAGGAAGGAAAAAGAAAGAAAGAGAAATCTGGTGTGGATGAATGTATGCAGAGGAGAAAACATGGCCAGCCAAAAAGCTAAGGGAGGTAAAGAAAGGATAAAGGGATAAGGGATGGCCAAAGAGAACTAAAGGAAAACAGCTTCCCAGAGTGAGATTTCTCACAAGATTACAAAAGCTAACCTGGGTTCCTCAGAAAAACTCAGGACATAAACCCTATGTTAACCCAGTCCGTATCTAGTTATGTGAGTGGCTTAAAATCCATATAAGGTTTGCTTTTCATGAGGCCAAGTGAGCTCTAGTGTGAGTTGAGTCACTTTTGCCTGGGTTGGTTCAGAAATAAAGAGCCCCATCAGTGCGTGATCAGGACAGCTTATGCCTGGAAAAGCCGTGGAAACCAACGGGCAATCATCGCATCTTTTACTCAAACGCAGCATCAAACTTACAAAATGAGAGCTCGGATCATTGATACATTGAAAATAAAAGCAACACGCTGAAATATTAACCTTGTTTAAGAAAGATAAAAAGGAAAGAGGGAAAAATTTCTTGTTAAAATTAGAATACTCTTTCTAAGAATTTAATAATCATTTAATAAGAAAATCAGAAAAAAAAATGTTTTTCAACAAAAAGATTTTCAAACACTATAATATTATATTACTAAGATACGGGCTAATTTAAGGACATGCGATTGAAATAAGAACTGCTACGGATTAAGCAATAAACTGCTTAGAGAATTTTTCTTTGTTTGAGTCAGGTCCCCACTGTGAATTACAGCCTGGGACCCTTGGCAACCACCCACTGCATGCGAGGTGGAAATTAAAATGACAAAACCTCCAGTCCCACGCGCTGGGTCTGGCCCGCGCCCCACCCGCAGCAGTGCGCCCAGGGGACCACCTCCTTGGGGCACCTCCGCGGCCCCCACGCAGGGATGCTCCATCCGCCGTCATCCGCGGAAAGAGGCCCACGGTTCCTGCCTGCAGCTGCAGGGACCGACCTCGGGCTCTCCGAGGGGGCCACGAGTTCCTTCTGTCCGTGTACCCCCCCCCCCGGTTACCCTCGTGTCTGCCATCCCTCCGGGCCCTGGGATACTCACGGGTGGCGGTCAGCCTCGCGGTCGTGAGCCTTTGTCTGCCTCTGGAGCCATCAGCAGGTCCCAGCGCGAGGGGCCACCGCAGCCAGAGCTGGGCCCGGAGAGAATGCCGCAGTCACAGCTCCCCTACCTAACAGCGCCCCCCTCTCTTAAAGAGATAGGACCATCATCTACCTTAGGTGTCAGTAATACTGCCGCAGTCTTGTGGCTCAGTGTGATGAAAAGTCACAGTGGAGTCCTTTTCCCCCTTAGTTTTGCCACGATTAACTTTTTTTTTGGAGGGCATGTTTAAAATAGAACTGCTGCAAAAGATTGGCGTTAATGGCTGGGAGCTTTGGACTCAAATATGGGTGTCCTTGATCTCATGGGAAATGAAGCATTCTGACCAATGTCAAATCTGTATATCCTATACTGTGATGATGATGATGATGATGATAATAATAATAATAATAATAATAATTAATAAGCCAGGTGAAGTGGCACTTGGGATGTGGAGGATCAGGAGTTCAAGGCCAGTTTGGGCTACTACATAAAATCGCGCATCAACTCGCCTCCCCTTTGGCCCCTTCAAATAACACATCAGCATGCATTTTGATAAAATAAATTAGCATTGTGTTCGCACTGCTTGCTACAGCTCACAAAATGCCTTCTAACTTGTTCCAAGTGTTAATGGCTCATGTCAATATAATAATGAAATGTCTCCACTAACAGCAAATCTGTTGGAATTCTGCTTCTTGGGAATGAAGGCGCAGACTCTCAGTAGTGCCTGGTTTTATGCACAGGTCTGCCCCAAGCCCCTGCCTACACTGTTCCCCCGTGGTGTCCAGTGGAATGACCTGCTATCTCCGAGGAGTTCAGAATGTTGGCTTATCCCGAGCTACTGAAGACTGGAAGCTCCTGCTGTTGGGGAAAGCAGTATTTCAACTCAACAAGCTCCTAGGGGACAGGCTCTCCCGCCTCTGCAGTCTGGCCCTGCCCAGGGTGCCTCTGAAGATTCAAATCAATGAAAAAAAATTTTTTTTCACATCATGAATTCATTCCTGGAGACTCATCTGTCAATCCTCATTCATGGAGGTTGTTTCCAGGAGCCTTGAGATGATGAGAATCCACGAATGATCAAGTCCCTTATCTAAAAAGAGGTAGGAAGAATTATATAGAACCATTGTACCACTTCGTGTATACCTTAAATCATCTCTGGATTACTTGTAATAACATATAATGCCATGTGAATGCTATATAAATGGCTGTTTAGGGGACAAGGGAAAAAATAATAAACCTGTACATTTCGGTTTGTTGAAATCCCAAGTCTGTTGAAATCCCAGATGTGAAACCTATAGGTAGGAGAAGCTACCTACATATTGTTTCCTGAGATTGAAGGGACAAGTTTCTACCAGAGAGAAATGGTGTCTGAAAGAACCCTCCTAGGATTTTCGCCCAAGTGCTATGAGGATACCCGTGCTGTGGCCCATGGGATCTTGGACCTGTGTTGGGCACTTCCTCTCAGGCTGCTTCACTACTAATGGTACCATTTCATTTATCATCAATCAGATGTGCAACTATTGAGTCAGATACTATACTTGATCTCTGCCAAAAGTCCAAGAAGCCATGTGAGTCAGAGATTCTAAGTACATGTGATTCCTTGCTTCCACAGCCTTCCCAGGAGGGTAAGTCCCAAAAGTCATTTGTTTTGTTCCAGGAAGGAGGGCTGGGATGTGGTATGTTAAGGGATGCCAGACAGATGGCAGGGCTGTGAAAGATTGGAGAAGAATGAAAGAGGGAAAGAAAAGCTGAAATGTTGCTGTGTTGAGTGACTTTTATGAACTAGATATGGAAAGTTCTGCCAAGGGCTGATATCTTCAGTGCCCTAAATATGAGAAAATCACTAGCAAAAAATGACCATTTCTCCTTTAAACATTTGAAGTTGAGTTTGGGATCTTTCTGAATGTGACACAGCTGAGTATATTGAAATTATGTCTTAGTTTTCTATAACAGAATACCCAGCACAAAGGAATAGTAAAAAAATAAGATTTACTTGAATCATGTTTGCTGTGAAGAATGGCATGTAGTAGCAGCAAGTAATGAGGGCTCTTCACTGCCTCAGCTCATGTGAAGTCATGCAGAGTGGCCAATGCACTAGAGGTGGCTCCTGAGGTACCCACCCATTAGCTCTACTTCTAGGAGAGGAGAGCCCATTTGGGACAGAGAGAATGACTGAACAGTCGTGAGGGCCCCACACCCAGATACACTCACTGTCTCCCACTGGGCCCTGCCTTCCAAGCCTCTGGATTGAGGAATTAAGACTCACATGGACTTTCATGGGAACATATTCAAACCAAAGCACGTTCCAGAGACTAACTATTCCATGGTGAATGTGTGGAATATGCCATGGACGGTTTAAGAGCCCTACCCCAAAGGGTGTCCCTGGATGTCCTTTACCCTGTACTAGCACAGTTCGTTTAGGGACAGCTCCTCCTATCCCATGCCTAGCCGCCTCTTTGCTGTCTTGAATCAATCAGAAGTGTCTTCCCACTGTCCTCTATGGGCAGACAGGAAGGGGTGTAAGGCTTAGCCAACCGGGGCCCACCCTCACAAGTGCTGCCTGTTATACAGAGACCCCACAGTTGGCACTCTCATTTGAGCATGCTTTTAAAAAAAAAAAAAAAAAAAAAGCTTTATTTGTACATATGTGTATGCGCATGTAGGTGCACCAAGGTCTATTGCTGCTGCAAATGAACCCCAGATGCTTGGGCCTCTTTTTATGTCTGGCTTACATGGGTAGCTTGGGAATTGGAACTACTTGGGCAGGATTTGCAAGCAAGTCCCTTCAGCCATTGAGCCATCTTCCCAGCCCAGCAAGAGGGAGAGAGAGAATTGGTACACCAGTGCCTTCAGCCACTACAATTGTACTCCAGACACATGTGCCCCCTTGTGCACATGTGTAACCTTGCACTCTTGCATCATCGTGTGTCTGGTTTACATGGGACCTGGAGAGTAGAACATGAGTCCTTAGGCTTCACAGGCAGGCAATTTAAACCATCTCTCCAGCCCCGAACTTTTTTTTAAAGTATTTATTGGCCATTAGTGTTTGTTCTTTTGTGAGCTGTCCATTCATTTCACTAGCCCATTTTGGTGATTGGAAGATTTAATTTTTTGGTGTTTAACTTTTTAATATTTTATTTATTTATTTATTTGAGAAAGAGACAGATAGAGAGAATAGATGTACCAGGGCCTCTAGCCACTGCAAACGAATTCCAGATGCATGCACCACCTTGTGCATCTGGCTTACATGGGTACTGGGGAATCAAAACTGGGACCTAGGCTTCACAGGCAAGCACCTTAACCACTAAGCCATCTCCCCATCTCTGGTGTTTAACTTTTATCACTCTTTTTGAACTCTGGTTATTAGTATCCTCTCTGAAGTATAGGTGGCAAAGATTCTCTCCATTCTTTGGTTGATGGTTTCCTTTACTGTATGGAAACTTAATTTCATGTAGTCCCATTTGTTGATTCCTGGGCTATTTCCTGTGCTATTGGAGTCCTGTTCAGAAAGATTTTTGCATATGCCCATATTCTTGGAATTGTTCCCTATTTTTTTCCTCTAGAACTTGCTGTGTTTCAGGTTCAAGTCTGAGGTATTTGATCTGCTTTGAATTGATATTTGTACAGGGAGAGAGATATGAGCCTAATTTTATTCTTCTAAAGGTATCTACCCAGTTACACCAGTACCATTTGTTAAATAAACTGTCTTTTTTTCCGCTGAATATTTTTGGCTTGTTTGTCAAAGATTAGGTGGCCAAAGCATGTGGCTTTACTTTTGGTTCCTCTGTTCTGTTCCAATGGTCTATATATCTGTTTTGATACCAGTTTCATGCTGTCTTTATCACTATTGCCTTAATAGTATAACTTGAGATTGGGTATTCGGAGACCTCCACCTATATTCTATTTTTTTCTCAATTTTCACTTATTGAACTTTAATATATGAGCTTTAATATATGAACATAATGTAAATTGGTCATATTCCTATCAGGTTATTCTTATGTCCCCTCTGCCCTGCCCCCATTCCATGGAAGGCCCTTCTCAGTGTGGTTACCAGTAATCATTGTGGGGTCACGTGTGCACCAGTCAGTTTCTGTAGAGTGGGGTGGGAGGTATAGTAGACAGTAGACAATGCTGGGAAAAACATCCAGCTAAACACAGTTTTATGGGAGGAAGGGATTTATTTCAGGTTTAAGGTCCAAGGTAAGTTTCATTAATGGGAAAAGAATTTGGCTCCCATTCATAAATCCAAGCAGAAAAACCACCAGCAGCCCGGAAACACCAAAAAGGAGCATTCAGGGACTTCTCCCCCACCCCCACCCCAGCTCAAACCTTTCTGCATGCCTTTGGGCTGGAATTCAGATCCGCCTCCAGTGACACACCCCTGTAGCAGGAGCCATTTTCATAACGTGAATTCTTCTGATCCATGAGCATGGGAGGTCTTTCCATCGTCTTGTGTCTTCCTCGGTTGCTTTCTCCAGTGCCTCAATGCTTTCATTATAGAGGTCTTTCACTTCCTTTGTTAGGGGTATTCCAAGACAGTTAAATCTTTTTGTCTGTTGTAAATGTGACTGCTTTCATATTTCTTTCTCTATATGTTTGTAATTTGTATATATGAAGGCTACTGATTTTTGTGTGCTTAAGAGATTTTCAGTGGAATCTTTGGCATCACTAAAGTATAGAATCATAGCATCTGTGAATAAGGTTAGTTTGACTGCTCCCTTTTCAGTTTGTATCCCTTTTATTTCTTTCTCTTGTCTCATTGCTTGAGCTAAGATGACAAGTACTATATTATATAGCAGTGGGAGAGTGTATACCGCTGTCTTCTTTCAGACCTTGGTGAGTAGGCTGTAAGCTCTTCCCCATTTTCTATGATATAGGCCTTATGTCTGTTATACATAGCCCTCATTATGTTGAGATATGATCTCTCCATCTCTAGTCTCCACAGTGTTTTAATGATGATAGGATGTTATCTTTTGTCAAAGGCTTATCTGCATCTATTGAAATGATCATTTGATTTCTGTCCTTAACTCTATCTATGTGATGTATTATATTTATCAATTTCCTATGTTGAGCCATCTTGGCATTCCCTGGGCTAAAACCAACTTGATCAAAGTCCATGATACTTTTTATGTGCTCTTGGATCTTATTTGAAAGAATTTTATTGAGAAATTTTGCATCTAAGTTCATCAGGGATGTTGGTGTACAATTTTCTTGTATCTCTGTTGGTTTTAGAATTAGTATAATGCTGGCTTCATAGAATGAGTCAGGGAGCATTTGCTCCTTTAAAATATTGTGAAATAAAAAAGCAGTGGTTTGCTGGGCATGGTGGCACATGCCTTTAATCCCAGAATTTGGGAGGCAGAGGTAGGAGGATCACTGTGAGTTCAAGGCCACCCTGAGACTACATAGTGAATTCCAGGTCAGCCTAGACTAGAGTGAAACCCTACCTTAAAAAAAAAAAAAAAAAAAAAAAAGCAGTGGTTTTAGTTCTTGTATAAAACAAAGGTTTGAAAATCAGGCAATGAATCCATATGGCCTAAAATTTTTGGGTTGGGAGACTGTTAATTTCTCCTTCACTCATGTTAAATCACATAGTTCAATTCAAGTAACTTCTCTCTTATGGGTTAGGTTTTGCTAGGCTGTATGAGTTAAGAAATTTATCAATTTATCCCAAATTTTTTCAATCTTGTGGAAAGTAAGTTTTTGAAGTAGGTCCTTATGATTCTCCCAGTTTCATTGCTATCTGTGTAATATCTCCTTTTACATTTCTAATCTTGTTGATTACAATCTTCTCTCTCTTTTTAATACAATTTGGTCAATTTATTAATCTTATTTATTTTTTAAAGGACCAAAGAGCCTGCTCTTTGTTTTATTAATTGTTAAATTTTTTCCTATCTAATTTATTGATTTCTGCCCTGATCTTCATTATCTCCATCTGAAACTTTGGGGTTTGAAATTTTCTTATCTTTCCAGTGCCTTCAGATAGGTCATTAAGTTATTTATTTGAGATCTTTCTATTTTTATAATGTAGGCATGTAGAGCTCTAAAGTTCCCTCTTGGGACTGCTTTCTTTGTGTTCCATAAATTTTAGTATATGGTATTCTTATTCTCACTCAGTTCTGGGAATATTTTTATTTCCTTCTTGATTTATTCAACAACCCATTCATTCTATGTTGTTAAAGCTAAAAGAGTTGGTTTATTTTCTGTTGCTTCTCCTAGTTTTGATTTGTAGATTTATTAAATGAGTTGGGATCAAATGTAATACAAGTAGCCATGCCAATTTGCCTAAATTTGTGAAGACTTGCTTTATGTCCTAATATATGATCAATTTTAGAAAAGTGTCCAAGATCTGCTGTCCTGTAGTGTTTAGGTGGAATGTTGTATATATGACTATTAAGTCTATTTGATCTATGGTATTGTTTAACTCTCTTATTTTCTGCTTAGATGATCTGTCTATCAGTGATAGTGGGGTATTAAAGTCACCCACTATTCTTGTGTTGTGATTTATTTCTTATTTAATGTGCAATGTGCTTCTGCATTTGGTATATATATGTTTATGATTGTAAAATTCTCTTGTTGAATTGTTTCATTGATGAATGAAAGTGGCCTTCTTTATCTCTATTTATTGCTTTTGGTTTAAAGTCCATTTTTGCATATAGTATAACCTCGTCTACTTGTTTCCTATTTTCTTTGCTTGGAATATCTTTGTAAATTCTTTCACCTAAAGTGGATGTCTATCTTTAATGGCAAGGTGGTTTTCTTGAAGACAGCAAATGGACAGATCTAGTATTTTGATCCAGCCTTTTAACTTGTCTCTTTTGACTTGGAGTTGAGCCCATTGATATTCAGAATTATAATTGAAATGTGTGAATGAATTTCTGCCAAGCTGAAGACTTGGTGGTGCTAGTGTTTTCTTGATCTTCATTTATTTTCACATAGTTTCTTGTTTTTTTTTTTCTATTGTGTAGGTTCTTGAGTATGTTTATTCTTCTCTTCAGTGTGAAATAATCATTGTAGGGCTGACAGTGTTTATATATTCATATATTCATGAAGCTAGCTTTTATTGTAGTAAGTTTTTCTTTCATCTTCTATTACAAGAGATAATTTTGCTGGGTATATGTTGTAGTTACCTTCACATCACTAGGACAAAGCACCCAACCAAAAGCCACTGATGGAAGGAAAGTTTTTTATTTTGGCTTATAGTTTCAAGGGGAAACTCCATGATGTCAGGAGAAAATACAGAATGAGTAGTGGCTGGATATTACCGCTGCTACAGCAGGTATAAACAGCAGCAGGAGAGTGAGCTCAGTGCTAGCTAATTAGAGCTGACTATAAAGTCCTTAACCCTATGCCCAGCAACATACCTTCACCAGGCAAGGGTCCCTCTACCAAATTTCCACCAGCTGGGGACCAATCATTCAGAACACCTGAGTTTATGAGGGACACCTAATTCAAACCACCATACTCCACCCTGGCCCCCATAAACTGATGATGCAAAATACAATGCATTTAGCCCAACTTTAAGTCCCCATAATTTTTACCAACCCCAATATTGTTCAAACATCCTCATAGTCCAAGGTATTAACTGTGAGCCTGTGAAATCAAAAACACATAAATGTAAACACATAAGCATTCACACTACAAAAGATGGCATTGCAAGAAAAGGTAAAACCAATGCAAGATCTAAAATAAACATGGGGGCTGGAGAGATGGCTTAGCGGTTAAGCGCTTGCCTGTGAAGCCTAAGGACCCCTGTTCGAGGCTCAGTTCCCCAGGTCCCACGTTAGCCAGATGCACAAGGGGGCGCACGCGTCTGGAGTTCGTTTTCAGAGGCTGGAAGCCCTGGCGCGCCCATTCTCTCTCTCTCCCTCTATCTGACTTTCTCTCTGTGTCTGTCGCTCTCAAATAAATAAATAAATAAATTTAAAATAAACATGGCATAGGCTGGAGAGATGAGTTAGAGATTAAAGGTACTTTCTTGCAAGGCCTGCTCATCCAAGTTTAATTCCCCAACACCCAAATGAAGCCAGATGCACAAAGTAGCACATGTATCTGGAGTTCATCTGCTGTAGCAACAGGCCCTGGTACACCCATACTTTGTCTCTCTCTCTCTCTCTCTTTTCACAAAATAAATAAATAAATAATTTTTAAAAATAAGATAATCAGGGAAAACATATCCGGTAGCTCCAAGTGAAACATCTGTAACCATTTACAAGGTCTCTGGAGTTCCAATTCCACCTGTCCAGCTGAAATGCTCATGGCCTAGGTAAAACTCCACCCCAAACTGGAAGCTCTTTTTGGCAGCCTTCCTACAGTCCTGATACCTCCTGGGGTCTCCACTGAAACCCATGGTTCATCCATACCATGGTTTCATCAAGTCTCCACACACGAACTTCCAACAACCCTGCCTCACATTGCCCATGGACATTTCCATAAAGCAAAACCACACTACAAATCCAGTGGCCTTCTCTTTGCTGCATTTGTGTCCTCACATAGTACTGGGTAAACTACAACCTTGTTAAGCCAGGGGGGAAATAATGCCAACTTTGACCAGCAGGACACTCCTTCAGTATTCAAGCCTCCTACTTTCAAAAGAATTAGCATTCTGCCTGCTATCCCAATGCAAGACAGCTGGTCCAATAACACTGTGTAACTTTTCAAACCATTGCAGCAGGATGGACATCATCTCCAGCCTGAAACTTTATATTTGTATCACATCCTTCTGCTTACACCAGTCCATTTCCATGCAATACAACACTGCACAAGTCATCAGGACACAGGCAGAATGTGGCAAGCCTGTGACACATATTGCTTTAAGCCCAGTCCAGACAATGCTCTTTCTCCCCCCTCAAAAGCCAAGCCTGTGCAGTCCATATTTCTTATTGAATTTATGTCTTTCCACTCTGACCAGAATAGTCCATCAAACTCTCCTTACAGCACTGAAATGCATCTCTTAGGCCAAGGTTTTAATTCCTTCCACATTGCCACTGCAAATTAGTTTTAATAGACCCAAAACCACACAGCTGGGTTTCTATATTAACAACCTCACTCCTCTGGTAGCAATTTTCTGTTACAGTTACTTTCTTCATTGCTGGGACAAACACCTGAACAGAAGCAGCCTGTGGGAGGAAATGGCTTACCAATTTAGGCTTATAGATTCCAGGGGAAGCTTTGTCATGGCATAAGCAGCTGGCTCACTTAATCATATATCCATCATGCGTACAGCAGAGAGACAACAGCCAGTACCAACAAGCACAAGCTGACTCTGAACACCTAAGGTCTGAACTCAAGATCCAGTGACATGCCTCCTCTAGCAGGGCTCTGCCTGCTGAACACTAAGTAGGAAATTCAGCCAAAAAACCTACTGCTATGGGGGACGGTTACATTGAAAACACCATAGTGTATAGTAGTTTGGGTTGGCAGCCATGATCTTTTTAAATTTTAAATACTCTGTTCCAAGACCTTGTGGCTTTTAGAGTTTCCACTGAAAACATAAGATGTAATTTTCATGGGCCTACATGTGTGAGTGACAAGCTGTTTCTCTCTTGTAGGTTTTAATAATCTCCCTTTATTTTATGTGTTTAGTCATTGATTTTGTTCTCCCGATCTATTTTGTGTGTCTCATCTTTTTTTTTTTTTTTTCTTAGTTTTTTGAGGTAGGTTCTCATTCTAGCCCAGGCTGACCTGGAATTCACTATGGAGTCTCAGGGTGGCCTTGAATTCACGGCGATCCTCCTACCTCTGCCTCCCGAGTGCTGGGATTAAAGGCATGCGCCACCATGCCCGGCTTGTGTGTCTCATCCTTGATCGAACCCTGACAGTCTGTTCTGTACATGATCTATTCTTTTGGTCAGGTTTTCTTGGGAACCTTTTGAATGACTTATTTCATTTTTTGTTTTCCAATCTGTTTTTCTTTAGCATTTTCACCTCATTATTGAGTTCCATTTTCATTTCTTGGTTTGACTTTCTTATTGCCTCTTGGAATTTATTCCTGCATTTGATCATGTCCTCTTGGAGTTGTTAGTTTGGCTAAGGATTTATCAATGCAAATCATTTTTCTCAAAGAACCAACTTTTTGTTTAATTGTATATATTGTTCTTTAATGTCTGTTTCTTAATTTCTGCCCTGATTTTTTTTCCATCTATTTGGCCTCTTGCTACTTTTTGTAAAGCATTGAGGTGGATTGTTAGATTTTTCATTTGAGATCTCTTAATATCTTGATGTATATTTGGTCTTGACGTATGTCATTCTAGAAAGAACAGATCCTACAATGAATTGGGCTGGGAGGTTGTGATTCACATCTACAATCCCTGCATTTAGGACATACAAGGGTGTCTGATGAGTTCAAAGCTGACCAGGTCTGGGCTACAGAGTAGCTTCTAGGCCCAGGTGGACACCTAGAAAATGTATTGCCAAGACTCACTGAAGAAGACTCGGCCCACTTCATAATATCTCACTATGTTACACACCTGCTTCTGGTCCCTGAACGTTTTCTAAGAAGTAAGTATAGGCTTTCCAAGAATATCTTTTCCCTGCCTTCCTGCTTACTTCCTTCCCTCCCTTCCTTCATCCCTTTCTTCCCTCCTTTTCCTCTTTCAGTTTTAGACAGGGTGTTTCACATAGGATATTCCCTCTGTAGCCCAGGCTCTCTTGAGCATATGGCAATCTTCCTGCCCTAGCCACCTAAGTGCTAGGGTTACAGGGAGACAACACCATACCCAGCATTATATGGACATATACTTGCAACGTTACCTATACTTAATACAACTTAAATGTCTAAACATAGAATAAGTGATGAATAACATAGTCATAAAATTATAAGCAAAATAAAAATGGAAAGCAGACAGAGCTACACAATTTTCTGGCTCCATTGTCAAATGAAAACATTGAGCACCTTGTTCAAGATTACTAAGAATTTCAAGATGTGCCAGCAGAGCATTAAGCCAATGAGCATGGGATCCTCCATGACTTCATTAAGGCAGCCTGACAGGAAACAAATAAAGAACACAAAAACATAATAAACAAATGAGAACATAATTAATTAATGATAAGTAGAGTGCTGGAGGGATGGCTTAGCAATTAAGGCATTTGCCTGCAAAACCAAAGGACCCATGTTCTATTCCCCAGGACTCACATTATTCAGATGTACAAGGAGGCACACACATCTGGAGTTCGGTTGCAGTGGCTGGAGGCTCTGGCATGCCCATTCTCTCTTTTTCTCTCTCGCTCTCCCTCTTTCTCTGTCAAATAAACAAATATTTAAAAACTAAGTGAGAAGTAGGCTACATTAAGTATACAGTACTTAGAATTGAAACAGAATATATAATCACATACAAAATCTCTGGAAATTCACCTCAAATGACCAAATGGGCTATGTGAAGGTGACTGTATCACAGGGTTGTGGCCAATTCATCCATTGTAATGAGCAGGGACCGCATTTTGTCGTAGGGGTTTGAACATGAGATGTCCCCCACAAGCTCATAGTTTGAAAAGTTGGTCCTCAGATGCTGGCACTACTTTAGAATGTTGTGGAACCATTAAGAGGCAGAGCCTTCTTGTCACAGAGAGTTTTAATCTTCCAGTGTCATTTATTCCTTTGGCTTATTTACAGTTGTATTATTGATGCTTTCCTGCTCTAGCTCATTGGAGTTTATCTGCATCACTTCTCAAAACCTTGCTGTTTTATTCATTGAATCTCTTTTCTATGTTATACATTATATCTGTGACTATCTTTTATTTTTCTTGGCTTCCCTTTTTCTTTTTCCTTTTTGAGCTAAGTGCTTTACTCAGTTATATTTTTAGTTTTTATTTGTGTGTATGTGTATATGTGTGTGTGTGTGTGTGTGCGTGCACGTGTGTGTGCATGCATGCACAAGTGCACACACATGTCACAGCATGCATGTGGCCAGAGGACAACCGCAAGGAATCTGTGCTCCACTTTCTTTGAGTCGGGTATTCATCCCACTGCAAACAAATGAGCTTTGGATTCTCCTGGCTTCTCCTCTCATTGTGAGGCACAGCAGAACAACAGACATATTGCACCCAGATTTATGTGGGTTCTGGTGAATTCAGCCATACTGGCAGGCTTTGCAAGCAAGCACATTTAGCCACTGATCCATCTCCCCAGCCCACATTTTTATTTCTTAATGTTAAAATGAACACAAGGTGACACATGCACCTCTGGGCACAACTTTAATGAATTCACTCTCAACTCATAGTGTTTTAATCATTACTATTTACATATTTGATAATTTTGCTTTTATTTTTTTCTGGACTATGTTTGGTTTAGAGGTTTTTTTATTTCAACTAGTAAACATTCATTTTTATTCTATTTATGTTAAAACATCTGTAGTCAGATATTAAGAATGATAATATTTTAATTGTTGTCAACTTGTTATTTTGTGACGATAGAACTGTATCATCACACCATGGACCTAATTAAAAGTTTATGCATTGTCTAATAGCCTAGCATTCAATATATAACTGTCTCATCAACCTGATTAATCAATCTTCAGGCTTTCATGTTTGGGATGTTGTTTGTTTCTTAAAGGTGAACATGCTGGAGACTTGGCCCCCAATATGGATGGCATTGAAAGGTAGTGGGGCCCTTAAGGATGTGATTGGGTCATAACCATCCTTAGGAAGGAGTAACGCTGGTCTCAGGTTAGCTGATGAGCAGGTGGTTAATTCCTACAGGAATAGCTCATTGTAAAACCCTGACTCCACCCTGTCTCTCTCTTCCTCTTCCACTCCAGCTGCTCACTGCTGGGACAGACACACACCACGGGGTGGCATTTTATACATCTGATATAGCACAAGGCCTTCATCAGACACTGCCAACAAATCTTGGATTTCAAACCTCCAAAACTGTGAGCTGAAGAAAACTCCTTTCTTTGTAAATGCCAAATCTTGGCCATTTTGTGAAATTTTGGAGGAAGATGAGGAGCTGTGAAGCTGGGGAAAAGATGAGCGGCTGTGAGGTGTGGGGAGGAGGCAGAGGGTGAGGAACAAGGGAGAAAAGAGGAGCAATGTCTGTGCTAGAGATAGAACTTGGTATTTCTCTTTTTTTTCAACTTTCTATTGATAACCTCCATACAGATAGAAAATATACCATGATCATAATCTCCTCCCATCACCCTCCCTTTCTCCTGCTCCAGAATCCTTCCTCCACTGAATCCATTCTTCTTTACAAGTAGTCTCTCTTCTATTTTGAAGTCATCGCTTTTCCCTCATATACAGGTCTTGAGTAGGTAGTGTAAGCCACTGTGAGATCATGAGAATGCCATGGCTACTTTGTGTCTAGAAGGTAGTATTGCAAAGCACTCCTCCCCTTCTTTTGGCTCTTAACATTCTTTCTGACATCTCTTCAGCAGTGCTCCCTGAACCTTGGAGAGTGTGATAAGAGATGTCTCACTTGGTGCTGCACACATGACTATTATTTTTTCTCAGCACTTTGATAAATTTTGAGTCTCCCCAGAGGTCCGTGCTATCTAAAGAGAAGCCTCTGTAACCAAAAGTGAGAGTTTTGGATTGATACATGGGCATACATATAAGTGTTTAGAGAACAGTTTGGTGGGCACTATATATCCATTTATCCAGACAAAAATAGTGGTTTCCCCTCTAAAGCTTATGACCTCACCAGCTTTTTTTTTTAAATTTTTTATTTATATATTTGAGAGCAACAGACACAGAGGGAAAGACAGATAGAGGGAGAGAGAGAGAATGGGCGTGCCAGGGCTTCCAGCCTCTGAAAACGAACTCCAGACGCGTGCGCCCCCTTGTGCATCTGGCTAACGTGGGTCCTGGGGAACCGAGCCTCGAACCTGGGTCCTTAGGCTTCACAGGCAAACGCTTAACCACTAAGCCATCTCTCCAGCCCCCCACCAGCTTTTGATTGGGTTTTCTCTCCCTTAGAGTAGGCTTCAAGTTCAATCCGAGGGCAGTTGGTTCCTCCCATAACAGATGTGCCACCATCACACCAGTTGGCATATTTGGCTGGGTATTGGCAATAAAGCTTTCAGGGTCCACTGCTAGTTAAGTCTGTTGATGACTTTTATCCAACAACAGACTGAACAGTTCTTTCTAACATCACAACATCTAGTCAACAAAAAGGAGACTACTAACTCAGCTCCAGCTTGATTTCTTGGTGACCTGCAGCCCAATCTGTGGTGTTTTCAGCAGCAGTGTCTTGCCATCTGGTTCTGGTGGGTAACCAAGATCCTTGGCTATAGCTTGTAATTTGGGGGTGACATCAGGGGCCTCCCTTACCAGCAATTCACTGCATAGTATCCCACCCTTGGCACTGAAATTTAGGGTGTTTCATCTTTATGTCATTACTTTTCACTTTGATATCTATGTTTTCCTTTTTTAAAAAAAATTTCTCCAAGCATGCTAAAATTGACAGGTATATACTCTGCTTTTTGAGCACAGAAGTGAATTAGAAATTATTCAGAGCAGCAAACCTCACTGTCTCAAAAACACTACTCTTAAATTGAAATGAAAGACTCATATGGTATTATAAATTCTTTTCCTTTATTTGAGGCATGATTTTACTCTAGCCCAAGTTGATCTTGAACTCACAGAAATCTTCCTACCTCTGCCTCCTGAGTTCTGGGATTAAAGGCGTGCACCATCACAGAATGGTGTATCTCTTGTGTTCCTCAATCCCTTACCTGAAACCCACATTAATCATTTACCTGAAGTCCACATGGCCAGAGACTTAAGTTGAATCATTATCTGTAAATTAGAAGTCATTATATGCTAACATCCCCTAAGTTTCCAAGGATAGCAGGGTCGTGAGTCAGCTTTGGTGTATTTCAGGTTACATCAGGGGTTTTTAATGTTTGTCTAAACTACATATTCCTGGGCTGGAAAGATGGCTTAGCGGTTAAGCGCTTGCCTGTGAAGCCTAAGGACCCCGGTTCGAGGCTCAGTTCCCCAGGTCCCATGTTAGCCAGATGCACAAGGGGGCGCACATGTCTGGAGTTCATTTGCAGAGGCTGGAAGCCCTGGCGTGCCCATTCTCTCTCTCTCCCTCTATCTGTCTTTCTCTCTGTGTCTGTCGCTCTCAAATAAATAAATAAATAAATAAAAATTAAACTACATATTCCTGTTCTAGCATATGTAAAAGGTATTTTAGTATTAGCCAGATGTTTTGTTTGATTACTATATTAGATGAATTTTTCCAGGAAACAGAAACAATGAGAAAAAATTAATTAGGGAAATGAGCTTATGCAACTTTGGAAGCCAAGAAATCCCACCATCATCTGTCTGGCAACCTGGAGAAAGAAGAAAGTTGGTGTTGATCAATCTGATAAGTCCAAAGTCCTGAGAGCCAAGATACCAGGTGTGTAATGCCTGAGGAACAACACCCAAGGTCACCCTCTCACCTCCATGTGCACATTCACAAACAGACACATTCATACGTGCTCACACATGTATGGGTGAACACACACACACACACACACACACACACACACACACACACTATTAGTCATGATAATAGCATTCATGATAGAATGCATTGTCAACTGCAACTCTATATGCACTGTCAGGAACTAGGATCATCCTGGATTTGGCAGGACTAGGAACCCTCAGTTGCTCACTGACTCTGGCTCTTTCTTTCTTCCCAAGCCTATTATAATTTTGCTGAACACACCGCAATAACCGCAAATAGTCTCCCAACTCAGGAATGCCTTCAAGTTTAGCCCAAAACAGCAACTAATACAAACAAGGACACTATGAGCATTACATGCTATCTTTTTTTTATTTTCCTCCGCCTAGTGACCGATTCTACTTGAGGCTTCTCATGCTTGTATGTAAATAACTTTTACAACTGAGCCATCTCGCTGGGCCCCTATGTCTTTATTTTCTACATATTATTCCATTCATGGGTTATAGGGATAGAAAATGGACCAAAATACTCCCTCTGAAACTAAAAAAAAAAAAAGTTATGGCTTCACTGAGATGGTGACTTCTGATGGCCCAGGAGCAGCTGTATCAGGTCACAGGGTGACATAATTAGTGAATCCCTCCACAAATGGCAACTGGGTTACTGTTGGCATAACCTCATGGTAAATGAGTGCCTGGAATGTGGAGAAGAGCCACTAACAAAAACATGAGCTGGTGCTAGGACACACAGCAGCTGCAGAATCATGTGAAGCTTGAAGGAGAAGCCATGGGAGAGGACAGGTCAGCCAGCGGAGGCCAAACCTTGCCTCCCTTCAGCAACCCCTCTGCGTCAGCTCTCGCTGTGTACAATTGGATGTGTCATCCAAGTGCTGAGGACAAGGCACAGAGGCATAAAAAAACTCTGCCTGTGGGAGTCCAGTGACAATGAAAGGTTGTTGAATACACTAAGAGTGGCATTCATGCACCAGAATAATACTCAAAGATTATTTTCATTTTCAAAATTAATATTCATTTCATTGCTACAAGATATGAAATCTAATTTTCCCTTAATTATAATTTAATTTACAAATGTTATTGTTTTATAAAATGAACTATATGAGTCTAGTCAATTTCAGCCAGCTCGACTAAGGAAATGTTTACAAAGTAGATGATGATAAACAGTTCAAATCTACAAATATAAAAATTCAACTATCAGACTAGAGAGACGGCTTAGCAGTTAAGGCCTTGCCTGCAAAAGCCAAGGATCCAGGTTCGACTCCCCAGAACGCACATAAACCTGATGCACAAGGTGGCATATGTGTTGAGTTCATTTGCTATGGTTAGAGGTCCTGACATGCCCCTTCTCTCTATCTGCCTCTTCCTCTCTCTCTCATAAATAAATGAAAATTCAACTATCATTGGAAGTGCTATAATTTGATAAACAAAACTTTATTTGTTACTTTAAAAAATATTGTATTTATTTAAGAGAAAGGGGCAGACAGACAGACAGAGACAGAGAGAATGGGCGTGTCCAGGCCTCTAGCCACTGCAAATGAACTCCAGATACATGCGCCACCTTGTGCATCTGGCTTTATGTAGTTACTGGGGAATCAAACCTGGGTCCTTAGGCTTTGCAGCCTTAACTGCTAAACCATCTCTCCAGCCCCTTCATTACTTTTTAAAAGCTCCTATGAATCTGATTAAAACTTATGAATGCAATTGATAAATTATCTTGATTATGAAGCTTTGATAATTAGGAAGCTTAATGTTATAGTTTGAACTTATGTATCATAACCATATGGAGTGTTTAAAGTCCAGTTTACTGTTCAGTTCTGGAACATAGTAGGCAGCTTTTCCCAGTCAACTTTCTATTCTGCTGACTTTTTTTTTCAACTTTTTTTAAAAAATTTTTTATTTATTTTTATTTGAGAGTGACAGAGAGAGAAAGAGGCAGATAGAGAGTGAGAGAGAGAATGGGCGCGCCAGGGCTTCCAGCCACTGCAGACGAACTCCAGACGTGTGCACCCCCTTGTGCATCTGGCTAACGTGGGTCCTGGGGAATTGAGCCTCGAACCGGGGTCCTTAGGCTTCACAAGCAAGCGCTTAACTGCTACGCCATCTCTCCAGCCCTATTCTGCTTTTAATTTAGTATTTATATGTATTTCTCATATCCTGTATTTGACTCACTATATTTTAGACAGGGTCTCTCACAGTCCCAGAACTCACCAAATAGGTTAGACTTACTAGCTAGGAACCCAGGAATCCACCTGCTCCAACACTCTGCCACAGGTGTGCTTAACCACATAGGTTCCGGGGATAGGCAAGCACTTTACACACTGGGCTAGCATCCTAGCATCCTGTATTCCATTTTAATGAAAAAATTATAAATTTTATAATTATATCTATATTTATAATTATATAATAATTTTACAATCCATATCCTACCTGCTACTAAGCAAATGACAATTATTTTAACACTTCCTCATGGATTTATAAAATACTATTTTCTACACACTCTGATGATCAAAGAGACATCATTTTTATCTTCTCTAGGCAGGGTATAAAGAAGGATTTTTTTTTTACTTTTAATGTTTATTTATTAGCCTGGTGTGGTGGCACACGCCTTTAATCCCAGCACTCGGGAGGCAGAGGTAGGAGGATCACCAAGAGTTCGAGGCCACCCTGAGACTACATGGTGAATTCCAGGTCAGCCTGGACTAGAGGGAGACCCTACCTCAAAAAAACAAAAAATATATATTTATTTATTTTGCAGTGCTAGGGATTGAACCAGGGGCCTTGAACATGCTATGTAGTGATAGTTACCGTATTATGCTGTTGCTTGTCATTCTCTGTCTCTGACACTCTCTTTGTATACCCATACTCTCATCTTATCTTTACTTTTGGGGTGTGTGTGTATGTGTGTGTGTGTGTGTGTGTGTGTGTGTGTGTGTGTGTCTATGTGTCTGTGTAGCATGTGTGGTGTCGTGTATACACATGTATAAAGAGATCCGTGTGTCCTGTCAACATGCATGCAGAGGGAGAGACATCAGATGTTCTTTATTGCTCTATTAACTTCACCAAGTCTATGAATTACAGTGTAATTCTCTCTGACCCACTCATGTGAAGAACATCTCCATTCTGTACTGCTTGGTGTTGGGTAACGGTAACTGTTTCCTTCCTGGCTTCAATTCATCTTTTCATGCCAACACTTGTTACTAGTTATCATTTCTTGCATGAATTCATATTTCTGTTGGGACACAACTGCTGAAAGGTCTTGCTTGCTCCACCTCTTGCATTTTTTTTTTCCTGAGGGAAGACATGTCTGAGATTTTTCTGAAAATCATTTAATGCAAAGTTAGATCATTGGAAGGCCAGACTATATTTCTAAATGTACTTTATATTGACACTTTATAAGTTCCTTGGATATTTTGAAATATCCTGCTGCAATATTGGGTCTTGTGGATATTCAAAATAGCAGATAAATTTATAAACTTTTATGGTAATGGAGTAGTCTATGAGGATTTTATATATCCTTTGTCATTCATTTATCCCTCAGAGTATGTGGAATTGGAAAGTAGGTGGTCAAAATGAGATTATAATATTTTATAATTTATCAAGTACTTGCTGCTACTGCTGTTTCTTTGTTTTTGGTTTTGGTTTTTTTTGGTTTGTTTAGTTTTGGTTTTGACAAAAGCATGTCACTATGTCCCCAGTCTAGCATTGAACTCTGAGACTCAAGCGGGTCTCCTAACTCACCCTCACCAGTAGCTAGTACTATAGGCACATGGCACCACGTCTGGTATACATTCTTTTAAGAAATTTTATTGAGAATAATTCTCATATTGTATAATTTCTCTACCTAAGATATGCAACTACTAAATTGTACCATTATTCAATTTTTATTATTTACATTATGTATGCACATATGTTTATGTGTATGTAATACACACACAGATGTTTACGTATGCATGTATAATGATTTGCATGTATGTACATGCCACAGAATGCATGTGGAGTTTAGAGGACAACCTCAGGGTATTTCTCCTACTTTCCTTTTGAGAGACAGAGTCTCTCTTATTGCTTGTTGCTGCAGCTTGCCAGTTTCCAGACTCTCCTGGCTTAGCCTTCCAACTTGGGCTGGCAAGCTTGCAGGCAAGCAGCACTTCTGACTGCTGAGCCACCTCCCCAGCCCTGAATTTTTATTATATCCAATGATATGCACAATGATTGCCACAATTTTAGACTACTCCCTCACCTTAAACAAATCTCCATATACTTTAGACATTATTCCTTATTTCCCAATACTCCAGGAAGTAAGAAAACACTAATCTACTTTCTGTGTAGAGTTCTCTGTTTTGCTCTCTCTTCATGGCTATGAATTCACACAGACTTCCAGATAAGATGGCTGCATAGGAGTCATGCCAAACCAGCTTTTAGAAAGGGATCTGAGCAAAACCACAGTAAAATGCACTTTTCTTCCAAAAAGTGAAGGTGTATAGGTTTTTATTGGCCACAGCAGAGAAGAAGGAAAGCCCAAGATATACAAGAAAGGAGGAAACCGGCCGAAATCCCACCACAGTGTCCACCTGGCGCCCAGCTGCAGGAGCAAAGACTAAACAGGGGATTTCCCAACCTCATCAAACCTGAAGGGGAGACAGCGGAGATCAGCTAAGGGGCTGCTGAAAGGGATGCTGGTGGGACCAGCTGAGCAGTTCCCGTACAGCTCCCAACTGTCAACCTGCAAACCTCTGGAGAACACATTCAGCCCCCAGAGGCAGGGCATCCAGCACAGCTGCTCAGAACACCAGCCCCACAGCACAACACTGAGGTGGGCACTCAGCACTGGTGAGATGGGAAGCCATCCCAAAAAGTAACAAGGCCGACTGACAAAAATAAAAGCAGGTACATAGGCCTGCACTGGAAGTGCTAATCTCTCTTTCCATGTCAGGGCAGGTTATGGGTTACATATTTGTGGTTGGCTTTACCATTTTCAATGAAGCTGTATTTGGGTGTTGACTGCTGTTGCCTTTGATGCTTTCAGATTCAGAGAGCCTTTGTCTTTTGCTTTCATCATTATTAGGGGCAGGGTCCTGATTCAGACCCAGGCTGACCTGGAACCCATTTCAGAATAGAAATTTCAACCTCCCAGCAGACAGGATTAAGGGTGTAGAGCAACACACACCCTTAGGGATTCTGGCTTTATAAGGTTATCTGTTTCAATCCCCACATTTGCATACTCTGTGCTGGATTTTATTGAATATATATATTGCTCAGTTGAATTTTAGAATTTTGCCAGTAAATTACTCCACCCAGCCCACTAAGATACTTGAATAGCAGGCAAACTCATCACTTAATATTACTTCTGGTTGGATTTGAGTATAAGAGCTACCCTGAGCACCTTAAATTCCTACTCTGAAGGTACATAAAGTTAGATTTCCAAGTCTAAGAGCACCACAGATAAATAGAGAACCCAAGGATCAAATAAACTCAGAATGCAGTAATCACTACATTATAATATAAGAAACACAAAGAATCAAGACAATACAACCCCAGCAAAAATTATAAATTCATCAGAAATGACCCCCAATAAGACTGTTTTAGATGAAATGTCTGACAAAGATTTCAAGAAATGATTTTATCTATGCACCAAGGAATCAAAGAAGAAAACAAAGGAATTAAAGAAGAAAACAAACTCCTGAAGGAATTCCAGGAGAACACAGGAAACCAGCTTAATGAACTAAAGAGGTCATTACAAGACATGAGTAGGAAAATAGAAATACTGAAGAAAAACCAGGCAGAAATTCTAGCACTGAAAAACACAGTCAACAAATAAAAATAAAAAACTCTGTGGAAAGTCTCACCAGTAGAATGGATAAAGGAGAGAACAGAATATCTAAACTAGAAGACCAGGTGGCAGATCTAATACAGTCCAACAAAGAGAAAGATAAGCTGAAAGGAAGGTATGAATGAAGGAAAGAAAGAAAAAAAGAGAGAAGGAAAGAAAGAAAAGCTGATAGGAAGGTACGAATGGGAATTTCAAGATATTCGGGACAGTATAAACTCACACTCTGTGTGTGTGTGTGTGTGTGTTGTAACTAGCTTCTTTAATGTAGCATTTACGCTATGTTTAAAGTTCATCTATGGTGTTGTATGTAGGACTTCATTACTTTTGAATTTAATTTTATTAGTCACTGTGGTGTGTTCAAGCAACACTGTTTTGGGGGTTCCCAACTTCATTGCGCTTTAAAGAACATTCTGTAAAGAACATTCCTCAGTGTGGGTTGTTTTGCCAGCCAGTGGACATTTCGATTCTTTCCTCCTTTAGGTTGTTTGAACAATGCTGCTATCCACTTTCTTGCACACAAGAGTCTTCATTTCGTGTTGTGTATACACTTAGGAATGGAAATGTTCGGTAATTTGATAATTTATACTGAACATGTTGAAGAGCTGCCAAACTGCTTGCCAGTGTAACTGCACCATTGCTCGCTCTGGGCAGTGAACAAGGGTCCATGATAGTACTTGCTAACTACATATATGGTTGGTATAGTACTGCTTCATTTCTTTCTTTTTCTTTTTCTTTTCTTTTTTTTTTTTTTTTTGCTGCTTCATTTCTTAAATTCTATTTCTCCACTAAGTAATAATGTTGAGCTCTTTTCATGTGTTTGCTGACTGAAGAGCTTCACTGATAAAATTTCTTCTTAGATCCCTTGCTCCCTTTAAACTTGTCTGCTAATTATTGAGCTATAACAGCTCCTTATATATTCTCCATACAAGTCCCTTGTTTCTGTGATTTCCATACAGTATCTCATTCTCTGACCAGGCTTTGGCTTTGACCCAGTCAGGTCATTATTTTCTATTTCCCATAAAATTTGGTCTATTTCAGGTCAGAATGATACAGAGTAGTGCACTTTCTCTGATGGAAAAGACTAGCTGCATCTCTAAGGATAAGATGAGTCATGTGAAACTATCAGTAGTGATGTTTTCTGACCAGATGAGAGAGGAAGCCTCTTCCAGAGGATGGCGAGGAAATAATGATGAATTTCTAGTAACACCCACTGTCACTTCTTTGCCTTGATATCTAGTTTTCACTATGCTTTTTCTAAGGTCATTTTGGTTGTTATTGCTGTTAATCATAATCACAAAATCAAACATGTAGCTGGATACGATAACATAACTGTAATCCCAGAATTCAGGAAGCTGAAATAAGAGGAACTCCAGTTAAAGGCCAACCTGAGCTACACAGTGAGACCTTCAGGAGAAGGGCTGGAAATGTAGCTCCATGAGAGAATATTGGTGTAGCATTCACAAGGCTCTGGGTCTGATCCCCACAATATTTTTTTTTCAATTTGCAAAACTTATGGCCTTTTTTTTCCATGAAGGTACTCAGTGGTTTGACCATCTCACAGCTTGGGGCACACTCCATCATGGCGGGAAGTCCTGGTCAGGGGAGCATGAGGCAGCAGGTCACACCCCCAGTCAGGAAGAAAAAGATGAATGCTGGTGTTCAGCTCTCCTTTTTGCTTTGCTCGTTTTTATTCAGTCCAGGCATAGTGCCATCTACCTTCAGGATGGGCTAAACCTTTCTGGAAATCCCCTCATAAGCATACCTAGAGATGTATTTCCGTGGAGAGAGGAACCCTCATACCCATTCAAATCCCTCTGGAGCTTTGAGTAGGATATGGCTTTGGCAAACTTCCATGATCTTCTGGTGAGCAGCATTACAAGTTACAAGACAATCAGTGTTCACAGATCAGATCAAGTATTAGTGACAGCTAACTTTTGTTGGGTACTTCCTATTTGCAAGACCCTATCTTAAGTGTTAACTCTGGGAGGCAAGCATAACCCCAAATTTGTACTATTATATTTATTGCAATGATTGCGATACTTACATTCTAAGTTATCACCCATAGCCACGAAGTTAATGAAAATAATCCCACCTGGAGCTCTGTGTATTTCCTTACATTTTTCATAACTTTTGGGGCAAGGTATAGTCTAAATTGAGAACTATCAGGTTACTAAGGCTACCTAAAGGTTTCCTATTCTTTGTTGTGATTTTGGCTACTGAGATTTTCCTTGGAATAAGAAACAAATATTTAGCTATGTCCAGCGTAACATCCTAAAATGCTTATTTTAACTTGTATACTACTCTAATTGTTTTTAGTTAATATGGATCTCATTATGGTACGTGTGTGTGTGTGTGTGTGTGTGTGTGTGTGTGTGTAATACTTTGTGTACATCCCCATTTTAAGGAGAAGATGTTGGTGAATATGGAGGTGAAGGAACATGCTCACAGTCAAGCCTTAGGATTGTGTGGGTAACCCCAGCACCCTCTCGTTTTTCCACTGATTCTTCATCACCAACCCACAGCATGATGATTAGATCATAGCAGACACGACATTTGGAGATTTGAAAAATATATTTCTTAAATCTTAATGAGATATCATTTACCAAAAAAAATTGATCAAGATGATATAAATAAAGAGACCATAGATGTGGTGATAGAGGGCAGATGTAGCTTTTTTTAAAAAATTATTTATTTATTTATTTATTTGAGAGCGACAGACACAGAGAGAAAGACAGATAGAGGGAGAGAGAGAGAATGGGTGCGCCAGGGCTTCCAGCCTCTGCAAACGAACTCCAGACGCGTGCGCCCCCTTGTGCATCTGGCTAACGTGGGACCTGGGGAACCGAGCCTCGAACCAGGGTCCTTAGGCTTCACAGGCAAGCGCTTAACCGCTAAGCCATCTCTCCAGCCCCAGATGTAGCTTTTAATATGACTCTAGCACTGAGTGTGTGGCCTGAGACCACCTACTTTATCTCTCCAAGATGCACTTTTCTGGTGACTACATGAAAATAAAGATGCTAATTACAGAGGTTTTTAAAGTGTGTAAAGCTCCTAGCTCACCTTGTAGCTGGTCTCTAAAAGCTTGCTGTCTTTCTCCCCTAGAGAAAAGATGGATTGGCCTGTGCTCTGCGGGCCCTATGGATGCTGCGCTCCAGCCTTCCCGCCCTCTGGCTGAGCTGTGTTCACTGGTTGTGAAGTTAACTTCCTCTGTGGCCTGCTGTCACAGCTTATGCTCATGTCCAATGCTCACGTCATTACTTATTCCAAACCGCAGCACCTAGTCATCTTCTCAAGCTAGCTCGGGACCCAGAAAGCAAACACATGGTGTGCTCTAAGCATAGAGCTCGGGAACTGGAAAACATGCCAAGAATTTTAACTAGAAGGGGGAATGGAAAACTTGTTTCCAGTTTTGGAAATCATTCTTGTCATCCAGACTCTAAATTTAGAAGTGATCTCAGTTGTAGGGCCTGGATGACTGTAGGTACTGAAGGAGGGGTGTGAAAGCAGACTGTAATGACATCAAGCTGGTAACCCAAGCTGTCTTGTCAACTAGAGAACTGTGTGTGTGTGTGTGTGTGTGTGTGTGTGTGTGTGTGTGTGTGTGACACTGAGGCGCACCCCAGCCCCCTCTAACCTCCCTGCACTTCTGTTCCTCATCCACAAAATGCATTGCAGCACCACCCCTCACCCCATGGCAGTGAGAACTAAATAAATGTTTAGCATCAGACTATGCAGTAATCAGGACAGAGCTGACTCTCCTCTCAGGCAAGCAAACTTATAGCAGCACAGGCCTCTGATCACATAAAAACCAATTATGGGCTGGAGGGATGGCTTAGCAGTCAAGGCATTTGTCTGCAAAGCCAAAGGACCCTGGTTCCATTCCCCAGGACCCACGTTAGCCAGATGCACAAGGGGACACAAATGTCTGGAGTTCTTTTGCACTGGCTAGAGGCCCTGGCACGCCCATTCTCTCCCTCTCTCTCCCCTTCTTTTTCTCTCAAATAAATAAATTAATAATTTTTTAAGAAAACAATTATTCTCTATGTGTCATAGGTAAATATCTGCTCATTTCACAAGGCTGCCACAGGGAAGAGTCACCAAAATCCAGAGAAAGTGTTACTTTCAACTAAGACCAAGTTTTAAAACTTTCATAGAACTCTTACCAGTTGTATGAAAAACCAAAGTAACCAAAAACACAGTAATGTTAAGGAAAATCATTCTGGAGTTCTCTTAATCACAAACCCCTTTGATTTTTCATGAGAATCCTGTTTGAATACATCAGTAGTTGTTTAACAGAAAATCTGAGGACTGGTCATGTTTACTTAGACACCAGCTTTGTGTGGTGTACATATGTACCTATGTGGATTATTTTATACTGTGTGCAAATCAGTGTGTCTTTTAATTTTGTATGATTGTCTCATATGGTACTTTTGTAATCCTCAAAAATATTTATATCGGGGGGTGGGTGTGGTGGCACATGCCTTTAATCCCAGCACTCGGGAGGCAGAGGTAGGAGGAACGCTGTGAGTTTGAGGCCACTCTGAGACTATATACTGAATTCCAGGTCAGCCTGGGCTCGAGTCAGACCCTACCTCGAAAAACCTATATATATATATATATATATATATGTATGTATGTATGTATGTATGTATGTATGTATGTATGTATTTGGTTGGAGAAATGGCTTTGCAGTTAAGCGCTTGCCTGTGAAGCCTAAGGACCCCAGTTTGAGACTCGATTCCCCAGGACTCATGTTAGCCAGATGCACAAGGGGGCGCACACATCTGGAGTTCATTTGCAGTGGCTGGAGGCCCTGGCACGCCCATTCTCTCTCTCTCTCTCTATCTGCCTCTTTCTCTCTCTGTCTGTCACTCTCAAATAAATAAATAAAAATAAAACAAAAATATATATATTTTGGAGGCTGGAGAGATGGCTTAGCTGTTAAGGCGCTTGCCTGCAAAGCCAAAGGACCTTGGTTTGATTCCCCAGGACCCGCATAAACCAAGTGCACAAGGTGGCACATGTGTCTGGAGTTTGTTTGCATAGGCTGGAGGCTATGGCATGCCTAGTCTCTCTCTCTGTCTCTCTTTCTCTCTCCCTCTCTCAAATAAACAAATAGATAAATAAATATTTTTGGACTGTGAGCTTTAAATAGAATGTATTATCACTTTAATTCCTTTAAAAAAATCTCCTTTAAATTATTCTATTGCAGTGTTATTCTGAACAAGTCTCATGCCAGAATTGTGCGCAAGTTTGTGAAGAGGATGAAATTTTGCTCTTGTGTGGAGAGACAATTTAGTTACTGACTTCATCTTGGAACTGATATTCCGGTACTAAGTCCAAAGTATGTTCAGATATCCAAGTTAGTGCTATTCATTTCATTTGGATGGGGACTTTGCCTCTTTCTTTGTTCTAGGACTCCATTTTGCAATAAACAAGAGCCCAGGTTGTCTTTCATTTCTCTCTTTCTCCTAGTTACTGCTCCTAGGGACACATGCACCGTGGCAGAATGTCCATTCTCCTAACAGGAAAGTTGGCCAAATCAATGCCCAAGGCGGTGATTTAACTTTGACTAGGAACCGAAGGTACAGGGTTTGCATTGCACTCTATAACTCAGGTAAATGCACGGGCTCGAACGCACTTCACAGGCCTTGCACTGGAAACTTGATCCCCAGCCCAGCAGCGCTGCAAGGCGGGAGACTTGAGAGGTGATTAGCTTGTGAGAACTCCACCCTCACGACTGGGTTAATGCTGGGAATCCTTACACATTGCTGCTGGGATGTAAACTGGCCCAGCCACTATGGAAGTCAAATTTCTCAAAAAGACAAAATTAATAACGCTAACCATATCTCTACCATATGACTCAGTAAACCACTCCTGGGTATTTACCCAAAGGACTCCAAGTCAACATATCACAGAAATATTTGTACATCCATGTTTATTGCAACACGATTCACAACAGCTGTTATGGAAGCAATCTAAGTGTCTAGCAACGGAGGAATGGATAGAGAAAATGTGAGAAAATTTCAATATTTCCAGTCATAAAGGTGGATGAAATTATGTTTATAGGGAAATTGACAACTAGGGATAGTCATTCCTATTAAGTGAATTAAGCCAGTCTCAGAAAGATGAACGTTATATATTTTCTCTCATCTGTAGTTCCTATATTTTATATAAATACATAAAATCATGCATGTATATATGGCATGAAAGTAGAAGTGAGATTGTCTAGGGGAATGAAGGAGACAATGGGGAGGGGGCAAGAGAAAAGAGAGGGCAAAGGGTAGGAGGGAGAGGCCCAGCATACAATATATATTTGTTTGAAATTTTAAGTGGAAAAAAATGACTGAATTAATGCTGTTATCATAAGTTGGGCTCTTTATGGCCAAACTGGGACTTTCCGTGGGAAAATTCCAGCCCCTTTCTCCTCTCTTGCCACAGGATGCCTCCACCAAGTCTAGCATAGCACCGAGGCCCTCACTGGAGGCAATCCCTCAGCCTGCAGAACCCTGAGCTAATCAACTTGTGCTTATCATAAATTATCATATCTCAGGTACTGGTATAGCAACACAAAAGAGAGCCAGGTACCATCCACAATGAGCTTTTGATCAGAGAAACCTACAAGGTTTCCCAAAACAATGACAGACTTCTGTCAGAGTACTTGATGACCCACCAAAGGCCAGTGGTAAGACCCCATTGCTGAAGACTCCACATGCAGCTGATACACAAAATCGAACGGCATGGCTGGAAGCCAGGAGAGACTCAGTCCCCAGACAGTCAGCGTGTCTAGTGCCAGAAGGCGCTACATGGGCGACTGGGGGAAATGACCAATATCTGTCCAAGCAACTCATTGTCTAAGCTAATTAGCAACAAATAACCTGACGTGATGCCCACACAAGTGCAATAGTGGCACACAGCCATGGTGAGGAACCAACTACTCTTGATTTGGCTAACTGATCCACTCAGTGGTACTAGACCCATAGCTGGAGCTGGGAAACAAGTCAGAACCATACCCAAACACAAGCCCACTCTACAATATCAAGCTATCATCACTCATAGGGTATAAGAGGGCCTACACCTATCAATCTGTCTACCAAAAAAGTAAGTGTTATTTCAATTTTCTGGGTGCTAACTTACTCTCCGTTGGAGAATCTGCTTCTCTTTTTCAGATAGATGCAGATCCTATGGAGAGAGCTGCCCCAACATTCCTCAAAAAGGGCCCAACTGAAACTAAGGACAATTGGTGAAACAAGCAAGGGTGATATTTTCCTGTGAACCGGATACCAGCACAAAGGGGAAGGAGACCAACGCAGAGAAAAATCAACTCCTACCAAATCAGAGAGCCAAAGCCTCAGAGGCCCCCAACACCTCAGCACTGAAGCAGACCAAAAATGAACCCAACATGGCTCAGGGAAATTTTGCGGAAGAGGGGGCGGAAAGAATGTCAGAGTCACATGTTGAGTCATGATTTGCAGAGACATTTAGCATACCAATAACTGGGGACTAACTCCACAATGCACGACCCATTTCCATCAACAAGGAGGGTCTAATGGGAGGGGGTAGATCAAAGATGAGCCTAAACAATGGTACCAAACTGCCTGTATTTGATGAAAAAAAAAAAAAACTAATAAATCAAATTTTAAAAAGAGAGAGAGAGAGAGAGAGAGAGCCAGGACAGTACATGCTTGTTTGCACAAACTAAATTCCATGCTGCATGCAAACGAAAAGTCTGGAAATATCTCTGTACACCTTCAGATGTAAGTGGGGGAACTGGAATTTTTCCTTCTTGCCTCCCAACAAAGCTCATGATCAACTAGACTCACTAGATCAAAGAGAAGCTCACATATGTCACGTGGCACTCTCCCAGGGAAGAGCAAGAGAGGGGAGGGGAGGGGAGGGGAGGGGAGGGGAGGGGAGGGGAGGGGAGGGGAGGGGAGGGGAGGGGGGGGGAGGGGAGGGGGGGAGGGGAGGGGGGGGGAGGGGAGGGGGGAGGGGGGAGGGTAGGGGAGGGTAGGGGAAGGGGGGGAGGGGAGGGGGGAGGGGGGAGGGTAGGGGAGGGTAGGGGAGGGGGGGGAGGGGAGGGGGGGAGGGGAGGGGGGAGGGGGGGAGGGTAGGGGAGGGTAGGGGAGGGGAGGGAAGGGAAGGGAAGGGAAGGGAAGGGAAGGGAAGGGAAGGGAAGGGAAGGGAAGGGAAGGGAAGGGAAGGGAAGGGAAGGGAAGGGAAGGGAAGGGAAGGGAAGGGAAGGGAAGGGAAGGGAAGGGAAGGGAGGGAAGGGAGGAAAGGGGAGGGAGGGGAAGGGAGGAAAGGGGAGGGAGGGGAAGGGAGGGGAGGGAAGGGAGGGAAGGGAAGGGGAGGGGAGGGGAGGGGAGGGAAGGGAAGGGAAGGGAAGGGAAGGGAAGGGAAGGGAAGGGAAGGGAAGGGAAGGGAAGGGAAGGGAAGGGAAGGGAAGGGAAGGTGAGGGAAGGGAAGGGAAGGAGGGAAGGGAAGGGAAGGGAAGGGAAGGGAAGGGAAGGGAAGGGAAGGGAAGGGAGGGAAGGGGAGGGGAGGGGAGAGGAGGGGAGGGGAGGGAGGGGAGGGAGGGGAGGGGAGGGGAGGAAAGGAAGGGGAGGGAGGGGAAGGGAGGGGAGGGAGGGGAAGGGAGGGGAGGGGAGAAGAAGGGAAAGGAGGGAAGGGGAGAGGAAGGGGAAGGGAAGGGGAGGGACAGGGCAGGGCAGGGCAGAAACAAGAAGGGTGGTGGGAGGGAGAGAAAAATGGAGAGGCTACAGAGGGAAAGAGAGAGAGAGGAAGAGAGACAGAGATAGCGGGACGGAGAGACAGAAAAACAGAAGTAGGGAAGGAGAGAAAGAAATAGACAAGGAGGGAGAGAGAATTCAGTGGGACATAGCAGGTGGATTCTCCCCAGAACTCCCAGCGTTCACTGCTGGCCCAGCCGAAGTTTGCGACTCAATGCATCAGTCCGGGCCTCTGGGTCATATTTGGCGGTGGTCGACATGGCAAGACGGTGTTTTCTGGAATAGCTGATTCATGCAGTTGTCCTCGGGTATCCTTAGGGCATTGATTCTCATAACCCTCCTAATAAAATGAAAAACGTGGGTCCAGAACCTACGTGCATCTTTCAGCAGACGTGTCACTCCCTGGATGACACACAGACCTAATGCCATGAAAAGACCATGTGGACAGTTGTATCGAACTGTCTAGGGAATTCCAGTAAAGGAAAAAAAAAATCACCGGCCTGTGGGTGTCCAGCACAGACAGCTGGGCGTATTTCTGGCGGGGTTGGTGGAAGGGGAGTCAGGTCTGGGACTTCCCCGCACGGCCGCGGGAGGGCGCCCGAGACCACCGTTACGACGACGCCCGGCTGCGCTGGGCGCGGGAGCTGCGGAGCTCGCGCTGCGGATTTCCTTCCCCAAAGCAAACGCAGAGCCTCATAGCAGCCTATCCCCATGCCCACGGGAGCCTGCCCGGGTGGGCGAGGTCGGTGCCAAGCCGATGGACCGGGACCACTCAGTGTCCTGAGAGCGACAGGCGGAGCCAGCACGGGCACTTCAGGGACAAAAGCGAGCGCTGAGCCCACGCACGAGCCGCGCCGGCCGCTGGGCTGCCTCAGTTTCCCTTTCTCCGGCCATGACAGCACGCACTTCCGGTCTGCAGGGTCTGGAGGAGGGTCGGATTCAAGTGACGTGGTGGCAGAGGGCCAGAGAGTGCCGGTGGAGCGGCCTTCAGGGGCAGAGAAGTTGTAAAAGAGCCCGCCTGGGGTTCAGGCTGTGCTGGGCTCAGCACCCCCAGGGTCGGTGCTACCCCTGAGCTGGCTCAGCCCTAAAGGTCAGCCACCAGCCAGGGACCTTGCTGCCCATGATGTGACCCCAAGCAAAACACCCACCAGACGGCAGCACTGGGTATATGGGCCAGGGCCTTTCCCGATTTACTTCATTTCGTTATTTGAATGTCAACTTTGAGCCGTGTTCAGCTACGATCATTCTCCCATTTATAAATGGCATCTGTTTGCGTACCTTTCCTTAGAAGAGAATCGTGGGTGTTTCTCAAGAGTGTTACAAAAATAGGACAAGTAGTTTAAACGGCTGACCCTTGATGAGAGCCTCTGCTTTCCCAGCCAACCCTGCCCAGACACGGGCGTCCGTGCTGATGTGGACAACATATTCGTGCATACTTCTGGAAGAAGCAAGTGACTTGAGCTCCATTTATTTATTCTTTCCACTGACTTGAAATCAGAGGCCACTTAGCTAGACAATAAAACACAGCTGTGCTCTACCGTTATGTAAATCTTGCCTTTCTGTATCAATGTAGCTTGTAACCAAAACACAACATGATAGGCTTAATAAAAGAATGGACCTGGGAATTACAGAGCAAGAGAAAAGACCATAGAAACATAATACCAGGATGTCGCATACGTCTGAAACTGAATACAAAATGGAACCCTGAGGTTGCCATCAAAAGTCTTACTCATGGGCTAGAGAGATGGCTTAGCGGTTAAGCGCTTGCCTGTGAAGCCTAAGGACCCGGGTTCGAGGCTCGGTTTCCCAGGTCCCACGTTAGCCAGATGCCCAAGGGGGCACACGCGTCGAGTTCGTTTGCAGTGGCTGGAAGCCCTGGCTCACCCATTCTCTCTCTCTCCCTCTATCTGTCTTTCTCTCTGTCTGTCACTCTCAAATAAATAAATAAAAAATGAACAAAAAAAATTTTTTTAAAAAGTCTTACTCAGCTGTGGTCCCCACATTATCATATTGGTTTGACAGGCAAAAAGAGACTAACTGGGGGCTGGGGAGAAGGCTCAGTGGCTAAAAGTGCTTGCTTACAAAGCCTGCTTACCAGGGATCGATTCCCATGTAAGTTGGATGCCAAGTGACAGAAGCATCTGGTGTTCACATATCCATTCACACGTGTGCCACATGCACACATACACACACGTGTGTACCTGTGCAAAAAAAAAAAAAAAAAACAGTGCGCTGGTGCAGCAGTGGCAACTCAGGAATGGAGGTAACTAGACACTTTCTGATTGAATTTGAGGCCCTCTCCATAAGAGGGAATTCACATTTATATTGTAAACTTAGTCAAAAGTTCGCTGGAGAGAGGGCTCGGTGATTAAGGCGCACTTGCCTGCAAAGCACATAAAGCCAGATGCACAGGTGGCGCATGTATCTGGAATTCATTTACAGCAGCTTGTGGCCCTGGTGCACCCACCTTGCAAATGAATTTTATTTAAAAAAATAAAAGTTCAAGGCAGGGGAGGTTATGGGCAGTAGTGCAGCAGCTGCTACAATTACTGTGCAAAATGGACACATTATGTTTGTGGAAGTGCCCTCTGATGATGTTTACGTCTGGAGGATGGTCAGCTTTAGTCATAGAAGTTCCTTTCTGCAGAGCAGTGGTAAATACAGGCTTATGAGTGGTCAACAGGCCATGAATAATTAATTGTTGAGTATTTAGTCATTAATGGGACATCATATCGCCTGTCTCTAAGGCTCAGGGAACGTTATAGAAGAGGGGCAGAAAGATTGCAACAGCCAGGGCAAGGAGGGGCACATGTGGAATGCTGTTTTAGAAGCATGAAATTGCAGTTACACTCTTGATCTCACAGCAGCGGTGATTGCTGACCCGAGGCTTGCAAAATATTGGGTCTGTCAACATCCAGTTATGAGGGGAAGAGAGACCCATGTGGCTCCAAACCCCTCCCTAAGGACTGGTAGGCAGGTAATAGTCACAAGTACCTAAGAACTCACCCCTCCCTGAGTGTATGCAGGCAGTTCATGGTCACTGTGGGAAGGAGAAACATTTGCTTCAGTGGTATAAGCACGGGCAGGGAGCCCATTCACCTGTAATTAATTCCTCGTCCAGGATCGTGTAAGGAACCCTAATAGTAGGGCATGGTGGCACACGCCTTTAATCTCAGCACTTAGTATGCTGAGGTAGGAAGATCACCATGAGTTAAGGCCATTCTGGAGCTACGGAGTGAAATCCAGGTCAGCTTGGGCTACAATGAGACCCTGCCTCAAAACAAAGAAACTTTACAAAATGCAATGGGTCACCAAAAGCGGAAGGGCGGAGGCAGGGAGGTGGGAGAGATGGCTCAGTTTGGTAAACTGCTTGCCATGGATGCATGACAACATAAGTTCAGATCGCCAGCGCCCGTATAACCAGCCAGGTGTGGTGGCACACATCTGCAATCCCAGTGCTGGAAAGGCAGAGACGAGAGGGTCCCCAAGGCTTGCTGGCTAAATCACTGAGCTCTGGGTTCAGCTGAGAGACCCCATCTCAAAAAAAAAAAAAAAAAATGAGGAAGATACCCAATACCAACCTCTGGTTTCCACATGCATGCACACACACCACACAACTACACACATACAAACACACACACATATGCATGCATACCACACATACATACACAGACAAAAAAGAAAGACCTCTAGAAAATAGAAGGGGACTGCTTTGATTGTGAAGACAAAGAGGAACAGTGCAGTGGGAGAGAAACTAGAGAGTAATTGGGTTAAATACAATTGAAAGTGTATTATGTACAGGTAAGAAAAAGTTATGATGAAACCCATTATTGTATATAGCTAACATATGCTAATAAAAATAAATATGTGAAAAATATAGTTTTTAACTTTATTTTTTTTAATATTTTTATTTATTTATTTGACAGAGAGAGTATGGGTATGCCATACACTCTGAGTATGCCAGCACCTCCTTCCACTGCAAATGAACTCCAGATGCATGCACCACTTTGTGCATCTGGCTTTACATGGGTATTGAGGAATTGAATCTGGGCCATCAGGCTTTGCTGCAAGCAAGTGCCTTTGATTGCTGAGCCATCTCTTCAGCCCTAGTCCTGAGCTTTCTTAAGGCCAAAGCCAAAGTGGAAACCAGATAATTGTGTAGTGTCAGGAACTTAGAGAAGACAGAATATGGAGCTTTAAAATGTTTTTCACAGGAACCGAATGTAAAAAGGATTTCTGTGAGTAATGACTCACATGAATGACTTTGAGTGAAGAAGTCATGGACAATATTCCCCTTAATTGAAGATAAGAATTTTTACTTAGTGTAACTCAACAAAGTTAATCTTGTAAGAAGGTAAGCTAGCATAAACAAACTTAGGAAAGAACCTTGGAACTCCAATGAACAGAGGCTGGGAGAAAAAAATGTTCTGGCTACGTCATTGTGAGTGCAGCCCATTCTAAAGGATGAAGACAGCTTGTTCCAATACGCCCCGTAATAGGATTGCTCAAAGAAGGAGTCCGCAAGAATTCCGAATTTCTGATTGAGATGATGAATGGCTTTCATGGGCCATGTGTCGTGCCCCTTGGCGGCACACCATGCACAGTCCCCAGGCTGTCTTAGTGTGTCATCTGGCAGATGCCATGCACGAAAAGAGGGCTGACGTTGCTTGTAGGGGGCACAGCTTCATTTCATCATGCCATTTCTGGGCTGAATTGTAAACAGATGCTCACAGTTCCCATTCTAAAGGTAAAAGGCAATGTAAGATGCTAAGCTTTTGAGATGAAATAAGAGCTTAAAGAAATATCAGCTCTTTGGGACTTCTCATTTTGATTTTTTTCCCCCCATGATTTAGGGTTCTTTTCTTTGCACCAAAATATTCTACTGAAAACCCAACATGCCCACTGCCAGCCGCCTCCCCATCCTTCACACACACAGATCTGTGGGAAGTTTCCAGTAACTGAAAGACGAAGGCTTCACGGTTTGGTTTTGTTTCTAAATCATTGTTTCTTTATGTTGTAAACATTTGCATCAACTCAGTCAGTGGCTGTGATTTGGACAAGTGTATCTCTAAGGCCTGCATGCTAAAGGCTTGGTCACCAGCCTGTGGTGCTATTGAGAGCTGGTGGAACCTAGTGAGGAGGAGCTTAGATCGCTGAGAATGTGACCTTGAAGGGGACATTGATATCTTCTCTCTCTCTCTCTCTGTCTCTTTCTTACTGCCTCTAGCCACCGTGAGGTGAGCAGCCTCCTCTCCCAGGTGCGCCTGTCACAGTGTCCTTTCACCCCGTACTTGAGACACAGGCCAAGGCAACAAGGCCAAGGGTCAGTGGACTGAAGCCTGTGACACCATGGGCCCTTACAAATCTTTCTTTCTTTCAAGATGGTTTTCTCAGGTATTTTGTTGTAACAGAAAGCTGGTTAACATGCCAATTAACAGTGTGTATCAGTTCCCAACCAGCCTAGTCATGAGCTGGGCTACAGAAAAAAAAAAAAAAAAAAAAATCATTTATTTATTGTGTTCCCAAAGGCATCATAATCTCACAGGAAAGGAAAAACTAAGACACATGATGAGCCACTGCAGCAGGGAGTGATCAGGGAAGAATGCACGATTTTCTTGTCATAATCGTTCTTGTGCCTAAGAGAAGAACTATCCAAATAGCTCACTGTTATCCACTTTCCTTTAGTCGAACAAATATTTACCCAGACACAAATTAACTCCTCAAATTTCTTTCCTGCCAGGCTTTTTTTTTAACAAAAGTCTTTCCTTAAGATGTGGAAAGCTGAATAAAGAGAAAGTCTTGCCCGTGCGTAAGGCCTGGGGCCCTGCACAGACCCAGCAGCCAGCGACCAGCTCGCCAGCCCAGCGCTCAGATCCCTCAGGGCTCCCCCACACTGTTACTTCTAATCTGTCCTTGGCCCCCTTCCACTCAGACATCATCTTTTGTGCAGGGAAGCAGGCACGTTTCTCGTCGTCATTAATCCTGCCCTCAGTGCACAGATAGCAGGCTGGGGCGAGCACCCCATTATGGATAATGGGACTTTGCGCAAAGGAATGAGACCGTTCAGGCTGCTGACGCAGCTTGGGCCACATCACAGACGCATAAGCCAGCGACTAGGAAGCTGGGCTGCAAACTGTGCGCGGGGTGGTGTCTAAGGACACAGTTCAAATGTGCATACAGCATTCACGTGCACCACACACACGTGCTGAGGCAGGAGAGAAAGATGGGAAAATCTTGTGGAACATAGGAAAGGAAAGGAGCTCCTTGACCCGGACTTTGAAGGAAATTGTCTGGGCAGAAATGCCCTGTAGGAGGTAAAGAAAAGCCTAAAAACATAGTCTCTGGCTGGTAGATCCCAGTGCTAGAACTGGATTACCCCCACAGAGAGCTACTGGTCTGGGAGGCCCATGAGGTTGTCAAAACAATGCAGGCCATTTTTGCTTGCAACAAAGCCTAATGACCTAGATTCAATTCCCCAGTACCCATGTAAAGCCAGATGCACAAAGCGGTGCATGTATCTGGAGTTCATGTGCAGTGACAGGACGTGCTGGCGTACCCATACTCTCTCTGTCAAATAAATAAATTAAAATATTAAAAAATTCAAGCTCAGAACTATATTTCCCACATGTTAATTTTATTAGCATATGTTAGCTATACACAATAATGGGTTTCATTATAATATTTTCATACCTGTATATTGCCAAAGTACTTAGTTACCCACCAAATCAGAATCTCTGGCTAGGAGGTCATAGACTTAAGAAGTTTCCACTGTCCTTTGGCTAGAAGAGGGGTTATGCCCATCAAAAAAAAGTCTTTGAGGGCTGAAGAGATGGCTTAGCGGTTAAGCGCTTGCCTGTGAAGCCTAAGGACCCCGGTTCGAGGCTTGATTCCCCAGGACCCACGTTAGCCAGATGCACAAGGGGGCGCACGCGTCTGGAGTTTGTTTGCAGTGGCTGGAAGCCCTGGCGCGCCCATTCACTCTCTCTCTCTGCCTCTTTCTCTCTGTGTCTGCTGCTCTCAAATAAATAAATAAATAAAAATTTAAAAATTTTTTAAAAAGAAATTTTAAAAAGTCTTTGAAAAGACTATGTTTATCTCCTTTGATCCATGCTACTCTCACTGTTGGCTGGAGAATCTGCTTTTTAAAAAAATTTTGTTTATTTTTATTTATTTATTTGAGAGCAACAGACAGAGAAAGGGGCAGAGAGAGAGAGAGAGAGAAAGAGAGAGAGAGAAAGAGAATGGGCACGCCAGGGCTTCCAGCCACTGCACAAACTCCCCCTTGTGCATCTGGCTAACGTGGGTCCTAGGGAATCAAGCCTCAAACCAGGGTCCTCAGGCTTCAAAGGCAAGCGCTTAACTGCTAAGCCATCTCTCCAGCCTTGCTTTTTTTTTTTTTTTAAATTTTTTTGTTGTTGTTCATTTTTTATTTATTTATTTGAGAGCGACAGACACAGGGAGAAAGACAGATAGAGGGAGAGAGAGAGAATGGGCACGCCAGGGCCTCCAGCCACCGCAAACAAACTCCAGACGCGTGCGTCCCCTTGTGCATCTGGATAACGTGGGACCTGGGGAACCGAGCCTTGAACCGGGGTCCTTAGGCTTCACAGGCAAGCGCTTAACCGCTAAGCCATCTCTCCAGCCCGCTTTTTTTTTTTTAAACAGATGACAGCAAATACTAGAGAGAACCAAGATCCTTCAGTGAGACAGGATAGCCAACTACTAAGCCCAAGATAAGTCATCTCTATCACATCTGCCAGGGCCCAGGAGACACTAAAGAGGAAGTGGTGATTTAAACACAAGCGCTGTTCTCACTACAAGCCTAACAACTTCCTCTAAGGAGATGGTGGTAGACCTGAGGAAAGTCAAAACTCATCAAATCAGAAATTCCGATGATGCAGAGAGCTTGACACTAAAGGAGACTTATAACATGCCCACCAAGGCTCAGGAAACATTAAGGAAGAGGGGGCAGAGAGATTGTAAGAGTCACAGGTTGGGCAGGAGTATCTTGTAACATGGGCCCCCACCTGCACATACTGAGAACGACTGGTACCCCGTGACCCCACAATGAATACTAACAACCCCACTGAGGAAGGTGTTCAGTGGAATGGGGAGCAAGGGTGAAGGGGAGAGGGGACATAAAAGTGTAACCCGATGGGAACATAGCCAATATGAAATTTGTTCATATAGTAAAGTTCATAAAAAAAAAAAAAAAAAAAAAAACTACTGTCAAAGAACCTGGCTTCACGCGAATGGAAGTCTGAGGCTGCTGCGGCGGCGGCGTGGAGCTGCATCGCTGGTTCTGGCCACTGCCACTCACAATGCCACAGCCACCAGTCATTGGCAGAAAAGAACAAGTGGAGCCTTCGGGGACATGGTCTCCTGCAAACTCTCATCTCACCAAAAATGTAGCTAGAGAAGAAATTCCTACTTTCGCTTCCGAGTAAAAAGTATTTCGATGTTCCTTTGTTTTCCTCTTTTGGTTTTGTCTTCAAGGTAGCACAAGACCAGTCACTCCAGCTCAGACTGACCTGGGAACTTAACTCCTTAGTGCCAGGCTGGCCTCCGACTCACAGCAATCCTCCTACCTCTGCCTCTTGAGTGCTGTGACTGTAGGCATGCGCCACCACATCTGGTTCTTGATTTTCTTTTTTGGGATCGCATTTTTTCAAAATTTTTATTTGGGGGCTGGAGAGATGGCTCAGCAGTTAAGGTGCTTGCCTGCAAAGCCAGAGGACCTTGGTTCTATTCCCTGGGACCCACGTAAGCCAGATGCACAAGGTGGCACATGCATCTGGAGGTCATTTGTAGTGGCTGGAGGCCTTGGCACACCCATTCCCCCCCCCCCCTGTCTCTGTCTCTGTCTCTCTCTCCCTCTGCCTTGTTCTTTCTCTCAAATAAATAAGTAAAAATGAAATATATATTTTAAAAATATTTATTAAAAATATTTATTTTGAAGTCATTTGAGTTGCAAAATAATCTTCCTTTATCCCTCCCCTATCCCACTGGTGTTAATGTCTTACAGGACCACAGAACCACTTTCTAGAATGAGTCACTAACATCAGTACAATATTATCAACTAACCCCCAGACCTTATTGGAATGTCATCATTTATTCCACTCATGTCCTTTTTCTGTTCCAGAACATTTTCAAGAGGACATATGGCATCTCCTTGACATATTTTAGGATTACCATTGAGAGGAGAAAGCTCTGGAACTGCCAAAATGACTTCAATGGGAGGGGAATGCCTGCCTCACCAGCCTGCTGATTCTGAGGAGAACCATGAGAGGGGAAAGAAACTGGCCAGAAACAGAAGTTTAATACTTAAGACTTCAGGTTCAATTGGCAGATTTCTCGCAGTCCCCGATATAGGCTCCTATGAAACAATATATTTAAGCCTATAGTGATGGTGCATGCCTTAGAGGCTTAAGCAGGAGGATCACAAGTTCAAGGCCAGCCCCTACTTTAAACAAACACATGATGTGTTTGGCTGTGCTTTGCATTTCACACATTTCAGATGTACGGGAAGAAGACTAGGGTCAGTCTTCATTGGTTCCACACACCAAGGGCGGCCTTTGTCTAGGCAGTGTAGAAAGGATGGTTAACAAGAGATCACCTCCTTGTGGGAATGCTGGCTTTACAGGAGAATCCAGAACTATCCAGGAAAGACTTTGCTGGAATGGCCCTAAAACTCACCCAGATTTTAATGGTAAATTGGTCCACAGAGTTGGAGGAAGGAGTGGGAAAAGGTTTTGGAGATAAGCTTTTCAGAGAGCAAGAGCAGTAAAGTCAGGGACTAAAGAAAAACAGAGTGGTTACTGCCTAGGGTGCAAAAAGCCCACATCCCTGCACTGCATAAACCTGGCCCGGTGGCAAACAGCTGTAATTCCAGGACTTGGAAGGTTGAGAGGTAAGAGAATGAGAAGTTCAAGATCATCCTCTACTACACAGCACGCTGACCTGGAATGCCTGAGATCCTGTCTGAGAGAGATGTGGGGTGGGGAGGAGCAAGCAAGCATTTGGAAAACCTCAAAGCCTTGTGCAGGATGGAGGGCAGAGCCCTGGAGACTCCTGTGAGAAGTTTGGGCAACGAGTGGAGGCCAGGGCTTGTGTTACACAAAACCACTGTTATCCGTCACAAACGAATGTGACTACTGCCTCCGCCAGGCTGCAGGAGCCACTGACGTTCCTAAAGGGGAGCAGTATGTCAGACTTACTCAGGGAAATAAGACCTCCCAATTTGGTAGAGCTCCATTTCCTTTCTTGTATGTTAACCTTTGTTTTCTGGTTTGATCTTTAGAGTATTATTGACTAAAATATCACACTGATGGGAGTCGAGAGGTTGAGACACTTATCTGGCCCAAGCTACCAGTTATATTTGCTTTTAAAATACTTACTATAGGGCCAGAGAGATGGCTTAGCAGTTAAGGTGCTTGCCTGTGAAGCCTAAGGACTCATGGTCAACTCCCCAAATCCCACATAAACCAGACGCACATGGCGATGCACGTGCAAGGTTTGCGTGTACACACAAGATGGCACACGCATCTGGAGCTCGAATGCAGTGGCTGAAGGTCCTGGTGAGCCAATTCTTTCATTAAAAATATAATAATAAAATACTGATTATAGACTAGCTTTGGCGCTGGCCCACGACAAATCTCAGTGCTACCCTGGGGTTTCTGGGCCACTGCATGGAAATTTGGAAGTATTATTCACAGAAGATAATTTATATCTAAGATGTTTCTATGTACTTTCTCTTTGTTTTTTGAAATATGTCCCATACTATGAAATTAGCCATTATTAAGTATATAATTCAGTGGTCCTAGTATATTCACAAACTGTTCCACCATAAGCTCTCTCTAATCTCAGAACATTTTTAACACCCCAAATAGAAGTCCTGACTCACTCACACTCATTCTCCATTCTCCCTTTCTCCAACCTGTAAACAACTATTGACTTATTTTTTACATTTATGATTTTGCTTATAACATTTCATATAAATGAAACAAGTCACATGTAACTTTTTCTGTTTGGCTTCTTTTAGTAGTCTTTTCAAGCTTTGTGCATGTTGTAGCATGTATTAGTGACTCATCCTTTCTTTGTGTCTGGATAATATTCCTATGTGTGGATATAGCACAATTTATTTAGCCATTCATGTGTTAGTGGACAATTGTTCTGTTCTCAGTTTGGGGGTATTATGACTAATGCTGTTATGAATGTATACATACAAGTTTTTTGATCATACATTTTCTATTTGGGCATAATCTTGAAAATGAAATTACTGAGCAACATGGTAACTTTATACTGAATTTTTAAGGAACTACTAAGCTGTTTTCCATGATACTTATGACATTTTACAGTTCCATCAGCAAATTATGAGGGTTTTAATTGTCCCCGTTTTGTTGATATTTTTATTTCCCTTCTTCTTGAGATAGTGGCTTATTTCTCTTTAAAAATTATTATTATAGCCCTCATTGAATATGTGAATACATCACCATGGCTTTGACTTGACTTTCCTCGATGATTGGTAACCAGCACCTGTCCATGTGCTTATTGGATGTGCATGTGTACTGTTTTGAGACATGTCTGTGAAAATTATTTGCCCATATTTCAAAGTGACATTTCATATAAATGGAATAATATGCACATAGCCTTTTGAATTGTTAGGCAGTAAGAGATCTTTATATATTCTGGGTAAAAATGTCTACCATTGTGATAGTTTGATTCAGGTGTCTCCCATAAACTTAGGTGTTCTAAATGCTAGGTTCTCAGCTGATGGAGATTTGGGAATTAACACCTCCTGGAGGCAGTGTATTGTTGGGGCAGACTTATGGGTGTTATAGCTAATTTCCCCTTGCCAGTGTTTGGCACACTCTCCTGTTGCTATGGTCCACCTTATGTTGGCCAGTGGGTGATGTCCACCCTCTGCTCATGCTGTCATTTTCCCTGCCATCGTGGAGCTTCCCCCCAAGCCTGTAAGCCAAAATAAACCTCTTTTTCCCACAAACTGTTCTTGGGTGATTTCTACCAGCAATGCAAACCTGACTATGACAACCATTATATGTTTTTATATATGCAAATATTTTGTTACATTTGTGAATTTACTTTTCTTGAGGTTTACTTTATAGTGTTGAATGCACAAAACATTTCTGAGATGAAAAGGACCCAAGTTTTTGAACTTTAGTTTTGTTATTTATTTATTTATTTATTTAAGATAACATCAAAGAAACCATTAACTAAGTCATGAAAATTCATGTTTATTTTAATAGTCTTGTACATTTAGCTTTTAAATCTAGATGGTTTATCCATGTTGAGTTAATATTTGAGTATGATATGAGGTAGTGTCTCCATACTCATTCTTTCATATTAGTACAGCCAACTGTTGGAAAGACTGCTTTTATCCAGTAAGTCAATTTGGCTCTTCTGTCAAAAATCAGTTGTCCATAGGTACACACATTGATTTCAGGACTGTCACTTCTGCCCCATTTTTTATACATCTATCATTACTTCAGCATCCTGTATCTTGATTACTGTAACTCTGCAGTAATTTTTAAAGGTGAGAAATGTGAATTCACTGGCTTCATTCTTTCTCAAGACTGTCTTGGTGGTTTTTGTTTCTGTTGTTGTTGTTATTATTGTTGTTTTGAAGTAGAGTCTCACTCTGTTCCAAGCTGACCTGGAATTCACTATGGAGTCTCAGGGTGGCCTTGAACTCACAGTGATCCTCCTACCTCTGCCTCCCGAGTGCTGGGATTAAAGGCATGCACCACCATGCCTGGCTGTCTTGGTGACTTTAAAAGTATATTTTATTCATTTATATATTTGAGAGAGAGAAAGAGGCAGTGTTGCAGTCAGGTTTGCATTGCTGGTAGAAATCACCCAACTAAGAGCAGCTTGTGGGAAGAAGAGGTTTATTTTGGCTTACAGACTCAAGAGGAAGCTCTATGATAGCAGAGACAATGATGGCATGAGCAGAGGGTAGACATCACCCTCTGGCCAACATAAGGTGGAACATAGCATCAGGAGAGTGTGCCAAACACTGGCAAAGGGACACTGGCTATAACACTCATAAGCCTGCCCCCATCAATACATTCCCTCCAGGAGGCATTAATTCCCAAATTTCCATCGGCTGGGGATCTAGCAACAGAACATCTAAGTTTGATGGGGGACACCTGAATCATACCACCACATTCTGCCCCTGGCCCCCACAAACTGATAACCATATGTGATATAAAATACAATGCATTAATCCAACTTTAAAATTCCCCATAGATTTTTTTTTATCAATTTCAATGATGTTCTTAGTCCCATAGTCCAAGATCTTTTAACTGATCCATAATACCAAAAAATCCCCCCCCAAACCATAATGGCACAAAATAAACATTCATACTGCAAAAGATGGCATTGGGCATAGCAAAGAAACATTCAGCCAATATAAGATTTTAAACAACCAGAGCAAACATCAAACTCTGTATCTCCAAATGCAACAATTCTACCAGTGACAAATCTCCAAAGTCTGATAATTCTAGCCAGCAACAAGTCTCTGGAATTCCAATTCTGCTCCTCCAGTTAGGCTACTCACAGTCCTGGAAAATTTCATCAGGGCCAGAAGCTTTCCTTAGCAGCCATCTCATGGTCCTGGCATCTCCACTGAGTCTCCACTGTAATCCATGGTTCATCCTCATGGCCCCTGGGGTCTCCATGCAGGCATCCAGCAAACCTGTTTCACACTGCCCATGGCCATTTCCAAAAAAAAAAAAAAAAAGACAGTGTTGCAAACTCAATGACCCTTTCTTTCCTGCATTTCTTATACTCCATAATACCAGGTAGGGTGCCAATTTGTTAATCCAGGGGGGAATAAAGCAGACTTTGAAGAACAGGACACTCCTGAGCCCTCAGGCCCCTTCAAAAGAGTCTACATTCTTCCTGTTGCCCCAGTGCAGGTCAGCTGGCCCAGTCTATCTCAAAGGTTGTAATCTCTCAACTGCAGCTGAATGGGCAGCAGTTCAGTTAAAGATTTTTCTTCCTGTGCCATATCACTCTGCTCACACCAGTTCATTTCCATGCCAAGCGACCCTGCACAACTTCTCAGGACCCAGGAATAACAGCAAGCTTCTTATACAAACTGCTAGCTCAGTCTAGGCAAAGCTCTTTCTCACCCTCAAAAGCCAAACCTCACAGTCCATAGTTCTTACTGCATTCAGGCCTTTCAACTCTGACCAGAATAGTCCGTCAAGCTGTACTTACAGCACTGCAAGGCATCTCTTAGGCCAAAGTTTCAACTCCTCCCACATTCCTCTTGAAAATCAGCTCCAAAAGGCCAAAGCCACATAGTCAGGTGTCTAGCAGAAACCTCACTCCTTGGTACCACTTTACTGTTGCAGTCAGGTTCATATTGCTGGTAGAAATCATCCAACCAAGAATAGCTGGTTGGAAAAAGAGGTTTATTTTGGCATATAGACTCAAGGGGAAGCTCCATGATGGCAGGGAAAATGATGGCATGAGCAGAGGGTGGACATCACTCCTTGGCAAACATAAGATAGACCATAGCAACAGGAGAGTGTGCCAAACACTGGCAAGGGGACACTGGCTATAACATTCATAAGCCCGCCCCCAACAATACACTCCCTCCAGGAGGCATTAATTCCCAAATCTCCATCAGCTGGGGATCTAGCATTCAGAACACCTAAGTTTATGGGGGACACCTAAATCAAACCACCACAAGCAGAAAGAAAGAGAGAGAGAGAGAGAGAGAGAGAGAGAGAGAGAGGCAGAGAATGGGCACACCAGGGTCTCCAGCCACTGCAAACGAACTCCAGATGCATGCGCCCCTTGTGCATCTGGCTTACGTGGGTCCTGGAGAGTCGAACCAGAATCCTTTGGTTTTGCAGGCAAATGCCTTAACCACTAAGCCATCTCTCCAGTTCTGTCTTGGTGATTTTTAATCACTTGTATTTCTCTGTGAAGTTTAGGAGCAATTTATCAATTTTTGTAAAAACAGTAGCAGAGATTTTGTTAGTGTCTGCTTTGCAACTATAGACTCCTTGAATGATAATCTCATCTCAATAGTATAAACTCGTGACCTGTGAACATGAAGAGCTTACCTTTTTAAAATTTATTTCAGCAAAACTTTGTACTTCATGTGTTTTGAACCTTTTCAGTTAAATGTATTTCTAAGTATGTAATTCTCTTATTTTTTAAGTAACACTTCACTTTAAATTTTATCTGAAGGATCTTTACTGAGAGTGTATAATGCAACTGATTTTTGTTTATTGGTCCTGTATTCTGCTTATTTGTTAACCAACATCAGGTGGATGACAGCAAAGGAGAGTGAGCCAAACACTGGCTATAACCCATAAGCCCATCCCCAACAACACACACTGCTTCCAGTAAGGATCCAGTCCTCAAGTTGCCATCCTCTGGGGATCAACTATTCAGAACACAAGAGTTTATGGTGGACACTTAATTCAAACCACCACAGCTGGTATTTTGTTGAAATTTTTAACCTATGTGGATAAAAGAGGGTTGCAGTTTTCTTATGATATCTTTGCCTAGTTTGAGTATCAAGGTAACACTGACTTCATAAAATGAGTTAAGAAGTATTTTCTCTTCCGTTTTTAAGAAAAGCTAATGAAGGACTAGGGTTAATTCTTCCTTAACATTTTGTAGACTTTACCAGTGAAGCCATACAGGCAAAGCAACTTGTATTTGGAAATTATTCAACCTCTTAGTTATTATTGATCTATGCAGATTTTCCCTTTCTTCTGGAGTCTATTTTGTAGCATGTGTGTTTCAAGAAGAAGACCTAAGTTTTTGACACACAACTATTTATATTATTCCCCTCTAATCTACTTTATTTCAGTGATACCCATAGTTATCACTTCATTCACTCCTTATTTAGTAATTTATGCCTTCTCTCCTTTTTACTTGTGAGCCTAGCAAAGTTGTTCCATTTTGTTCCTCTTATCAGAGAATCAATTTGCAGGGGGAAGGTTGAAGTTAAGGTTTTGCTGTAGCCCAGGCTGACCTGGAATTCACTATGTAGCCTCAGGCTGGCCTTGAACTCACAGCAATACTCCTACCTCTGCCTCCAAAGTGCTGGTATTAAAGACATGCACTACCATGCCCTGCCAGAGAATTAATTTTTAATTCTGCTTAACAACCTCCTCCCTCTTTTTCCCTTCCTTCTTTTTCTTCCTTGCCTTTTCTTCCCTCCCTCCCTCCCTCCCTCCCTCCCTTCCTTCCTTCCTATTTCTTCTCTGAATCTTGTTTATATCTACTTTATCTATGATCTTCTTCACTCTGCTTGCTTTGGATTTATTTTTGCCTTCTCTAATCCCAACACTTTAAATTTGAAGGTTATGTGTTTGGTCTAAGACACATCTCTTTTTACGCAAATATTTATGCTATGAATTTTCATGTATACTTTATTTTAGGTGTGCACTATGTAGTTTGGTATACTAGGCTTACATTTTTATTCATCGTAAGCTATATTTTAATTTCCCTTGATGGTTTTTCTTTTACTTATGAGTTATTTAAAGCATGATTATGAGTTTTCACGTATCTGTAAATCCCCCAAATTCCTTTCAGTCATTGATGTTTAGTTTTATTCTATTTTGGCTAGGTAACGGGCATGGCATGGATTCAACATGTTTAGATTTGTTGAGACTTGTTTTAGGCCATAACATATGGTCCACACTGGGAAATGTTCCCATGTACTTGAGATGAGTGTGTGTTCTGTCATTGCTGGATGTCTGTTAGGGTTAATTGACTTTTAGTGTTTTTCAAGTTTTCTGCTTCCTTGCTGCTACTTTATCCAGTCATCCTATCAGTGTGGAAAGCAGGGTATTTCTTTCTCTGACTGGTGTAGAGTTACCCACTTCTCCTTCCACATTGCTTGGCTTTTGCTCATGTTTGGGGGACTCTTCAGTTAGGTATGCATATGTCCACTGTTGGAATAAAAATAATGATAACAACATGCCCTTCTTTGTCTTTAGCAACAATTTTTCCCGAAAGTCAATCTCTTCAGATCTTAGAGCCAATTCAGCTCTGTATTAGTCATTACATAGTATAGGTTTTCCATCTTAAAACTGTCAACCTTCTTATATATTTATATAAATTATGCCTCATGTATATTATAAAGTTGGATCATTTTTTAAAAGGAGAGAAGGAAAGAGAAAGAGGGGAGAGAGAGAATGGGTGTGCCAGAACTTCTTACCACTAAAAATCTCTAGATGCATGTGCCACTTTGTTCATCTGGCTTTATGTGGATACTGGGGAATCAAACCCAGACCACTAGGTTTTGCTAGAAAATAACTTTAATCACTGAGCCACCTCTCTAGTCCCATTTAGATCATTTTTAATCACCTTTCCCTAATCTCTACCTTTGATTGGAGTGTGTAGTTCACTCACATTTAATGTGGTGAACAATAATGTGGGATTAACATCTGCCATTTTATTGGGAGCTTTCTCAGTGATTAGACGGTTTTTTTTCCTACTTTTCTCCAATACTGGCTTCTTTTGGGTTAAATAGCCATTTTTTTAGCATGCTATCTCAACTTTTTTATTTTTTTACTATAATTTTGAGATTTTTTTAGCTTAGTGGTTGCTTTAGTGATTATCAGGAATAATAATCTTATTCAAATATTGCTTAATTTCAAGTAGATGGGTTTTTTCCTATATAACTCTGCTTACTCCTTTATGCTGCTATGGTCAAAAGTTGATTGTTTATATATTGTATAATCATCAATATGGATTTATAGCCACTGTTTACTGCAGTTATCTCTTAAATCATACAGAAAGGAAAAAAGTGTCTTATAAGCAAAAATGCACATATACTGTGCTCATATCCCCTATGTGTTTACCTTAACTAGTTATTTTACTTCTTCATATGAAGTCTATTGCTCTTTAGTTCAAGCCTGACAGGCTTTTTTTTTTTTTAAAAAAAATTCTTAAATAGTAGATGTGGTGGTTAATATTGGTTGTCAACTTGAAAAGATTTAGAATCAGCTAGGAGACAAAGCTCTGGATACGTCTGCCAGAGAGTTTCTAGATTAGAGTAGTTGAGGTGAGAAGATCCAAGCGCCACGCCACAGCCTGGGCTCCTACACTAAACCAGGGGACAGCTGGCTGACCAGCAGCCTGCACTGCTCTCTCCCCCTGACTGCAGATCAAATGTACCCAGGGGTTCCAAGCTCCGGTCACCGTCACCGTGTCTTCCCTGTCATGATGGCCTGTGTCCCCGTGAATGCTGAACCCAAATGAACCCTTCCTCCCTTGAGCAGCTTCTTGTCACGTATTTTATCACATCAAGAAAAGTAACAGAGTAAGTATCTAGCAGTTATTTATCTCAGCTCTTATTTGCTTCGGTATGTTTTGATTCACCTTAATTCGGAAGGGTAGCTTGGTGGACAGAGAGCTCTTGGGTGGCAAGTCTTCTTTCAGTCCTGAGAACATTTTATCCCACTGTCCTTTGAAGGCTGTCAGAGGTCACATACTGTCCACTCGTTGACTCTGGAAGAATTCCAGCTGTGTTCTGATCCCTCAATGCTTAGAGGGCTATTCTGGTTTTTTTTTTAGGCGGCTGAGGCACTAGACCATGGGAAATGGGGCCAGAGTCGGTTAAAATGCCCGAAAATTGCTGTTCTTATCAAGATTCAGCCATATTTTCTTGAATAACTGTTCTCTGCCAAGCTGAAAGTAGTCTCTAATTTCAAGAAAACTTAGAAAATGCATCCTCATTTTTTCCCTAGTGTGTTTTTTTTTTTTTTTTTTAATTTCAAGACAGTCTAGCCAGCTAGTCCAGGCAGGCTCCAAATTTGTAATCCACCTGCCCCAGTCTTACACGTGGTAGGAGTCCAGGTATGGGCTACCTTGTTGATCTTTGGTGCTTTTATGAAAAAAAATAAGCATTTGGAAGTTCTATTGCCATTTTTACTCACATCTTTTTTTTTCTGTGTTCTATTTTTGTAACTTGCAGAGTACACAGCTTGCCTCTATAGAATTATGCTGATGGAGCTGAAAGAAGAGATGTTAACGAAGCTCAGTCAGCTCAGAATGTGTAACTTTCAGGAACATTTCTATAAAATTGGGGGCTGGGAGATAATTTGAGGTTGGTGGGTAAAGCATTTGCTATGCAAGCATGAGGACCAGAATTTGGACCCCCAGCACCCACATAAATGCCAGCACTCAAGAGGCAGAGACATGAAATTCATGGGACTAGACTAGCTGAATCAGTGAGTTCTGGGTTCAACTAGCTGAATAGCGGAGCTCAAATGAGGAAGACACGCACCCCCCAGTCTCTGGCCTCCACACGCACACTCACCTATGCCAGTGCAAGCACTCCACACACATATGGTAAATTCTGTAAACGGTGTTGAATTTCAAAATTCATCTTCTACCATTGTCCTGAACACGCTATACCAGAAAACTGATGGTAGACTTTTGTTTTTCTACAATGTCAGAATTTATTAAATAACAACAAATTCACAAGCTACATTGATTGTGTTGAAGTCTTGATTTCTCTTGATAACTTTTCACTGATAAACACAGGTTCTCTGATTCCAACTTTAGTTACTAATATTAGCTCTCAGATCACACATTACGTATCATACAGTAACTATAACTGATAATCACACAGTAATTCTATCTGATGTGCATATGTGCATGTATGTGGGCTGCAGAACAGCTAGGAAAGGGTAAACGAAGTGGCCGCAGAAGCCAAAGCAGCAGCAGTGGAGGCTGGTGCAGATGCAGAGAGCCACTCACTGCAGGGTTGGACAGGCAGGCACACAGCTGCTGGAGGGGAGCAGAGCTGGGCTGCAGGGTCACCGGGTTGAGGGAATGTATGGGCCCAGTTGCAGATAGCTGAATGGATGGATAGACAGATGGTAACTTAAGTAAACCCAGTCAACAGGAGAGATTAAATTGAGCTGAAGCTCCCAGGACAGTGGGAGTTCCTGGCTTGCCTGGATGCACACAGCAGGAGGTCAGATGACAGGTTGGTGGCTCCTCCCCCGTCACAGCATGATGTGTCCAGCTCTTTATAGGGTCAGGTCGGAGGGTCAGGTTGTATCTGCTTGTGCATTTGTGCTCAGAATGGACTCAACGGCTACTTGAAAAAGAATCACCCACGGTGAAGCGCAGCCTGAAAGCCATAATACGGAATCATTTAGAGCAGGGCGCAGCCTGATCTCAACAACCATTTATTAGAAGCCAGACTCAGTAACCCAATGTCAATCCTAAGTTAGAGTTAATTTAAAATTACCTTTTAGTGAAAGAAACAGATTCTGTGTTGATGAATTTCCTATGTGTAGTTTTCTTCTTGTTGAAATAAGATTCACCCTCATTTGTCAAATTCTAGATCTTAGTTGTAAGTCGTAACAGTTGTACAGATAAAACTTCATCACTTTGCTGCCAATAATTATGGAATATGTCACAGCGGTCTATAGAAATTCTGTCCTTCCAAGAATGTATTTCATTTTATCCTTTAATCTAATGTGGCCTTAGGAAGGATGTCACCTTTATTCCTTGTAGTGGAATTTGATGATCATTTTTAAATTACTAAAGATATTGAAAAACAAAATTAACAAAACTAGTGGCTGGGTAGATAGCTCAGTAAACTAAGGCACTTACTTAGAAAATCTGCTCGCCCAGGAATCAATTCCTTAGATCCATGTAAGGCCAGATAAAAAAAATTAGTGCATGTATTTGCAATTTGATAGCAGTGGTCCTCCCTAGCCCTACACACACCACACACACACACAACACATGCAAATGAATAAGTAAATAACAAAAAAATTTTTTTCAAGGTAGGGTCTCACTCTAGCCCAGGCTGACCTGGAAATTACTATGTAGTCTCAGGTTGGCCTCAAACAATGATCTTCCTCCCTGGGCTTTCCAAGTGCTGGGATTAAAGGTGTACGCCACCATGACTGGAAAAAAAAATTAGCAAAACTAAACTATGATTATATGTATAATTCTAGTGATTAAAATATGGTTATAATATATAGATATGTATTATATTATAACCAAAATAGGACAACTGAAGAAAGCAGATGGGAAAGCCGTGAGGCTGGAGACCCAGGAGGAGACAGAAAGTGCAGAGGTGGGAGAGAAGCTGGAGACTGCTTTGAGAGCAGCTTGTTCTGAAAGGCCCAAGAATTCAGAAGCCCAGAAATACTATCACGCTCCAAAGGGAGCTTAAGCGGGCCCCTGCATACCTCAAACTCCAGGCTTTACTCTCTGTTGGAAGCAAGTAAAGAATCCCACTTCTCATTATATCAGAGCCCGCTCCTAATATAAAACTAGGTAAAAAGGGCATGAGATAGCCCTCAAGGATGGGAAATGAGTAATGAAGTGAACCACTTATTTGGTTTCTGTAAGTAGCCTGCACCATAAGCCTTAATAGCCCACACCGTAAGCCTTAGTAGCCCGCACCATAAGCCATAGCAGCCTGCCTCAGACCTCCAAGGTCATAGGAGACTGATACCACACTCTGCTACTCCCACCCAAGGACCTGTGCAAATGCTGACCACCAAGGTCATAGGAGACTGATTGGTCCACGAGGGGCTTGAACAAATTAAACTAATTGGCTTAGAAACTATGGAGTGGCACAAACTGACTGGCTCGCACCCCGCAGGCTCCTGATGTTAAAAAAATGATTGGTCTAATACACAGGCTTTGTTAGAAACCCTATAAAAACTGTCCCATTCCTGCATTCGGGGCTCTGCAGTCCTCTACCCCTGTGCGGTGTATGACTGTGGGCCCCAGCGCACTTGGAATAAAATCCTCTTGCAGTGTGCATCAAGACCGCTTCTCTTGAGTGATTTGGGGTATCGCCATATCCGGGCAGAGTGTGGGGTCCCCATCTCGGGGTTCCTTCAGTTCCCCTGAGGTGACACGAACACAAGAATTCTTCCCAACTAGGGCACAGACAGCAGACCAAAGGACGGTAACATCAAAACAAACAAGTTCGGTGTGCCCATGAGTTTATTGGGGTCACTTACGAAGCAGAGTGACCGGTTGCTTATAGAACAGTGAAGAAAAGTAGACAGGATTCGTCACCAGAGCCACCGCACACCCTGCTCAATCAAAAAGTCTCCTCTCCAAGCAGCTCCGACTTTCTTTAGGACCTGCACTGGCAACCCTTTCCCAGATTTGTTGGCTTCCTGAGTCTCTGGAACTTCCTTCCTGTCCAGCCCTTCCCTCAGGAAGGAATGTTTCCGTTTCTAAATAACATGACCTTGGGGAGGGGCTGTGTGACCTTTTAAGTTTCAGCTCTCCCAGACTTGACTTCCTGAATCAGAACCCCCTGCCTCTCCGCAGGAGACAGTATTTCCTTCATTAAGAGTGTGTCTATTATTGCCTTGCTTATATTGTTTCCCTGTTTTTGACCATAGTTCACAACTTCTGAAATTGTATCCTTCAAGTTGTGTCATTGTTTATTATACCTCAGTAAATACAAATCAATTTCATTTACTTTTATTATTATTATTTTATTTATCTATTTATTGTTTTTTCAAGGTAGGGTCTCACTCTAACTTAGGCTGACCTGAAATTCACTCTGTAGTCTCAGGGTGGCCTCAAACTTACAGTGATCCTCCTACCTCGGCATGCGCCACCAAGCCCGGCTAATTTCATTTATTTTTTACAACTGTTTATGTAATTGAGAAGAGAGAGAAATAATGAGTGCGCCAGGGCCTCGTTCCAAACAAACAAATGCATGCACCACTTTGTGCATTTAGCTTTTTGTTGGTGCTGGGTAATCAAACCTAGGCTTGCAGACTTTGCAAGCAAGTGCTTTTAACCACTGAGACATCTCCCTAGCTGTTACTGAAAAAAAATAAATAAATAAAACTGCTTATGCCATACATTCCTATGATCATAAGATAAATTGCTTAAAGTGTTGCTTAAGTTCCTCAAACACACATAGCCAATCACAATAAAGGTTACCTAATCTGCTTGGAATCCCCCTAACCCCCTGCCCACAAGCTTTGCCCACCAGTATCCTAAGCCCATCAGAAAAATACAAGTGCAGTTAACTGCTTAAATCAACCAATCATGTAACCATTCCCCGACTTCTTTGTTCAAATCCCTATAAAAAACCTGGGCCCCTGCTGCTCAAGGCTCTTGTACGGATCCACTGCATTGGTTAAGTCAAGAGTCTGAACTTAAGCCCAAAATAAAGCTCCTTGCCTTTGCATTCATGTTTGGTTCTCCATGGTGGTCACTGGGGGCACCGAGAACTGGGCATAACAGTGAGTTCAAGGTCAGTTTTGGCTTCTTAACAAGTTCAAGGACAGCCTGAACTACATAGCAAGAACCTGTCCAAAACAAACAAGCTGGAGAGATGGCTTAGCGGTTAAGGTTAAGGTGTACCTGTGAAGCCTATGGGCCCATGTTCAACTCTCCAGGTTTCACGTAAGCCAGACACGCAGTGACTCAAGGGCACAAGATCACACATGTGCACAAGATGGTGCAATGCATATGGAGTTCAATTGTAGTAGCTGGAAGCCCTGGTGTGCCAATTCTCTCTCTCTCTCTCTCATAAAAAATTAAAACAAAGAAACAAAAGTCATTGACCTTAATAATGATGAAATAAAGTCATAATGGTCAGAAGTTATTGAGTAAATGAGAGTAACAAAAGAGAGGAAAGGGTATAAGGCAGTTCCTACAGAGGAAAATATGTCAAAACACACAGAGAAAATTGATAGAATAAAAAACAGAGTGTATCAGTTAAAATGAGAAAAATAACCAATATAATGATTTTGAAAATAATATATAATTATATAAACAGAGAGGGATAGGTGTCAGAAAAAGGTTATTATATGAGCAAGATGAATTTTAATCTTTTGTAACAAAAAGGTGGCAAATATTGCCTTAAATTGGTTGGTCACCTCCATCTATGACATGTACAGGATAGGCAAATCCAGAGATACAGAAAATGGGTTATGGATTTCCAAGGGCCAGTGAAAGTTGTAGTCTGATTTCCATGGCCAAGGGGGTATGTTGAGATATAGGAATATTCTGAAATTGGAGTGTGGTGATACACAACTCTCTAAGTTTTCTAAACTTTATTTCATCACACCTTTAAGAGAATATGTTATATATATGTGGTGGTTTGATTCGGGTGTCCCTCATAATCTTAGGTATTCTGAATGCTAGTCTCCCCAGCTGATGGCAATTGGAAATTAAAGCCTCCTGGAGGCTATGTATTGTTGGGGGCGGGCTTATGGGTGTTATAGCCAGTTTCCCCTTGCCAGTGTTTGGCACATTCTCCTGTTGCTATTGTCCACCTTATGTTGACCGGGGTATAATGTTCACACTCTGCTCATGCCATCATTACACCCCTGCCATCATGAAGCTTCCCCTTGAGTCTGTAAGGCAAAACAAACCTTTTTTCCCACAATCTGCTCTTGGTTGGGTGATTTCTGCCAGCAATGCAGACCTAACTGCAACAATAATGTTGGTACTGAGGAGTGGTCTCATTTGCTGCTAGACACCTGACTGTGGCTTTGGTCTTTTGGAGCTGATTTTCAAGAGGAATGTGGAAGTATTTGAAACCTTGGCCTGAGAGATGCCTTGCAGTGCTGTAAGTACAGCTTAATGGACTATTCTGGTCAGAGTTGAAACACCTGAATGCAGTAAGAACTAGGGAGTGTGAGTTTTGGCTTATGAGGGTGAGAAAGAGCTTTGTTTGGACTGGGATAGAAGCAGTTTGTATGAGAGGCTTGCTGTTGTGCCCCTGTCCTGAGAACTTGTGCAGGGATGCAGTATATAGAAATGGACTGGCGTGTGCAGACAGGTATGGCACAGAATGAAATCTTTGGGCCAAGACTGCTGCCTGTTCAGCTGCAATTATATGAGAGATTACAACCACTGAGATTGGACCAGCTGACCTGCACTGGGGCAACAGGAGGAATGTACTCTTTTGCAGGGGCCTGAGCACTCAAGGAGTGTCCTGTTCTTCAAAGTCTGTTTATTCCCCTCTGTATTAACAAGCTGGTATCCTACCTGGTATTGTGGAGTATAAGAAATGCAGGAAAGAGAGGGTCATTGAATTTGCAACATGGTCTTCTGTTTTGTAAGTGGCCATGGGCAGTGTAAAGCAGGCGTGCTGGATGCCTACATGGAGATCCAATAAAGCTGTGAGGATGGACCTCGGGTTGCAGTAGAAACCAAGTGGAGATGCTGGGACCGTGAGACAGCTGCTGAGGAAAGCTGCTGACTCCAGTGAAGTTTCCCAGGACTATGAGTAGCCTACCTGGAGGGGCAGAATTGAAATTCCAGAGACTTGTTGCTGGTTAGAATTATCGGGCTTGAACAGTGGTCACCAACTACAGTTGTTGGACTTGGACCTACAGAGTTTGATGTTTTCCCTGTTTAAATCTTGTATTGGTTGAATATTCCTTTGCTATGCTCAGTGCCGTTTTTTGCAATGTGAGTGTTTATTCTGTGCCATTACAGGTTTGGGGGGGATTTTTTTTTTTTTTTGGTATTATGGCTCAGTTAAAAGACCCTGGATTATGGAGATGTTTGAACATGATTAGGATTGATATAAAAGCTATGGAGACTCTCCTGCCAGGTATGGTGGTGCACATCTTTAATCCCAGCACTCAGGAGGCAGAGGTAGGAGGATCACTGTGAGTTTGAGGCCACTCTGAGAATACATGGTGAATTAGTGAATTCCAGGTCAACCTGAGCTAGAGTGAGACTCTACCTCAAAAAGAAACAAACAAACAAACTATGAAGATTCTTAAAGTCATACTGAATGCATTATATTTTATATCATGTATGGATATCAGTTTATGGGGCCAGGAGCTGCATGTGGTGGTTTGATTCAGGTGTCCCTAATAAACTTAGATATTCTGAATGCCAGTCTCCCCAGCTGATGATATTGGGAATTAAAGCCTCCAGGAGGCTGTGTATTGTTGGGAGTGGGTTTGTAGGTGTTATAGCCAGTTTCCCCTTGCCAGTGTTTGGCACACTCTCTTGTTGCTATTGTCCACCTTATGTTGGCCAAGGGGTGATGTCCACCTCTGCTCATGCCATTATTCTCCCCTGTCATTGTGAAGTGTCCCCTCAAGTTTGTAAGCCAAATTTTTTCCCCCACAATCTGTTCTTGGTCGGGTGATTTCTGCCAGCAATGCAAACCTGACTGCAACGGTATACTATACAACAGTCAACAGGTGTTAAAAAAAAGAAAAGCACAACTGTAAATTGAAGTTGAAAGATGGATGTGCAGGCATACTGTTTAGATCTCTGGAGGCAGTCTGTAGCAGGTCTATTTTCAAGGACTACATAGGAGCTGCGGGGCATGGAGAAGCATGAAACAGGCCACTGCTGTTTGTCATTTATTTCCTGTGCTTTTTGCTGTTGTTTGTGTTTTTGAGGTAGGGTCTCACTCTAGCCCAGGCTGGCCTTGTACTCATAGTGGATCCTCCCGCCTCATCCTCCTGAATGTTGAAATTAAAGGTGTGAGCCACCATGCCCTGCAAATCTGCTGTGCTTTTTCAATTATTTATTTATTTAAGAAAGGAGGGCTGAGATAGAGAGAGAGAATGGGTGTGCCAGGGCCTCTAGGCACTGCAAACAAACTCCAGATGCATGTACCACCTTGTGCAGCTGGCTTACATAGGTGCTGGGGAATTGAACCAAGGTCCTTAGGCTTCCCAGGCAAGTGTCTTAAACCACTAAGCATTCTTGGCAGCCCTGCTGTACTTTTTTCTGTTTTTAGAGACAGAATCGGTGTGCCAGGGCCTCAGCCACTGCCATTGCTCTCCAGACGCTTGTGACACTTAGTGAGCATGTACAGCCTTGCGCTTGCCTCGCCTTTATGCATCTGGCTTAAGTGGGATCTGGTGAGTAGAACATGAGTCCTTAGGCTTCGCAGGCAAGCACCTAAACTGCTGAGCCATTTCTCCAGCCTTTGCTGTACTTTTTTAAAATTTTGTTTACCAACACTTACATTTTTGTGGCCCAGTCTTAATTTTTTAAAAACATCTAGACTCCTTGATGCAGGAAGACAACATTGCCACTTTTTAATCTTTTAAAATTAAAACATGAAAGCAGTTGCCCTTTGGGTAAATGAGCGCAACCTACTGTTTTTCTCTCCTAAGAATCAAGCCAGAGTGGAAAAGTCCTACAAGTCACCATTGGTGACATCAGAGGAGCAAGAAGTCAGCTGGGCATGGTCAAGGGCCAGTCACTCCCAAAATAGAGCCGTGAGCAGGAGACTGAGCAACTGGCGGTGCCGGGAGAGGCGCTGGGCGGCCGTGTTCTGTGGTTGCCATGGGCGAATACCGCAAGCACAAATAATTCTCAGAGGAGCAAAAGCCCTAGCACAAGCAGGTGACAAGTGAAGTCGCTAATGTTACCAGCTGTCGTCATCTGTTTGTATAAGAACGCTGCCAAAGTAACCTTTCTTGCACTTGACATTTAGGGCTCATGATACAATCATCTACCCCGGGGCTGAAACTGATAAGGTGGCTTGCAAGAGGCTGTTCACTGGCAAACCTGCATGAAGAGGGGGCCTGGAGCTGCAAGCCGCAGGCCTGACAGCTGGTCTAAGCCACATGTTCTGAAGCCACTGCAAAGCGCACAAGCACACGCATGTGGGGGCCCTCAGTATCCGTGTCTTTGGTGACCAGCTTTCAGACATGGACTCCTTCTCAAAGTGGAAAATGGACAGCTAATAGCACAGCCAGAGTGTCCAGGCAACAAAATGGAACCAAGCTTGCAGTGTTTGTCAAGGGGAGCAAACAAGAAAGAGGAGCATGGCTGCCTTCAGGTCAAACCCACTGACATTTCCTATGTAAAAATGAAGGCAGACCGTCTATGTCTGTTTGCTGCTGGAACCTCCTGAACCCGGTGCAGCTGACCCTTTGGGTCTGTGAGCTCTGGATCTTTGGATTCAACTAGCTGTTAATCAAAAACAGTCAAAAATTTCAATCTGTACTGAATATGCATAGACTTTTTCACTTGTAGTCATTCCCTAAGCAGTACAGTAAACAGCTATTAACACAGGTTCATGCTTCACCTGGAGATGGTGGGAAATGTATAGGTGGGTTGCAGAAGGGATCTGCAAATACACCTTTCACTGTTGTGTATGCATGTGCATATGAGTGAATGTTTGAGTATTTCAGGAACACACACGAGTGTATGTGTGCATGTGTAGGGGTGAGGGCAACCTGTGGTGGTGTTCCTCAGAAATATTGTCCATCTTTTTTTCTTCTTTTTTAAACATTTTTTTTCTGAATTATTTTTATTTATTTATTTGTTAGAGACAGAGGGAGAAAAAGAGAGGGAGAGAATGGGCAGGCCACGGCCTCTAGCCACTGCAAATGAACCCCACACACATCACCACCATGTGCACCTGGCTTACATGAGACCTGGAGAATTGAACCTGGATCCTTAGGCTTCACAGGCAAGCACCTTAACCACTAAGACATCTCTCCAGCTCCTCGTTTTTTTGGTTTTTTTTTTGTTTTTTTTTAGCATACAATCTTTCACTGGCCTGAAGCTTGCCAACTAGGCTAGACTAGCTGGCCAGGCAGCTCCAGGAATTCTGTTTCTGCCTCTCCAGGGCTGGGATTACATGCACACAGCACCATGCACATTTATGTAAGTCCTGAGGACTGATTTCAGGTCCTCATGCTTGTGAGACAAGAGCTTTACTGAGCTATTTCGCCAGCTCTTACTACACCATTTCATTTGAGGAACTAAAACATCACTGGATGTTAGTATCTGTGAGAGTTCTTCACTCAAACCTCTGTGGTTATCAAGGGGTGACTGATCACTGCAGGATTGATCTCATTACCTGGATATATAGAAGAGGGGACTGTGCAGCCACCAAAGGTAAGGATGGATGGCTGTTGGTCCCTGTGTAGCTTCCAGGTCTCTACTCTGGGGAGGGGCCAACACATGCCTGATGAGATATACTACCAGAGCAGGCTGTCCCCAACCCCTGCCTTCTTGTGTGCCAGCCTGCGGTTGTGGGACAAAGCCAGTGGGTCTCAAAGAATAAAGGGAACGTTCCACGATGTACCCTCCAGGAAGGAGTGGAAACGCCCTAAAAACTTTTTCATTTACTATTTATATGATGGTGAGGTGGCTCGAGGGAAAGAATGCCTGGCATCTTTCCACTACGGCAGCAGTATTCAGTGAAATTTAAGAACCTACTTCCCAGTCCACTGAGAGAAAGCTCACTATGGTGAAACAAACATAAGACAGAGAGCTAAATACAAAATGAAATGCAAGTACCCCCCCGCCCTGGCATCTCATGGATACCAACTGCCCTGGCCTTTCCTCTGACCTCCCAGGGTGGCTGAGTAGACTTGTCATTAATGGGGGCGGGGGGGTCTCTAGTCCTTGTCTTTTCAAAGGAAGTATTTTTAGTCAAGCAAAACAAACTGTTTAAGCAGAAGTTTATTTAACAAAACAAACCAGCCACTCCAAGAAGAAGTCAGAATGGGATGCCCCAACGAGGAAACAGCAGCCTGGTATGTTTTGCAGTATGGAGTTTAAATATGTTTTGTGAATATTCATAGGGTGGGAAGGCATATTCATGAGGTAAGGTGACCCTTTTCCTCTCCTAAATTATGGTGGGCAAGATTTCACTTTTAGCATACTCCTTCCCATGATCCTCTAAAAAGAGCCCATGGGGCAACGGGCAGTCAAAGTCACAATGCAAGTGATATTTTAATGAGGTCAGGGTCTTTTGAGGATATACATTCTCTGCTGGTACATATGTACAAGAAAGGGCCCTTAGTTTATGATATAGCAGAAATAGCCTACTTGAAGATTGAAGCATGATTCCCCACGAAGGATGCTCTAACTTTCAGGAAACACCTCTTCCTAGCTCCAGGTGCAGCAGTTTGCCATGGTTACTACATAGATAACTCCTTGCCTGCTTGTATCATTGCCAATTTTTAGAGGTAGGGTATTACTTGGGGGTCTTCATTTTTTTTTCAGTGCTCATCTCATTTATCTGGGCACCCTACAGGGCTATGGTGAACTCAGAAGACAGCATTTGTGTAAAAGCACAACACAGGGGCTGGGGTGTAGCTTATGGTAGATGTTTGTCCACTGTATTAGTTGGGGTCCTCTAGAGGAACAAAACATAACATGAAGGCATATTATAAAGGGGATTTATTAGATTAGCTGGTTCTACCCATCTTGCTCAGTGCCTTGAGTTCTATCCTCAGCATGTAAAACCTAAAGGCATAGTATCCAGGTCATAGTAAGATGTTGAGGCTCTCATTACTATGCCTGTTATACAACTGAGAGCCCAGAGAAGTGAAGTGTCTCAGAGTCCCAATGACTATAGTCAAGAAGCACAGACCTGAAGGCAAGGTAGACAGGATGCCATTGTACATATAGACAAACACATTTGGAAAGTACCTAGAGAAGCCATACGTATGAGAGAATGCTGGCTAGAGATTCATTCTTTCATGAGGACTTCATCTGCTATTTAAGTTGCAATTGCCTTCTCATTGCTGGGACAAACACCTGAAGCAGCTTTTTGGAGGAAAGGGTTTATTTCAGGTTTGCATATTCCAGAGGAAGCTTCATCATGCAGAAGAAGCTGGCTCACTTCAGCATGCATCAGTAGCACAGAGACCACAGCAGCACCAGCAAGCACAGTTGACACTGAATACAAACCTAAGGCTGGACTCAAGATCCACCCCCACTGACAAACTTCCTCCAGAAGGGCCACGTGCTGAAGACTAAGTAGAAAGCTTAATCAAAGATACCAGAGGTTGTGGGGTCATTTACACTCAAATCACTGCATTCTGTGTGCTGCTCTCCTGACAGCCCCATAGACTCATGATTGTCTCACCATGAAAACTTCATGCACTCCAACTTCAAAGGTCCCCATAGTCTCTGCCAACTTTAATACTATTCAGATGTCCAAAGTCTCACCTGAGATTCATGACTGTCTCTTAGCTATAAACCATGTAAAATCAAAGGATAACTTACATACTTACAACACATAATGGAACTTAAGCATTCCCATTGCAAAAAGAAGGTACAATAAGGAGAGACTGGGCCAACGTGAGCAGACAAACGTCAAACATCTGCAGATCCAAGTCTGACATCTGTAACCAGTGATGAAGTCTCTGAGTGTCTATTTCTGCCCCTCTAGCTGGGCTTCTCACAGACCAGGAAAAACTCCATCCCAAGCTGGAAGCTGTTCTTGGCAGCTATTCCACAGTCCTGGCATCTCTAAACTTCTTGGGTTTTCATTGCAACCTACGGTTCATCTTTGTAAGTCCATACAATGGTCTTACTTGGCCTTTATTCAGGGATTTTAATCCTGCTTCAATTGCTGTATCACAGAAGCTCCTGGATCCATGTGCACTTAATGACGGGCTTTCCTTCCTTTTCCATGCATCCAAAACCAGTGGCAGGTGAGCATCATAGCCAAATTTGCAAATACAGGGGCTTGACCTTGAAGAGAAAGATACTCTTTCAACAGTCTTCCCTCAAGCCACCTCCTTTCAAAAGAATTTGAATTCTTACTATCTTGAGCCTTCCATAGATTAGTTTTCACCCTCAAAGCATCTTCATCATTGTCCCCAGTGCAAAACAGTTGGCCCACAAATTTTTCCTTTGATAAACTGTACATCTTTTATATCTCTCTGTTCAATACCTACTGCCAAGCATACCAGTCCATTACTTTTAAATTCACCTTTGCCCAACTTCTCAGGCTATGAGCAGAACATAGCCACCCTTTCCTCCAGTAGCCCACTTCCAAATAAAATTCCCTCTTTCCCCTTTGAAACTTTGTAAACCAAGCCTTCGCAGTCCAAAACTCTCTCTGCATTTAGTCTATTCAAGCTTTTACCAGAATAGCTCATAAACCTCTGCTTTCAGCACTGCAGGCCTTCTCCAATCCAAAATACCAAATCTTTTATATTCCTCCTGCAAATACATTTCAAAAGATTAAAAACCACATGACCGGGTTGGAGAAATGGCTTAGAGGTTAAGATGTTTGGCCATGATGTCTAAGGACCCATGTTTGACTCTCCAGGTCCCACATAAGCTGTACACACAGTGATGTAAGAGTGCAAGGCTGTACATGTGTACAAGATGGCACACGCGTCTGGAGTCTGACTACAGTGGCTGGAGGCGCTGGCATATCAATTCTCTCCCTCTCTCACTATCTCACTCTTGCATTAAAAAAGGCAGTTTGTTGGGCTTGCCTCAGAAATTATTTTTAAACCCACATGCTCAGATTCATCTCAGCAATAACCCTATTTCTCAGTACTAATGTTTATTGCAGTTACCTTTTCATTGCTGGGACACACCCAACCAGAAGTAATTTATGGAAGGAAAGTGTTTATTTTAGGCTTAAAGATCACTTTCCTTTATTTAACTTAAAAATGGGATCTAAGACTCAAAGTTTGGCTCAACAGCAAAGTGTTTGCCTAGCACACATGAGACCCTGGGCTCCCCAGTGCATGCACATGCATGTGTGCATGTACACACACACACACACACACACACACACACACACACACACACACACAAAGATAGAAAACAATGTGGGCTGGAGAGATGGCTTAGCGGTTAAGTGCTTGCCTGTGAAGCCTAAGGACCCCGGTTCAAGGCTCAATTCCCCAGGACCCACGTTAGCCAGATGCACAAGGGGACACGTGCGCCTGGAGTTTGTATGCAGTGGCTGGAGGCCTTGGTGCGCCCATTCTCTCTCTCTTTCTCTATCTGCCTCTCTCTCTCTCTCTGTGTCATTCTCAAATAAATAAATAAAAATGAACAACAACAACAACAAAAAAGAAAACAATGTGCTCACATAGTCTTAAACTGACTATATTTTGAATTTATTTTATTTCTAGGACCTTGATATCCAGGCTGTCAGAGAAGCTGTATTCCAGGAGAGTGTGAAATACAGATGGCATGTAGTAGTTATGTAGCCACAAAATGACTTTCCCAATTGTGTGAGAGTCACGGGTAAAAAAATGCATCTAAAACTTTGCACACCTCATGGCCATTCTAATTGCTTACTAAATAGCTTGGTTTTCAATGAAACTTGATATTCACTCTCAAATTTCTAAGCCGCCCCAACCTTTCAGTGCTGTAAAATCACCTACTTTATATGTCCTATAACAAAGGAGAAATGATGTGTGAAAAAATTTCAAAACGAGAGCCTGATTTTACAAGGCAAACACTGATGGCCAAGAACATGAGCACTGAGAGGAAGGAATGCCTTGGAGGGGGAGGAGAGGGGCGGAGGGTCCGAGGCAGCACACTCGGGACCGGAACATCCCTTCTAGGTTTTCCGGAGCTGTAAGGACCAAGTCCTGAGTTTGGTTCCAGCCTTAACTGTGGCTGAGCTTTAGAACTTTGGGAAGAAGGGTTCTTCTTCTGTGGTGTGAGATAAAGCAGCATAGCATAAGGAAAGCATCCAGGACAGTGTGTGGCTCATTGTTGTGGGCATCGGTCCTCTCTACACCTTAGCAGCCAGGCAGAAAGTGCCGCATGAAGAGGCTGTGGCGCCTCCCATCTCCCAAGGCAGGAGGGAGGCAGCTTCCAAAGCTCACACTGCCCCTGCTTGGCTTGCTAGTGCTGGCAGTGGAGATGAAGCAGACCCAACTCCTTAGCTCCATTTCCCCTGCACTTACATGTGGGACACGACCCTCTACACTTCCTAAGGCAAGCATTTACTCAACTAAAATGAGAACTGACTTTAAAGATACTTTTGAAATGCTTAGAAAACAACCATTTTAGTGAAGTTTCAGTGAAATACTACAAACTTAATTTTGATTTTAGAAGATCAAAATTTAAGCACAGTATTTAATTATGCCACACAGTTTTGGCCTGCTAACAGTCAGTTTGTGAGTGTGTGTGTGTGTGTGTGTGTGTGTGTGTGTGTGTTTTCCATTACAGAGTTTTATTTATATTTCAAATTGTCCTTCAAACACCTTGAAACTGAGCCAGAGATAGAAGTCTGCCATGCTCCTGGGGCTCTTGTGAACATGGGGTAATGGGTAGGCATGCTTCCCCCTTCTGAGGGCTGAGGCTGGCTGGCAGGGGCCTCTGGGCTTTGGCGAGCCCTGGAATGCTGGCGTCGCATCTGCCCTGTCAGTGACAACTCCTTGCAGCTCTCAGCTCGCCCAGCCATGCCTTCTAAGGCCTCTGTCTCTTTTTATCCTTATTTAACTTTCCACAGCAAATTCTTTGCATAGCTAATCTCTCATTATTGTTTACCAAAGTTGCAAACTCTCTTAAGTGGAAGTCTCACAGAAATTGAGGAAGAGCAAGTAGGGGAGGAGGGCAACACACATTCTGATGAATTAATTGCATTGGAAAAAAAAAATCTATCAACACACTTCCTGCACTGAGGAAAGTAGATTTTCTTAACAATCTTTGTCCAGTTTGGAAGCACGTTTTCACTCCTTGTTATGATCTGGATAAAGGGGAAGATTTGTCCCCAGTATAACGATAATGAGAAACGATGGATCTTTTAGACCTGAGACCTGATGAAAAGTGAGCGGATCATTAGGACACCACTTCTGCAGGGGATTAAGGGAGCTCTCATTGAACTTGTTTAGTTGCTGCAAGTGGGTTGCTGTACGAGAATGAGCACAGCTGTTGGTGACACCCGTAACCCCAGCCTGTGGAGGGTTACTATCAGTTACTTTCTCATTGCTGAGACCCATCACCCCAGAAGAACGCAGGAAGGATAGTGATCATAGCTTCCCTCCCAGTGGAAAAGCATGGCATGAGCAGGGAGCCAGGAACATAACTGCTGAGGGAAAGAGCAATGAATGCTGGTTTTCAACTAGTTTCCTCCTCTTTATACAACCCAGGATCCCCAGCTTAAGGAATGGTATCACTCACAGTTTAAGGTTTTTCCACCTCAATTAGTCTAACTAGAAAATCTCTAATAGAAACGCCATGGAATTCCCCGTGGTGATTCTAAGTACTACCAAATTGACAACCAGAAATTAATCACCACAGATACTAAGGCAGAAAAACCCAAAGTGTGAGAATGGACAGCCTGGGCTACATAAGAAGTTTAAAACCAGCCTGGGCTACATATTGAAACTGGTTTTTTGCTGTTTGTTTGTGTTTTGACTTTTAAAAAGCCTGGTCTTTCTACAGTCTCTTGTTTCCTGCCTCTGTTTCACATATGCAGTTCTATCTATTGTGCTGTAATGTAGCCTGGAGCTCTCACTGAATGTCTTACCAGGAGTCATTGCTGACATCATGCTCTTGGAAATTCAAAGATTTTTGAAGTAAGTAAGCCTGATCTATTTTTAATATTTTATTTATTTATTTGAAAGCAGAGAGAGAGAGAGAGAGAACGGGTGTAGCAGGACCTCCAGCCACTGCAAATGAACTCCAGATGCATGTGCTGTTTTGTGCACCTGGTTTTACATGGGTACTGGGGAATCAAACCTGAGTTGTTAGGCTTTGCAGGCAAATGCCTTTACTGTTGAGCCATTTTCCTAGCCAAACGCCTTCTCTTTAGGAAGCATCAAATATCATGTGCTGTTACAACAACAGGAAACCTACTGAAACATTCATATATAGTAACCAGGTTCTGTTGCTCTTGACTGATTTTGAGGAGTCTAGTTGACACACTAATTGGCCAATGAGCCTCTTTTGATGTTCTTCAGATGTAAGGATAGCATAAAGGGACTCATTATCAACTGCAGTGAATGGCAAATAAAACAGCATCTTCCCAATTGTTTAGTTATACAAGGAACAATGACAAAATAACATTAACACAGACCAGTATGTTATCTTTAGGATATGTATGAGCTGAGTGCAGTGGTGCATGCTTGTAAGCCTTGGGAGGTAAAGAGAAGAAGATCAGTACCTCAATCAAGATCAGCCGCAACCAAATGTAAGGCCAATCTGGTACATATGAGATCCCATCTCAAAAAAAGGAAAAAGGATAAGTATGTGCACCTGTGGTTATTCAGGTTGGCTATTTCTCTTTATATTGGTTATGTGAGCCCATAATTTTTTTCTTTTTTTTTTGTGTGTGTGTGTGTGAGAGAGAGAGAGACAGAGAGAGAGAGAGAGAGAGAGAGAGAGAGAGAGAGAGAGAGAAAGACAAAAGACACAGAGTGTGTCATCATGATGATGAATATTTTATGTAACAAAAATTAAGAGAGAATGTATAAGAATAAATGACAATGTAGATTTATCTTCCTCACGTACTCCTTTCTTCCACCCTATCTGTTGGCATGCCATTTTCTACTATGGCCTGGGTCTACATAGTTACTGAACTCAAATATTTTAAGAGCTTGGCATAGACAATACCAGAAGCTGGCAGGTGCCCTAGCCAAACACTCCCCAAGTTCCCTATGAGGACATGCTATCACCTATGAGCCCTAAAGGCAAGTAAAGAAGATGGCTCCATTCCATGTACCATTGTGTCTCTCCACTCCCATAGGCAGTTTCAGAAAGGTACTCCAACTGAAACTTTAATTCCACTTTAATCCCAGTCACATCCCTTTATTTTTCAAGGTCCCCTTCCCTTATTTCCTCCACAACTAACAGACACCAACATTTTTAAAGAAAGCAACACAAAGAAGCCCACACTTACATTTATAGCATTTGAGAGGCTGAAGCAGGAGGATTTCTGTAAATGTGAGGTCAACCCAGGCTGCAGAAGACCTGTGGTAGTTTGAATGTATGCCCCCGCCCTAGACTCAGGTGTTGTATTAAAGCTTTTAACTTGGGTCTCCAGCCACCTGTCTGGAGGAGGTGTCATTGGGCCAGGAATCATGGGGTCCAGCCCTAAGGTGTGTTTGGGGGAAGATCTGATTTCCAGACCAAAGGTATGCCAAGCAGTCTGAGCTTTGGTGGGGTCTTTGTCTGCTGCCAATTCAAGCTTGTAGTTCCCTGATTACTGCTCTTGATGTTTGCTGGCTGGTTGTTTGGTTGTCTCCCTACTTAGATATATAAAAGCAGCTTCTTCCACTATTGACGGAACGTCTCCCCCATCTGAAATATATTCCTTTCTCCCCTAAATTGTGCCTGATTTGCATATTCATCCCAGCAACATGGAACTGACTATAGCAAAACTCTGTCTGAAAACAAATAGAAATGTGGGCTGGAAAGAAAGGAAGGGAGAGAGGGAAGAAGAGAAGAAAGCAGTAAGAAAAATAATTGTATAAGGTGTAATGCTTCTTCCTGGAAACTATGTTATTCTCTTAGTTTTCATCAGAGATCAGCTTCTTCTTTGTGATTTCCTTTAAAATGTTGGTATTCCATTAGAAGAGAAGAACTGATTTAATCCAAGATTTTTTAGCACTATGATTCCTGACATTCTGGATTGAAAGAGTCAATCAAAAAGCAGAATCATGTTCAAATGCATTATTCAACATTTTCAGCATTGCAAGAAAACAGAGGATGGGAGTTTTTGTTTTCTAAAGATTAAAAGAAAAAAACATAACTATTGCACGAGCAGCAGTGAAAGCCAGAAGCAAATGGTGCAATGGTTGAGATGCTAAAGGAAAACACTTTCATATATGTAAAATGTGTCTCAACACTTAGTCCCCAGCTGGTGGCACTGTTTGGAAGATTATGGAACCTTTAAGAGGTAGAGCCTTGATAGAGGAAGTGGACATTTTATACAACAACATCACTTCCTGTTCTTTCTCTGTTTCCTGCTACCAATATGACACCAGCTTTCCATTCCTGTCACCATGCACTCCTTGCCAGGAAACATCTCAAAACTGTAAGCTGAAAATAAACCCTTGCCTTCCTTAAATTACTTCTGGTCAGGTATTTGTTCTTACCAACAAGAGTATCTCTAAATCCAATTGCATAGATAAGGTTTGAGGACTTATAAAAGAATGTTTGCTTGTTTGGTTTTTGAAGTAGGGTATCATTATAGCACAGGCTGACCTGGAACTTACTCTAAATAGGGGTGAGTGAAGCTTCAAACTCACTCACAGTAGTTGTAATACCTCAGTATGCCTAATGATGAAATTAAAGACAGATCAAATCCAGATTTACAAAAGGTATTTTTAAATGTGTAAGAATTCAAGGAAAGGTTTTTTTGTGTTTTTTGTTGTTGTTGTTGTTGTTGTTTAACCTCATAGCATCTCACATGAAACCTCCAGAAGATGAATTCTATTCATAGAAAAAAGAGGAGGAGTCCTACCTAAAGGATTAGAAGAGTTCTACCTCAAAGAGTAAGGAGAGGAGTTCTACCCTGAGGAGTAAATCAATGGAAAGAAGATGTGGAATATAGCACTAGAAATGAGTGGGAGAGAAGGCCAAGTTAGTATGAAGAGAATTCCAAGGTGGCAGCTCTACACAAGGTATAGAGGCAAGCACACAAAATAAGAAGAAACTGGAAACCTCCAGAAAACAAAACTGATAGAATTTCTGAAGTGTCTAAACATCTTAGGGGAAGACTTATAGAATTTATGAAAAATATGAATTGAAATAACAAAAAAAAAACCCAAGAGAAAAAATTAACTGTAGGCTAAACAATACTTTGAACAGAGATGAGACTCTGTAGCCCATCTTTCTGTGCGGCCCTGAGTAGGAACTCCCAAGCCTAGCTGAACTACCCAGGCCCAGACACTGAGGATGCCACCCAGCATCCAAGTGAGCACCCCCACCAAGCCCATTAAGTCCCATGGGTACAACACCATCCCTTGCACACTCAGATTGGGTATCAAGCTCACTTGGTGCTGACCTCATGCCATGGCCTGCCCATCTGTGCAGCCCTCATTAGGGACACTGAAGTTGGTCACATTTCCAAGCCCAGACTTCTAAGGCCCTGGACACACAAGAAGGAACCTATTTAGCTTCCGGTGTAAAGAGCCCAGACCTGTGAATAAACCAACCCACACCCACCTGGATTAAGGTTGGCCAGGCCACTCAACACAGGCTTTATAAGAGCCATTGTTAATATAGTCTCAGCCAAACAACAGAACTATCTCCAGATTGGCAAACCCAGATGCAAAACAAATAACACAAGATATCAAAGTAAGATACCCTCACCAAGAATGCCTAGTCCCATAGTAGAAACCTCCAATAAAAACTACTTAGAGGAAATTCAAGACAAAGAATTCCAAAATGCATTTGTGATAAGCATATGCAACAAAAATAATGATACCATAAACAAATGTCTGAATGAGAATCAACAAAAAGAGTCCAACGGACAATGGAATGAACTCAAAGAGAACATGATCAAATGCAGGAGTAAAGTATAAGATACAATAAGAAAGTCAAACCAAGAAATAAAAATTTAGTTCAATAAAGAGATGGAGACATTGAAGAAAAACATAATAGAAAACAAAAATGAAATAACTCATTTTAAAGGGTCCCAAGAAAATATCACATAATAAATCATGTCGAGGACAGGCTATCTGGTCTTGAGGACAAGAGAGAGGAAGTAGATCAAAAGCAAAATCCACTAAGAAGTTCAAAAAACAATATAAACATAGGATGAGGGAAATGTGGGACACCATTAAAAGAAAAGACCAAGCATTCAAAACATGGGAGAAAAAGAAGAACTAACTATAGGATAAGTCCATAGAGAAAATATTCAATAAAATCATAAAAGAAAAATTCCCACATCTTATATAAGAGAGGCTCATCTATGTATAGCAGGCACACAGAACACTAAATAGAATCATAAAAGAAATTCCCCATATCACATTATAGTTAAAACACTAAACACAGAAAACAGAGTATTAAGAGCTGCAAGAGAAAAACAGTTATAAAAGTAAGACCATCTAAATTGCATCCAATTTTTAAATGGAAACTCTAAAATCTAGAGGGGTTTGGAATGGAGTGTTTCTATGGCTGTCAACCCAAACTATTATACCTGGCAAAACTGTCCCTCATAATACAAAGTAAAAGAAAAACATCCCATGAAAAAGCCAACTTCATCAATAAATGAAGACTGAGCCATCACTACAGAGAATACTGGTTAGAACAACTCACACTAAAGAGAAGAACAAACATACTCCAGAGGCTATAGGAGGGGGAAACAATAACCAAAACTGAAACAGATATGAAAGAAAATAAAGTCAAGGAAATGACAAACTCCATGAAGGCTTCAACTTGGCAGGGACTAATTCACACCTCTCACTTATAACTCTGAACATCAATAGACTCAATTCTCCAAACAAAAGACACAGGTTAACAGGCGGGAATCAGAAAACTAGATCAATCCATCTGCTATCTACAAAAAAAACAAAACAAACAAACAAACAAAAACCCCTAACTTACCATTAAAGATAGATACCCTTTACAGTGAAAGAATGGAAAAGGGTATTCCAAGAAGATGAAAGCTTGAAGTAAACGGGTATATCTATACTACAACAAAATAGACTTTAAGCCAAAAGTTATCAAAAGAGTTAAAGAAGACTCCTTTATACTCATTAAGGGAAAAGTTCAACTGGATAATATAATTATAAATTTATATGCACCAAACACAAGTGCATCAAATTTTATAAAGGAAAATCTACTAGCCATTAAATCAGAAATAAATCCAAACACAAGCATAGTGGGTGATGTTAATATTCCACTATCAGCAATAAACAGATTATCTAAACAGAAAATAGAGAAACAATGCAGCTAAATAACACCATAAATCAAATGGACTCAGCAGATGTCTATAGAACATTTTCCTGTAATTCTACAGAATACACACTCTTTTTTTTATTTTAGTTATTTATTTGCAAACAGAGAGATACAGACAGAAAGAGTGACTATGTACATGCTAGGGCCTCCAGCCACCACAAATCAACTCCAGATGCATGTGCCACTTTATGTATCTGACTCTATATGGGCACTGGGGAATTGTACTCAGGTCATTAAGCTTTGCAGGTAAGCACATTAACTGCTGAGCCATATTCCCATCCCAGAATACACAGACTTTTCAGCATGTTATAAATGCTTCTATAAAAATAAATTAGGGCTGGAGAGATGGCTTAGTGGTTAAGCACTTGCCTGTGAAGCCTAAGGACCCTGGTTCGAGGCTCAATTCCCCAGGACCTACTTTAGCCAGGTGCACAAGGGGGCGCATGCATCTGGAGTTCTTCTGCAGTGGCTGGAGGCCCTGGCGCACCCATTCTCTCTCTCTCTATCTGCCTCTTTCTCTCTCTGTCTGTCACTCTCAAATAAATAAATAAAAATAATAAACAAAAAAATTTAAAAATACTTAAAAAATAAATAAAATAAAAAGAAATCATATATTAGGATATAAGGCAAATCTTCATGAATTCAGAAAAACAGACATAACTCTCTGCATTATATCTGACCACAGTGCAATAAAGCTAGGATGCAACAACAAGAGAAACAATAGAAAATACACCAGCTCCTGAAGACTGAACAGCTCACTGTTAAACAATGAATGATCATGGAAGAAATCAAAAAGGAAATGAAAAATATTCAGAACAGAATTACACTGAAAGCACAACATACCAAACTTAAGTGATACAATGACAGCAGTCCTACAGGGGAAATTTACAGCATTAAATTCCTATATTAAAAAGTAGAGAGAGCTCAAATAAACAACTCTCCATCTGCAGTCTTTGGAAAAGAAAAATAATCGAAACCCAAAATTATGAGATGGAAAGAAATAATATCACAGCGGAAATCAAGGAGTTGGAAATGAACAAAACCATTTAAAGCATTAAAATGAGGAGCTGGTTCTTCACAAAAATAAACAAGGTTGATAAATACTCTTCACCAAATTGACTAAAAGAAATGTAGAAAACTCAAATCAATAAGATTATAGGTAAAAATGAAATGCTACAACAGATAACAATGAAATTGAAAGAATCATCAGGACACATTTCAAAAACCTATATTCCAGAAAATTGGAAAGTATGGAGGATGTGGATGAATTTCTTGATTCATACTACCTACCAAAATTAAACCCAAAGGGACTAAAGAGATTGCTCAGCAGTTAAGGTGCTTGCTTACAAAACCTAATAACCAGAGTTTGGTTCCCCAGTACCCACTGAAAGTCAAATGCACAAGGTGGTGCATGCATCTCAAGTTCATTTGCAGCAGCTAGAGACCTTGGTGTACCCAGTCTCTCTGTTCACCTCTCATCTATCTCTCTTTGCTTGTAAATAAATACATTAAAATATCAAAACAACTAAAGCCAGAAGAGCTAAATCATATCATCTAACAAGATTAAAACAGAAATTAAAAGCCTCCCAACCAAAAAAGTCCAGGCCCAGGTGGATTCACCGCTGAATTCTACCAAACCTTCACTAAAGAACTAAAACTACTTTTTGTCAAGTTATTTCACACAATTGAAAAGGGAGGGTATTCTTTCTGTCACCTTCTATAAAGACAGCAATGCACAAATACCAAACCAGACAGAGATGAAACAAGGAAAAAAATAAGTTACCAACCGATATCCCTGATGAACTTAGATGCAAAAGTTCTCAATAAAATTTTGCAAATCAAATCCAAAAACTCATTAACTATATCACAAACCTTGATTGAATAGGTTTCATGCAGAGGACTCAAGGGTGGTTCAACATGGAAATCAATAAAAAGTAATACATCATAGGAATAGACTTAAAGGCAGAAATAACATGATCATTCCAATAGATAAAGAAAAGGCCTGTGACAAAATACAACCTCTCTTCAATATTAAAATACCACAGAGACTTGGGATTGAGGGATCATATCTCAACATAATAGGAGCTATGTATAATGAACCTAAGGCCCATGTCATACTAAATGGGGAAAACCGTGAAGCATTCCCATTAAGAGGGCCCAGACTCGTTCTTCCACATGTGGTTATGTAGTTTCTCAAGCACCATTTGTTGAAGATGTTGTCTTTGCTCCAGTGTGTGTTTTTGGCTTTTTTGTCAAAGATCAGGTGGCTGTAGTTACTAAAACCTGTACCAGGGTCTTCTATTCTAGTCTGTTGATCTATGTGCATGTTTTGTGCCAGTGCCATGCTGTTTTTATTACTATGGCTTTGTAATGCACCTTGAAATCAGGTATGGTGATATCACCAGAAGTATTCCTTTTGCTTAAGACATTTTTGGGTATCTGAGACCTTTTGTGCTTCCAGATGAATTTTGAGACTATTGTTTTTCTAATTTGGAATGTTGCTGGAATTTTGGTGCTGGAGAAACTAGATCACCACATGGGGAAGAATGAGTGTAGACCCTCTTCTCTTACACTGCACAGCACTCAACTCCAAATGAATCAAGAACCTCAATATAAGACCTGAAACTCCAAAGCAACCAGCAGGAACTCTCCAAGATACACAGGTTCAATTTCTAGATTTTACAAAGAATTAAAAAGTGCTGGTGACAGGTGGAGAAAGAGGAACTCTCGTCCACTGTTGGTGGGAGTACAAATTGCACAGCCATTATGGAAATCAGTATGAATGCTCCTCAAAAATATGGAATAAATTTACCATATGCCTCTGCTATACCAGTCCTGGACATATAGCCTGAAGACTCAACCCATTACTGTAGAGATACTTGCTTAGACATGTTTGTGGCTCATTTCTTCACAATTGCTAGGACTTACAATCAGCCCAGACACCCATCAACTGATTACTGGAAGATGTGGCACATATACAAAATGGAATTCTGCTCAACAGTAAAGAAAAAACAAAATAATGAAATTTTCAGGAAAATGTATGAACTTGGAAAAATCATACTAACCAAGAATATATAGGCTCTGAAAGAAAAACACGGCATGTTCTCTTTCATATGTGGTACCTAAGATGGAACAGCTTGGTTTGTTTATAAATTGTAATTAGTATCAGTAGCATTGGCAAGAAACAATAATGAGGCAGGGAAACAGGAGGAACAGAGAGGGATAAGAGGAGATACTTGACAGGCAAATGGAGAGTATAATCCATGAGAATGTGATGAATATGTAATATGTTCATAAAGTTTACACTCAAGTTTTTGAAAATTATATTTAGAAGTTTAAAGAGTTGAAAGTAAAGAAAAAAAGAATCCCAATCTATTTTTTTTTCCTCAATAGTAGGTGGGATTTGATTGTCACCCTTGAGGGTGTGCTGGGTTTAGTGTATCACTTCTGAAGAATAAAGAAAAGCAAATTTACAGTAGATAAAGGCAAATAATCCATGAACCAGTAAATGCAGTTTGTGTCTTCAGCCATATTATAGAGATGTCATATGCCTCCTCTGTGATGTTATTTCTAAAAATCTATACTCCAGTTATGAGATCACCATACAAACCCAAATCATGTGATATTCTACAAAATACCTGACCAGTACTAAAATTTCCAAAGTTAGGAAAAGCAAGGAAAGACAAAAAAAATTGTCGTAGAGTGGAGGAGCCCGGAGACATGACAAGAAAATGGAATGTGTTGTCCAGGAATAGTAAAAGGACATTCATGTGAAGTAAAAGTATGGTTAATAGTAAGGTGACAGGGTCAGGAATTCCAAAATTATAGTACCTTAAGTTTAAAAAAAATCAAATATTCATTAGAATTACATATTTCTATTTTACCTAAAGCCAGAATTTTGTAGTTTTGTGGGGGGGGGGGTGATATTTGAAGATAGTATCTTGTTAAGTAACTAAGGCTAGTCTGGAACTCACTATGTAGCTGAGGCTAGCCTTGAACTCTCTATCCTCCTGCCTCAGCTAGCCAGATGCTGGAATTATATGCATGCATGACCACACCCAAATAAGGCTAACATTGGAAAAACATTGGAGTCCTATCTTCATTGAATTACAAACCATATTTGGAAAACTTTTATTTCAAACTGTTGAAACCTTTCTGCTTCATTTGTATGTGTGTGTGTGTGCGTGCGTGTGTATGTGTGTGTGTGTGCAATAAACATCTGGATACTTCCATTTACTTTACTGAATTAAAAACAGCTCATCTTCCAGGAAGCAAAACGTTATTACCACATGAGTTCATTGGCAAACAGTTGCCTAAGTAAAAGCTCATGTAAAATGTCTGAAATTTTCTTTGAACTAAAAATAAGCAAAATGAGTTCTTGATGATGAGATAAGTTTGCCCGGGACTCATTCCAGAAGCCCTGAAGACAGGCATCTGCTCCTACAATAAGTGTTGTACTGTTGTTGCCCATGGGAAGTTTTACTTTCTAAAGTGATAAAAGATTTGGACTAATGTATAAGGTTCTTTTTAGAAGTTAAAAAAATATTCGAATAATTTGAGGTACAGTAAAAAAAAGTTAGTATTGAAATAGAAGACAAGTTGAGGTGTGGGGCATTTTTTTGTCTCGGTAGATACCAGTCCAGTCTTTAGCCAGCAATGTTGACTACACACTGCAGCTACCAACAGGCCCACTCATGTGGAGACAGTGAGCCGATTCAGGAGAGTTCGAACTGGAAGTCTCTTACCCAAGCACACACACGCAGCCAAAAGTCTTCTTTCTAGAGCAATACATTTCAGTATTATTCTCTGCTAGGACAATTTAAAAGAAATTCGCTAATCAAGAGGCTCCCTAAATATCTCTTATGGATTGGTTTATGAGGAACATATGTTCCCTGCCTGGCACTCAGTCCTGAATAATGACCCATATATCTCCTGATCCTAGCAGGTCCAAGTCCTCAGAAGTGTTGGGGTGGGGGGGATGAGGGGGAAAAGCCTAACGTTTTCAAAGTGTTTTCTAACTCACCTTCATCGAAAGTCAAACCTTGTCCCTAGCATCCTGCACCGTCTTGCAAACTAGATTTGTTTGTTTGTTTTGCTTAACCCACCTGAAAGACCTTTCTCCAGAAAGAACTGCAGAATCTTCTGCCCACCAGTATGTTGCTCTGAAGTGTTCGGGTGGTAGCTCTCTAATTCACCATTAGAAACACGGACAGTGACAGTGGTGGTGTGGCAGACTCAGAAGAACTGTTATGTAAAGATTCATCTTTGATGTGAACTCTTCCAGGAGCTCCACAGTCTCTTAATACTCTTTGCCTACAGAGAATGACAAATTCAAAGCTTAATTCTGGGGAAACCCAGGGTCTGCTGGCACGTGGCAGTGATCTTCTCTCCCCCAAAGGCACCTTGGCACTGGACAGTGTGCTCTTCTATCCCAGCAAGGTTCCTGGCCGTAGCCTCCTCGGCAGGAGGTCTCTAGGACTCACTTAGTAACCCAAACATACTACTTCTCTCTTTAAAAAAAAAAAAAAAAAAAATTTGATCCTGACTGCCAGACTCAGAAACAAATTTCATGTCCAGTCACTACACCTGAGTCAAAGACTATACTTGCCTTCATAGCAAGCACCTTCCCAGCTCTGCTATCAGTTTATTAGACTTGCTGATTAATATATTTTTTGAGCTGCTCAAAATTAGGAAGATAGCAGTTATTAAATAGTGAAAACACAGATATCAATTACTTTAAACCATGCTGAGTTTTGGCTTGTTTTAAGACAATGTCATGTAGCCCAGATTGACCTTGAACTCATTTATGTAGGTAGGATGACCTTCAGTTTCTCTTCCTTCTGCCTTCATCTTCCAAATCCTGGTATTATAGCCATTTGCCACGATACCTGGCTAGCGTGCTGGTTTTCTTAGGAATGAAGGCATAACTAATTTCAGCACAAACCAGAGTTTAAAAATTTTACATCTTTGCTTCCTTGTGGTAGTTTGAATGTCCTCCAATAGACTCAGGTTGTTTTATTTAAAAAAAAAAAAAAAAAAAACTGGGCTGGAGAGATGGCTTAGCGGTTAAGTGCTTGCCTGTGAAGCCTAAGGACCCCGGTTCAAGGCTCAATTCCCCAGGACCCACGTTAGCCAGATGCACAAGGGGGCGCACGCATCTGTAGTTCATTTGCAGTGGCTGGAGGCCCTGGTGTGCCCGTTCTCTCTCTCTCTTTCTCTCTCTCTGCCTCTTTCTCTGTCTGTCACTTTCAAATAAATAAATAAACATTTAAAAAAATTTTAAAAAGAACTTGAATTTTTAGCTACCTGGTTGGAAGAGGTCACGGGGGGAGGAGGGTGCCCGCTGGGCAGATCCTGGGGTCCAGCACAAAGATGTGCTTGGGGGAGACCTGATTTTCCAGCCTAAAAGGTATGCAGAGTGCTTGAGCTCTGCCTGGGTTCCCTGCTGTTTGGCTGCCAGTTTTGTGCTTGTTTGTAGCGCTGGTGATGGTTCTCTCTGCTTGGATCTGTGACGGGGCCCAGCTTCTCCCTCCACCAGTGGAACTTCCCCTGGATCTGTAAGCTTCAAATAAATCCTTCCTCTTATAAACTGTGTCTTGTTTGGAGGTTTATCCCAGCAGCATGGAATTAACTACTACACTCATTTCACCTAAAACATCATTGAAAACAAAAATTAAAGTATATTTATCACAGAAAATACAAGGTTCTTGGTTTTAGTAAAATATTTTCGTTTATTACTTGAGAGAGAGAGAGAGAGAGAGTATGGGCCTCTTGCCATTACAAATGAACTCCAGACACATGTATCACTTTGTACATCTGGCTTTATAGTGGATACTGGGGAATCAAACCTGGGCCATCAGGCTATGCAAGCAAGTCCCTTTAACTTCTGAGCCATCTATCCAGTCCCTAGTTTACCTTAAATAAGATGAAAACACAAATTATCCAACCTTAACTTGAGAATAAACTTTGAGGTTGTAACACTCCTCCAGTATGAGGATGACGACACTTCATGGTCTCTAGAGCATCATCAAGGGGTGGAGAGGAGAGAAGAAAGAGACAAAACAGACTGACTTTAGGCTCAGAAATAGTCTGGCTGTCGGACAGGGTTGCATTAGCCAAGTAGGAATTGCTTCAGTTGGGTGGCGCTTTGGTGTTTTCTATGAGTAGACTCCAAATGCCTTTAGCTGCGGCCTACTCTTCAGTGACTCCCAGCAACCTCCAAAACTCAGTTCCACAGAGGGGCACCAGAGAGAGAGGCTTAACCCACAGTAAGTTATTTCTCACAATTCCAGAGGACATGGAGCCCAGAATCAGAGTGTGGCCATGGTTCCTATTTCTGTTCATGTATCTTCACATGGGGCAGGAGGCCTGGCATTCTAGTCTCCTCAACCCTTTTAAAGTATTTATAGTCTCAAGGGGAAGCACCATGATGGCAGGGGAAAGGATGGCATGAGCAGAGACTGGACATCACCTCTGCCATAACAGGTGGAAGACAAGAGCAGGAGAGTGAGCCAAGTGACCCTGGCAAGCTAAGCATTAATACACTTCAATGTCCACCTCCTCAGTAAGGCTCCTTCTTCCAAATGACCATCAGGTGGGGACCAAGCCTTCAGAATGCATAAGTTTATGGGGGACGCTTATTTCAAACCAGTACGGGTTAGAATTTACTAGTTACACTGCTTGGGCTCTGTCAGCTCAAAATCCATGGCACAGTGTATGCAGAAAATGAAAATCTAGCATTTTCTTGAGAGTCATTCTATTATTCTATTCTATTCTATTCTTTCTAATTTTGCACACTGTAGGGGCCATTATAAAAGTATCTTAGTCAGAGGTCTGGAGAGATGGCTCAGTGGTCAAGGTGCTTGCCTGCAAAGCCTAAGGACCCTGGTTTGATTCCCCAGTACCCACATCAAGCCAGATGCACAAGGTGGCACATGCATCTAGAGTTCCTTCATTGCAGTGGCTAGAGGCCCTGGCATACCCATTCCCTCCCTCTCTCACTCACTCTATTTCTATCTCTCTCATAAATAAATAAATATTTAGTCAGTGGTGCATAATTGTAATTTCAGCATTCAAGAAGGCCAAGGTGTAAGAATTATCACAAGTTCAAGCCAACCTAGGCAACAGGATTAGTCAGGTTTCTCTAGAGGAACTAAACGGCACTGATAAAAATGAGTCTATCTTACGAAGGACATTTATTAGGATGAGTAGGTAATCCAACAATGACTGCCTGCACCCTGGAGAGGCTGAGAACCTAGCAGCATCTCAGTCCATGAGGCTGGGTGTCTCAGCAGTCTCACTGGGACTCTGAAGGCCTGGAGGACTTCTAGAGAGATGCTGGTACTTGGTTCAAGTTGGAAAAACCAAAGAAACTGGGACGGAAGAAGCAGCAGCAGCAAGTTCTGAGGGCAGGAAGTGGGAAAGCAGAAGCAGCAGCCGTGGGGAAGGCGCAGGGGCCTGCAGGAAGAGAAGGTGAGCCAGCAATCGCCTCCTCGGACATCTCTAGGAACTGCGCTGCTAGAAGACGCTGCCCACTCTGCGGGACGGTCTTCCTCCCCCTTCAGCTAATCCTTCCTAGAAACTCCCTCACAGCCCCTCCCAGAGTTCCAATCACTGTTACATAGCCAGATCCTGTCTCCAAAAAGAAAAATTTTTTAAATCCAAAATAAATTTTAAAAAATGTTTTACTAGTGATTAGTCTTATTAGTAATAGGCATATTTATAAGACCTGAGAAGAGAAGTAAAGCGTCCATTTGAGCTGCCGTCCTTTCCGATGAGAATTCTAGCTTTCATTAAGTTGTGTGAAGGGTAGATGAAAAATTACTTTGTTTCAAACTTGAAAGAAAGTTGTCTTTGCATTTAAAGTACTGCAGATGAGTGAATTATTGGATTTTTTAAACATAAAGCTATAAATTCAGTTAAAGTGTTAAACTTAAAGGGCATACTGGAATTATTTCTAAAGCATTCTTTCTTTTTAATCTTTTAAGTTATAAAGTTCAAAAGTCAAATGCTTGTGATCAAAGTCTTGGAATCCAGTATCACAAATTCCAAACTGCAAACAGGAAACATACACCTTTGCAGTGGAACATTGTAGCAGGCAGACCTGGGTGGAGCTTGGAGCTCCAGGCTACTGTCTCACAGGGAGGGAACTTGCAGGGGTGTCCTCAGATGCCAGGCGTGCTCCTGCAGACAGAACTCCCTCAGGCGCCCTCCACGGTGCCAGGCTGCGGCTCAGAGGGGCTGGCTTCCTGGGGAAGAGTGGGACTGCCCTGGCAGAGGCACGCCCTGCTCGTGGAAAGGAGCAAAAATTTGGTTTCTCCTGGGCTCAGGTTTGCACTTTTCAGGACTAGAGAGCAAGAGTGTGCTTCTGGAAGCCAACCAGTCTAAACCCATCTGCAGAAAAGGCAGGAATGCCATTTTTTAATGCCAAAATGAAAAGACCAGCCAATGATTCTCTAGATTAATATATACATTTCAAAGGAAAAACAAATGCCAGGTGGATATGTTTTACTTAAATCAGAGAAGGCCAAAAATGTAGGTCTTAACAAAGAGCTGGGATTTCTTTGCATTGATAATGGATGTGCAAATTTCCAGTCTCACTTCTTACACTGATGTATCTGTGTGCTAATTGCATTTATTCTTTTTTGTTAATGGTGATTCCAAATGGTGACACTTGGAAAGAAAATTGTCTTACAAGGTTTGATTAAAATTTTTCATTCACTTGGAAACCTTTATAGTCAGGTATGGGAGCTCACACCTGTTCCCAGCACTCAGGAGATTGAGGTAGGATGGCCTTGAGTTTAAGGCCAGCTTGGGATAGAGTGAGACCTGACTCAAAAAGAAAAAAAAAAAAAATTAAGATTTGGAGGCTGAGAAGATGTCTTAGTGGGCAAAGTGCTTGCCACACAAGGAAGAGGAGCTAAGTTCAGATCCCCAGAACCCACATAAATTTGGACACAGTAGTGGCTATCTGTAACCCCAGCCTACCTACAGCAAAATGGGAAGAGAGAATTTCCAAAGGCGCATGGGCCAGCTAACCTAATACACACAGCTACAAATAGCAGACACCCTGATGCAAACAAGGTGGAAGGTGAGGGCTGACACCCAAGCTTGTCCTCTGACTCCACATTAATGGTGTGGAATGTGCAGACCTGCACTCGTGTGTGTGTGTGTGTGTGTGTGTGTGTGTGTGTGTGTGTGTGTAATTTCCAATTAACCAGATACATAAAACGTTGTTTTTAGCTACTTACTTTGATCATTATTTTTTTGAGGTAGGTACTCGCTCTAACCTCCACTATACTAGAATTTACTCTCTAGTGCAGGCCAGGCTAGCCCTGAAACCACAGGGATGTTCCTACATCAGCCTTTGAGGTGCTGGGATTAAAGGTGTGTTCCGCCATGCGCAGCCTAAAAGGTTATTTTGTAGAGAAGATAAGTTCCATGCAATTGTTTTACCTTCTATGTCAGAAAAAAAGTGATTTTTTTTTAAAGTCATACTACATCATTTGGATTACATCATTGTTAGAAGGGATTTCAGAAGGAAATACTATCAGCTTTTACATTAGGACCTTTGTTTTAAAGGGTATTAAGTATTCATGATTCACTCAAGGCAGAATGGAATTGGATCAAAGCCCCATTCCTGCAGGAAGGCAGCTATAACTCACTTTTCCCTTGCCTGCCCTCATGCATCAGTCACGTCTGTTTTGTGGGTACACCTGAAAAACAACAGGGTTGTAAGAGTCCAAGGACATCAATGTTTCTCCCAATCATAAAATCAGTTCCTCAGTCACTGTGAAGACTTCTCAAGGCATATCCTGAGAAGTTTTCTTCGCAAAACTTCGTGGGAAATTCAAGAGGGTTTCCACATGTAATCAAGGCTGCCTTTTCCAGGTACTGCCTTAAAATAACAATCAGGGATTTTCATTACCTTCCTATGGAGGAAACATTAAGAACAGCGTTCACCACTCACAAGCTCCTGGGCAGTGATTACCAGCCATGAGCTTCTATTCAGCGCTCACCAGTCACAAGCCCCCTTCCTGCGAAAGCACCTGTGCCTTCATTCTCAGGAAGGAGCATAATTCTACAAGCAGACAGAAAGCTGAGTCTGGAGGAAACAGTTTTATTAGAAACCAACTGGTGGAAGGAAGTAGGCTAAAAAGAATGAAATTCAAGGCATTGATTTCCTCTTAAGCATTTCTGATTGAAATACTTAAATTGGTTCTCTGTCTTAGGTCTCCATCCAGGTGGAGAAATCTGTTCCTGCCTTGATTTCCGTGGTGTTTGATGTACATGTTCCTCTAAGGAAAAGGATGTCATCAAGCCGTGGAGATCTACGTGCATGTGTCTTCACCCAAAGACCAGTTTCCTTAGAGATCTGACCTACCCTTTCAGATCTTTCTCCTCTAGAGTCTTCTAAGGATAAACTCTTTACACAGTGCTATTTAGTAAATGTTAAGTATGGAATAGGATAGAGGACATGAGGGGCATGAAAAAGATACAAAAATGGAGATGGATAGACACCTGGAGGCAAAACATACAGAAGTTCATAAAAATAAAAAAAAAAGAGAAGAAAGGTATTTGCTCTAATTGTTCATTTCTCCAAATTAGGAGTAATGTGGCTACTTTAAAAATGTACTTGAAAAATTTTAAAAATGGGTCCATAATATTTACTCATAAACCACTTCTTCATACAGAATAAATATGTATGCATGACAAATGACGAAAGGGGTTTGGGATAAATCTCAGTGGGGCAGAGTGTTTGTCTAGTATGAATAAAGAGCTGGGTTTGTTTCCTGGCACCTCATTAGCCAAGCATGGTGGAACATGCCTGTAATTCCAGCACTCAAGAGGAGGAGAAGTAAGGTGTGGTGATTTGATTCAGGTGTCCCCCATAAACTTAGGTATTCTGAATGCCAGATTCCCAGCTGATGGAGATTTGGGAATTAATGCATCCTGGAGGCAGTATATTGTTGGGGGCAGACTTATGGGTGTTATAGCCAGTTTCCCCATGCCACTGTTTGGCACACTCTCCTGTTGCTATTGTCCACCTTATGTTGGCCAGGGGGTGATGTCCACCCTCTGCTCATGTCATCATTTTCCCCTGCCATCGTGGAGCTTCCTCTCGAGCCTGTGAGCCAAAATAAACCTCTTTTTCCCACAAGCTGCTCTTGGTTGTGTGATTTCTATCAGTAATGTGAACCTGGCTGTAACAGGAGAATTAGAAGTCCAAGGTCATCCTAGGCTAGGTAGTGAGTTTAACACCAGCCTGGGCTATACGAGCCCCTATCTAAAAGAGAGAGAGAGAGAAAAAGAGTGCTGGGAAAACTGGATATCTATATAGAGAAGAATGAAATTGGATTCTTATCTCTTAGTCTTCATAAACATCAAATCCAAATGGATCAAGGACCTTGTGGAAGTTTGAATATATGCCCCCCCATAGACTCAGGTGTTTTATTAAAGCTTGTAACTTGGATTTCCAGGTGCCTGGTTGGAAGAGGTGTCATGGGGGGGGGGGGGCGAAGCCTGGGGTCCATCTCTAAGGTGTTGTGAGGGGCAGATCTGAGTTCCAGTCAAAAGGTATGCAGAGCAGTCTGAGCCCTGGTCAAGGTCTCTGCTGCTGGCTGCTCATTCCCTGCCATTTGTTGCCATTTTTATGCTTGTCACTTTGGTATTTGCTGGCTAGTGATGTTTTCTGTTTGGATGTATGGAAGAAGTTTCTTCCACCACTTGATGGAACTTTCCCTGGATCTGTAAGCCTGAAATAAATCCCATTCCTCCCATAAACTGTGTCTGTTTGGAAGTTCATACCAGCAACGTAAGCTGACTACAATAGACCTCAACATAAGACCCAAGGCTCTGAAATGGCTACAGGGAAAAGTCGGGAGTACACCTCAAGATTATAGGAATGGGTAAGGACTTTCTGAATAGGACTCTGGTCACTCAGGAACTAAGGCCAACAACCAACAAACAGGACCTCATGCAATTATAATTCTTCTGTACACAAGCAGAAACTATCAAAACTGAAAAGGCAGCCTACACAATGGGAGAAAATATTTGCCAGCTATACATATGATAAAATATTAGTATCTAGAATATACAAAGAAAGAAAATCTAAACATCAAGAAAATAAACAACCCAATCTAAAAGTAAGCTACAGAACTAAAGAGAGTTCTCAAAGAAGAAACGCAAATGTCCAATAAATATTTTAAATTGTTTTTTTATTTTAGAAATAGAGAGAATTGGTATACCCTATGAAGCTTAAGTACCCATGTTCAACAAATACTTTTTAAAGTGTTAAACATCCTTAGCCATCAGGAAAATTAAAATTATTTCAAGCTGGGAGTGGTTGGTGGCACATGCCTTTAATCCCAGCACTCTGGAGGCAGAGGTAGTAGGAGGATGTCTGTGAGTTCAAGGCTACCCTGAGACTACATAGTGAATTTCAGGTCAGCCTGGGCTAGAGCAAGACCCTGCCTCAAAACCCCAAAAAGGAATATATACATATATACATATATACATATATACATATATACATATATACATATATACATATATATATATATTTGAGATCCTAACTCACTCCAGTTGGAATGGTTATATGGTTATCATCAAGAAAATAAATGACAACAAATGCTGGCAAAGACATGAGGTAAAGCAAGCCTTTACTCACTGATGATGGGAATATAAAGTGGTGTAGTCACTATGAAAATCATTAGGAAGTTTCCTCAAAATGCTAAAAATTGTACTACCATATATGATTAAGCTATACTACTCCTGGGCATATATCCAAAGGCCTCCATAGCCTACTACAGAGATACCTGCATATCCATATTCATTGCTGCTCTACTCACAATATCTAGGAAATTAAAACAATCTAGATATCTACCAACTGATGAATGGAAAATGAAAATGTGGAATATATACAATAGATGTTTATTCAGTTAAAAAAATGAACTTATTAAATTTGCGGTAAATGGATAGAACTAGAAAATATACTGAGTAAGGTAACTCAAGCTCAAAAATACAAACAGTACATATTCTTTCTCATTTGCAGATCCTATCTTTGAATATACAGGCCTGTGGGTTCAACTTGGAGTGTCTATAACACCAGGAAAGAAGAAAAATGCTAAGGGTATGGGGCAGAGAGCTTAAGAAGGGATAGTGGATCATGAGCAATATGAAAATAGTAGAGGGAGGAATACTGGAGTGAAGAAAGGTTAACAAGGATAAGGACAGGGAGATGGGAAAGAAGAGAAAGTGAAAGAAGGGTGAACCAAACCACAGGAGGTATGAAAGACCCAAAAGAAAGTCCATTGATTTGAAAATGTAATAAAAATATAATTTAGAGTAATAAAATAAGCAGAAGTTCACTATATAGAGGGATAATATGCTCCCAGTAGTCATGGGTTTTCAAACAGAAGGTATCATTTCCAGGTGTGAGATATTTCCTGTGAATTATTGGTTATAGAATCCCCAAGTGCCCCTCAAATAATACAGGCTATTGCCAGTGCTCTTGAATGTCCACCAGTACTGACTGGCAATATCCTATTGCTGAGGTCATCACAGCCTCTGGTTGCAGGGCAGTGAGTAATCAAGCCAAAAAAAACTGAGCTACAAGCCTCTTCTCAGCTGGGTGGCTTCCATACTACCAGACGGTACTCTGTAGGGTGCCGGGGGAGAAAAGTTATCAACAGTCTCACCCAGTGGTAGACCCTTCATTCTACTGTACTCACCCACCAGGCAAGGGACCCTCTGGTGCAATGACAGTATGACAGTCACTGGGGAAACCAACTGCCATCTGATTGGACTTGAGGCTTGTTCCATGTGAAGAAACTCATGTCTGGTACTGGAAAACAGAATCCATGGCTGTAGAGACTATAGGCCCTAGTAAGTAACCTACTATTGTTGTTTTGCTAAAGGGAGATGTTGTCATACTGCTTTCTAAATAATTATTTTCATACCCACAGATTAGTTCTGTTTTCAGCTTAGGTCAGAAAAGTTTTTTTTTTTCTACAGTGGTGAGGGCAGTTAATGCAGAAACTCATAACATATCAAAAATATTAAAAATCAGGGCTGGAGAGATGGCTTAGCGGTTAAGCGCTTGCCTGTGAAGCCTAAGGACCCCGGTTCGAGGCTCGGTTCCCCAGGTCCCACGTTGGCCAGATGCACAAGGGGGCGCACGCATCTGGAGTTTGTTTGCAGAGGCTGGAAGCCCTGGCGCGCCCATTCTCTCTCTCTCCCTCTATCTGTCTTTCTCTCTGTGTCTGTCGCTCTCAAATAAATAAATAAATGATTAAAAAAAATTAAAAATCAATCACTGTTGACTGCTCAGCTGTACTTGTAACATAGGTGTCATCGCTTCTATGGCTCAGGGAGCATGGAACTAGCTGTGGAATACTGTGGTGGTTTCAGTGTAAATGTCCCTGAGACACACATGTGCTTGTTACTTAATTCCCAGCTAGTGACGTGCTGTGCTAAAAGGCTATGGAACTTTTAGCAGGTGGAACCCAGTGAGGGTGGACCTTGGGGTTTTCATAGCTGTGATAGTTTGAATGCATGTTTTAATAAGACTTATAACTTGGGACCCCAGCTGCCTGGCTGGAGAAGGTGTCACTGGGTGACATTCTGGGGTTCAGCCCTAAGGTGTGTCTGAGGATGGATCTGATTTCCAGGCCAAAGCTGTGTAGAGCAGTCTGAGCTCTGCCTGGGTCCCTCCTGCTGTTTGCTGCCAAGTTGGTGCTTGTTGCTTTTGGTGTTTGCTGGCTGGTGGTGGCTACTCTCTGCTTGGATGTATGGAAGGTGCGTCTTTTGTCATTGATGGAACTTCCCCTGGATCTGTAAGCTTGAAATAAATCCTGTCCTCCCCTACACTGTGCCTGGTTTGGATGTTCATCCCAACAAGGTGGAGCTGAGTATATAACAGCCCATGCCCACTTGCAATCATCAGTTACTACTTCCTCCCTGCCAGTGGGATGATATGGTGAGAATCCTGCTTCTGCCATGTTTTCCTGACCATTGTGCAACTTCTCCTGGAAGCTCGAAGCCAAAATAAACCCTTTCCTTCCATAAGCTGCTTCTGGTCAGGTATTTTGTTCTAGAAACAAGAAAGTTGCTGACATAAATAACAAAGAACAGGCTACAGATTGGCTTAAACTGAAGTGGTATTGGACAAAATCTTTAGGCTACATGTAAGCAAGCTCCTTTGACCACTGAGCCATAGCCCCAGCCCCTTTAGTCTGTCTCAACCCCTAGGGATTTTATTTTGTTTTTATTCATTCTGTGTGTGGTGCTGTGTGCAGTGCTAGGTCTGGAACCGATGCTCGGTGTGTGCTGGGCAACAGTGTTCATCCCAGCCCCCTCTGAAGTTAGCTCAGACATTTTATCCCTATAGACATAAAATGTTTTAAAGGAAGTCAACTTCCTTCCAAGTGGCAGAATGGGCAAATGAAAGCGTTTCAATATTTTCTCCAACCCTTATCTAGACTATACACTTTAAAGGCTTAAGGTAGAACATGATACTCTTAAGATTGTTCCAGAAGTGTTATTCAGTCATAAAAATCTAAAATGGTTCCCTGGCAATAAACAAACAAATACATGAATGATGTTTCTGTGGCATTTCTAAATGGAGGTGGTCGAAAGATGCTTTCCGAAAGCACTGGTGAGCTAGACAAGGGTACTGGACAGACTGACTCTAAGTCACGGGGAAGAAAGGTTCCGGTCTTTCTTGTTAGCATAACCGAGAACGATCTGCCCACACCACCGCGACAGCACCTATGCAGATCAGCCTACACCGACCGGAAACTTGTTAACAAGGTCGCGACCACGACCTGCTACGTTTCCAGAAGCAAAGTTATTCTGATCTCCCAGGGTCCTTCTTACCAGCAGCCTGGTCACTGTCCCTAGGTGAGAAATCTTTGCCAGCAGGTGGTGCAAAAACCATGTTGTGAGAAGTGAGGACGTGGCTCAGTAAGCAGAGTGCTTGTTGCTGAGTTCACATCCCCAGCATCCACTTGAATGTCTGGTGTGGCTCCTGTAACCTCATCCCTGGAGCGGCCAAGCCGGGGGACACTGGATAGCTGAATCACTGAGCTTCCGGTTCAGCTAGAGCCACTGCCTCAAAAAATAAGGTGGAGGGCCGGAAAAATGGGTAAGCAGTTAACGCGCTTGCCTGCAAAGCCTAAGGACTCAGGTTTGATTCCCAGTACCCACATGAGCCAGATGCACTAGGTGGTGCACATGTTTGGAGTTTTGTTATTTTTTTTTTAAGTGGCTAGAGGCCCTGGTGTATCCATTCTCCCTCTATCTCTCTTTATCTACCTCTCTCTCTTTTTCTCTCTCAAATTAATAAATAAAAAAAAGTAAGTCATAGGGCTGGAGAAATGCTTAGCAGTTACGGCACTTGCCTGCAAAGCCATAGGACCCAGGCTCAATTCCCCAGTACCCGCATAAAGCCAGATGCACAAGGTGGCACAAGCATCTGAGTTTGTTTGCAATAGCTAAAGGTTCTGGTGTGCCCATTCTCCCTCTCTCTCTCTCTCTCTCTCTCTCTCTCTCTCTCTCTCCCTCCTAAATAAATAAATAAATAAATAAATAAATAAATAAATAAATTTAAAACTAAGGTGGGAAGACACCCATTGTTAACCTCTGGCTAACACCCCCCCCACACACACACACAATCAACAGATTGTAGAAAGACTCCAGAAAAGCAACAGGACATGTCATGTTAGGTAGCTCTGGTACATGAGGGCACTGCATTGGGGAGAAGAGATGCCTAAAATCCTTATTTAATGCCAGTTTATACTACTTTCAAAATGGATTGCCTTTTTTTGTTAAATACTGTCCTGTGAATTTAAAACATTTGGTTAGCATAATTAATCCATTCTAACCATTTTTGACAGTCCTAAATCTATTAGTTAGCCTGTTCTCACACCCTATACTTTCCCTGTGTCCTGTTGACAAAGATCTGCTCTACATTGTCAGCTATTCTCAAGAGAGGTAGGTGATTCCCTTCTTCTCCATCTGGCAGGTTCATGATTAAATCAGAGTGTCTAGATCTGCTGGATATGTTTTCTGGGCTTCTGTATCCCACCCACACCCCCGTTGCTGCTTCCAGAGATGAAATCCAGGACATCTCAATCACCCCAAAGAAATTTTCTGCTACTGCTACACAGACAAAAAATACAGGACTTTGGGATACATAGTGGAACATAATATCAGCTCAAGATAAAAAGCTCTTTTTAAAAATACAAATGGGGCTGGAGAGATGGCTTAGCAGTTAAGCACTTGCCTGTGAAGCCTAAGGACCCCAGTTCAAGGCTCGGTTCCCCAGGTCCCACGTTAGCCAGATGCACAAGGGGGCGCATGTGTCTGGAGTCGTTTGCAGAGGCTGGAAGCCCTGGCGTGCCCATTCTCTCTCTCTCCCTCTATCTGTCTCTCTCTGTGTCTGTCGCTCTCAAATAAATAAATAAATAAATAATTAAAAATACAAATGAGCTGGGCGTGGTGGCACACACCTTTAATCCCAGCCCTCGGGAGGCAGAGGTAGGAGGATCACCGTGAGTTCAAAGCCACCCTGAGACTACATAATGAAGTCTAGGTTAGACTGAGCTAGAGTAAGACCCCACCTAGAGAAAAAAGAAAGAAAGAAAGAAAAGAAAAGAAAAGAAAAGAAAAGAAAAGAAAAGAAAAGAAAAGAAAAGAAAAGAAAAGAAAAGAAAAGAAAAGAAAAAGAAAACAAATGTTAATAGATTTTGAACAGTTTAAGATTCACTGGATTGCTTCTACACGATCTCACTCAAATTTCTTACCACTTGCGCATCTCAATATATTTCCTCATTTACTGATATGCTCTGTTTTTAACACCTGACAAGAGAGGTTGTGAGGGAAGTGAAGTGAACTATAACTACCAGATTAAACAGAACACACTACATACATAATTTTTAGGACCTCCACAAACTTTAATAAAATACCAGCTAAAGAGTAGAGCTAACCATTGAACCCAAGTTTTCTGCCCCCGCCCCCCGCAATGTCTTCTTCTTCACATGCTGGTTAATAAATGTAAATTCAGGGCTGGAGAGATGGATTAACTGTTAAGCGCTTGCCTGTGAGGCCTAAGGAGCCCGGTTCGAGGCTCGATTCCCCAGGACCCACATTAGCCAGATGCACAAGGGGGTGCATACATCTGGAGTTCGTCTGCAGTGGCTGGAGGCCCTGGCGTGCCCATTCTCTCCCTCTCTCTCTCTCTGTCTCTCGCTCTCAAATAAATAAATAAAAATGAACAAAAAATTTTTTAAAATAAATGTAAATTCAGTTCTAGGTTAAAGACAGTAGGGTTCAGACCCCAGAGAAAACATAGGTGGAAGACTGTGGCCATCCTTAGCTGCTGAAAATGACGTTGTGTCGGGACTGAAGACTGGGAAGAACTCCCCCCCCCCACATATATGTGCATGTACACTCCTACCAATACACACACATACATGTGTAAGTTACTTCACAATGCATGCCAACGTTGAAAATGAAGTGTCAGGGCTGGAGAGATGGCTCAGTAGTTAAGGCACTTGTCTGCAAAGCCTAATGACCTGAGCTCAATTCCCCAGTGCCCAAGTAAAGTTGGATGCACAGTGGTTTATGCATCTGGAGTTCGTTTAAAGCAGCTGGAGACCCTGGCATGCCCAATCTCTTGCTGTGTGTGCGTGTGTGTGTGCGTGTGTGTGTGTGTGTGTGTGTGTGTGCCTCTTTCTATTTGCATCTCTCTCTCTGTATGTGTGTTTCTCTCTCTGTCTGCATCTCTCTCAAGTAAATAAATAAAAATTTAAAAGAAGTTTTAAAAACATTCAGGAGTTTATTGTGTAGAAAGAGAAAAGAATGGGGAGACCCTAGTTCCATTTCAATTCAAAATGAGGTGGGGCTGCCAGAGGTTAACCAAGTGGTCTAGAAACACAGAGAAAAGAGACAGTTTCCTGGTTAAGCGCAGGACTGGAGATGGGCTGATTTCCCAGTTTTCAGAAAATGCCAGGGGTGGGGCTGTTCTGCCTAGCCTGCAGGAAGGCCTGGTTTGATTCCCCAACACCACAAAAACCAGACATGGTGACACACGTCTGTAATCCCAACACTCTGGAGGTAGAGGTATAAGGATCAGAAATTCAAGGTCATCCTTGCCTACATAGTAAGTTCAAGACCAGCCTGTGATGTGTGGGACTCTGTCTCAAGGAAGGAAAAATGAAGAAAGGGAGTGAGGCTACCATGCAGGTGTGAATGCAAATATTAAGCCTTAGCAACTAGGTCAACGTTAAAATAATAAAAATATGATGGTCAACACCATGTGGGCTGAATAATCCTCTCAGCCTTGGAGAAGGTGGAGGGCTGAGAGGACAGAAATGATCTATAATTGAGTGGGAGTAGGCAGTCAGGGTGACTGGGTCCCAGAAAGAAAGAAGCAGGAATGCCTTTGAGCCTATCCAAGCAGTCTCCACCTTGCTAGAGATCAAAGGATGATCTGACTTCCTAATCTCTTACTTAGGTCTGTTTTTCCACAAACAACCTGGGGGCCCCTCCTGGGAGGGAGGTCTGTCCTAGGATTTAAACCTAATCCTGACATTGTGGTTGATCAAGCTTAGACCCCAGAACTTGGTGTCATAGCTAACCTCTTCCTGAGATAGCCCCTAGCCCAAACCAATCACCCCTCACTCTGGTTCACCTGAGCTGTGAGGCAGGGCTGCCCCCGACCTGCGGGGCCAATGTTACGCGGGGTGGTCGAGGAGGGCTGCAACCTGAAAGAACGGGCGGGAAAGAAGAAGGAGACCGAGCGGAGGTTTTGTCAAGGTCTCGTTTAACGTTGGATTTTTTAGCTCTTTTATAATCAACCAGCAGGTAGGGCAATAAGGGGGGGGGGAAGGGGGAGGGGGTACAAGGAAAGAGGAAGTAGGGCCACCTGGCCATAATCTTCTGGAGCATCTTCTCAGAATCTCTCCCAGAGCAGCTGTTTGTTCTCGGGGGAGGGGCTGCATGAGGGCTGCTAGTTCTCTTTTGTCCTCAGGGCAGTGAGGGGCCATATGAAGGCTGTTAGTTCTTCTTTTGTCCTAGGGCGGTCAGGTCATGGTCTCTGACACAGGGCCACCACCATAGGTTGTAAACACACCTGCAAGGGGAGGGTGAGGTCCTGGGGCTGCCTGACCTCTCCTCTGCCTCTAGCTGAAGGTGAGTTTTCCTCACAGCTGAGCTGAGGGGAGAACCCTCTCTACACCTACTTCCCACATGGGCTCTTTACCCTCTCCCGGCCTCCAGGTGGCAGGATCTTTGTGCTTTCTTTTCCGTCCTCCCCATGGGTTTTTCAGGCCCACCGTGTGGGCTCTCAAGCCATGTGGGTGTATTCATTCTCCTTTCCTTGGCTCTGTATGTCCCTCAATAAATATAATAATTTAATAATTATCCTTCTCAGCCTTATTTTATTTGATTCCTTGCTTAAAAGTAAACACTAGGGCTGGAGAGATGGCTTAGCGGTTAAGTGCTTGCCTATGAAGCCTAAGGACCCCGGTTCGAGGCTCGGTTCCCCAGGTCCCACGTTAGCCAGATGCACAAGGGGGCGCACGCGTCTGGAGTTCGTTTGCAGAGGCTGGAAGCCCTGGCGCGTCCATTCTCTCTCTCCCTCTATCTGTCTTTCTCTCTGTGTCTGTCGCTCTCAAATAAATAAATAAATAATTAATTAAAAAAAAAATAAATAAATAAATAAAAAATAAAAAAAAAAGTAAACACTAGAGGGCTGGAGAGATGGCTTAGCGGTTAAGCGCTTGCCTGTGAAGCCTAAGGACACCAGTTCGAGGCTTGATTCCCCAGGATCCACGTTAGCCAGATGCACAAGCGCATGTGTCTGGAGTTCGGTTTGCAGTGGCTGGAGGCCCTGGTGCACCCATTCTCAATCTCTATCTGCCTCTTTCTTTCTCTCTCTCTGTTGCTCTCAAATAAGTAAAAATTTTTTTAAAAAATTTTAAGTAAACACTAGAGTTTGGGGTTCAAAGATTTTCCTGAACCCCATTACAGAATGAGGTGATGTGGCCAGCAACTCCAGCATGAGAGGGTGCAGAGGAAAAGGAGGACAGGTGACAATTTGCCTTTTCTCCCTGGGGCTGAGGCATTGCTGAAGCCAAGACAGTCACCTCAAGGAGCTCTGCCTGGAAGGCACAGGGCAGAGCTCAGTCAAGTAGCACCTCGGGCTGATCTATGGAATGAATGCTCAGTGCTTGGTGCAGAAGGGCGACACAACTTACTGTCTCCTGGAAGCTTTAATACCTGCAGGAGTCAGACAGCCAGACCTGGATGCAGTCAGCAAGGGGTAACAGCTATTAGCACCCATTAAAGTTGTCTACATCTGCAGTGTTTTTGAAGTCCTAGGGATCCAGTAGATTCTTTGAAGCCCTGAAGTGTCTTTGTTTTGGCTGATTACCACTGGGAAGCTAACCTTGAGAGGCCCTGGCAACAGAAGACAATGGGAACCAGGAAGCTGCCCTCAGCAACTCCTCAAGGAAAGGACTCAGCTGAACCTCTTCTGGAAGTTTCCCTGGCCTTCCAGGTCATCCACTGAAGACTAGCTGGGTAGCCAGGGACAGTGGTTAACCATTCCTGGGTCTGATTATTTTCTCTATAAAACAGAAGTTATGATAACAGAGATGAGCTCAGAGGCATTTCTCACAGTGCAGCATGAACTTGAGCATTTAAGAGGGAGCGTGGGTATATTTGTGTGTTTATAGAAGCCATCCATCAGAAGTGAGAAAATTTAAAAATTGATTTTTTTCCCCCTCTTCTTTTAGTCCATTACTTCCAATTACAGAATAGACTGACATCACACTCCTTGAGCTGTTCACAGTTGCATTCCTCACTAGGGACATCATTGTTTCATGTCGAAGACAGTGCTATTTAAGGATAGTGAAGTATCTTGTTTGAAAGGTTTAGTAAGCAGTATCTTATGTCACTGAGAATTTCTGAAATGCTCCTTTAGAATTGTTTGAGGTGATTCAGGACACTCCTGCTTGCCGAGAAGAAGCAAAAGAGAATTCAGTAGCTGTGGGTTGAAATTAAATCATGTTGTCAAAACAGTGTCAAGACTGTTGCTCAGAACTTGACTCACCAATGGTTATAATATTCTCGTTTTCATCAAAGCTGTGTTCCACTTAGGAGTTTTTGGAATTCTGTCATGCTGCATAGCTATTTCATCTAAGCTTTAATCTTTTCCACTGCTTTTGATGTATGGACTTGTTTATTTTGTAACCATTTTGTTTAAAGCTGCTCTGTGATTATTTGACTGCTGTGCCATTCTTTCAATCCTTAGGTTTAAAAAAAAAAAATGCCTGCTATAGGCAATCTCCAGAACTTTCTTGCCAAGAGAGAATAATGGGATTAAAGTCCCACACACATACAAGGAATAGCTGGAAGCTAGCGAAGTCTTCTTAAGTATATACTAGATAAAGGATAAATCAACCTTAATTTGTATGTACAAGTTCATAATCCTGAGTTGTCATAATCGAAGTTAAGATAGAGTTGTGTGTATGTGTACTGTGGGGAAAGTGGCTGTCACAATGTCATGGTGTTGCTATGATAGTTTGTATATTCTTAGTGTTATGCAAAGTGATTTCACAGTCTTAACTCTGTGGAGCAAAGATGGTGATGATGATGGTGGGTGATGATGGTAACATGTAGATAATGATGCCAAGGTTCAAAGAAGCTCACAACAGGAAATGTGAGCACCATTATTGTGATTTCGTAAAGACTATTCCACTTCATACTTACATCAAAACTGTGTACAGTTATTCCCACCATGGGGCTCTCTGGATGGGGTCTTTCTTCCTTAAACAATAACTATAAAGCCAAATCAGTTAATCTGGAAGACTGGTATCTTTCAAGATGCTTTTACATTTTGTTTTGTTTTCTCTTGTTTTGTTTGAGACAAGCTCTCATAAATCCCTAGCTGGCCTCACACTCACTGTGTAGCAGAGAATGACCTTGAATTTTGATACTGTTGCCTCCACCCTTTGAGTGCCAGGATTCAATGCAGTGATGAGGACGGAACTGAGGGCCTCCTGCAGGCTAGAGGAGCACTTGATGTGCTGAGCTCCATAGCTAGCCTAGCTCGACTTTTTAATGGCTACATCTTCAGCTCTTTTTTAAAATTTAAAGTTGAGGACTGGTGAGATAGTGGTCAAGGCACTTGCCTGTGAAGCCTACGAACCCAGGTTCAATCCCCATAAATCACATAAACCAGATGCACGAGGTGGTGCATATATCTAGAGTTAATTGGCAGTGGCTAGAGAGGCCCTGACATGTCTATGCTCTCTTTCTCTAGTAAACAAGTTAAAAAATAAAATAATAAAATTATAGGTTGAGACATGGTCTAGCTAAATTGTGAGGCTAACATCGAACTCAGGATCATGCTACTCAGCCTCCTAAGTAGCTGGGATGATGAGCATGGACCAGCACAATGACAACTGACAGACACGGACCAGAATAACCATGACGACTGACAGACACGAACCAGAACAACCAGGATTACTGACAGACACAGACCAGCACAACCAGGATGACTGACAGACATGGACCAGTACAATGACGACTGACAGACACGGACCAGCACAGCCATGACGACTGACAGACGTGGTCCAGCACAACCAGGATGAGTGAGAAATAGACCAATACAAGCAGAATGACTGACAAATATGGAAAAGTACAAGCAGGACGACTGACAGACACGGACCAATACAACCACAAGGACTGACAGGCATGATTAGTACAACCAGGATGACTGACAGGAATGACCAGTACAACCAACACATTTTCCCTTTTGGGGTCTTTTATTATTATTATTATTATTATTATTATTATTATTATTATTATTAACAACTTCCATGCTTCCATGATTGTTAACAATATCCCATAGTACTTCCCTCCCTCCCCTCACTTTCTATTTTGAAACTCCACTTGCCATCATATCCCCTCCCCCTCTCAGCCAGTCTCTCTTTTATTTTGATGTCATGATCTTTTCCTCCTATTATGATGGTCTTGTGTAGGTAGTGTCAGGCACTGTGAGGTCATGGATATCCAGGCCATTTTGTGTCTGGAGGAACACGTTGTAAGGACTCCTACCCTTCCTTTGGCTCTTACATTCTTTCTGCCACTTCTTCCGCAATGGACCCTGAGCCTTGGAAGGTGTGATTAAAATATTTCACCTGTAGCCCCAACACTGGGGAAGCAGACATAGGAGGATCAAGGCCAGCCTGGGCTACATAGCAAGATCCTGTCTCAAAAAACAACAAGCTGGACATGGTGGTGCACGCCTTTAATCCCCACACTCGAGAGGCAGAGGTAGGAGGATCGCTGTGAGTTCAAGGCCACCCTGAGGCTACATAGTGTATTCCAAGTCAGCCTGGGCTAGAGCGAGACCCTACCTCAGGAAAAAAAAAAAAAAAATTCAAATCTTGGAGTCAAATTGCCTAAGGGGTTTAAATGTGACCTCACTTGCCTTCCTCTAGGTGAGTGTGCACAGGGGAATGCCAAGTTCCTCAATCATCTTATGTCTCAGTTCCTTTGCAGTTAAATGGTGATAATAATATTATCTCTTACATACACATACATATTTTGGGGGGGGGGTTAAATTAGCTAAGTAAGCTAATGTCAAAATAGGGTCACCAAACTATAACCTCACCTGGAACCTTATTAGCAATGCACATTTTCTGTCCATACGTAGATCCACTAGATCAGAAGTCCTCTTGGTGGGTCAAAATAAGAAATCCATGGAGTTAAACGAAACATGCAGTTCTGCCTCAGTAAACCTTGGATACCACTGACATCAAGACTGCAAAGGTTTTCCTTTTGTAATGCACTTGATATTCCTTGATATCCATTTATTTTAAAACAGTTCTATTTCTGAGATTTCTGGATTAATACATGTGTGGGCACAGAGGGACACTTGGCATTGCACTCCTGGGTCACCCCTCCTCTCCCTCAGATTTCTGGATTTTTCCATTGCCCCATGCCTGCATTCAGATCCTCAGGTTTCCTCTGTGATTCCTGTGTAGATCTGGTTGCCCTTGAGTCTAGGCTATCCTTGCTTTCCAGAAATTAATGACTCTACACTGGAGATGCATCAGCATTGTACAGTTTCCTTTAAACCATCGGCAACTTTCATTGTTTGTCCTAATGCTTGACTCCAGGGGGCACCGTTCATGCGCTATCATATATAAGATGTCTAACATGTCACCCTAACGGGGGGAGCAATGCTGACCTAATGGTCCCAAGACCAGTTGTTTTTGTGAAGTGCAGCCTCAGCCCTGCTTCCCAAGAGGCCAGCTTCACTCGTGCTACTGGGAGACAAAGACAGAGAGGCTTGCTGGATAGTTAGCCAAGACAAATTGGTGATCTCTGGGTTTAGTGGGCAACCATTCCTGAAAAAAGTAAGATAGGTAGAGATTGAGGAAGACACCCAACATAAACCTTTGGTCTATTCACATATACACATGCATGCACACCTACACAAACACCACACGCATACCATAGGCAAAGAAAAGAGAGAACGACCAAAGGAAAGAAGAATGGAAAGAAGAGAGGGAGAGGGAGGAAAGGAGAAATCATCAAGAAGAAAGAAAGGAAGGTGGTTTTATTCAAGTGTCCCCCATACACTTATGTGTTGTGAATGCTTAGGTCCCTAGCTGGTGGCAATTTGGGAAATGAAGCCTCCTGGATCAAGCTTCAATATATGTTTTGGGGGTGGGCTTATACATGTTATAGCCAGCTTTCCCTTGGCCAGTGTTTGGCATACTCTCCTGCTGCTGCTGTTGTCCACCTGATGTTGGCCAGGAGGTGATGTCCACCCTCTGCTCATACCATCATTTCCCCTGCCATCATGGAGCTTTCCTTTGAGTCTGTAAACCAAAATAAATACTTCACTCCCATAAACTGCTTTTAGTTGGGTTTCTTGTTGTAGCAACATGAAGCTGATTGCAACAGCCATCATCATTGAAATGAATGAGCACTAAGATCTGTGTAGTAGAATCACTAATGACAGTTTTGTCCTTATGCTCTTGTACCTTTAAAACTGCCTGGCTCATGTAGGTGCTCAAAGGCTTAATAAATGCATGAATAAGTGAATCCTAGTAAGCTCATCATGCACCAGATAAAACAACATCAATTACTCTCAAGGAAAGTGATCCACAAAAAGATGGTGGACTATAATTCCTGATACATCAATTCTTAAAGTACTTTAAGATGTCATTTGAAAGGATTGCCTCCTTGTCCTTCTGTTTTGCTTTCCGTTCTCCAAAGTGCATCTTACTGTAGAACAAGCCACATTTTTACTTAGCATTTCACTCTTTGTCTGCCCCCTGCTACACACCTCTCAAATGTCACATGTACATGTATTAGTTTTATTCACGGAGGGTTCTTAGGGCCTGGACAGAGAAGACTGAGACAGAAACCGAAAGTCACAGTGGTAAAGATATGGCCCTGCCTCAGGACAGCCAGAGGTTCTGGGGACCAAGAAAGCAGCTTCACATGTGATATGCACTGTTTTGTGCACACACATTTGTATTGTTTTTCTTTTTGAGACAGAGTCTTGATACATAACCAAGCTCACCTCATGCTCATAATCCTCATGCCTCAGTCTCCCAAATACTGAGATTACAGGCATATGCCTCCTCGCATGGCTTGGTTGCCTAATTTAATGCAAAAAGGAAAGCAAATATATCATAAGGCTAGCATTAAGCACATCTAGATATCATCTTGTCTGTTATTACTGTTCACACTATTACTTTAATATCTGTGATGGTTCATCCTCATTGTCAGCTACACTGGGTTTGGAATCGCCCAGGCGATTTCAGAGGAGACCCACCCTGCCTGTGGGCAGCACTGTTCCATGGGCTGGGTGCCTACACTGAATAAAAGCAAGAAAACAAGCCAAACACCAGCTTCCTGACTGTGGACACAACGTGACCCGCCGCTTCATGCTCCTGTGGCCATGCCTTCCCCACCCTAATAGACTATACCCAACCATGAACCAGAACAAGCCCCTCCTTCTTAAAGTTGTTTTTATCAGGAATTCTACCACAGCAATGAAAAAGTAACTGATGCAATATCCACATACTAAAGTAGTGAGGGGAAATTAATCTCAAATGTAAGATTAAGTAACTTTTCACATATGGCTATACCCAGGCCACCAAGAGCTAAATTCATAAGGAGGAATGTTCAGATCATAAAGAGAAATAGTTAAGGCTCTGTAGGATTTGCTGACTATTCTTTCTGGTTTCTGCCAGTCTTGTCCTGAATCTTAATTCTGCATCAATTTTTGATCGTTTGTGCAAATTCTTGAAATGCGCATGAATGAATTCATATGATATGTAATTATGTCTGGCTTTTAAACTCAAAATCCTTGATATTCATCCGTTTCTGAATATGCTAATAGTTTACTTTTGTTGAAGTACATACTTATAAAGTATAACATTGTATGAGCATATATCAATTATTTATTGCTTATCTAATACTTTGTTGTAGGTATTTTATCTTTCTTCTCAGATTTGGTCAGTAGGCATTAAATATTCATAAACTTATAGACACATTTGTTTATGAACACATGCCTTCATTTCTCTTGGATATATTGTAGAACTAAAATTTTTAATCTTAATCATATGTTATAATTAGTAAAAATGGCCAGTTTTCTAAAGTAATTATAGCATTTATCCTAGTGCCAGAAGTAGACAAAATTTTCTTTTTTAACTATTTAACAAGTTTCATCAATACAGACAATATACCATGATTATAATCCCCTCTCACTCCTCTCCCTCGTCCCCCTCCCTAAGCCCCACTCTGCTGAATTTCTTCATCTTTCCAACTAGTGTCTTCTTCTTGATGCCAACGTTTTTTCCCCTCCTATCATGCAGATCTTGTGAGGTCATGAGTATCAAAGCCACATTGAGTCTGGATGACAGCATTGTAAGCCAGGCATGGTGGCACATGCCTTTAATCCTAGCACTCAGGAGGCAGAAGTAGGAGGATCCCCATAAGTTTGAGATCACCCTGAAACTAAATGGTGAATTCCATCCAGGTCAGCCTGAGCTAAAGTGAAACCCTACCTCGAAAAACCAAAAAATCAAAAATGACAAAAAAAAAAACAAAAACAAAAAAAAACACAACCCAGCATTGTAAGTAGTCCTCTCCTTCCTTTTACTCTTACATTCTTTATTTTTTTTCCAGGTAGGCTTTCACTGTAGCCCAGGCTAACCTGGAATTCACTATGTAGTCTCAGGGTGGCCTCAAACTCATGGCAATCCTCCTACCTCTGCCTCCCAAGTACTGGGATTAAAGGCATGCGCCACCACGCCCAGCGTGACTCTTAGATTCTTCTCACCACCTCTTCCCCGATGGATGCTGACCCTTGGAGGGTGTGACAGAGATGTTTCAGTGATGAACACTCCACTGTCACTTCTCAGCACTATGGTGAGTTTTTCATTACCCCAGTGGTCACCACTGTCTGAAAAGAGAAGCTTCTCTAACCAAAGGTCAGAGTAGCACTAATATATGGGCATAAACATAAGTGTTTAGAGGGCAGCTTGATGGGCATAATATATCCATTTAGCCAGACAACAGCAGGTGTTACTTCCCTAGGGCTTATGATCTCCCCAGCCATAGGCTTTTAACTACACTTTCAGTATCAGGCATGCATTGCCTCCTGCGAAACAGGCCTCTAGTCTTATCACAGAGCAGTTTGTTACCTCCATAACAGACTGCCACTATTGTGCCAGTTGGCACATTTGGCCTTCCTGGCCATCCTTATGGCTTTCAGGGTCCATTGCTGCTTAACATTGTTGGTGACACCTCTCCTCTGAAAGGCTGCATGCATCATAGCTCTTTCCAGCATCCTCACAGATAGTGAACAGGGAGGAGATTTCCAGCTCAGCTCCAGCTTGACATCCCAGTCTTCAGCAATAGGGTCTTAACATCTAGTTATGATGGGAAACCAAGACAATGGCCCATAAAGTTTGGGGGGCATCAGAAACCTCTCTGGCCAAGACCCCACTGGAAGGTACCCACTCCTGGCACTGAAAATTTTCTAATAGCAATCTATGGCTTCTGGATGCACTATTATCCATATCCATAGGATATTCCTGCCCATATATGTGTGTATGTGTGGTTAGCAAAGAAGTAGGTTTCCAAATGGCTTATTCTAACATCTTACATTTTGATTAACACTCTTTCTACCGTTATTTTCCTCCATCCCTCCACCCTAGTAATTTTTCCCTCTACTTACATATCTATAATACCCTCCCTTTAAGCTCTCCTCTTTCCTCCCACTTTCATAGCCCCTTTCTAGCTTCTTGGCCTCTGCTGTTGACTTTTATTCCAACTCACATACAAATCTAAACATTTGCAGCTAGGGTCCACAAATGAGAAAGAACCTAAGGAATTTGACTTTATGGGCCTAAGTTACCTTGCTTAGTATAATCTTTTCCAGATCCATCCACTTCCTTGAAAAATTTCATAATTTTGTTTTTTCTTTACTGCTGAATAAAACTCAGTTTGCATAAATGTATCATATATTCATTATCCATTCATCAGTTGAATGGCTAGATCCCTTTCCTAGTAATTGTGAATAGAGCAGCAATAAACATGGATGAGCAAGGGTCTCTATAGTAATGTGTAGAACCCTTTGGGTATATGACAAAGAATGTAATAGCTGGGTCATCTGGTAAATCCATTTTTAGCTGTCTCAGGAACCTCCACATCTGATTTCCATAATGGCTGTACCAGATTACATTCCCACCAATAATGAAGAAGGATTTTTTTTTTTTGTCCACACCCAGCATTTATTGTCATTTGTTTTCTTGATGATAGCCATTCTGACAGGAGTAAGATGGAATCTCAAAGTAGCTTTAATTTGCATCTTTCTGATGGCTAAAGATGTAGAACATATTTTTAGATGTTTATTGGTCATCTGTATTTCTTCTTTTGAGAGTTCTCTGTTCAGTTGTATAGTCCATTTTTAATGGGTTGTCTAATTTCTTATTATTTAGTTCTTTAAAATATTTATTTGAGAGAGAGAAAATGGCTATGCCATGGCCTCCAGTCACTGCAAAGGAAATTCAAGTGCATGTGCCACTTTGTACATCTGGCTTATGTGGGTCCTGGGTAATCAGACCTGGGTTCTTAGGCTTTTCAAGCAAGTATCTTAACCACTAAGCCATCTCTCCATCCCCTATTCAGTTTTTGAGTACTTTGTATAGCCTAGATATTAATACTCTGTCAGATGTACAGCTGACAAAGATTTTCTCCCATTCTGTAGGTTTCCTCTTTGCTCTATTCAGTGTCCTTTGTTGTATAAAAGCCTTTTAATTACATAAGATCCCAGTTGTTGATTAGTGATTTGATTTCCTGAGCAACTGGTATTATATTCAAAAAGTCATCACCTATGCCAATATGTTGAAATGTTACCCCTACTTTTTTTTAAATTTTTTTTTTTTTTTATCTATTTGAGAGCAACAGAAACAGAGAGAAAGACAGATAGAGGGAGAGAGAGAGAATGGGCGCGCCAGGGCTTCCAGCCTCTGCAAATGAACTCCAGACGCGTGCACCCCCTTGTGCATCTGGCTAACGTGGGACCTGGGGAACCGAGCCTCGAACCGGGGTCCTTAGGCTTCACAGGCAAGCACTTAACCGCTAAGCCATCTCTCCAGCCCTACCCCTACTTTTTACTCTAGCAGCTTCAGAATTTCAGGTCTGATATTAAGGTCCCTGATCCCTTTTGACTTGATTCTTATACATGGAGAGACAAGGATCTATTCATCATTCTACATATATATACCCAGTTTTTCCAGCACCATTTGCTAAAGAGGCTGTCTTTTCCTAGTGTCTTCTGCAATTTCTCTTTTGAGTGTTTTAAAGTTTTCAATGTAGAGATCCTTCACTTCCCCTTGGTTAGGTTTACTCCAAGGTACTTTTTTTTTGAGGCAATTCTGAATGAGAGTGATTCTCTGATATCATACTCACTATAGATCAAGAAATATCAAAAGTGACAAAAATCAACCTCCAAACACAACTTATGTAAGAATGGCAAAGTAGATTAAAAATACATTGATCAAATCTATCACATCAATATTTTTGCCTTAGTGGACTGGGTTTTGAGCTCTTTTCCTTCCTTGGATTCTTTTTTTGTTTGTTTGTTTTTATTCTTTTTTTAAATAATATGTCCTGATATAGAAGGTACAATCAGCACTTCCAGTGCAAGTCTATATACCTGGCTTTGAGGTAGGTATTGACCCAGTGTTAAACAGCCCTGTTGCCTTTTGGGGGGTGACTTCCTATCTTACCTGCATTGAATGCAAGGCTGGTTTCCTCTTTGGTGCACTGTGGGCTCAGCTCGGCTGGTTGGGTTGGTAGGTCAGCTGTGATGGATGGTGTGTGGCTGAGGGTGGCTCCTGTTCCTTGGTGTCCCAAGATCTCCAGTGGTTCCTGGTGCTAAGGGGAGGCTGTCGAGAGTGTCTGCAGTTGCTCTGGAGGGGCTTAACTGGGCCCACTTGTCTTCCCCCTCAGATTTTTTGATTTTTTCAATGCCAGCCTGAGTGGAGAATCCCCTCACCATAATTCTACTCATGCTGGCTCAGGCAGAGCCCATTGAGTAGAAGCTCTTCCCCGCTAATTGTTAGTTGTTAGAAGGCCCAAGCTCCCTCCTGCTTCACACTGGGGTCTCACCTGAGTCATTAATTCCCTAGACATCTGCACTTTTTGGCAGAAAACTGTAATGTGTGTTATCTCACCTCTTTTTGTTTCCTTAGGTTTCTTTGGCATGACTCCTATTATGCCACCTTAACCAGATGTCCCATGAGCTCACTGCCCTGGGCCTCTTTGTTTTTTTCATTCCGTTTAGACAGCAATTTAAGTTGTTCCAATTCTTAGAGAACACACACTGCCATCAGTCAGTTTAAAGTTTAGCCATTTTGATTGGTATATGGTGATATCTCATTGTGGTTTTAATTTACATTTTTCTTTTTTTTTAGACATATTTTATTTATTTGAGAGAAAGAGAGAGAGAATGTGCAAGCCAGGGCATCCAGTCACTGCAGATGAACTCCAGATGCATGTGCCCCCTTGTGCATCTGGCTTATGTGGGTCCTGGAGAATTGAACTGGGATCCTTTGCTTTGCAGACAAAGGCCTTAAACACTTAGCCATCTATCTTTCCAGTCCTAACTTACATTTTTCTTATAAATTGATAATGCTAGACACTTGGGTGTACTTGTTAGTTACTTGGATATTGTAGTGGTTTGATTCAAGTGTCCCCAGTAAACTTAGGGATTCTGAATGCCAGGTTCCCAGCTGATGGAGGAAGTGTATTGTTGGGGGCTGGCTTATAGGTATTATATCCAGTTTCCCCTTGCCAGTGTTTAGCATGCTGCTCTGTTGCTATTGTCCACCTGTTGTTTAGGAAGTGATGTCCACCCCTATGTTCATGCCATCATATTCCCCTGCCATCATAGAGTTTCCCCCCAAGTCTGTTAGCCAAAATAAACCTCTTTTTCCCACAAGCTTCTCTTGGTTGGGTGGCTTCCACCAGCAGTGCTAACCTGACTGCAATAGTAAAGTTGATACTGAGGAGCAGTGTAGTGTCATTGCTGCTTGAAACCTGATATGTGGCTTTGGCCTTTTGGAGCTGATTTTCAAGAGGAATGTGGATGAATTTGAAATCTTGGCTTAAGAGATGCATTGCAGTGCTGCAAATACAGCTTGATGTACTATTCTGGTCAGAACTTAAAGACCTGAATACAGTAAGAACTATGGACTGTGAAGTTTAGATTGTGGGGGTGAGATAGAGCTTTGCCTGGACTTGGCTCAAGCAGTTTGTGTGAGAGGCTTGCTGTTATGCCTGTGTCCTGAGAGTATGTACAGGATTGCATTGCATACAAATGGATTGGTGTGAGCAGAAGGGTATGGCACAGAAAAAATTGAAGTCTTTGGGCTGAAACTTCTGCCTGTTGAGCTGCAATTGCATGAGAGATTAATTACAACCATTGAGATTGGGCCAGCAGACCTGCATTGGGACAATAGAAAGAATGCAGTCTTTTGATGGGGCCTGAATGCTCAAGGAGTGCCCTTCTTTTGAAAGTCTGCTTTATTCCCCCATGGATTAACAAATTGGTAGTCCACCTGGTATTACGGAGTATAAGAAATGCAGGAAGGAGAGGGTCACTGGATTTGCAACACTGTTTTGTATTTTGGAAATGGCCATGGGCAGTGTGAAGCAGGCTTGTTGGTTTACCTGTATAGAGACCTGATGGAGCAGTGAAGATGAACCGTGGGTTGTAGTGGAGACCCAGTGGAGATGCCAGGGCCATGAGATGGCTGCTGAGGAAAGCTGCAGGCCCCAGATGAAGTTTTCCAGGTCTGTGAGTAGCCTAGCTGGAGGAGCAGAATTTGAACTCCAGAGACTTGTTGCTGGTTAGAACGATCAGATTTGGAGAGTTGTCACTGACTACAGCTGTTAGACTTGAAGCTTCAGAGTTTGATGTTTGCCCTGCTTGTTTGAAATCTTGCATTGGTTGAATATTTCTTTGCTATGCCCAATGCCATCTTTTTCAGTGTGTGTTTATTCTGTGCCATTATGGGTTTGGGGGTGATTTTTTTTTTTTTTTGGTGTTATGGCTGTTAAAAGACCTTGGATTATGAGGGTGTTTGAACATCATTGGGATTGATAAAAATTATGGGGACTTTTAAGGTTGGACTGAATGCATTATATTTTATAAAATGTATGGTTATCAGTTTGTAGAGGCCAGGGGCAGATTGTGGTTGTTTGATTCACGTGTTCCCCCATAAATTTAGGTGTTCTGAATGCCAGGTTCCCAGTTGGTGGTGATTTGGGAACTAATGCCTCCTGGAGGCAGTGTACTGTTGGGGGCTGGCTTATGGGTATTATAGCCAGTTTCCCCTTGCCAGGGTTTGGCACACTCTCCTGTGGCTGTTGTCCATCTGATGTTGGTCAGACAGTGATGTCCAGCCTCTGCTCATGTCATCGCTTACCCCTGCTGTTATGAAGTTTCCTCTCAAGTCTGTAAGCCAAAATAAACCTTCTTTCCCACAAACTGCTCTTGATCGGGTGAGTTCTGCCAGCAATGTGAACCTGAGTGCAGCAGCTATCCTCTTTCATAAAAGACTTAATTTAGAATATTAGGTTGTTTGGGCTTCCCTAATATCTGTTGGAGTCCACCTACTCTGGAGAAGTTACGTCATGTCTGTATTGTGAGTATCTTCTAGTCTATGGGCTGCTTTGTACATTCCTAATGATGAAGATTTTGATGAGACTACACATCTGTATTTAAATAACAGAAATATTTTAATTTTTTTGACGAGAGAATAGGCCTTTCCTCTTTTCTCCTAAGCAAAAGACATAGCTCTGAGTCTTCTCTCCTTCCTTTCCTCCCTTTCTACTTCTTTTCATCTTTCCTTTGCTCTTTCTTTCCTTTCCTCCTTTCTTTTTCTCTTCTCTTTCCTCTTGTCTTTCTCCCCTCTGCATTACTACTTTAACTCCTAGTTGTACGATCAGCAAAGAGGATATAACTTCAGAATAGGAAGTTCACTTCTGCATGTTTGCTGTCCTTTCCTGGCTTCTGGCTCCTTCCTCCTTTGTCAAGTCCTCCATTCCAGCTTTGAGGACAAGCTGCTTTCCTGCAGTGGCCTGGGGCTCCAGCCCTCATTCCTCACAGCTGGACGGGCAAGGAGCTGATGAAGGGCCTGGGCATGCTGCAGAAGACTTGTCCCCTAGGGGAGTGAGAGGTCCCCGGCAGGTACTCCAGGTGCTGCTGGCCCGAAGCATGGGGTCTGGTGCTTCAGTGTGGCTGTGTGAGGCTCCTGCTCAACTGGAAAGCACGCGGGCACCCAGGGTCCCCGGGGCCCTGACCCTGCAGTACGACTAGCCCAGGGCCCTCTGCTTTGCAGGCTCCGCATGCCTAGATGTTGCAGCCAGAGGAACTGGGAGGAGGAAATGGGTGTTGTGCTGGGTGAGAGTCAGAGTTAAGTCCCATCAGAGTTAGAACCCAGCACAGGGGAACTGTCAATCTAAGAGGCAAGCTGCCTTTAGCTCTCTGAGGTGTCCACACCCAGGTGCTCAGCTTGCCTTTGGGTTTGGAGTCCGAGGCCTAACTTGTTCCAGTGTGAGCCTTGAACCAAGTCTGGATTGATCACTTTATGTAGATAGATGTCCATTGTCTCATACACATCATTCTTTGTCACTGGTTCTAAAAGCGTGGTTTGCTAAGAACTGCTTAATAAGTATTTAACTAACAACTTCTGGCTATCTAGAGAGCCAAGTCTTCCTAAACATTTATCTTACTTTAAGACTAGAAAACAATTCCTGTTGGAAAATGTCCCCTTTCTAGGTATAGCATATGACATTATAGAATGAATACGCTAGGAAAGAAACCCAGATCTCTAACTTCAAAGCTTTGCACAACAAAGCAAGCCTCATAGAACTTGGAGAATAGTTATCATGGCAGAAATCTCTCTCGTTGCCATTTTCAGTGGTAAAATTCCTTCGGGAAGTTCTCTGTGTCTCAGACCCAAATTTCAATAGGAGCTTTAAGTAGCAAAGTTTGATTTAGAAAAGTAGATATGTAGAGTTCTGGGTTCTCTGGGGTCAAATAAAAGCATTCTATTTTATTTCTGAAGGTAAGTCAAAGGGGTGGATTTAATCTACAAAGCCCTTTTGTTCATGGTCTAAAATTCCTCAGCCATCTCAGCTCCCCTTCAAGTACTTTTCACAGCAATTGGATGCTGGGATCTCAGTGCTTATGAAGCAAATACCTGACCTCCAGGGAATATGAAATTTGGTCTTGAGGAAGATAATACCCCAAGCACCAATCATGCCCTATGTATTCACTCACGTTGGATTAAGCAAGTACAATTCTAACATCCAAACTCTCGCTTTCCAAAGTTTGAAATCCATGACTGAGTAGGTTGAAAAAGGTTTCACAAGAAATCACAAGCATAAAATAGTAGATTGGAGAATAGTGCCAAATAACTTACAGAGCAAAAACTACAGGTACCATATTATAAAACAAAGCATATCTTTTAAAAAAGAATGCATAGTAATCTAACAAAATGAAGGAGGTTGAATTTAAGAAAAACATTCTTAACAATGATTAATCATTTCTTTTTTTGCCTCGTGCTATGCCACAGCTCATATGAAGGTTAAGAAAGCCTATTAATTTAAACCTGGTGTTTTTTTTGTTTTTGTTTTTGTTTTTTTGGTTTTACGAGGTAGGGTCTCACTCTAGCCCAGGCTGACCTGGAATTCACTATGGAGTCTCAGGGTGGCCTCGAACTCAAAGCAATCCTACTACCTCTGCCTCCCGAGTGCTAAGATTAAAGGCGTGCTCCACCACACCCAGCCAAGAAAGCCTATTAATTGATATAAAAATTTATCTGGCCCCTAAAGATCCTTAAGAGCTGGTCTGAAGGACTGGGAGATACCTCAATATACTTGTCACCTAAGCATGAAGGCCTAGGAGGACCTGAGACTGACCGAGTTCAACTTTTCAGAACACACATAGAAACTCTGGGCATGGCCGCGCACGTCTTCAACCCCAGCCCATGAGGGCCAGTGACTGCAGAATCTCTGGGGCTCACGAACCAAAAACTGTGGCTCCAGGTTAAGGAACAGACCCCATCTGGAGGAAGTATCCAAGGAGCAACAGAGAAAGGCAGCTGAAATTCTCCTCTGGCTACCTCACCATGCCCATGGCATGTACACACATGTGCATACACCACACATAATATACGTATATTCTATACACACACACACACATACACACACACACACACACAGAGAGAGAGAGAGAGAGAGAGAGAGAGAGAGAGAGAGAGAGAGAGAACGCAGGACTGGCTCTGCTACAAATTTTGAAGCATCTTGGCTTTTTTACTCCTGGTTTTACAAACTTCTCTCAGCCCCTTTTCTTCTCTGTAGTTCAATTTATAATTCTAGACATTAATTGGGAACTACACATCTAGTTCACATGGCTTTATCCTAGTGAGAATTTTGACCTATGCACCCTCTCATCTTGGGTTAGCTTGTGGTACACAAAACATCACACACTCTGTGTTGTAAACCACAGCTTCATGAATTGTGGGTTGTGGGGCTGGGTAAATGGCTCTCAAGCCTGAGCACCCAAGTCGGATCCCCAGACTTCATGTCAAAAGCCAGAATTCATGGCAGGCTTCTGTAATCCCAGCACAATGATAGCTAAATGGGAAGCAGAACAGGAGAATCTCCAGGAAGCTCAGAAGCCTACCGTGAGGACAGCTATTAAGAACAACAGAACCAAGTGAGACCCTGTTCCAAACAGGGTAGATGTGGGCCTCCCCAAAAGTTGTCCTTGACCTCCAGACTGGCGCTTCCACTCACATGAACACACGTTTTATAATTTAAACATTATTGTTTAAATAATAAATTTTGAATCTGTGGGTTATGACTCATGTAACTGAATGTGGAGGTCATGAAAAACTTGACCAAAAATTAATTTAAAGTCAAGCATGTAATGAAGCTGAGGTTTCTTTTTTTTTTCTTTCTTTTTCTTTTTAGTTTTTTGAGGTAGGGTCTCACTCTGGTCCAGGCTGACCTGGAATGCACTATGGAGTCTCAGGGTGGCCTCAAACTCATGGCCATCCTCTTACCTCTGCCTCCTGAGTGCTGAGATTAAAGGCGTGCTTCACCACACCCAGCTCTTTTTTTATTTTTATTTATTTATTTTCTTTTGTCAGTGCCTGCCCATGTCGCATCACATGATTTCACCATAGCCTTGAGTTGGGGTGCAATACATGCACACTTTGCATGGCATACACCATGCAATGACAGCAAGCAGCACCTGAAACACCTCAGCTCAGATCTGTGGCTTCTTCATGTTACAAAGCATTGCAGTCCTTTTACTGTACATACAGAGTTTCCTGCCTTATTGGAACATTATGGCTTAATTGTGAAAAACAAAGACAGATGTTTCCCATCATAATCAAAGGGCATATCAAATTAGCATATCTTTGAATTGGACTGCATTGCAAAGTTTGGTTTTTGAAAACTGGTATTTGGGTTGCTGATTTGAGTTTTATTTTTTTAAAAATTTATGGAATGAAAGTTGGCTTGGGATGGGTGCAGAGTCTTCAGGTTCTGAACTGGCCCTGACCATGCCTCAGCCATTCTGCATGATGTATTCATGCCTAACAGCACTCACAGCTCAGAGTTACAAAATCAGAATGCTGATCAGCAATGAGGAATGTTGAAGATATTCTGTGATCCACAGATTTTATTAGGTTTGTTTTTATGAGGATGGGGGTGTTAAACCATTGGAGCATGGGCAATCCACCAGTGGCTACAAGCTACAACACTGAAGAATATGGCAATCCCCCCTCGACAAAACATCACTAGAGGGGGGGCTAGAGTGTCCTGAGCCCTCTCCCATCCATCATCCAATGTTAATAGGCCCAGTTTTGTGCAGGAATTTCACAGTTGTTATGAGTTCATGAGTATAATGGCCACATCATGACGGCATAACACAGCACTCTTCCCCATCCTCCAGCTTCAGTTCCTTCTGTCTCCTCTTCTGTGACATTCCCTGAGCTTAGAAGGGCTGACTATATACTTATTCACAACATTTTGAGCAAATATGCATCACTTTGTTAACCATGGCCTACTACAAAAGGGGCAACACTAAATTTACATGTATAGATACAAATATTTAGAAGAGTATTTGACAACATGTCTATTTTACAAAAGAACAGTAGTAGATGTTTCCCTAGGGCCTACGACCTCCCAAGCCATGTGCTTTTGACCAAGTTTATGGTACTAGGCATGAACTCCCTCCTCTGGAGCAGACCCCAAAGCCAATCAGAAAGCAGCCAGTTACCCCATGAGAGTTTTGTCACCATTGTACTAGTATGCACATCCTACCTGACAGGTTGGTTGTGGTTTGAATCAGCTGTTTCTCATAAATTCATGTGTTCTGAATGCTTGTTCCCCAGTCGGTAGAAATTTGGTGGAGCCCTGATAGATAAGGTGTGTTTTGGGGGCAGGCTTTGGGGTGTTATAGTCAGCTCCCCTTTGGCTCACTCTTCAGCTGCTGTTTTCCCATCTGCTGTGGCAAGGAAGTCATGTCCAGTTTTTGCTTATGCCATCCTTTCCCTGGATATCATGAAGCTTTCTCTGTAAGACAAAATGAATACATTCCTTCCATAAGCTGCTTCTGGTTGGGTATTTTGTCCCAGCCAACAGTAACGACAATACTTATAAAGCATGCATCGTCCACACCTGAGTAATACTGTTGATGACTTTTCTCCATTAGCAGCCGACATGGCATCTTTCAGCACTATGAAAGCTAAGCCAGCAAGTAGGAAGCTTCCAGCTCAGTTGCAGCTTACTCTACATCCTGCAACTGTAGCATGTGGTATCTTTAGCAACAGGATCTTACCATCTACTTTTGGTGGGCAACAAGGAGCAATGGCAAGATCTGGTAATTGTTTTGGGGGCCTCTATGGCTTCCCTGACCAACAACCCATGCCTGGCACTGGGACTTTGATTTCATAACCTATGGCTTCTGGGAATAGCTTTACCTGCCCATGTAGGGCTCATCTGTATACTCTCCCTCTCTTTTTTTAAACTCTATTTTTAATGAGCTTCCAAAAAAGCTTCTTCAGACATCTTTAGTTTTGATTCACCTTGCTTCTTAACTCTTCCTCTTCTTCCTTTATTCTTTAACAGGGTCTCACTAAGTTGGTCCAAAAGTGAGATCGAGCAATCTTCATGCTTTAGCCTCTGGAGGAGATGGCAAGAACATGCCACTATACCCACTTCTTGACTGCAATCTTAAGACAGCTTTAGTTACAGTTGAAAAGAAAGTCTTAGGCTGGTGTCAGTGACTGCTAGGATTTACATCATGGAAAAGAAATGTTCTCTCTGTGATCTGCTTCTCCAAAGACTAGCTGGAATGCTCAAAAGCGATATGTGTTAAGAGAAGTTGATATCATTGAGGGTCCAGAGCAAGGTACCAAAGTGATCAAAGGAGTGACGTATTCATTAAGATCAAGAGTCCTGGTGGTGCAGGCCACGTAACGGTGGCAAGGAGACATGCAGTACCAGATAAGAGTCCACAAATATTTGAAAGTGTTAACTCTACGAAAGCGAGTCCTTGTTTTGCTGCTTGGAGGTGACATAATGGGAATTAACAAAGTTAACACTCAAGACAGAACAATGCGTTCAGAAGATCAGAAAATACTTCTTACATAGAAAATGCAGATTTTGCAAACACACCAGTGAGAAGTGTTAGACTGATGGATAGCAAAAGCTAACCATGACCCGCGTACAGATCCCTGGATTTCACTGCCTTTCTTGACTCATTTGCCCACGATTTAATTCTTCTACATTATACCCAAGTTCTTTCACACTTTTGTGGGTCCCACCTATGACACTAGATGTATTCTCTGTCGCTTGGAAGTCTGCTGGAGGCTCAGTCCCCAGTGTGGTAGTGGGGGCAGAGGTGCTCTGGAATCTTTAAGAAGTGAGACCTAGTGGGGAATCACTGGAGGAGAGGGCCCTCCACAGGAGTTAAAGAACTTCTCACTAGACTCTGAGTCTGTTCTCTTGGGAGGGCTACGCATCACGCTGGCCCCCGTGCAGCAGGGCAGGCTTCCTGGATTGAAATGGGATCACATGCGCTCCTACTATTGTGTGTTTACAGCACACAAATGATTATGTAACTTGCTTTTTAAAGATTCAACATATGGGCTAAGGAGGTAGCTCAGCAATTGAAGATGCTTGCTTGAAAAAACTGCCAGCCTGGACTCGATTCCCTAGTACGCATGTAAAGCCAGATGCACAAAGTGATGCAAGTGTCTGGAGTATGTTTATAGTGGCAGGGGCCCCCAGTGTGTCCATATGCTCCCCCCCCCCCTCTCTCTCTCTCTCTCTCTCTCTCACACACATAAATAAAATAATTGTTTTTTGTTTTTCCAAGGTAGGGTCTCACTCTAGCCCAGGCTGACCTGGAATTCACTGTGCATTCTCAGGTTGGCCTCAAACTCACTGCGATCCTCCTACCTCTGCCTCCTGAGTGCTGGGATTAAAGGTGTCCACCACTACACCTGGTTTAAAATAATTTTTAAAAACCACAAAATGCAAAACACACATTTTGTTATGCATCTCTACCTTATTTTTTAAATCCACAATTTAACTGTTGCTCTGTTTCTCAGTTTTATTTATTGCTAACAACGTGGAAGACAGTCTCCCCTTCATGTTAGTTATCATGGAAACTTGCTCCCTAGATGTGTATGCTAATGTTAGTTTAAAGGCGGCACCTCTGAGCAGTAATGAGGACTAGGTAAGGCTGTGTGGGGGAGGGGTGCAGCATGAGGTCCACCAGATGCTGAGGAGATGATGGTTGCATGTTCTTGGGTTTTCCAGCTTGCAGAAATATAAGCCAAATAAACTTTTTTGCTTTACAAGCCACTTAGACTCAGTCATTGTGCAATAGCAGCAGAAAACAGATGGTGTCTGCCTATTCCCAGGAGGAGAGCAGAGATGTATCAGCAAGGCCACTCTGCAGCCACTGGCATTGGGTCTTTGGCTGGCTGGCTGGCAGCCTCTTCACCTTGGGGTCCACAGCAAGGTAGCTGGAGCTTTTCAGAAGATTATGGGTAAGGAACTGGGTGGGGTCTTTCCAAAACAAACTAACAATGGATTTTCCTTCTGTTTTCAGGTCAAATAGACACCTTCCTTCAAGGGTCGTGTTAATAATTTTCCTGAAAGGCTGAGGAAGTGCCCCAAGTATTCTGGAGTGTCACAGCATTAGGGGGAGGGAGCTGAAGGAGCTGGTCACAAGTCATCCATTCAGTCTCTGTAGTATGCTCCAGACAGAGAAAAGAGAGAGGATAGCAATGGCATGCCCTGGTGTCTCTCCAGCACAAACATCAGCCTGGATAATCTCCTCACGTACTTGAAGAAAACATAATTTACCACAAGTCTGTATGGATAGTTTGTAACCACGCCTTTGCCCCTTCTCACCTGGACTCAGATTCCCTTCCTAAAGAATAATGACTTTGGCTGAGCTGGGATCAAAGTGTACCAACCTCTGTCAGCCCAATTTCTATGACAAGGTCCTCTACATTGGTAGAGAATGCCTCAGGGTGAGGCATCGGGATGAATAGTACCACAGCAATGACTTCTGCTTTGATTTCAAATTGCCTCCACCTGAAAATGTTGTAGAAACCTGGGTTCGAGTCAGCGGAGAGGTTGGAGAACTCAGATGTGGTTTACCTGCGGGCCCAGAGGGTTCACACTCCAAGCTCTGGCCCCTGAGCTCTGGTGGCTCAGAGCTTTTGTAGGTAACACGAAGGACAGTTCGACATCTTCTTAAGTTGTTTCCATTACTGGTGGGTTCAAACTCTCAAGCTATGTGACTAAGGGCCATAGGTGGGACGTTTCTTAGCTGTCAGCCATTAAAGAAGCAGGGAAGCATGGGGTAGTCTGATGTGGCTGTGCTCGTGAGAGAACATGTAGTTGCAGAGAGGGTGAAGCTGCGCAAAGGACGGGGTAAGGGTGGAGGTGGAGGAAAGGCGGAGAGGAAGTGGGGGTGCTGCTCAGTGAGACAGCGCTGGGAGTGCAGGATGCCTTCGCTCACTCTTTGCCCTTCAACATACAAGCTAATACTCAGAAAGTGACTTGATAGCTTGATGTCACTGTGAAAAACAAGGAGAGAGCCTGGGGAGATAGCTCAGTGGGTGAAGTGTTTGCTTCACAATCTCCAGCACCCATGTGAGAAAGCCAGGCATGACAGAGAGCGCTGGCAAACCCAACGCTGACACAGTGGAGACAGGGGGATTGCCCAGAGTTCACTGGCCAGGTGGTCTAGCCTAAGTGGTGAGCTCCCGGCCACTGAGAGACCCTGTCTAAAGAAGAGGTGTACAGCATTCTTGAGGATCACAACTGAGGTTTCCCTGGTTGCACACATGCACACACACCTATACATACATGTGCCAACATACACACGCACAAGAAAAAATGAACAAAACTTGTAAAAAGATAATAAAATAGATTAAGAAGGAAACTCCAGTTCTGAGAAGTCAGGCTTGTATAACTGTAATATGAAATGCAAAAATTATGGAGCACAGAAAATACAAAATGTTCTCAATCACACAATTAACAAGAGTGGGCACTGAAGGGGTGGATCAGAAAATGAAATAAGGAATGAGGTCAGACAGAATAATATAGACATACAGTGAAGTAAAATATGGTGAGATGTGACACAATATAATACTCTATGACAGACCAGAAAAGTCTGTGCTTGGGCAAGAGAATAGTATTATATATCCTGTATACTATTGTATGCCCTGTACTGAGTAAACAGTCTGATTGTGCTGTTTCTTGAACGGCTGACAGCTAAGAAACGTCCCACCTATGGCCCTTAGTCACATAGCTTGAGAGTTTGAACCCACCAATAATGTAAAGAACTTAAGAAGATGTCGAACTGTCCTTCGTGTTACCTACAAAAGCTCTGAGCCACCAGAGCTCAGGGGCCAGAGCTTGGAGTGTGAACCCTCTGGGCCCGCAGGTAAACCACATCTGAGTTCTCCAACCTCTCCGCCAGACGCTTGGTTTCCCGCTGACTCGAACCCAGGTTTCTACAACATTTTCAGGTGGAGGCAATTTGAAATCAAAGCAGAAGTCATTGCTGTGGTACTATTCATCCCGATGCCTCACCCTGAGGCATTCTCTACCAATGTAGAGGACCTTGTCATAGAAATTGGGCTGACAGAGGTTGGTACACTTTGATCCCAGCTCAGCCAAAGTCATTATTTTTTAGGAAGGGAATCTGAGTCCTGGTGAGAATGGGCAAAGGCGTGGTTACAAACTATCCATACAGACTTGTGGTAAATTATGTTTTCTTCAAGGACCTGAGGAGATTATCTAGGCTCAGATTTGTGCTGGAGATACTTATAAAAACTGCTTCAAATCAATAAGAATACGCTAAATAATACAAAGCAACAGAAAATCATGATAGTGGAAATATACATGGCCAGAAACTATGTGAAAAGGTAAGTTCTTTCTTTAAAGGATTTTATTTATTTATTTGAGAGAGAGAAAGAGGCAGGGAGAGAGGGAGAATATGGGCATACCCGAGCCACTAGCCACTGCAAACGAACTCCAGACGCATGTACCACCTTATGCATTTGGCTTACGTGGGTACTGGGGAATTGAACTTGGGTTCCTAGGCTTTGCAAGCGAATGCCTTAACCACTAAGCCATCTCTCCAGCCCCAGGTAAGTTCTTTTAATCTAAGGAGGAAAGCAAGCTAAACCAATGTGAATCTATTTTTCTCCTAACTAAGGAAAAAGCTGAAAATGCCAACAAAATTCAGTGCCAGCATAATGAAGTTTGGAGTAAAGAACATGTTTTCACTTTCATCTGCAGCCGACAGAGATCATAACCGGTGTGACCTCTGCCAGTGATGTAGCAGCCTGTAGGCAATATCCATCTCTTTCATCAAGTCACCCATAGACTCTGAGGAGCCCAAGTGATTATTTTCCATCTTGTAAGGCCAGGTGCAGCCCGGGGGGGGGGAGGGGGGGAAGAAGGCAGTTCACTGCCTGAGCATAGAAAGTAACTTTCATAGGGATTGACCACAAGTCCCTTCTCCCTCTGTCCCATGGCTGGGAACTTGGCAGGGATGGGGGTTGGGGTGGGAATGTCCAATCTTTCTAGTGTTCTGATGTAATCCCTCTCCTGAGATCCTTCAGCTTCTTTGTTTAGCTAACCTTAATTCAGATTCTGCATTTCAAAGGCACGAGACATTTATCTATATCTTGGTGTTCTAATGTCTCCAGACCCTAAAGAACACGAGGCATGCGCTGAGTCACATTGCCTATTAGTGAATTTCCACTCTGGACAAAGGCATCTACATGGGGGAGGGGAGGGATGCCTCTTATTTGTTAAGCCTGTAAACTTAAGTCTAATGTGAGGAAATTATATATACTGAAAATGAGCCATTATGGTATTCTTATTTCCTATAGCACTGTAATGCTTTGAACGCTTAACCGTTTGACCTACCGTCTGCAAGGAACCTTTCTTGGCAGTACACATAGGCAGGACTATGACATAACATTATTTGCAATACCTACCAAAACCTGGAAATAACTATAGCTACCAAATATAGTTAGTGTATGAAAGTGAGTTATAAAACAATATAACATTAGCACTGTTTTGTTTTTAAAAATAAAATAGGGCTGGAGAGATGGCTTAGTAAGCACTTGCCTGTGAAGCCTAAGGACTCTGGTTTGAGGCTTGATTCCCCAGGACCCATGTTAGCTAGATGCACAAGGGGGCGCACGGGTCTGGAGTTCATTTGCAGTGGTTGGAAGCCGTGGTGCCTCTTTCTCTCTGTCACTCTCAAATAAATAAATAAAAATGAACCAAAAAATATTTAAAATTAAAAAAAAAATAAAATATATGTAGGGCTTATAAATGAACATTTATCTATGTAAGGCATGTTGGGGATGTGCGTGTGTTTCTGTGAGATTGTGAGGGGTTATGGGAAGTTTGGGTTGCGTGATATATGTGTGTGAGAGATCTGTGGGGTGTTTTAGTGTGTGATGCGTAGTGAACAGTACATGTGTGGCATCTGTAGTATATGATGCTTGTGGGGTGTGCATAGTAAGTGCATGATCGTGAGACGTGTGATTGTGAGGTACCTGTGAGGTTTGTGTGATGAGTGTTGTGTTGTGAGCAGTATGGATGTGATGTATATGTGTGTGTCTGTCTGTGGGGGGGTGGATGTAAGGCTTGTGGGTATGTAGTGTGTGTGATATAAGCAACTGTGTGAAGTTTGTGATGTGTGTGGTATGAGCAGTACCTGTGTGGTGCATGTAGTGTTCATGTGTCTGTGAGGTTTGGGGGAGGTTAGATAGCATGTGTGTGGTGTCTGTCTGTGAGGTATGTGTGTATATATACATATGTATGTGTGAGGTTCGTGGGTGAGAGCTGTTTGAGGGGTGAAGTAAGTGCATGGGGGGGGTGAGGGGGTGCTGTGCAGGCGGCAGCAGGGAGAAGGACTCTACTGCTTTCGCTGCCCCCAGTCTCTGAGTTCCCATCGTGCACCTGGCGCCACTGCTGGGGTCCGGGTGATGTTTCTCCTCTCATGCTGGCCCTTCAGGGAGGAAGTGGTGCAATGTCTATCCTAAGCCCGACACAAGAGACCTTTCTCTTAGGAATCTCCTTTGAGGTCCGTCAGAGATGTTCCCAGTGAAGGGAGGGATTGTCAGAGGAGTTTGTGACATAAAGGCTTTGTGCTGGATGCCGTTGTGAGACGGAGTGCTGGCAACACGCGTCGGGTATTAAATGTCACGCCGAAGGAGCCCTCCACACCTCCAAGAAGGTTAAACCAACAGGTGAGAAAGGGCAATGTTTCTCTATTCAGAATTTGCCAGGAGGAAAGAGGCTGCACCAGTGGCTCAGTGTTCCAGTGAAAGGGGCACCTGGCAGTGGACAGGAGGACCCCAGGGCAGCAGGGAACACAGGCTTATGCCTCTTGCCTTAATGGTTTGTATCTGTACAATCTTTTAAGGAACAATAACCATTAAAAGGGATACAGGTGGGATTTTTCTTTATTTTTCTATAATTACCCATCTTCAGTAACAAATTGTGTTTGTTTTCAGGGCACAAAATGGAACTTAAAATATAACATTTTTGTGGCAATATAAACATTTATTAAGGCAGTATTTATTATAGGGTAAAGATACAAATGCTGAAAAGACAGGCTTAACAAAATACATTATCGATTTGCAGATACTAAAAACAAAACTGTAAAAATATTCAATAACCTCAGAAAATTGTCACCGTCTGTTAAGAGGAACACCACAGGCAGCAAACAGCGCAGTATACAAAGGCACTCTGCTGTGAGCATGTGCAAGTCTCACAGCTTTAAAGGAAGACCCCTGCTTCCAGCTGGGAGTCTCTCGGGCCCAAGAAGCCAGCGGCTGTGAACCGCCAGGGCCGCCCACCTGGGAGCATGCGGGCATGCGTGTGTAACGGGGATGGCTAAATGTGACTTGCGGTCCAAAGATTCGTGTCTCCAGAATGGTGTTGTTCAGAAAGGGGGGAGACTCCTTTACAGATGATCGGGGGCCCTGCCTTAAGAAGAGATTTATGCACGACTCCAGGGACTCCATGAGATCTGCAACAATGAGTTCTTATAACAGAGCACGCACACTTGGCTCCAAAGTCCTGTAGCTCACACCAGGCTTGTCACGTGAGCTCTTCTGCACATGCGTCACTGATATAATCTGCCTTGAGGGCCTCTCACTGAGCAGAAGCCAATGATAGCTTTTTTTTCTTTCTTTCTTTGGCTTGTGTGTGTGTGTGTGTGTGTGTGTGTCTGTGCACATGCCCCACGTGCTCACCTATGCCAAGATGCTCACCTGTGTGGCCAAAGCAGAACACTAGGTGTGCCACTCCACTGCTCTTCCACCTTTTCTTATTTGGAGCTGGAGTCTCTTGCTAAGACTAAAGCTTGCTATTTTTCATGAGCCCAGGTAATTCCTTGAGGAAACGCATTGAACTGCTGAGCCACCTCTCCAGCTCAATGTTGGGCTTTTGAATGGAACAGCCTGTGAGTCAAATAAACTTCTTTTCATTTAAAGTATTCAGCCTCTGGTATTTTGTTATAGTGACAGAAAGCAGAATTCATCTACTGAATCAATTTGCTTTACTATTACTGGAGCCAATATATTACAGATAGCTAACCTTGACACACTGTGACCTTAGAACCTCATGAAGTTGGCAGATTACCTAAATCACTACTTGCTCTGGTATCTTGTAATTATGGTTAATTACTTCTAATTTACAAGTTTACATAAGGAACATTTCAGTTAATAGTGCTGTAGCACCCAAAATAAAATAAATGTAAGATTTCAAAAATTAAGTACTGTAAGGCTTAGTGATAGCCCAGCTGTAATTTTAGCATTCGGGAAGCAGAGAAAGAAGGACCAGCCTCATTTAAAGAGTGAGTTCAAGTCACCCTTGGCTAGAGTGAGAACCTGCCTCAAAAAACAAAATATAAAATGTATGTGCTCTGGTTGTGTGTAATGGTGAACATATGTATCTCAGATACATATGAGGCTGAAACAGGAGGACTGCTTCAGTCCAGGGGTTCAAGGCCAACATGGGTAACATAGTGAGACTCTTCTAAAAACAAGCACTTACACCAATCATTATGGAAATGAACATTGCTTCTCTGGTGATAGACAATTCTATCTACAATACATAGATCCATGATGTAATGACGTATTTATGACACAAAGACAGTCACAACGAGTCACAAATATTTGGAATAAAAGAATTCTAGTGTCTGATCACACAGAGTTTTTATTCCTTAGAAATGATGGCATCCTTTCTTTTTTTTTTAAATTCTCAGTGCCATGGAAGAACATATTTTTTTTGTTCATTTTTATTTATTTATTTGAGAGTGACAGAGAGAGAGAAAGAGGCAAATAGAGAGAGAGAATGGGAACGCCGGGGCTTCCAGCCACTGCAAACGAACTCCAGCCGCATGAGCCTCTTTATGCAACTGGCTAATGTGGGTCCTGGAGAATCGAGCCTCGAACTGAGGTCCTTAGGCTTCACAGGCAAGCACTTAACCGCTAAGCCATCTCTCCAGCCCTCCTTTCTTTTTGATATTTGAGAAAGAGAAAAATGAAAAATATTGACTAGGCCAGGTGTAGCGGTGCACACCTTTAATTCCAGCAGTAGGGGAGGCAAAGTCAAAGGCAGGAGGATCACCATGAGTTCAAGGCCACCCTGAGACTGCATAGTGAATTCCAGGTTGGCCTGGGCTAAAGGGAGACTATACCTTGAAAAGCCAAAAAAAAAAAAAAAAAGACTAGATAACTATAATGATTATAAAATCACTGTAGTGTTCAAAGAACTTGTGATTTCCACACCAAATGTACAAATCATGGAAGATTTCCAACCTCAGAATACAAAGTAAAAGTCTAATCAAGATGAAAATTAGTGACTTTCGAGATCCTGACCAACAGGCTGAGTTTGCAGGGCAAAGTGGCTCCACTGCACCTGGAAGCCAGCGTCCCTGGTGGCCATCTTCAGCTGACCTGAGGCAGATGCCACAGAACCAGCGAGCCCCAGGACCCTGGAGTGAGAACTTGGGGGGTTTTCTAGGTGCTGCCTGTAGACTCCTGTAACTTAACAACTGGAGAATCCAGGTTGGTGGCAGCACATACGTTCACAAATTCCAGAAGGTTCTCACAGAGATGCTTGGGAGGCAGAAAGTGAGACTGTTAGTGACACTGGGCTTTGAGTAGTGGCTGAGAGTGACTGTCCTTCATGCATTTATAATCAGTCAACAGACTGGGAAGGAGGAAATTAAAGTTTCTTCAGAGATGACTTGACTATGTAACAAATCCCAAAGATTTGACCAAAAAAAAACCGTTCTCTTGGAATAAATGATCACAACCAGGTTGCAAGATGTGAGGTCAGTAAACAGTGCTATTGAACTTCAACATATGGACATACAGATCTTTAGATGAGCTAGAGCTGTGTAAGGAGCCCTAGAGATTGCCAGGGAGAGAGTCTGAGGAGCGATGAAGGGCAAGTTCAGCATTGCGTTCCAGCGCAGGCAGCTTGTGCGGCTGGGAAGGCTCCTTATTGCCAAGATCTTGTTTTCGTCAGTCAGTGTGATCTGTAGATTCAGCGGAATCTAATCAAACTAGCTGCAAGGATTTTTGTTTGCTTTTGTTTTTGTGGATACCAGCAAACTGTTGTAACGTTTGTGTTAAAGGAACAAAATAGCATAATGCCAAAGGGCGTGCAGAAAGGTTAAAGGGAGCCTTCCAGTTAAGAAGGCGGAATAGGAACCTCAATGAAGAAACCTCGGGCGCAAGGGGGGTGGATGGAGAAAGAGGCAAGGTAAACACACAATTATGCCCCATTTCCAAAAAAAAACGTCCAAGTGTGTCAGGATCTTATTAGGCCAGGTAAGTTCCCCACACACATACCCCCACCCCGCAGGGAACCAGGAGGGAGCTACCGCAAGGATGGCCTGAACCATCGGCTTCTGGGACCTGGGACCAACCTGAGCCAGCGAGAGCGGGGGGAGCGCCCGCAAAGGGAGTCTCCCCACTCACACTGGTCCTGCAAAACCAGAAGAACCCGAAGGGGAAGACGACAGGGACCAGCTGAGATGATCAGGTGAAGGACACCTCCTCATATCTTCTGCAACTTCCCTCACACCAGCACCAAGTGCCTCCCAGGGCACCAGAGAAACCAGCCACCCTCCCCTACACAGCGTCCAGAGCAGCTGATGGGAAGGGCCGGCCTAACCAGGCAAGACAAACCAGAGGGTACCAAGTGGGGCCCAACTTCACGACTCAACGTAGGTGAGATAGAAACTCACCCTCAAAAGGTAAGTAGCCGCTCTGCGTAGTTTACACTGGGACAGTATAGACCCCAAAGCTGCATATATTAAAGGTCTGAGCTAGATACGCACATTGCACCTTCCATCCCAAGGAGGGAAAGAATTCAAAGCCCAGCCCACTAAAGCAGAAATACTTACTTGTTAGATCTGATGTATGTTTAGTAAACTTTGCCATTTTAAATTATTTGTGTGTTAGGGTTTTTTTTTTGTTGTTGTTGTTAGTTTTGATATGTCTTACTTTTTAGTGACTTTTGTTGTTGCTGTTGTTTGTTTTGAGGCAAGGTCACACTGTGACCCAGGCTAACCTGGAACTCACTGCAGCCCAGGCCAGATTCCAGAGCACCTCTACCTTAGTCTCCCAAGTGGCTGCATTAAAGGCATGAGCCACTACACCTGGCACAGGGCCTTTTTGTTTGTTTGTTTGTTTGTTTGTTTGTTTGTTTTAATCTCCACCCACAAAATGTATTCCATGATGGATGTGTTTGTATATTGCTCAGTTGAATTTTAGGTTTGCTCTGTATCTTTCCCCACCCAGACTACTATTGGAATCTCTCTACTGCTCTTTGCACACACAACCAGATACTTTCCCTCCTTTGCCAACCTTGTTTCACATCCTTTCCTCCTTACCCACTCCCCTTCATTCTCCTGAACTAAAACCTCCCACAGCTCCAACAAACTCTAAAATCTGTGGGACCTAACGGTATCCCAATGTCTCTCTCCCAGCTGCTTCCGTGACCTCCATCTTTCTCAAAGTTAATACTGATCCTCATCCTAACTCACCTTAACACTGCTCGCACTTCTAAGTAGTCAAAACCCTAGCGTACTTCATACCAGCCTTGCTCATGTCCCCACCGGCAATCACTGAAGTCAAAAGAAACATTGTTGCTAACTCTGTCCTAGGACATTCACACAGCAGGCATAGCCCCCAGCTTGGCTCACGCCTTCTGTTACTCTTGCAGTAATGTAGAGGCCACATCTGGCGCTTTGAGCTCATACCCTGAAGATACAACTTCTGATCTACACATCTAAGAATACAGCTGAAAACAGAAAATCCAAGTAATGAAATAACCCTAGATGTGAAACTCTAAACACAGTAATACAAGAAACACAAAAAAAAATGCTGGGAGTGGTGGCACACGCCTTTAATCCCACCACTCGGGAGGCAGAGATAGGTGGATCGCCATGAGTTCAAGGCCACCCTGAGACTACATAATGAATTCCAGGTCAGCCTGGGCTAGAGTGAGACCCTACCTCGGAAAGCCAACAGCAACAAAATAAGAGAAAAAGAGAAACACAATTCTTCCAAAAATTATAAATCCAACAACAATGATCTACAGTGAGACTAAATTAGATGAAATGCCAGAGAATTCAAAAGAATGATTATAAGTATACTAAAAATATAAGAAAGTTCCAAGATAAAAACAGGCTAAAGGAAACCATGACCACTCAACCAACTCCACAGAAAATGCTTAAAGGGATCCGTCAGACTGACAATAAGGAAAAGCATATACATGAGACCACAGGAAAGAATTAACCAGGCTTGAATAATCATTAACCAAGAGATTAACAGTAAAACGGAAAATACTACAAAGTCAAAAAGATTGAAAAAAATGTACACTTTTTAAATAATAACTCTGACTATCAACAGTCTCAATGCCCCAACCAATAGACTCAGACTAGCAGAGTAGATTAAAAGTCAGGATATGCTTATGGCCTCCAAGAAACTCACTGATCCATAAAAGATAGACATTCACTTAGGATGAAAGGATGGAAAATGGTATTTCAAGCATATGGTCCTAGGAAACAAGCAGGTGTTGCTATGCTAATATATGACAGGATAGACTTCAAACCAACATTAGTCAGAAAAGGAAAGAAAGCACACTTTATACTGACTAAGGGAATGAACCAACAAGAGGACATTGTAATTCTAAACGTACATGCACCAAACATGGGTGCACCCAATTTCATTAAAGCAACACTACTAATTCTAAAGTCACAGTTTAATATATGCATATTAATGGGCGACTTCAAGACCCAACACTGAGAGGTCATCTGGCAAAAATAAAAAGAAAGAAAGGAAGAGGCATCTAGATTAAATAACATCATTGAACAAGTAGACCTAATAGACAGCTACAGAACATTCCATCCAAATGCTATAGAATATACATTCTTTTCTTTTTAAACATTTTTAATCATTTTATTTAGTTAGTTATTTATTAGACACAGAGGAATAGAGGGAGCGAGAGAGGGAATAAGTGCACCAGGGCCTCTAGCCACTGCAAACGAACTCCAGACGCATGCCCCACAATGTGCATCTGGCTAACATGGGACTTGGAGAATTGAACTTGGGTTCTGGCTTTCCAGCAAGCACCTTAACCACTAAGCCATCTCTCCAGTCCCAAATATACATTTGTTTCAGAAGCACATGGAACATTATCTAAAATAGGCCATTAGGACATTGTTAGGACAAAAAGTAAATTATAATAAGTTCAGGAAAATTGAAATAATTCCCTGTACTCTCTCTGATCACAGTGGAATAAAACTATAAATCAATAGCAAGAAAGACTATAAAACATACATAAACTTATGGAAATTAAACAGCATACTATTAAATAAAATTAAGAAGGATATCAAAAAATTTCTAGAATATGAGACCCACTCAGTGGAAGGGAATTCATGCCTGGTACTGAGAACCAAGTCAGCAGCCTATGGCTTAGAAGGCCATAGGCCCTAGAGGCAAGATTCCACTGTTCTTTAGTTAATGGAAGGGGGTTTATTCATCAAAAAGTGTTCTAAATGTCTTTGTTTATCTCTGTTTATCCATGCCACTCTCACAGTTTGCTAGAGAATTTGCTTTTTACAGATGGCAGTGAACACCTAGGAGAACCAAGCTCCATCAGCACGACAAGAAAGCTGACTTTCTATCCTGAGAGGAGTCATCTCTATCACTTCTGCCAGGGCCAAGAAAGCTTTACAGAGGAAGTGGTGAGTTAAGTATCAGTGCTATTCTCAGTGCTAGCTTCAGAACCTCCTCCAGGGAGATGGCTGTAGGCACTGAGGAGACTCAAAACTCATCAAAGCAGAAAATCAGGGGCTGGGCTGGATAGATGTCATAGTAGTTAAGGCCTTTGCCTACAGAGCCAAAGGATCTCACTTCAATTCTCCAGTACCCACATAAGCCAGATGCACAAGGTGGCGTATGCATCCAGTTTGTTTGCAGTGGCTAGAGGCCCTGGTGCACCCATTCTCTCTCTCTTCTGTCTGCCTCACTCTCTTTCAGATAAATAAACAAATAAAATAAAATATTATAATAAAATTTAAAAAAAGAAAATCAGAGGCTACCAAGAGCTCAACACACCCTTCTAGACTCAGGGAACATTGGCAAGGAGGGTAAGACCTACAGGATAAGAAGGTATACTCTGAGGCCTTATCCCCTTATTCCCACTATAGAGGCCGGCTGGTACATTCATAACCCCAAAGAGATTAGAGATATCTTCACTGAGGAGAGCCATCAGTCAATAGGGGTGTAGGAGAAGAGATACAAGAGTTTAACTCAATCAGAATATGAGCAATTTTCCCATATATTAAAGTTCTCAATAAAATAAATAAATAAAAATTTCTAGAATCAGGGCTGGAGAGATGACTTAGAAGTTAAGGTGCTTGCCTACAAAGCCTAACGACCTGGGTTTGATTCCCTAGTGCCCAAATAAAACCAGATGCACAAAGTGGCGCATGCATCTGGAGTTTGTTTGCATGTACCTGGAGACCCCAGCATGCCCATTCTCTCTCTTATTGTGCCTATCTCTCTCTCTGCTTGCAAATAAATAAATAAAATATTTTAAAATTTTTCTAGGGCTGGATAAATGGCTTACTGGTTAAGGCACTTTCCTGCAAAGCCAAAGGACCACGGTTCGATTATCCAGGACCCACATAAGCTCAATGCACAGGGTGGCATATGCATCTGGAGTTCGTTTGCAGCAGCTGGTGGCCCTGGTGTGTGCATCCTCTCTGACTCTCTCTCAAATAAATTAAATAAATAAAAGTATTAAACATTTTTCTAAAATCAAATAGTAATGAAAGAACAACATACCAAAACCTATGGGATACAATGAAGGCAGTCCTGTCAGGGAAATTTATAGCTTGAAGTGCTAATAATAAGAAATTAGGGGCCAGGTGTGGTTGTGCACACCTTTAATCCCATAGAGGATCTGGGAGGCAGAGGTAGGAGGATTGCTGTGAGTTTACGGCCACCCTGAGACTACATAGTGAATTCCAGCTAAGCCTGGGCTAGAGTGAAAAACCCTACCTCGAAAAACCAAAAAAAAAAAAAAAAAAAAAAAAAAAGGACATAAATAATTAACTTAATGCTATACCTTAAGGCCTTGGAAAAAGAAGAGTAAGCCAAACCAAAAATCAGAATATAATAACAATAATAATAAAGATAAGGGCAGAAATTAATGAAATAAAACTAAAAAATACAAAAAAGCAATTAAAAATTAGTTCTTTGAAAAGATAAGCAAGATCATTAAGCCCTTAGTGAAACTAGAGACCCATAGTAATATAATTAGATATGGGCTGAAGAGATGGCTGAGTAGTTAAGGTGCTTGCCTGCAAAGCCCAAGGACCCAGGTTTGGTTCCCTAGAACCCACGAAAGCCAGATGCACAAGGTGACACATGTGCACAAGGTTGCTCATGCACACAAGATGGTGCATGTGTCTGGAGTTTGATTGCAATTGCTAGAGGCCCTGGCATGCCAATTCTCTCTCTCTCTCTTTCTCATAAATAAAATAAATTTAGAAAATAAAATTAGAGATGAAAAGGGCACCATTACAAAATATACGAATGGATGGAGAAATGGTTTAGTGATTGTGGCATGTCAGGTTCACATTGCTGGTAGAAATCAACCAACCAAGAGCAGCTTGTGGGAAAAAAAGAGGCTTATTTTGGCTTACAGGCTTGAGGGGAAGCTCCACGATGGCAGGGAAAAACAATGGCATGAGCAGAGGATGGACATCACCCCCTGGCCGACATAAGGTGGACCACAGCAACAGGAAGGTGTGCCAAACACTGGCAAGGGGAAACTGGCTATAAAGCCCATAAGCCCACCCCCAACAATACACTCCCCCCAGGAGGCACTAATTCCCAAATATCCATCAGCTGGGAACCTAGCATTCAGAACACCTAAGTTTATGGGGGACACCTGCATCAAACAACCACATTCCGCCCCTGGCCCCCATAAACTGATATCCATACATGATGTAAAATACAATGCATTCAGTCTGACATTAAAAGTCCCCATAGTTTTTATCAATCCCAATGATGTTCATACATCCCATAGTCCAAGATCTTTTAACTGAGCCATAATACCAAAAAATAACCTCAAAAAACCCATTATGACACAGAATAAATATTCACACTGCAATAGATGGCATTGGGCATAGCAAAGAAACATTCAACCAATACAAGATTTAAAACAACCAGGGCAAACATCAAACTCTGTAGCTTCAAGTCCAGCAATTCTAGCCAGTGACAAATCTTCAAGTCCAATAATTCTAACCAACAACAAGTCTCTGGCATTCCAATTCCACCCCTCCAGCTAGGCTACTCACAGTCCTGGAAAACTTCATCGGGGCTGGCAGCTCCTTGGCAGCCATCTCATGGTCCCGGCATCTCCACTGGGTCTCCACTGCAATCCACAGTTCATCCACATGGCCCCATGGGGTCTCTATGCAGGCAACCAGCAAACCCACTTCACACTGCCCATGGCCATTTCCAAAACACAAGACCATATTGCAAACTCAATGACCCTCTTTCCAGCATTTCTTATACTCCACGATACCAGATAGGGAGCCAATTTATTAATCCAGGCGGGAATAAAGCAGACTTTGAAGAACAAGACACTCCTGGAGCACTCAGGCCCTTTCAAAAGAGTCTACTTTCTTCTTGTTGCCCTAGCACAGGTCAGCTAGCCCAGTCTCAAAGGTTGTAATCTTTCAGTTGCAGCTGAATGGGCAACAATTCACCCAAAGATTTTTCTTTCTGTGCCATATCCCTCTGCACACACCAGTTCATTTCTACGCAAAGCAACCCTGCACAACTTCTCAGGACACGGGCACAAGAGCAAGCTTCTCACACAAACTGCTAGCCCAGTCCAAGCAAAGCTCTTTCTCGCCATCATAAGCCAAACCTCACAGTCCATAGTTCTTACTGCCTTCAGGTCTTTCAGCTCTGACCAGGATAGACCATCAAGCTGTACTTACAGCACTGCAAGGCATCTCTTAGGCCAAGGTTTCAACTCCTCCCACATTCCTCTTGAAAATCAGCTCCAAAAGGCCAAAGCCACACAGTCGGGTGTCTAGCAGCAATCCCACTCCATGGTACCACTTTACTGTTGCAGTCAGGTTCACATTGCTGGTAGAAATCACCCAACCAATACAAGCTTCTGGGAAAAAGAGATTTATTTTGGCTTACAGGCTTGAGGGGAAGCTCCTTGATGGCAGGGAAAAACAATGGCATGAGCAGAGGGTGGACATCACCCCCTGGCCAACATAAGGTGGACCACAGCAACAGGAAGGTGTGCCAAACACTGGCAAGGGGAAACTGGCTATAAAGCCCATAAGCCCACCCCCAACAATACACTCTCTCCAGGAGGCACTAATTCCCAAATATCCATCAGCTGGGAACCTAGCATTCAGAACACCTAAGTTTATGAGGGACACCTGCATCAAACCACCACATGGCACTTGCATGAAAAGCCAAAGGACCAAGGTTTGATTCCCCAGAACCCATGTAAGCCAGATGCACAAGGTGGCACATACATCTGGAGTTTGTTTTCTGTGGCTGGAGGCCTTAGCGCACCTGTTCTCTGTATCTGCCTCTCTCTCTCTCAAGTTAAGTAAATAAGTAAAATAAAAAAGATACCAATGAAATTCAGAAGATAAGGACATTCCTGAAAAACATATACTCCATTAAGTTGAAAAATCTAAAATAAGTGGACAAATTTCTAGACATACATGACTTGCTCAAATTATACCAATAACCAAGATGAAGTAAACCATTTAAGCAGACCTATAACAAGCAACAAGATCAAAGCAGTGGTCAAGAAAAATCTCCCAACTCTGTCCTTCAAAGAGAAACACCAATGCTTGTCAAGCTATTACATAAAATAGGAAAGGAAGTTACACTATCAAATTCCTTCTATGGAATCAGTATTACACTGATATCAAAACCAGATATAAACACATCAAATAAAATTACAGACCAATCTACCTCATGAACTTAAGTGCAAATATTCTCAGTGAAAACTGGCAAGCAGCATACAAGGAAACATCAAAGCGATCATTCACCCTAATCAAGTGGCCTTTATTTCAGAGATGCAGGGATGGTTCAACATTTGCAAATCAATAAAGGTAATACACCATATAAATGAACTCAAGGACAAAAATCACATAATCATTTCAATAGACAAGGAAAAGGCATTTGATAAAATCCAACATCTGTTTATGAGAAAAGTCCTGAAGAAACTGTGAATACATAAAACATATCTTAACATAATATATCTTTTATACATGCAACAAACCAGTACACAAAATTATACTAGATGAGGAAAGACTCAGAGTATTTCTACTAAAATCAGGAACAAAACAAGGGTGTCTACTTTCTCCACTGTTATTCAATAAAGCAGTGGAAGTCTTAGCTACAACCATCAAAAATGGTTTACTTCATCTTGGTTATTGGTATAATTTGAGCAAGTCATGTATGTCTAGAAATTTGTCCACTTATTTTAGATTTTTCAACTTAATGGAGTATATGTTTTTCAGGAATGTCCTTATCTTCTGAATTTCATTGGTATCTTTTTTATTTTACTTATTTACTTAACTTGAGAGAGAGAGAGGCAGATACAGAGAACAGGTGCACTAAGGCCTCCAGCCACATAAAAGATATACAAATAGGAAAGCAAGAGGTCAAATTATCATTATTTGCAGAGGACATGATTTTATATTAAAGGACCCTAAAACTCTGCCAGAAAACTGTTAGAGCTGATATATGCGTTCAGCAGAGTAGCAGGATACAAAACTAACACAAAATCAATCACCTTCCTAATATGCCAATATCAGCCATGCTGAGGATGAAATCAAGAAGACACTACCATCTACAACTGCCTCAAAATGATAAAATAATAATAAAATACCTTGAAATAAATCTAACCAAGGAAGTGAAAGATGTCTACAATGAAAATGTTAAAACACTCAAGAGAGAAATTGAAGAAGACACTAGGAAATAGAAAGAAATCCACGTTCGTGGATTGGAAGAATCAATATTGTGAAAATTTCTGTCTTATCAAAGGCAACTGACAGACTTAGTGCCATCCCCATCAAAATTCCAATGTCTTTTTTCACTGAAACAGTAAAAAAAAACACTGAAATTCATTTGAAAGCGTGCGCGCGCGCGCACACACACACACACACACACACACAACTCTGATAGCCAAAACCATCCTGAGTAACAAAAATAAGATTGGTGGTATCATCATACCTAATGTTTTTTTTGGGGGGGTAGTGAAGCAAGCTCAACAGACTGGCCGTGTTTTTATTGAGAGAGCAAAAGTGAAAGAGACAGACAGGGAGAGAATTGGTGTGCCAGGACCTCTAGCCACTGTAATCGAACTCCAGACATGTGTACCACTTAGTACACATGTGCAACCTTGTACACTTGTGTCACCTTGCATCTGGCTTTCGTAGGACCTGGAGAGTCAAACATGTGTCCTTAGGCTTTTCAGGCAAGTGACTTAACTGCTAAGCCATCTCTCCAGTCCCACTATACATGATTTTAAGGTATGTTACAGAGCCATAGTAATAACAACAACAAAAACAGCATGGTACTGGCACAAAAACAAATATATAGATTAATGGAACTGAATAGAGGACACAGATATATACCCAGGCAGCTATACCCATCTGATTTTTGACCAAAAAAAAATATATATATATCTATGTAGAAGAATGAAAATAGAGCCTTATCTCTCTTCATATACAAGAATCAAGTCCAAATGGATCAAAGACCTTAAAGTCAGACCTGAAACTCTGAAATTGCTAGAGAAAAAAAGTAGGGGAAACACTTCAACATATAAGACTTTCTGAATAGAACCCTCCAGTTGCTCAGGAAATAAAACCACTAAACAACCACTGGGACCTCATGGAATTACAGAGCTTTTGTACAGCAAAGGACACTGTGAAGAGAGCAAAGAGTCAGCCTACAGAATGGGAGAAAATCTTTGCCAGCTACACATCCGACAGAGCATTAATATCTAGGATACACAAATAACTAAAAAAAAGCCCTAAATAATAAATCAACTCAATCTAAAAATGGGCTATACAGATGAATCGAGAGTTCTCAAAAGAAGAAATACAAATTGCCAGTGGGTATTATTTTAATATTCAGCATCTTTAGCCATTGGAGAAATGCAAATTAAAAGTATTTTGAGATTCCATCTCACTCCTGTCAGAATGGTTGTCAAAAGAAGTCGAATGACAATACATGCTAGAGATGTTGTAGAAAAAGAGGTACCCTTCTATAGCCTTTATGAAATTAAGTGTGGGGGTTCCCAAGACAGTTAAAAATAGATGTATCATATGAACCTCTCAGCTATACCACCCCAAGGCATATATTGTGAGAGGGAAATGAGAGATGAATAAGCGAAGCCTTAAATAATTTCTGCTGCTTATGTCACACAACTCCCTGTAGCAGCTGCCACAGAGCTGGACTTACTCAGGTGTGCAGAGTTCATGCCCAGCCTCTTCTGGATGCTACACCCAGGGATGTTGGCTTCTTATTCAGCCCTATTCCAATAATAAAAAGCCCCACTGGAGCCCACAAGGGGCTTCTATCTTCTTTCTGGCTCCTGAGCTATTCACCTCTCAGAACCTGAGGTTTTAGCCACCAGTAAAGTTTGCCTTTCCCACCCTGACAGGTTAGTTGCTACTTAGATGCATCTATCTATAATAGAGTTTTATTTATCTGTAAGGAAAAATGAAATGATGAAATTCTGTGAAAATAGATGGATCCAGAAAAGATTATGCAAAGTGAGATATCCTAGGCTCAGAGAGTCAAACATCACATGTTCTCTCATATCTGGGTCCTAGTTTCAAAGTTTTAGGTCAGTATTTGAATTAGAGTAAGAATCAGCAGTAGAGGCCAGGAAGCTAGACAAGAGCCATGAGAGGGACAGCTTAAGGAAAGAACACTGGAGGCAATATATATATGTGTGTGTGTGTGTGTGTGTGTGTGTGTGTGTGTGTGTGTGTGTGTGTGGTCAGGGTAGGGGATGGGGAAAGGAGGAGTTGGAGGAGATGTTATGAACAAGCTGGAAACCTACTTCTTCACTACCTAAAAATATACATGTGCAAAATGTATATTTTGGCAAACGTACCCTGAGGGGATTGATAATGCTATGCCTAAATGCCATAAATTGTTACAAGAAAATTTTAGTGTCAGGGGTGTGATACCTTCCAGTGAGGTGTTGACCAGGGATGTCCCTGGTGCCCCCAAAATAATATAGGCTCTAAATATTACCAAGACTCTCAGTTGTTCATCAGGCATAGATGATAAGAACCTATTGCTGAAGATACCACATACTTAGGCTGCAGAACACTGAGAAATTAAGCTGGAGCTGAGCTGAAAGCCTCCTCCCTTTTGACTAGCTGTCATGTTGCTGGAAAGATCTATGCAGCCTGTTGGGGGAGAAAAGTCATCAATTGTCTTAACCCACAGGGGACCCTGCAAGCCACATAGCTGTCTAGCCAGGCAAAATGTGCCAACTGGTGCAATAGTGGCATGTCTCTTATGGGGGAAACCATCAGTTCTGTGATTAGATCTGAGGCCTGCTTCGTGGGAGGGAATTCATGCCTGGTACTGAAAACCTAATAAAAAGCCTATGGCTGGAGAGGCCATGAGCCCTAAGGGGCAAGCCATGACTGTTGTTTGGCTAAACATATATAGTATGCCCACCAAGTTGCCCTCTAAATATTTATGCTCATGACTATATATTAATGATACTCTCACTTTTGGTTAGAGAAGCTTCTAGTTTCAGATGGCAGTGATTACTGGGATGACCTAAAACTCACAATGTGCTGAGAAGTAACAGTGAAGTGTCCAGCACTAAGTGAGACATCTCTATCACAACCTTCCAAGGTTCAGAGCCCATTGTGAAAGAGGTTGTGCAAAGAATGTAAGAGCCACAAGAAGGGAAGGAGTGCTTTGGAACACTGTCTTCCAGACACGAGGGGCCATTGCATTCATTAAATCATTATTGAAGGAGCCTTTGACCAATGGAACTCCGCATGCAAACAGACAAAAATGAATGAAGGCAAAAACTTCACACCTATCTCAAAAGATAGCTTAAAACGGGGCTAGGAAGATTGCGCACTGGTTAAAGGCACTTGCTTGCAATACCATTCTGGGAATCATCTCCCCAGTACCCATGTAAAGCCAGGTGGAAAACGGCACATGTGTCTGGAGTTTGGTTGCAATGGCAAGAAGCCCTGGCACGTCCCCATTCTCGCTCACACACACTCTCTCTCTGTCTCTCTCTCCCTCCCTCTCTCTCTCTCTCTCTCTCTCTCTCTGTGTGTGTGTGTTTATTATACTAGGGATAAAGTAGGGGTATAGACCACACCACCTCAGTTAGTGTACATGCTCTATGGTGTTTGCACCACACACTTCTCAGAACAAATCCCCATGGGTAAATGACACATGACCCTGTGAAGTGCAGTGACATTTCTTACTGTGGAGCATTTGATTTAATCTCACTAATCTGTGCTTCTTGGGAGTGGAAGAGCAGAGTCTCGCAGTTGCTCGCTTATGCTGCTGCTCTGAAAGCACAGAGGCCCAGGCCATGCCTCTCACTGAAGGGATGCTAGTTGAGTGCAGTTCAAAGGAGCCCAGAGCCAGGAGGTCACTCCTCCTTGGAAGCTAGCCTTTAGTTGACATCACAGACGGGGCCTTAACTTTAGCCCCTTTCCTCTCCAACATGAAGAGTCCTTGACTTAGAAGGACCAACTGAAAACGGTTTTCAGTTGCTTGATGTATTCGGGTTTTCTCTAAGATGGCACTGCCCTGCTGGCCACATCGGAACCAGACTCGATCAGAGAGATTATCCAGACAGAAGCTAGTGTGATTGATGTGTTCATTGATGTTTCTGCTTCCAGATACCTCCTGGAAGCTTCCAGTAGAGCTACGAGCATCCAAATGCAGTCCTTGACCCATTTCGACAAGTGGGAAACTATAGAGACCTGGGATCCATTGGTTTATCCAAAGACAAGAACATCCAGTTGTTTCCACTCGACACAGCAGTGTGTGAGGAACCTGACTTCAAAGTGCAGTGACAGGACGTACAGCCATACCAGGGGCGGGTGGGATGTCTTCAGAAGAGAAGTGGCATAAGTCTTCTTGGAGAGTCTGTCCTTGTCAATATTTTCCTTCTATGCTGGAGTTAAAGGAGTTTAGGAAGTATGTGGAATGTCTTAGAATATATTTTAAAAAAAAAAAGACACCCAACACTGAGAGATGGTATACACCTGGAATCCCAGAACTTGGCAAGTTGAAGGAGAAGGGCTGTCCAGAGTTCAAAGCCAGCCTGGGCCACAGAGTGAGTTCCAAGTCAATGCGGACTAGAGTGACTCTGCCTCACCAACAAACCGACAAACAGCAGGAACCCACGAGCGGAAGCACATGAGGCTGGAGCTGTAACTCGGAGGCTAAGTGTTGGCCAAGCGTGCTTGAAGTTCTGGGACCAATCCCAGCACCACCTAAAACCTGGCGTGGTGACACACACTTATAATCTTAGTGCTTAGATGTGGAGGTCTGCGTCAGCTATAAGTTCAAGGACAACCTGAGATACATGAGAACCTGTATCCAAAAAAAAAAGAAAAAAAGTATAATGTGAGATATATCTTAAGAAATGATAATTAAAGAAGCATAGGCCCTGACACTACCTCAGGGACAGGCTTACCTAGCATGTACAAGACCTCAAGTTCCATACCTAGCACCCCACCTTCTGAGAAAGAAAAGGAAATTCCAATAAGGAAGCATTAAAAAGCAAACAGAACTATTTAAAATGTGAGACTGAACTCGTGTACTGTTTAAACCAAATATTTTGCTATTAAGATTTATTCAAGAATCACAGACATGTGGAAATAAACACACCATAACTACATTTTCAAATATCACATTAGGAAAAATTAAATAAAACCAATTAGAGAGGGGAGTTACAGGAAGAAAGATTAAACTTTACCCTCCTTTAAGTTTTGCAAAAAATATTTTCCACTGACCTAAGAGGTTTTACATTTCCATTATGAAATAGAACATTTTTTTCTTCATTTCATAAAAGAGCATTTCAAAATTCACAAACACATTCTGCATTCTAGAGTGCAGTGAAACTTCGCTCATGTACTGAATATGAAGTAATTTTACTAGACAGAATATCCCACTGTTATGGAAACTCCAAATAGCGTGCAATAGATTTAATTGTAAAGAAAGAAGAATTAGACTCAGGTGGTGAGTCTAAATCACAGGTTGGGTCAAGCCTTGAAAGGGAGGAAGCTCTGGAGTAACTACAGGCCAAATACTGTCCTCCACATAACTCTTCTTTTGTGAGTTTCACAATGCCAAAGAAGCATTCATGGACTGGGGAGATGGCACAGTGGTTAAAGACGCTTGATTGTGCCCGACGTGGCGGCGCACGCCTTTAATCCAGCACTCAGGAGGCAGAGGTAGGAAGATCGCTGTGAGTTCAAGGCCACCCTGAGACTACATAGTGAATTTCAGGTAAGCCTGGGCTAGAGTGAGACCCTACCTCGAAAAACCCAGAAAAAAAAAGATGCTTGATTACAAAGCCTGCAGGCCAGGGTTCAATTCCCCAGCACCCACATAAAAACCAGACACAAAGAGAGGCCTAAGCATCTGTTATTCATTTGCAGTGGCAAGAGACTCTGATTTGTATGCATGCCCACCCTTTCACACACATACAAATAAAAATTTTTAAAGATGTATTTCTGACTTGTGCCAAAGTATCTTAAAATCACATTAAAAAAAAATCTCTAATTTAGATTAATTTAGGTTCAACCCTAAGTGTCAGAAAGGGTGACAGTTGACTTTCTTCTCTTCCATGAACACCACTATTTAACTGGAAGTCAAAAGGTAGTAATTTACTTTTTCATTAAAAGACATCCATTAGGGCTGGAGAGATGGTTTAGAGGTTAAAGCATCTGCCTGCAAAGTCTAAGGACCTAAGGACTCCACCTAAGTCAGATGCACATAATGGGACATGCATCCGGAGTTCCTTTGTAGTGGCACGAGGCCCTGGGGCGCCCATTCTCTCCCGCTCCCTCTGATAAATAAATAAAAATAAAATTTTCTTTTTTTCTTTTTTTTAAGGACATCCATTAGAAAGAAAATCAAACTTTAAAAATGCTATATATCCTTAGCCTGGGCTAGGAGATCGTGCCTCTGGAAAAAAAAAAAAAATCCTGTAACTCTGGAAGTAACCTGGGTATTTGCGGGGGCGGGGGGGGGGGGTATTGATGATTCAATGCTGTTGTTAACTCTGCACTTGGGGCACCCTGCGTTGGTGCGAAAATACGATTTTTATCTGCCAAACCATGGCTAAAAGCTGCCATTTGTAACCCACGTCCTCCAGGGACCTGGTCACCCTCAAGTGCAGCGTCGTCGCAGCAGCAGCAGCAACCTCCTTGTCCCTTGCAGCTGGCAGGCAGATAGCCCACGGGGACCCCGGGACCGGATCGGTCCAGAACCCCCCTCCCCGCGGCGGTGCAGCTCCCCGCGGGTGCCCGCGGCGTGACGTCATGGGTCCGCGGCGCAGAGATGAAAGGGATGTCGGCCAGCGGCGGGCGCGTCCGGCTCGCGGCACAGCCCACAGCGGCCCGGGGACGGCCGCCCAGCCCCAGCCCCAGCCCCAGCCGCGGAGCCGGCGCTGCGGGAGAACCGCGCGGGCCCATGTGGAACAAAAGACCGTGTGGCCTAGGGGGAGGCGGGCGCCGGCCGGGTACCTGCTGCCCGCGGGCTTCGCGGGTCTCCGCGTGCGCGCGGGCTCAGCCGCGCCGCCTTTGATGTCGGGCGACCGATCAGCGATCAGATTACAAGCATTTCATCTCGCTGCTCGTCTGCCTTTGATCTGCGCGGGTAATTTCATTTCCCTGGATTTGAAGTTTCGTCTGGGCTTGTGCTGACACACATTTGAGAGCGGGTGCGGGGGGTGGTGGTGGTGGAGTGTGTGTATTGGAGAGGTGGGGTGGTGGGGGACACGGGAGAAGCGTTTTGGCGTGGACATGCTGCCAAAGGAGGGACCGGCTGCCTGAGGACCGCGAGGGAGGGCCCCGGGCGGAAGCAGGTACCGCGGCTGCGGGGTCGTGTCGCTTTCACTGCGTTTCCCGCGGGGAGGGGGGGGCGGGGGGAGGGGGAGAGATTGAGATTTGTTTTTCTAATCAGTTACCAACAAACATCTCTGTCGTGGAGCACTGCGTGCCGCTGCATGTGTGCATGCGAGTACATTGATTCGTGATGCACTTCCTTTTCAGCAGCTTGCTCCAAGAGTTTGAAATCTATCATGCAAATTTTACTTGGAAATGAGTTGTTGGAACAGGACAAAACAGAACAGCGCTGGCTTTAGCATGCAAGCAGGGTTTCAGCCCTTGAAATCTGGACACGATCACAGCCCTATTTACAGGTTCTTTTATTTAGTAAACAGTGGGACTTGCTGAAAATGCTTTCTTTGTTTTCTTATACAAAAAAAAAAAAATGCATCTCTGGCAAAGCTATCTTAGTTTTTTTTTTTTTTTAATCTTATCATCTCTAACTTGTTAATATATCAGATATATTTCTTTATGCAGTTTGCATGCTCAAGGGAATCACTGAACAGGCATCAGAGCTTGATCAAAGCCTTTTAAGTGTAAAACTGAAAAAATTAGAAGCAGTGAGGGGGTAAAGTTGCGCTAGGCTTGCTAAAAATATTCTAGCCATGTTCTGTAACCTTTGAAAATAGCACAAGCTTTGTTTACAGAAACATTCACGAGGTTAATATTCTTAAATTAACATTTACTTTAAATTTATACAGACAGCTGTTGTAAGTTACAATTTGCCAACTGTTTATGAAAACCGAGTAATCAAACAGTTATTATGTTACATAAAGTATTTTAGTCACATTTTCACTTTAGCTAATGCTCTACAAAACCAAATTATACTGCTCTGATGAGTTTAAAAGTCAACTGTTATTTCTTTGTGAATTCATTGCTACACAACTACACACACACACACACACACAGAGAGAGAGAGAGAGAGAGAGAGAGAGAGAGTAAAATCTTTACATTGAAATGTGAGAACTCAGGACAGTGGGAAAGTAAGAGCACTACGTTCACACTGGTTTTAACCTTCTGGTTCTAAGCTTATTTGGGCAATATATTTCATTTTCATCACAGCAGTTCATTTTATACCAGCTGAACCATAAAGAAACAGTAAGGAATAAGGATAGTTATATTTGACTCTGAAATTCTGATGAAACAGGAAAAGACTAGTACATCTGATTTCATATGTAATTAATTTTTGTGATCCAATTAATTAAATTACTTTCAAACTTTCCCTTTGCCAGTAGGAGGGTAATTTGGATTGTTTGCTTAATTTTAAAACTTTGACAGTTATTAAGTGGACATTACTTAGAACCATTCCAAACTGACTGTATTTTAAAAGGTATCTTTAAGAATTTAATCTTAAAAATTTAACTCGATTTTAGTCCTGCTAGAAAAGCATTTTTTTCTAAAACTAATACATCCAATTATGTTCATAACATACTGATTTTAAATAATTGTTTTAAAAGTCCTGTCTAAGTAAAAAATATTAATGTTCATATTCTGAGAAGAAAAATTGGTCTTTGAAATAATCTCAAAGATGATATCTAAAGAAAAAGTGTGCTTGGAACATGCTCATTTATTTCACATTTGGAATTTTGAACATTTGTTAAAAATGAGTTTATTCTGTTTCTAAGTTCATGTTAACAAGTAGATTCTCCTTAGCATGAAACAAAGGGGAGAATTAACAATTATCTGATTAATTTACGCTTTGTAGAAAACTAGCTTGGGCAAGTCAAGTCCTTGAAAATCCACTTCAGTGTCTGAATTAATTCAGTTAATTGTTTACTTCTTATGTCTTTGTTGAGCAATGAAACGGAGTGCATTTGGCTTTAAAGGAAAGGAGACTCCCGCTGCAGGCACAGGAGCACTCTCAGAGGCATTTCTTAATTAATTGCCACAGATGCCCCTGATGGTGATTTAGTGGATATGTCCAGCACAGCTCCACTGAACGCCTATAATATTACATCTTTCAAAGCACTTGCCTATCTGTTGCTTCAATAGAAGCTTTGTTCCTGCATAAAGGCCATGTCTTCAAAAGACTTTTATTTTCAGTCCTGATGTGATGTGACCTTAAGAGTCACTTCATTACTCAGCATTCTCACGTGTAAAGTGAGGGGGTTGATCAGATCATTTTCATGGAATGAGCACAACTGGAATTTTCATAGCCATTGTACAGATGAGGCGAGCGGGAGAATAGGAAAGCACGCTGACTATCTTAATTAAGGTTCCACGGCTAATTTGCTGGTTCCATGTCCTTGCCCATCTACTGTGCATGGTCTGTTTTTCAACAACTGCTTAAACAAATGCACTGTTGGGCTGACCACAGAACAGTGTGGGCCTGAAAGGTAAAAATAGCTACTTCCTACAGCCGTCTCTTCTTTTGTTCCCATGATAGATAATGTCAGTCAGCTGGATCTGTCCAATTACTTCTCAACTCTTCCTGTGCTTTCTCTCTTTCTTTCTCTGTGTGTGTCTCTCCTCTTTCTCAGACTGGGTCTCGCGTAGCTCAAGCTAGCCTCAAACTCCCTGTGTATGTTTGGCTGGTCTTGTACTCCTGAACTCACCTCCTACTTCTACCTCAGGGCTGTGCCAATGTGCCTGACTTTCTTAACATTTAAAATAATTATTATAAAGAAATAGAATATATCAATGATATATTGTGTGTGTAATTGTATGTCAGAGTTGAAATCATAGAAGTATCCTTGTGTTCCTAAATTACTGATATTTTCTTAAGATGTGTCAGTAGGATCCATGAAAAGTCTAATAGTTAATTAAAAGTTATTATCCCTCAAGGGCAATTTACAATGTGCTTTTGTGAAGTCAGTTTGTAAATTTTATATAGCTTCATACATGATATGTGTGACCTAGCATGTTTAATTATATTCCAGCTTTAATTATATTAAGAATCAGTGAATGCATTCTTTTTTATTGTTGTTGTTGTTGCTTTTGTTTTTTGGCATGCCAACAGACATGCCATTCTTTATGTGAGAGAGAGGTGGGGAGAGAGAGAGAGGGAGAGAGAATTGGTACACCAGGGCCTCCAGCTACTGCAATCGAACTCCAGACGCATGTGTCCCCTTGTGCGCATGTGTGACTGGTGCAGTTGCGTCACTGTGCGTCTGGCTTACGTGGGGCCTGGAGAGTCAAACAAGAGTCCTTAGGCTTTGAGGCAAGTGCCTTAATTGCTAAGCCATCTTTCCAGCCCTGAATGCATTCTTTTTTTTTTTTTTTAATTTATTTATTTGAAAGCGACAGACAGAGAGAGAAAGGCAGATAGAGAAAGACAGAATGGGCATGCCAGGGCTTCCAGCCACTGCAAACGAACTCCAAACGTGTGCACCCCCTTGTGCATCTGGCTAACGTGGGTCCTGGGGAATCAAGCCTTGAACTGGGGTCCTTAGGCTTCACAGGCAAGCTCTTAACCGCTAAGCCATCTCTCCAGCCCCTGAATGCATTCTTATTAACTCTTTATTTTCTATTTTCTTTTTTTTGAAAAAAATGTTTTAAAGCAATTAATTTAGCTATTGATTAAAATTTCACATCATTATATTGCTTTCAAGGCCAAATACCTATCCATTGTACTATTTTTAATAAATCTTATAAAGTTTCATATGTATCTTTATAGGTTATTGCTAAAATTTATTAATTCAGTGATTATTAATTTGATATTGGGTACTTGTATGCCAAGCACACTACAATATACTTTTTAAGTACTATCTTATTTAAATTCACAGATAATGAGTGTGTAATTCCCATTGCGTGCATGTTGAAAATGAGTCTTTAGAGGAATTAAATAGCTTATTCAAGCCCTCTGGACTCATTCAGTGGAGTCCTAGAGTCTATCTGATTTACAGCTTAGGTTCTGTTGTTCTAGAGCCAGGCAGTTAATTCCTCCTATTATAAGAATTACTTAGAGTTGAACTCTTTTGTCAGCAGCTCCCTCCTCCATGGGTTCTGGTTTTTTTGTGTGTTTGGTTGACATATTTTATAAGAACTTTTAGACACTTTAGATAGAGTTTTCTATCAGTTGGACTAGAATCTCGAGCTATAAAGGACCTCAAGACATAAACCTTTCCTCCTGTGCTTTAAGAGTGCACTGACATCGAGCACCCCACTAGCCGACCTGCCCAAACCAGCCAGGGAGAGCTCATATTTGGTGCCCATTTAAAGAGTCATTCTTTAACATTTACTTAGGGTGGGTGAGATGGATGAAGAACGAGCAGAAGGAGACTCCCTGGAATCTCCTGTTCTATCACAAGCCATTCACCCTGGCTTCCATGGTTAACCCTTAAATCATTCACTTGCCTGAATCAAGACTCACATCCTAGATTGAGAGGGTAGCCTAGCACTGCTTGCTGTGACTTCAGTCTGCTCTTTCAGGAGAAAAGAGAGGCCAGGAGAAGGTCAAGTGACTTTCAGAAGCTATTCCTTTCAAATGAACATGAGTTCTGTTTCCTCCATCCTGTTAGCTGTCCCCAGGCCACTGGCCACCCTATAGCTTCACACTAGGGGCTGTATGACCCAGCCAGACCTGTTCAGGGTGAAGGGAATTCTGTAGTGCAGAAGGGGAACGAAAGGAGGGTGGGTGGTCTTCTTTCTAACTGAACTTATGAGCAGTCTGGCCAGTGAACTCACACCCTGAAAAAGCTTCACGAATTTGACTAAACAGGCTCTTTGGGCTTTTTCTATGGCGATGGATGTGCCAGTGGTGTGTAGTCTCAGGGTGGTCTCGACTCACAGTGATCCTGCTGCCTCTGCCTCCTGAGTGCTGGGATTACAGGCCTGCACCATCATGCCCTCCTTCTTTACTAACCTATATTTGGCAAACTTTATTATTCATGACTAGCCTGATAGTCACTGTTTTAAAGGGAGCAAAATATTCCCAGCCCTAACTCAAAGCATTACTTTCCTTGTGAATGTGTCTAGGAGTCCTATGAGAGTCCTATGATCCTTCCTTCATTCCCCCCTCCCTCTGTTTCTTCCTTCCAACAAGATCTTTCTATGTAGCCCAGGCTGGCTTCAAACTTATGATCTTTCTGCATTAACCTTCAGAGTGCTGGATCATAGGCCTGGGACCCCACACATCTAGGTCACTTCATTCTTTTGGAACAATGCTGGTACTCAACTACAGGGTCTGAGTTCTTATTCAGAAACTGTCACCAGATCATATAAACACTCAAAGTGAGACCAAATGGAGATTCAGTACATATCCCAGAGATAGAGGGTAGAGGCTTGCCCGCCCTTTTTCCATTGCCAATTGTCATTTCACTTAAAATTTATTGACTGATATTCCTACTGAGATGGTGTCATTTACTGAGCATGTGTTATGTGCCAAGTATTAGCCTAAGTGCTTTAAATACCTGGTGTTATTTAACAACTACCAATGAAGCCACTTGCTGTACAGAGAAAGAGAGCTTACAGTGGTTAACTGTCCCAAGGCCATACAACTAGTGCATGCCAAGTTGGCATCAGGAGCAGATTGTCTGATCCCAAAGCCTGTGAGTGTTCAGTCAGGTCTCTGCACAGTGAGTGAACAGGCTAACTGGCAAGATCAATCAAACACATGAAAGGATTCAAGAACTAATGAACTGAATAATGAGTTGCTGTCCTGAAGTACAAAAGGAGGTCAGACAGGACAGGAACACTTGGCTGAAGTCACAGAAGGTAGTTCCTGGGTTGACAGATTAAATTCCACCAGAAAACATTGTTTTTGAACATTTGTTTTAATGGCTGATACCATCAGGGGTAGAAATTGGAGCAACATTTTCCTCTTCTCCAGAAGTGTTTTAACTCCTTGAGGCAGAAAGCTATGTCCACAGATCCCCTTGACATAAGGCAGAATGTGGCCAGTGCTAAGTTATCACAAACCTTGGAAGAGAGAAGTTAGAGCTGAGGGTTAGGAGAAAAGTTATGGGAGATGAAGCCCCTCAGCCAATTCTGAAATAGGAGTAAAGAGTCAGGGAGGCAAGCGAGATGTGTGAGCACAAAGAGGAAGCCTCCACAGCCCAGAAAGGGCAAATTCAGGCTACACTTGAGGCAAGGCAAGCAGACCAGTTTGGTCAGAATATAAAGTAAGAGGTCTAAGGGAAAGATAAGACTGAAAATGTGGGTGGAGACCAAGCAAGGAATTATTTGCATGCTAATCCCAGAAGCATGGAAGCCCCTTCTCCAGACGGCAGCAGTCAGAAAAGCAGGCAAGGGCTGAGAGGATTCTCAGGGACGGTGGAGAAGCCCTGTACCATGGAGGAAGTGGTTGGCATGAGGGGAGATGAGCCAGAAGAAGGGTGAGTGCCTTGGATCTTGCAAAGAAAGAAGCAATAGTTCTGCTTGTAAAAGACAACGAGCTGAGTACCCACTGTGTGCTAAGCTTTGGGCTGTCAGTAACACAAGATGTGACCCCAAGGGATAGAGGTGTAGATGGGGAGACACAAAGCGATTGTTTCAGCACACACAGTGTGGGAATGAGTATGTTAATCACATGCTTAGGAGTGCTCGTGATGGACAGGACAGCGAAACTCACCCTTGCCTTCAAGTCTGCATAAGATCATGTACCTTAGATGTCAACCACTTACAGGTAAATTGTTGCTATGATTTCTGTGTGGGATGGGTTAATTTGAAGTCTATGACCTCAAGGTATGAACTTAGCAATGAAGATATTTTCTTCAGGGGAACTTAATACTGCACTCCCTTGATTTAGGTAGGACAACAAGATGTATTTAGGGTAATTAATGATAAAAGCTTAATGAGATATTAGCTGAGAGTCTACACTGGAAGCACACAGAAAAGAAACACAGATTCCATCCAAAAAGAAGTACAGTTAACATAGGAAGGCCAAACACATGTAGTGATACCTCTTTGGATCAAAAAACAGCACTTGGGAGGCAGAGGTAGGAGGATCACCATGAGTTTGAGGCCACCCTGAGACTACATAGTGAATTCTGGGCTAGAGTGAGATCCTACCTCGAAAAACAAAACAACAGAAACCCATGCAGTTTCTTGGGTTTGAAGGAACCTTATTCACTGACCAACACACTGAACAGACAGAATAATAATGGCTTACATTTTGGTAGCAGTCTACTGAAGAAACAATTTTTTTTTTTGATTTATTTGAGAGAGAGAAAGAAATAGGGAGAGAGAGAGAGAGAGAGAGAGAGAGAGAGAGAATGAATGGGTATGCCAGGGCCTCCAGCCACTGTAAACAAACTCCAGATGCATGCACCCCCTTGTGCATCTGGGTTATGTGGGTCCTGGGGAATGGAACCTAGTCCTTTGGCTTTGCAGGCAAGTGCCTTAACCACTAAGCCATTTATTTCTCCAGCCCTATAGAAACATTTTTTATAGTTACTTGTAAAGTAGATACTGTTAGCACTATTAGCCATGGGGATGGACCCTCTGCTTCGTCTCCCTGCCCCACAGCCAGTGGCTTCAGACCTAGTGGGTAGCTCTAGCAACTAGACTGGGCTGTCTAGAAGGCTCCAATGCATTCATTACCAGCCCCCAGTTCCTATGTCATGCATGGAGCCCGTCCTGGCAGATTATCTTTTGAAATATATGAGCCAGTGAATCTGTGCGGCAGGGTTAATGAGCTGGGTTATCACAAACACTGAGTGACCCAAACTGAGGACACAGTCAAAGACCTGACCACAGTCTTCGCGAGCTTTTCCTCCTCTGCAGACGGGATGCAATATGGCGCGGAAAAGACACAAAGGTTTTGGAGAAATACACCTGGGGTGGAAAGGAATGCTCCCTCCTTCTTTTTTTTTTTTTTAATTTTTTTTTAAAAACTTTTTATTTATTTGAGAGCGACAGACACAGAGAGAAAGACAGGTAGAGGGAGAGAGAGAGAATGGGCGCGCCAGGGCTTCCAGCCTCTGCAAACGAACTCCAGACGCGTGCGCCCCCTTGTGCATCTGGCTAACGTGGGACCTGGGGAACCGAGCCTCGAACCGGGGTCCTTAGGCTTCACAGGCAAGCGCTTAACCGCTGAGCCATCTCTGCAGCCCAGCTCCCTCCTTCTTGAAAGGAAGTTTCTCTAAGACAACCAAGCTTGTGGTAGTCACTGTTGACGTGCCCCCACTCACCTGCCTCAGCAGCCTGTCGTGTATGCAAAAGAGACAGATCACCAGCGCCTGGGTAGGGGCTGAGACCTGAGCAATAGCTGAAGGAGTGGGCGGGGCTAGAATGGGGGGGTACTCCAGGGAGAGTCCCAGGGGTGAGGCACCGCCTGTGGGCGTGGCTATGCCTGGGGAGGGGCGGGGCCACGACCCCCAGGGTGGGCAGCGCAGTCTTGCGGGTGGAAGCACAGGGGCGGGGCTTTGGAGGCGGCTGCGGTTGCTGGGCTACGGCAGTGGCCCGGAGCTGGGAGGTGATCGGGCGTGCGCGCCCCAGGATCCGGTCCCGCCGGGACGAAGCTTTCCCGAGGACCCGGCAGGAAGAGGAGCTTCTCCGGACATCGGGCAGGTGGGTGTCCCGCGCCTCCGGGGCTGCGGGGCGCTGCGGGCCCAGTCTCGCCCCCCTGGACCCCGCAGGTATGGAGCGCAGAGGGGCAGCTAGCTGCAGGCGGGAGGTGACAACCGGGGCAGCCGCGTCCCTGGAGGGTCGCAGGTGTGCGTTGGAGGGAATGACAGCACCCGGACCCCCACCGAGGCGTGCGTGAGCGTGTAAACCCGTGCAGGCTGCGGCTGTCCAGCGCAGGTCTCTCTGCCCAGCGCCCGTCCCCATGCTGCAGGCTGCCTGGGCAGGGCGAGATGTTTAAAGATCCACCTGCACAGTCTTAAATGCCAACAGTATTTGCTACATTATAAACAGAGGATGTGATCGATTTAGAAAGGAAGGCAGTTCCCAGAGCCCTTTTCAGTGTTCCCATGCCATTTCACGGCCACAAGTTCAGTTTAGTCTAGTTATTGATCGGGATCTCCCACAGTAGCTAAGGTTGGTCCCAAACCATGAGCATTGTTTGGTCTTCTTCAAGGGAAGCAGTTTAGTTTATTTAGGAAGATGTCGTTTTTATTCCAAGGACACACTCTTTGACTACAAGACAACTTACACGCCCCGGAAGCGGTTATTGTTAAATGGCTTATATAAACGGGGATTTGTTGTTCTTTCAGCATCTGATGCTTAGATGGCAAAGGGAGAATTATACTGCATTAGTTCAAGATTTACTCAGGAGCTGGGGCGATGGCTCAGCAGTTAAAGGTACTTGCTTGCAAACTCTAAAGCCCTGGGTTCAGTTCCCAGTACCCATGTAAAGTCAGATGCATAAAGCCGCACGTATGTCTGGAGTTCATTTGCAGTGGCAGTAGGCCCTGGGGTGTCCAATCTCTCTCTCTTTGTCGCTCTACTTGCAAATAAATAAAATTATTTTTAAAAAGATTATTCAGAATGCTTTCTGGGTAGGAATATTAAACCTTAACCATTTTTTGCCAAGGTTGTTTTCATGGAGTTTTAAGATGCATTTTTACTTCAAGCATTATCTAAGTTAATGGTATGTAACTAGAGAATTAAGTCCTGGTGTGGTGACAGTTTTGAGGTAATCAGAGGTGTGGGAAACAAAAGTAATTTTGCTTTGCGTGTTATTTATTGAGTTGTTCTGAAAAAAAAAATTCACACAAAATGCAAGCCAGCATTGTGGAAGTATTGCCTTGGCCTTGATGCATAGGGCATTATTATGAGCTCTGTAAGTACTTTTGAATCAATGAAATGTCTTATGATATCTACTTCATTACTGGAGCCACATGGCTTTATTGACTTTAGAAATTTTTTCCCATGTTAACTTTGGGATGTTGTGTTGGTAGTTTCTGGGACAACTGTGGAGTTAGTATTCATCAGCAGTGTCTGATAAATGTGTCAAGGCTGGATTTTGAGTCTGAAGCTAAAGGAATTATGAAAACTTGTCACTAGAAAGTGCACTGTAAAGTGCCTTACTAAGTAGAAGACTTGAATAAGGGGAAGTGCTAATATTTAAGTGACCACAAGAGTTGTAAAAGAAGGGAAAATTAATTCATATGTCTAGGTGATTCTGAGCTTTAATTGATTCATATTTCAGAATGAAAGTGAACTGGATGTCTGCAAAGCAAGAGTACCCAGGTTCCATTCCCCAAGACCCACATAAGCCAGATGCACAAGGTGGCACATGTGTCTGGAGTTTTGGAGTTTGTTTACAGTGGCTAGAGGCCCTGGCACACCCATTCTCTCTCTCTTTCCCTCTCTCGGCCTCTTTCTCTCTCCCAAATAAGACATATATATATATATATGTATATGTATATATATGTATATATATAATTATAAATAATATCTATAAATAATATATATAATATAATTTGGCATTCTTGAGGATGACACACTAGCTTTTCCTCTGGCCTCCACATCATTTGTGCTCTCGAGCATTTTAGGTAAAGAACACTCAATCTTGTTAGAGTACTGTATCCAAGCATGAGGTCCTTACTTGGATCTTGTTCTACCATGGTAATTTATATTTCAGTCTCAAGTGCTATTTGCACATATTTTCACATACATTATTTCACCCCTTACAACTCTAGTAGATGAAATATCCATAATTAATGAACTTCTTCATTCATTTGACATATATCAGGCACACGCTTTGGCTGACTTATGGTTCTAGAGTGAGATTTGGGTGTCTTTGACATTAAGTCCCCAAATCCTAGTAGGTGGTCAGATGAGGGAGGGAGGTCATGGGACAAGGAAGAGAGGAAGAGACAGGAAAGCACATACCTCTTCCCACAAGGGACAAGCCATGCTCAGCTCTGGTTCACCTTACCTGGATGTGGTCCCAATGAATGACAGATTTGTCTAATGTTTCAAGAACGTCCTTCATTTAAAATTAAAATTTAAAAACCACATATTTTCATGGCTAAAGAAAATAGGTGCTGGCTAGTTGTCACACAGTTTGGAAGGATAGAGAAGCAAGCAGATAGGGGTGCTCTGGAAACACCATGGTAAGGTACCCAAGCTAGATTCATGGGGATCCCAGACCTTAGGAAGTCATTGGTTTAAGGGCAGTACTAATGGTCTGCCCAGCTCAGAAGAAATGGAACCTCCAGGGACATGGTCACCTGAGCTGCCACCTCAAGGTCCTTTTACCTATGAACATGGCACATTTTTTTGTGATTTCTGACAAGCACCTGTTTTCCATACCTCTGAATGGAGGCCTATTGGGACACATCCGCGTTAGTGCCCCTTCGTGCAAATGAGCAGGTTGAGAGGCTTTATGTGACCAGAGCCTTGTCTGGTGCAGCTCGAGGGATGTTTGCCAGCTCTGCTCTGTAGGCTCTTTGCTGGGCTAGCTCTGATACCAGCAGCCTGCTTGCTGTGGCTATGGGCAGACAGCTTGGTGTTGTAGGAACAAAGAACACCCTGAACCACCTCAACCACCTTGGAAGTGCTCAGCCAGGGTCACAGCTCTGCACTGGTTCTTCACAAGAGGGCTATGAGTGGTTGGAAGGTGTTTCCAGATATTTTTGGTAAAGTACAAAATTTCCAGTGTACAGCCACATGTACATAGCCACAATATATTTTTTTAAAATCTCTTGGGCTTGGGAAATCAGTCCCGAATAAATAGAACTCTGAAACATGGAAAACATTTCCATTTTCCCCATCTGCTCAGAATTCAAAAGCAATTTTACTAATAACCTTATTATTGCGTTATTTTTGTTTTAAATATTACTTAAAAATAACTTGTTTCATTAACATTTCCTTCTTTTTATGAATGTCAAAGAATTTCATAAGGAATTTTATTGTATTCCAGGAAATTCAAGGTCACACTCATAACATTCCACCAGCTAAATTGTTTATATCGAAAGTGCTCTTGGCTAGGAGACCCCCCCACCCCTGCCAAGCTCAGAGTTGCTTCAAAGTGTACCTGTCCAACACTGGCACCCACTGCAGCTTCCCTTCACTCCCAGTGGCTTGAGGAAGTAGATGAATGATTGAATGTGTGACTTCATATACATGCCCCTGCCATCAGATTTGTGGATCTGCTTCTGTCCATGGTGGAAGTGGTCATTGTACACTGACCGCAGTTGGACTCAACCCTACACTGACATAACAGAAGGGCCAGGACTCTACATGGAGTCACCAGGCATGAACTGGATTTGGCCTTCCTTAGTTCTAGCATGTCTATCTTTTCACTTTCTGTTTTCTCTCCAGACATGCGGAGGTAGATACTTACTTTAAAGAGTGGTAACAAGGGCACTGAGGAGATCGTTCGGTGGTTAAAGCCACTGACTTGCAAAGTCTAAGGAGCCCAGGGTTCAATTCCCCAGTACTCATGTAGAGCCAGACACACAAAGAAACACATGCGTCTGCAGTTCATTTGCAGGGGCAAGAGGCCCCAGCATACCTAGTCTCTTTCTCTCAGATAAATCAATAGATAGAATTCTTTAAAAGAGTGGTATCAAGAAAAAATATTATGCTTTTTATAAAGCATTCATATAGCGCTTGGCTGTATAGGTGCTTGGGTTAAACTTTGGACCAGTTCTTGATTTTCCAATTTCTTTTGCAGGCCCCAGGACAGGAGGTCTACACAGTGGAGCTGAGTAGACAGCTCATTAGGTAAAGTGTTTGCCACACAAGCATGAGGACCTGAGTTCAGATCCCCAGCACCCATGTAAAAATACTGGGCATGGTGGCACACACCTGTAATCCCAGTGCTGAAGATGGGATATAGAGAATAGGGCTTACTGGCCACCTTGTCTACCCAAATTGGTGAGCTCTGAGTTCAGTGATAGACCTTGTCTAAAAAAAGATGGAGTGACTGAAGAAAATACTTGACAACTGCCTCTGGCCTGCACGTAAATGTGCACACACGTACACACACCTGTATGAACATGCAAACATACACTACACACAAACATACAGGAGACAATAGAGAGATCATCACTGTGGCTTTGCTCCACTGTGACATCCCACATTTGTCTGTCCCATACGGAATCATTTGCTGCTCCACAGAAATGCCATAACATGCTTACACTGTACAGTGGTCACCGTGTGTCAGAAACGGTTTGTCTCAATGCTCCTACCCCACTTCACAGCGGCTAGATTCTCTTGGCCTGAGGCAGTCTGCACCGGGAAGACTATTACTCTGCCCCATAGACTAAGGAGCGCGCGCTTGCCGACACAGCTGCTGAATGATGTTCTCCGTCAGCAGCTACACCGGCCACAGTGGCTGTCAGTGATTCACGTTTATTCTGAGCAGTGTGGTTGACTCAGATCTATAATCCCAGCTACCCAGGTGGCCGAGGCAAGAGTACCGCAAGTTCAAGGCCTGCCTGGAGCAATCTAGCAAAACCCTATCTCAAAATAAAAAGCGAAAAGAAAAAGATGCTGGGAATGTACCTCAGTAGTGCAGTACTTGCCTAGAGGTCATTTTCACACTAGAAAAAGTATTTTTTTTTTTTGTTCTGTTTTGTTTTGTTTTGGTTTGATTTGGTTTTCCAAGGTAGGGTCTCTTTCTAGCCCAGGCTGACCTGGAATTCACAATGTAGTCTCAGTGTGGCCTTGAACGCATGGCAATCCTACCTCTACCTCCTGAATACTGGGATTAAAGGGATGTGCCACCACACCCAGCTCTTTTTTTTTTTCTAGATTGAGGTACTGGTGGAAGCACTGTGTATGCATTCCAGTTAATCCTTACTTCATCACACAAAATGCATTCAACCTTTTTCTTTGCTTTCTTTTGAAAACATGTGTGGTGCATCCATGTGCGGATGGGCATACACGTGTATGAGACTGCATGTGTATGTGGAGGCTAGCAGTCCACTTTGAGTGTTCCCATCAATTGTTCTCCACCATGGTTTTGGACCCAGAGTTCTCAGTAACCCTGGAGCTTGTAACTCAGGCTGGACTAGCTAGCCAGCAAGCCCCAGGGACTGCCCTCTCTCTGCCTCCCCAGCTCTGGGACCACAGGTGTGCACTACCCCACCTGGGATCTAGTTTGCTTGCTTAGCAAGCACTTTACCCACCCCTCAGTCTCCTCCTTTATTTCTTTATACATTTGCAGTCTCAGTCTGACATTGCCCAGAAATTCCTCATTTTGCCTGTCCTCCCCAGTAGTTGGCATAATGTCCTCCAAAGATATTCTGTCCAAGACAGTTGCTTGGCTATGATATATACTGACTCAGGCTATCAATCTCTCTCTCTCTCTTTTTTTTTTTTTTAATTTTTCTTATTTGGTGTGAATGCTTTGCTACTCAAGGTTGGAAATCACCAACCCCAAATCTGGAATGCTCCAAAATCTGAATCTTTTTGAGGCCCAACATGATATCACAAGTTGAAAATTCCACACCATGAAACTGTCTTTGATGCATAAAATAATTAAAAATATTATACAGAATTACCCCCAGGCTAGATACTTACATTGTACATGAAACATATTTAAATTTTGTGTTTAGACTTGGGTCCCATCCCAACAATACCTCATGGTATACATGTAATAATATTCCAGAATCTGAGAAAATCTGAAGTCTAAAGTTCTTCTGGTCCCAAGCATTTCATGTAAGGGAAACTCAGCCTGTGTGTACCCCCTTTTGCCCATATTGGTTTGGATTCCATAGAAAAATCACATATTTTTAACTTCTAGAAAGTCACGCATTTTTCACACCTGAAGCCAGGCATGATGGCTCACACCTATAATCCCAGCACTCAGGTAGGAGAATTGCCATGAGTTTGAGGCTAGCTTGGGCTACAAGTAAGTTCCAAGTTACCCGAAGCTATAGTGAGAAGAGAGAGAGCAAGTGAGAGCCTGAGGCATACTCTTTAGGGACTATGATTCTGTCCCCTTCATCTGCCCCATGGGAGTAAATTGCACTCAGGGTAGTTGTAGCATGGTGTGCTTGAGATGTGGGAGAGGGGGAACCATGACAGAGGCTGAAAAAGTGAGTTCACTCAAACGAGGTGATTCCTTCAACAAGGGCGCAATGGTGCTTGCTCCAGCAGCACCCTGGCCATCCATCTGAAGTGAGTGCACTGGGCTCTAGCCCCTCCATTGTCTCGGGCCTCCCTCAACTCTGGGCTCTTATAGGTCAATCAGCAGGTGACAATGGCCTTTATGCTCAGCTCTGCTCAGCTTCCTTTGCTCCTGTTGATCTCATTGCCCCTGCTCTGATTCTGTGCCTGGGTTTTTTTTTTTTTTCTTCGTAGTTAGATGATCCCATCCAGGCTATGCTGGTTTTGGGAGATTCCATTTTATATGAAATCAAACTGCTGTTTCTCTCCCTGAAAGATGGAGTCACCAGAGGAGACTTCATGTTTTATTTAAAAAAAAAAAAAATTCTGTTCCTGACCTTATGCTTATCTGAAGAACAGAACAAGCAAAGAAACAATACATTGTTGTTTCTATGATTTAGATTATTCCTGATGAAAAGCAAGAAGCTGGGTTTATCTTCATAGAAATGCTGGGCCATGCCTCTGTTGCATCATTTGTGACATTTGGATGTTTTTAAATGCATGCTTGCCTTTTTTGTCAGTATATGATCTGCATTGTGCAGCTTAGGGGAAGCATTCACAGATGCCCAGCCTCAGCTGTTTGCTTCTGAGAGGAGGTGAAGCTCGGAAGATCTGAGCACACTGTTCTGCTGGACGTGAGTGACTCAGGGACTCTGGAGCCCACTGACCCGGATTTACATCTGGCTTGACCTCTTCCAGACAGGGTAACCTTGAAGAGGTTACTCAGCCCTTTGTGAGCCTCAGTTTCCCCATCTCTAAATTGGAGAGAATGATAGTGCTGACCTTCTAGAAGGGCTGCAGAGATGGATGGAGTTAGCATGCTAGAAATAGCACCTGGCTCACAGTGTTTAGCAAGTGTTGTTAGTTAATCATGGTTGTTATCCTGTTGGCACAGTCTTCTAAGTGCACATAAACCAAGGGCTTATAAGTCACTGTTTGAATATGATTCTCTTCTGGAAAGTCTTGGGTAGAAAATAAAGGCAGGTGCAAGCCAGGGATTCAAAGACAGTTGGAGTTTTATATGTGACATATGGATAAGCAAAGCATGAATTGTCATTACATGAATTGTATAAGAATTGCCTTTTTCTATGGTATCATTTTAAAAAGAGGTTCCTTTTAAGGCAGATATGTTCCTGAAGTACGTGATGAGAGCCATCATATAGAAAGAAGAGCTCACTGTTGCTGTTTCATGTTAACCTTGCCTTCCTTCTTGTTTTTCATTTAGACTCTCCAAGGATAAATATACTTGATAAAAGAAATGGCTTTAAAGGTGCTTCTAGAACACTCAAGAACATTTATCACCATCCTACTTTTACTGGGCTATTTGGTAAGTAAAGTCTTCTCTTTGTCATAAGAATATGGAGACAAAATTCATATAACTAGTCCCAAGATCTCAGCATGGTGGTGCAGACCTGTGATCCTAGCACTCAAGAGGTTGAGGCAGGAAGATTGCATATTTAAGACCAGCTTTGGCTACAGAGCAATGGCCTTTCTCAAAAGTAAATGAAAGAGGGGCTGGAGAGATGGCTTAGAGGCTAAGGCATTTGCCTGTAAAGCCTAAGGACCCAGGTTCAGTTCTCCAGTACCCACTTAAAGCCAGATGCACAAAGGTGGCACATGCATCTGGAGTTTGTTTGCAGTGGCTAGAGGCCTTGTCATGCCCTTTCTCTCTCTCTCTCTCTCTCTCTCTCTCTCTCTCTCTCTCTCTCTCTCTCTTTCTCTCTCTCAAATAATTAGATCAGTTACATATATATATATATATATTAAAATTAGTGGATGAAGGAATGGATGAATAAATAGTACCAGGACTATTTTCTACTTATGATCTCATTCTGTTTTATTTCTTTCAAATTTTACTTAGTTATTTTTGCATTTAGAAAGCCATGAAGTTTCTAACAAGTGTTGAAATTATTTTATTTAAATGTAGATGGGCATGAAGTTGCCATGTTACTCTTGGAATTAGGATGATGACATTTTCTTGGATGTGTGAGCATATTTCTATCACAACACATCCTCTAATGAAACTATACATTTGCAGATAGTCCCTATGGTTTACATAGTTTAAGAAGAATTAAGAATACATTTTTGGGGGGCTGGAGAGATGGCTTAGCAGTTAAGCGCTTGCCTGTGAAGCCTAAGGACCCCAGTTCGAGGCTCGATTCCCCATGACCCATGTTAGCCAGATGCACAAGGGGGCACACGCGTCTGGAGTTTGTTTGCAGTGGCTGGAGGCCCTGGCACGCCCATTCTCTCTCCCTCTCTTTCTCTCTCTCTCTCTCTCTGCCTCTTTCTCTGTCTGTTGCTCTCAAATAAATAAATAAAAGCAACAAGAAAAGAATATTAAAAAAAAAAGAATACATTTTTGGGTTGGAGAGCTAGCTCATGGTTAACAAGCACTTGTTTTCAAATTCTACTGGTTTGGGTTTAATTCCTTTAGCACCCATGTAAAGCCAGATGCAAAAGGTGGTGCAAGCATCTGGCATTCATTCACAGGAGCAAGACAACTTGGCTGGCACACCCATATGTACAAATAAGTAAAAATAAAAAAAAGAATAGATTTTAAAAAAATTTTTTTTCATGTGGCATCTGTATCTATCTGGAGTTCAAAAACTGTTAAAGACTAATAGAGAATTTTAATGTTTGAACGTATGACAAAGGGCATATGAAGGTGTGTGAATTGAAATTTTGTTCCTCTAGAGACAAATAATATTGCAAGGATTTTTTTTTAATTTATTTATTTATTTACTTGAGAGAGACAGACACAGAGAGAAAGACAGATAGAAGGAGAGAGAGAATGGGCGCGCCAGGGCTTCCAGCCTCTGCAAATGAACTCCAGACACGGCGCCCCCTTGTGCATCTGGCTAACGTGGGACCTGGGGAACCGAGCCTCGAACCGGGGTCCTTAGGCTTCACAGGCAAGCACTTAACCGCTAAGCCATCTCTCCAGCCCTGCAAGGATTTTTATACTGCACAGCGTACTAGAATCTTACAAGACAAGGTGGGAGGAAGCAGCTTGGGGTCCTGAATCCAGTGGCTGAAGTGACAACCTTCTTTATGTTCATTGAACAGTGAGTAAATGGTGTAGGAGAGAGATTTTGTCAACAAGGTTATAGTATATTTATGGCAAAAAAAAAAAAAAAAAGGATACTCCTACCCCTGTTAAGCAAAGCCAGACTCCTCTGAGATGGCAGGAGGTAGGAGAAAAGACCACTAGACCTTTAGCTCCAAAAGCTTTTCTCTGGAAGGGGATGGTGGGTATCACTGCAGGCAGTCCTTCTTCCAACCGGACATCATTCGTAGAACTGATGCTTAGTGTCACTAGCATCCAAAATAATGTCCCATGCATTGCATGTAACGGTGTCTGTCCCCACAGGACTTTGGAAGAGTTTCAGCCTTCATTTAGGAGGACAAAATTATAGTCAATAATGTTACTTGGTGTATTCCTGTTTGGGATAAAATGTCAGTCTGAATTGTCTTCACCAACTCTGAGATGCCATTAGTACCAGTATTTTATATACCTGATAATAGGCAGGCAAACACAGTTGTAGCATGATAGTAATAAGATGAACTTGTTTTGAGATAAAATAAGAAAAAAAAAGCTTAATTAATTAAACTAGTTAATCTTGGAACATGACTTACACCTTCCTTTTTGCTGATGAATGATTTCTCCATCTAAGTCCTGTGCTCTGTGCATGGTTTTAGGAGGCAACCAGGTGGTTTTCAGTGAGAATGCGAGCTTGTATTTATGTAGTGCTTTTGTTTTGAAGAGTTCAGAGCTTGGCCATTTGTCATCTCACCATGCCATCCTCAGGAAGTTGGCTGATCTCATGCCTGTCAGACAGGATTTTTGAGAGACGATCTCTAGTAAATGTTATGTTACTGGAATGGTTTGAACATCTCCATTCATCCAGGTGACAGTACTTGGGAGGCACAGACAGGAAGATCAGGAGTTCGAGACTAGCCGGGGTTACATTTTGAGGCTTTTTCCCCAAACAAACGAGTGAACAAACAACAAAACTGGCGCAGAAACATCTAAAGGATAGTTACAGGGTCTTGTGACTATCTGAATCGATGATATTTTTTCAAGTTTGAATACTTGAATGTTTATATTTCTTTAAGTTCAAAAATTATTGTTTGTTTAATTCAAAATTTTTCGGGTAATGAAAGGACCTTGGGTCCCTGTAGAGCTGTTCATTTATAAATCATCTCAGAATAGCTGTCACCCTCTAGGTCACTTGAGCCTGGGTACTCAAAAGAGAATCAAAGAAAGACTGTATGTGGTTAACTCCAGGGCAAAAGGAACCCTGTTATGGAATGAATGATCATTCTCTAGGATACAAAGAAGAGTTTGAGTTACATACTTATTTGTTCCATTGACTCATTCAGAAAGTGGTTTTTCTTCTTGAAGTGAAAATTAAACTGACCTCCCTCAGAGGTGATGTTTACACTCAGTGATTATGTGACTAACACTGAAGATATGACTCCTTTCTTGCAAACAATGTAAGGAACGTAGTGGAAGATAACGTTTTGTGAACATTTTTTTTTCCAGTCATGTAAAGTGCTTTGTGAGACCGGAGACTGTAGACAACAAGAATTCAAGGATCAGGCTGGAAACTGTGTTCTCTGCACACAATGTGGGCCAGGCATGGAGTTGTCCAAGGTACATCCGGGGTATATGGCTATGTGTCTGTTTGTAAAATGTATCCTTTTAAACTAAATCCTTTTGGTTAACTATTAGCAAAACTTTCAATAACATGACAGAACCCTTGGTCCATTATGTGACTTTAGCCAGATATTATTTAATCCCCTTTCTATTCTTCTGATTTGTCCCCACCTTTCTGAAATGAATAGGTTCTAGCAACCAGAATTCAAAAAATACCATTAGCTTATATGTTTTCATTTATAATAGTCAATTGATAGACTATCTAAGGTTTATTTGAGTTAATTAAAAAGAACAGACATTCTACTGACAACTTTAAAGTAAAGCATCAATAACAGAAACTAGTAATGCTACTATTTACTGGGTCTTCTTGTTCCTAAAATGAATGCTACCCTCTTAGAAGTGTCCTCAGTAAGGATGCCCCAAGGCCAGTTAGGGTTTCCTTCAAACATACATTATCATCTCACCACACTGAGTGTCCATCGCTCCTGGGAACACTTGACCAGATTCATTTTCACTCCTCTTTATTTAGAAGTGGTGTGTCATAACGGGGCATATCTCACAGTCCTGCCTGACCAGCTGCCTGTCCAGAACTGTTCCTTTGCTTCATTTCTTCATCTTTTGATGATGTTACTAGTTGTAGTTTGGTTCTAAATAAAACATCAAAACCTTCCTGTTAAAAAAGGGACAATGGATTTTTGTTTTTATTTAAAGTGACTTCTAAAAGAGAACTCCTTTTTCTTATAGAAAACCATTATTTAAAGCTGAGTCTTACCATTCATAGACTTTGGTCAATGATATACAAACATCAGGAAACAAAGAATTAACACATTCCATGGGTCCGTCCTGGTGGATGACTTTTTGGTCTGGTTGTATTGAAGAGGTGGTGATGTTCATGACTTTACATCTAGACTGAAACTGAAGGAGGGCCTTCAAACTCTGTGTGATAGCTGGTTAGTTTCAGCATCTCAGCAGATACTTTTCAGTCCCTGTTGATTATACTAATGTTCGTTTTCAGACATAGGTTCCTCCATCTTGGGTAGGAAAAGATTTACAGGTAAAGAGTCCCTTTTCCCAGGCCGGTGAACAAAGTAGAGTGCCAGGGAACCCAATGGGAAAACATAACATTTCTTCCCTCCTCAAATGACCTGTGTCACCATTTCTAAAATATTGTCCTAAACAAACAACCCAGAACATTTTATTTCAGCTCAGGCTGTTCTAAATCTATTGGATGCTAGACATACTGAGAACTACCTCTTCACTTAATATGGGGAAGTTACCTTAATAAAAGTATGACAGTAAAAAAAAAAAAAAAAAAAGAATTCTCAGCTGATAGAGCTGAGGAGTATAGACTGAAAGTTCTTCTTTGTATAATTTGCTATGAACATCAGAGTGGTGAGGCCTGGAGAGATGGCTCAGCAGTTAAGGGCGCTTGATTGCAAAGCCTGGCATCCTGGGTTTGATGCCCCACTGCCCACATAACACCAGATGCACAAATTGGCACATACATCTGGGGTTCCTTTGCAGCAGAGGCCCTGGCATGCCCGTATTCGCCCCTCCTCAAATAAATAAGTAAATAAAATACTTTTTAAAAGAAAGAACATCAAGCCAGGAGGGGTGGCGCAAGCCTTTAATCCCAACACTCCTGAGGATCTCTGTGAGTTTGAGGCCACCCTGAGATTACATAGTGAATTCAGGTCAGCCTGGGCAAAAGCAAGACCCTACCCTGAAAAACAAAACAAAACAAAAGAAAAAGAAAAGGAAAAAGAAAAGAAAGAACATATCAGAGTGAAATTGGCAGTTCCTGAAGTGAATAATCATTTCTAAGAGATTCATCCTTTCTATATAGAGAAAATAACATTAAAATAATTGGAACATCAGGCCAGAAGGCAACGGTTCAATCACCTGGATTTTTAAAAAAAAATTATTATATTTTTAATTTTGATTGTTTATTTTACTTCCTTTTTTCTCAATTTTTATTAACATCTTCATGATTATACAAACTATCCCATGGTAATACCCTTCCTGCCCCCCACTTTCCCCTTTGAAATTCCATTCTCCATTATATCCCCACCCCATGGAATTTTTTTTAAATGAGAAAATAATTCATTTTCCAGCTTCTGGTTCCACATGTCACGAGCTTCTAAAGAGCTGAACAAAAGCAGGAGTCAGCAGGTCTTCTTAGATAGTGGAAGTGAAGCCGCGGCCACAGGAAAACGCTCTCCCCCCCCCACCCCAAAACACACAGAATCGCAGCACACTGCAGCAGAAATCGCGCTGCACCAGTCCTGGGGCAGGAAGCCTGAAGTGGGGTGGCAAACTGCCAAAGCCTAACGATGGGAAAGGGGGAGGCAGAGCTCCGGGGAAACTGGTCCCTGGCCTCTGTGCTCGCATTTTACTTCGAGGGGATCAGGTGTTGTCTCACTGAAAATATCATCAAGAAAACTTTCTTCTTCCCTTTTTTTGAAATGTGCCGGATCGCTGTGAATCCGGATCCGGATCGCGGATCACAAGAAAAAACTAGCAAACCAGATAGTAGCACACTGGGGTATCCACAGAGCCTAACTGACCTGGGGGAGAGAAAGACACATCTTTGCCGCTCTCGCTCCCCTGTGTAGCTGGTAGGTAGGTGGAGGAGGGCATGAGGACTTTGCAGGTCACAGTCTCAGTTGCAGCATCACCAGAAGGCAGACCTAATCCAAGAACCATAGACGGCTCCCCTCCCCTCATAACTTTCCTACACATCACTGACAGTTTACTTAGAGCAGTTCCTTTACCTGCATCAAGTATAGCTTGTAACAGAAAACTATAAACATGGCAGAAGTACTGACAGTATTAGAGAATTTAAAACATCTGTGACTAATTTGCCAAGGGCTGTATGGGATAAAATAGACGTTACGTGAGAGTAGATGGGCACCGTAAGCCAAGAGATGAAAAACCTAAGGAAGAATCCAAAAGACATGTTCTGGATGAAAACCAGTAACAGAAATGAAGGACGCCTGTGATAGACTTGCTATATAGACTGAACACCACCAAGGAAAGAATCTCAAGAGGCCTAAGGAGGTATCAACGGACGCTTCCAGAAAATAACATCAAAGAGAACAAAGACTAAAGGAAAATCAGCAACAACAAAACAAAGAAAAAAACTCCAAGCACTGTGGTATAAACATGCAAAAAGAACGGAAGAGAAGAAATATTTGACAAAAAATAATGACTTAGAATTTCTCTGTATTAATGTCAGACACCAAACGGTCTAAGTCCAGGAAGACTACAGAATACCAAGCAAAACAAATGCCAAAAACTATTCATACACACTGCAGGACAACAAAGCTTGAAGGAAAAGTCCCAAGACAAGTGAGAGGAGCAAATGGAAGCTCTGCAGAGGAGCAGAGACAAGGATGGCATCTGACTTCACAGAGAGGCAAATAAGAAAAGAGTCGAGTGATATTGAAGCGTTGAAAGGAAACCCCAGCCCAGAATTCTGTGCTTGGTGAAATGATCCTTCTCAAGTGAAGTTGCGTGTAGGAATAGTGGCCCATTTGCGATGCTCAGGCTGATCATAAGTTGAAGTTTAAGACCATCCTGGACTACCTACTGAGTTCCAGTCTCAAAGAAAGGGAAGGGGAAGGACAGTGGGTGTCTGATAGACTGATAGAAAGAAGTATGAGAAACAGATGAATCCACTATAACATGGAAAACTTCAGTATCCCTCTACCAGTAATGGGCAGATCCAGCAGGCAGATTATCAGCAAGGACATGGCTGAAGTCAGTACTGCCATCTATCACTTGGATGTAACTGACATTTAGAAACCCCTTCACCCAGTGCCAGCAGAATCCACATCCTCCTGAAGCTCTCGTGGAAAACTGACCAAGCTAGACCACATGTTGGGCCTCTCGACACTTCTTAGCAGATTTAAGAGAATATTTCAAACTTAATGACTATAATCTACCACCTCAACATACTAGGGAGGAAACATAACATCTATTCTCAGATCACAGCATAATAAAACAAAAATCAATACCAGAAAGATAGTTAGAAAAATTCCCAAGTCCTGGAGAGTAAATAACATGAGGCTAAATAACTCACACATCAGAGAAGAAATTACAAAATAAATTCAAATTATTTTAATGAAATGAAAACACAACTTGTGAAAATTTTTTAGATGCAATTAAGTGATACTTGAGTAAGTTTGCAGCATTAAATGTATGTCTTTGAAGGAAGGAAGATCTGAAGTCACCAAGCTAAGCTTCTACATTAGGAAACTACATAAAGAAAAACAAATCCAAAGTGAGAAGAAAATAAATTATGACAATTAGAGAAAAAAATCATTGAGCTTGAAAACAGGAAACCAATAGGGAAAAAAATAACAAAAACAAAAGTTCATTGTTTGGAAAGACAAGTAAAAATGATAATCCTCTAAACAGGCTAGCTAAGAAAATAAGAAATAGAGTGCATATTACAAATATCACAAATTAAAGAGGATGTCACTACAGATTTCATGCACATTAAAACTTGATGCTTACAGATTTGATATCATTGATGAAATGGACCAACTCTATGAATGAGACAACATGCTAAAAGACACAAGAAGAAATATACAATCTATATAGATTTACATCTACTAAAGAAATTCATTCACTAATTAGTAACCTTCCAAACAGAAAGTACCAAGCCAAGACGAATTCACTGGTAAATTTTACCAAACAATCAAGAAGAAAGTATACCAATTCCCTACAATGTATACTGAAATGGAGAAATAAAGCACTTACTTCCAAGCTTATTCAGTAAGTATTAGGAAATAATACAAAAGCATTATAAGGAAAGAAAATCACAGAAACAAAATATTACAAATATAGTTATGAATATCTTCAACAAAATTTAGCAAGTTGTGGGCTGGAGAGATAGCTTAGCGGTTAAGCGCTTGCTTTTGAAGCCTAAGGACCCTGGTTCGAGGCTCGGTTCCCCAGGTCCCACGTTAGCCAGATGCACAAGGGGGTGCACGCATCTGGAGTTCGTTTGCAGAGGCTGGAAGCCCTGGCGCGCCCATTCTCTCTCTCTCCCTCTATCTGTCTTTCTCTCTGTGTCTGTCGCTCTCAAATAAATAAATTAATTAATTAAAATTAAAAAAAATTGAAAATTTAGCAAGTTGTGCGCCAGAAATATCCCCCTTGGTGACAATGATATATATGATCATATATATATGTGTAGTATCAGCAAAATAAACATCATGACCAAGTGGGTTCATCCCCAGCATGAAAGACAGGTACAACATTTGAAACTCAAATAGGTGTAGCCCATCACAACAGCAGACTGAAGAAAAATCACGCAATTTTCAATAGCTGCAGAAAAAGTATTTTAAAAAATAACACCCTTTCAAAATAAAAACTCTCAGTAAACTGGGAATACAGATGTTCCTCAATTTAATGAAGAGTATTCGCCAAACCCCAGTACTTAAAACTGTACTTACTGGTAAGAAATGAGAAGCTGGTCAGGAGTGAGGCAAGAACTTCTGCTTACCACTCCTCAGCACCATAGGCATAATGCTATAAAAAAAGTAAATACAGGGGCTGGAGAGATGGCTTAGCGGTTAAGCGCTTGCCTGTGAAACCTAAGGACCCCAGTTCGAGGCTCGATTCCCCAGGACCCATGTTAGCCAGATGCACAAGGGGGTGCATGTGTCTGGAGTTCCTTTGCAGTGGCTGGAGGTCCTGGCACACCCATTCTTTCCCTCTCTCTCTCTCTGTCTGTTGCTTTCAAATAAATAAATAAAAATAACAAAAAAAATTTAAGTAAATAGGTACACTGATTAGGAAGGAAGAAGTAAAGTTCTTTTTATTGCAGATTAAATGATGTCCATGTAGAAAAATTTGAAAGACTAGACAGAAAACTCCTGGAACTAGTGGACAATGAGTAACAGTGCAGGGTACAGGTCAATAGACAAAAATAAATCACTTTGCCTTCTCCCAGCAATTGACAAGTGAGCACTGGCCTTATAGATATGTTACTACTTTCATTAACACCTCCAAAATTGTATGTTTAGGTATAAATCTAGCCAAATATGTACAAGAACTATATGAGCCAAACTGTGAAGTGCTAATAAAGAAAATGAAAGAACTAAACAAATTGAGAGACATTGCATGTTCATGTGCAGGGATATTCAATATCGTTAGAATGTTAGTTCTCAGAGTGGTTGGTAGATATAATGCAACCCCAGTTAAAATTCCAGCAAGAATATGATGGAGAGTGGAATGTCAAAGGGGAAAGTGGGGGGGGGGAGGGTATTACCATGGGATTTTTTTTTGTAATCATGGAAAATGTTAATAAAAATTAAATAAAAAAATAAATTAAAAAAATTCCAGCAAGTTGGGGGATCGAGGAGATGGCTCAGCAGTTAAAGGTGCTTACTTGCCAAGGCTGCCTGCCTGAGTTCAGACCCTAGTATCCACTTAAAGCTAGATTCAAAGAAGCGGTACATATATCTGGCATTTGTTTACAGTGGCAATTCCCTGACGTGCACACACACACACACACACACACACACACACACACACATGCAAAGAAATAACAAAAAATTTAGCAAGTTATTTTATAGATATCAACAAACTGGCTATAAAGTTTATATTAAAAGAAACAAAAGCAGAATAGGCCACATAGTCTTGAGGAAGAAAAAATTTAGACAACTGATACTATCTGATGTCAAAACATACTATGAAGCTACTATACTCAAGGTAATATTAGCAAAATCAGGCAAACTGATAACTGGAACAGAACAGAAATATAAGAAGCAAATGATATAATGGGGACAAGATAGTTTTTTTCAAGCAAATGGTACTAAAACAACTAGACATCTACGTGCAATAAATATATAAATCTAAACAAAACTTTACACCCTTCCTAAAAGATTAACTTATGCTTTATAGACCTAAATGCATAAAGCAAAACTATGAAAGGGCCAGAAATAACAGGAGAAAATCTAGGAAAAAAAACTTTTTTGATATGACCCCAAAGGTACCATCTATGAAGCAACTGATAGCCTGGATTGCATTAATATTTAAAAATGTGATATTAGGGCTGGAGAGATGGCTTAGAGGTTGAGCGCTTGCCTGTGAAGCCTAAGAATCCCTGTTCGAGGCTCTATTCCCCAGGACCCACATTAGCCAGATGCACAAGGGGGCTCACATGTCTGGAGTTCGTTTGTAGTGACTGGAGGCCCTGGTGCAGCCATTTTCCCTCTCTCTGTCTCTCCCTTTCTCTCTGTGTCTGTTGTTCTCAAATAAATAAATAAATAAATAAATTTTTTAAAACTGTGATACTAGAAAAGACAGTCAAGAGAAGGTAAAAAAAATACAGACTTGAGGGGAATATATGTAAATATGCCAAAAATATTTTTTTTATTTTTAAATTATTTTAATTATTTGTTGGGGGGGCAGATAGAGAGAAAGGGAGCACCAGGGCTTCTAGCCACTGCAAACAAACTCTAGGCACATGTACCACCTTGTGCATCTGGTTAATGTGGGAATAGAACCAGAGTCCTTAGGCTTTGCCAGAAAGTGCCTTAACCCCTAAGCTATTATTCCAGTCCCTCAAAAATGTTTTGACAAGGATATCTGGAAAAAGACTAGTACTGAGAATAAGGAACTCTCAAAATTCAACAATAAGAAAACAACCCAATTTAACAATGGTTCAAAGACCTTAGCAGATGCTCCACCAAAGATACAACACTGCAAATAAACATAAAAAGATGACCCAGAGCAGATGCCATTAGGTAAATGCCAGTTAAAATACCAATGAGCTACATATTTCAATGGTTGAAACACAAAGCTTTAATATCACATGCAGGTGAGGCTGTACAGCAGCAGGAGCTCTCATCACTGCTGTGGGGGTACAGGGGTACAGCCACTTTAAAAGAGTTTATAGCAGGGCTGGAGAGATGACTTAGCGGTTAGGCATTTGTCTGTGAAGCCTAAGGACCCCGGTTCGAGGCTCGATTCCCTAGGACTCATGTAAGCCAGCTGCACAAGGTGGCACATGCATCTGGAGTTCGTTTCAGTGGCTGGAGGCCCTGGTGTGCCCATTCTCTCTCTCTCTCACACACACACCCTTCTTTCTTCTTTCTCTCTCTGTCACCAAAGGCAGCAACCCTCACAGTGCCTTGGTGTGTGCTCTGACATGCAGATATATGACCGTAGCACATGGTTTGTGATGTCCCCTTGAGGATGGCCACCCCTGATGTCCAGCTTTTTCTCCCTACTATCCTATTGTCCCAGGTGCCCAGCCCCTCAGACATAGTAGACTTACTCAGGGAACGAATGAACCTGTCTACCTTGAGTATTTGGGGAGGAGGGAGGACAAGTTACATTTTAATAGCTAGTATTATGAAAATTAATGAATTTGTATATATTATAAGGATTATATTTTACAAAGTCCTTAATCTTAGTTTTAGGTCATAGTACATACAATTAATGATAAAATGAAAGCTAGAGTTGTTTGTATCTTAACAGTGAAATAAAGTCTTGTTTTCCCCAGATATAAGAGCCCATAAATAGCTCATTGAGCCATGGTTTTGTTTCCTTGTTTCATTATGTTAAATAAAGCTTAATCCTTGGGTACATTTGTGTGAGCATGTTTAGCGCTGTGGTCTGCACCCAAAACCTTGTGCATGATGGGCACGTGTTCCATTACAGAGCCACATCCTCAGCCCTCGTTTTCTAAGACAAGGTGTGTCTGTTTAAAGCAATAGTTCATGGGTCATGAAGTTCATTCCATTGCAAGCATGTATCCATGTCTTCAAACTAAAGCTTGGAAAGGCTTTGGGTAGCAGACATAGTTACATTTTCCATCTGTGGTTTTATTACTCCTAATTATTATTTTCTTTGGAAGGCATTCAACTCTGTTTTCTCTCAAGGTGTCTAGGCTTACTCGCCCATTGTTAGGTTTCTAACATTTAAACATGCACTTGGGGCTTGCTGGAAGCGGCTGCAGCAACCTTCCTGGAGCTGCTGTGTGCCTGGCTGCGTCGGCTGTCAGGTGTCAGTCTGTCTGTAGCCTTCTTTCACTTCTAAATCATTCAGCAGGAGGAACTGTGCACAGGAGCTCTCGGTCTGATGCGACATTGGTAATTCAGATCAACACTCGCCCTCTCTGTGGCCACTTTTACAGATTACGTATTTGAACCTTTCAGGAAACCTAGTTTCACTCGAGGTACATGTCTTAATAGAACAGTCCATGTCTCACACATCCTTGTCATTGCATGATATGAATCACACACCTGTGAGGCATGTCATGCACCTGAAACAAGGGCTGGCTGTCATTATGACAAGCGAAGTGTGATCGCATGACTTTGTGCACTAAATAATGGGATCCTTTTATGTCCTAAATAAGAAGTATGACTGCTCCCCTCTTACAGATGAGAAACAGACGCCCAGGGGTTGATTTGTCACTGTGGTTACTAGCGTGAAACATGCTGGGATGGGGCGCTGTGGAACCCCTTGGAGTAGAGACCTCTCATTCTGAGGCTGCCGGCTGGGTTATTGTCCAGCAAGTACAGCCTGTGGCTGTGCCTCGGTCACCCACTGTGGGAGACGCTGGCCATTGTGGCTGCTGAACACTGGAGATGAATTTAGCCAGGGTTGCTGAGAAACAGGGAATTTAATTTTATTTCATTTTAATCTTTTCAAGTTAAGTTAAGCCCAGTGACACTCCGGCCTTGGGATTTCAAAGTGCAGCTCTAGAACTACAAAGATTCTTTGGGAAGCTCTGCTTAGGACCAAGTTCTCTTACAGAGGCCCTCCAAATTGTGTCTAGCCAGTGTGTGCCAGGGCCTTTCGCTCCTACAGTGTGGAGCTGCCTTGTGGGCTACCCTGCTCATCTCCTACCAACGCACAGACATGAACCCCACCTGTCTCAAGTGCTCCAAGCCCCCCACACACACACCCAGTGTTGTGCCCTGCATGGTGCCACGCCAAGCTGTTCTGCCCTTCTCATTGGCTCTCTGTATACCCGTGCTCCCGCCCTGAGAGTCCCGAATGTCCTCTCTCCCCTCTCTGGTTGTTCTTAGTCATCCAGCTTAATAAATAGCTACGGTTCCTGTATTGTTGGAAAAAAAATATAAGACAGATGACTGCGCCCTGTAGAGTCTAGAGGAACTTTATCCCACTGCGCTCGCTGTATTTACTTTCTCTCCTACCCCACTACAGGACTTCCTTTTGAAAGTTTCTACAATGACAGAGAATGTTTTGTCTCCTTCCAAACCACAAAGGGACAGCTCACGTGGCCCACAGGTAGACCTGCTGGACACTGGGCCGTCAGTGTGCCCTAGGAGCGCTGCTCGGCCCTCGGCATCCTTTCAGCTCATGGGAGCGAACGTGGCTTTGGGAAACATGGGAGAGGATGATTTTTGTTTTCTCAAAGTAACCACATAAGAGTTTTAATTCTTACTGCCTAGAATTGGCCAGCCGCGGCCCCTCCTCCACACTGAGAATGAATGCCAACAATGTGCTTTTAACATGATCGCCTCACAGCAGTAAATCAGGAAACTAGTTTTTGCATGAACCACTTGAAACAGGCTTCAGGCCTCTGGCATGATTTTCAAAGTCAGCTTTTCTAACCAATTATTGGGATGACTTTAGTTAATGTGAAAAAAATTAACTCCTGTAAACAACAACATACTTTCCTCAACAGGGCACGTGTCCAACTTCATGTTTTTAAAGATGTCTAATTTTTGTACACGGCTTTCATCCTTATGAAGAAAGTCGCCAAAAACTAATGTAATTTGCAAGTATATAAAAAAGATTCATTCCTGCCCTTTAATCATGGTGTTGCTCACTTATTTTGTTTAATTGTTCATACCTGATGGGGGCTCCAGGATATTTAGTAGATAGTAACAAGCTCCCTCTTGTCATTTTTCTTTAAAAATCCCAACTCTAGGTTTTCATGGCTCTTTGGTTTTGTTTTATTAAAGGAAATTGAAAGGCTGATGTGCCAGCCACATAAATCTCATTTGTCATTTTCATTTTCGTGTCCTTGATTTTCTCCACAAATAACTTCTTTCCCATCCCAATTTGAAATTTAACATTTAGATTTTAAAGTTCAAAGAACCAAAGTAAATAACTTACTGGTTGTACAAATAAACAGTGTGTTAGGCCCGAGGCTCTGGAGTGTCATTCCTGGACACAGAGGTCTCGGGGTCTCTCTTGTGATCTGGGAAGCTGTCCCTCTCCCATGAGGGTGGGACCAAGCCTGTGTTTTTTTTGTTTTTGTTTTTGTTTTTTAAGTGTTGGATTTACAGAGGGATAAAAGAGAGAAGGGGCTTGGGATACTGTTTACTTTGAGTCATTTTGCTACTGGGCAGCCACCAACTGTGGCTTCAGGATCTTGGGCAGAGAGACAGCCACTGTTGCTGCCAGTCATAGGGAAGAAGCTGGGCGGGTCCAGAGCAGGAGGAGGGATGGCATCCTGCCCTGCCCCCAGCCCACCACCCAGAGCCCAAGAGGCTCCTGGGTGACCACAGGGGAACCTCGGCTTCAGCCTTTACAGGCCTTGAAACTTAAAAAGAAAGGAAAAAGATTGTCTTTAGAAAATACTGTCTTAAACAATATTTGCTCATCCATTTGTTGATTCAGCAAGCATTCGTGCTTTTCTCACTGGGCTGTTATGGTCCAGGGGTGGTGATGAGAGGGCATTTGAGAAAGAAAGTCTGGTACCAAGGACTGTTCATGTTGTGTACAATTTGCAGAAGGAAGGAGTAGAGCCCTCTAACAATACTTTTTTTCCATTGTATTTTACCTATGGGTAGTTTTTTTAATCTTAATTTGTTTGCATGTCTGTATGTTTATATGGCTATCCCCAGGGTCTCTTGCCATTGCAAACGCATACCCATGTGGCTTTTTCTTGGGTGATTGGAGAGCCAAATTCAGGCTGGCAGGCTTTGCAAGCAGGCGCCTTTAACCATGGAGCCAATCTCTCTAGCCACTGTGTGTAAATTTTCTGGCTGAAATGTTTATTAATAAAAAGGTCTATTCATACATTTGTGGGAAGTGCTAGTTATTTCCTTCAAGTTTTTAAGGTACCATTCACAATTTTCAAAGTAAAGACAGTAGAGGATTTTAAAGACAAAATCCATTTCCACCTTTGAAATTTAGGGTCAACCATGTTCCACAGAAAAATGAAAGCTAGAGGGCCTGCTTCAGTAAAATAAAGAGAACAGGGAGGAAGACATCTTGTCAACCTCTGGCCTCCACATGGTAAACACATGAGTCTGCATACATACATACATACATACATACATACATACATATATACATACATCTACACACTCACACACACACTATTGGTACATGTACCCCTCTTCCTCCAGGTGAAACCTATACCTCATTCTGAAATTCAGGACAGTGATGGGCCTCTGCTCCCTTCTTCCTCCCCCTTCCCTTGCCTGCCCCTATGCAGCCCTTCTTTTGAACTCTCCCAGTCTGGAAAATGTGAAAGAACACTCAGAACAGGACAGTAAAGTGCTAACACAGGTCTCCTTCAGGACTCCTGCAGCAGAGAGAAGACATCAGAAAGGAACTGGACTTAACTGTCAGTATAGTGTGGGCAAGGGGGTTTGTACCCAGCAAACGGGCAAAAGGGCTTGGAGCCAAGGAGCAAGCATTTTTCCTTGGATGGAAAGTGACTGAGGGGAAGCACCAGGAGCATGGAGGATGCTGGTTAAATTGACCAAATAGGATTCTTGCTAAGACAGTCCAGGGTGGCCAGGCATCACCAAGGAAAGGGGCCAATCAGATATGGGAGACCAACTAACTGACTTGACAGGGCTCAACCAAGCTGTTGAGGACAAGGTCCAACAAAACCATGGCTCAGAGAAGTCTGTTTAGAGTTGGGCCAAGAAGGATCTTTGTTAAAAATCTAAACCCAAACGTATTTCATGCCTTTACTTATTTACTTATTTACCTGTTTTCCTGGTGCAAAAAAAAAAGTGTATATATCTATATATATTTAGAGGGCTGGAGGGATGGATCAGCAGTCAAAGACAATTGATTATAAAGCCTAATGTCCCGGGTCTGATTCCCCAGTACTCATGTAAAGCCACATGTGGAAAAGTGGCACATGTGTCTGGAGTTTGTTAGCAGCAGGAGGCCCTGGCATGCCCATTCCATTATCTGTCTGTCTGTCTGTCTGTCTGTCTGTCTGTCTCTGTCTCTATCGTCACCTCTTCCTCTCTCAAATAAATAAAAATATTTTAAAAAATAATGTATCTAGAGAAACCCTACCTCCTTTGGTCTAAGTATAATGGGGGAATCACAGACTTGAAATTGTTTTTGTTAAGTGTACAGGGAGGTCATCTCATTAATGCAGAGGCAGTTGGCTAAACCTGTGTGCATTATGGACACTGACACCGTGAGGACTACATAGAGTCGGCATTCCCCAAATCGCTGGAGGGAAGAGGAGCCATTGTGTTCAGTGTGTGCACACATACACACACAGGATATTTCCGAGAGATCACCCCCAAACCTGGCAATATATCTGGAAGGAGTAGTACAGTAGGGACCTGGGATGGGAAGAAAGCTATGCTGTTTAGTGTTTTCAGCCTTATGTGTATAGTAATTTTCAATGTGCAGAGTTCAAGGAGAAGACGTAGGCCTCTGCTAGGGAAGTGGCATAGATTTGCACATATCATGAGCCCACTAGGATTGTTATGGTCAGACACTATAGTGTTGTTAGCTGTTTTACCTCCTCTTATTCTATTGGGAGTTATTTTTTGAAGTTTGTGGAGAAGATTTCAAGGCACTTTAAACACCTGGCTTTACTGAATGAAATAAAAACATCAAAGCAGACATTTATATTGGGGGTAATTTAATATTTATATGCTGTTTACTTTATAGCCTGGATTACGAGTAATTATGGTGTCTGTGTGTTTATAGTGCTTTAGATGCATGACCATCTGCTCAGAAAGTGACTGTTGCCATGGGTTCTAGACTGTAATTTCAGTCCTTGGAAATAAGGTCTCTGATTTCCAGTTAGTTTCTTGAACAAGGTTTCTGGTTAGTTTAATGTGTAGAATGGTTGCTGTGTTTTGTTTTTTTTTAAAGATCATGAAATTTATTCTGTTTTATTTGTAAATTTTAAAATAATATTAGGCTAGTTTTCTAAGATTATCTTTTGAAAGTGGCAAATACTTTAGCATATATGTATTTTAAGTCAAATTCTACCCCATAAGCAATGTTGATAAAAGTTCCTAAGAAAGTATATGATATATATCCTGTAAATTTTAGTATTTTGTGAGTAGTGCTGAATACAGGCTTTATCTCATCTGCACTCATCCTAGTGAAATGGCTCTTGCTGCCACCAGATGAGATCTGGCACAGTTAGAGTGGTATTGCCACACTCTCTGCCACCAGAACATTTAAGTTCAGACACAGCAAGCTGGTGTCTGTGTAAGAGCAGCGAAGAGTGAGGGTGTGGAGCCTGGCTGCTGCTTCTATCAATGATTTAGTGCAGTGTATAATGGAACACCCATGCACACACACCCATGCACACCCACACCCATGCACACACATATGCACATGTACACATATACATTTCAAGAGATGTGCATTCTACAAAATACAACCACATGTGAGTGATGCAGAAAGTTGTATGGTGTGCTGCATTGGTCAGTATGGTGTTTGTATATGGTACAGACCATAGGGTACAGTCAGGGGTCAAAAAATACACACAAAGACATCCCTGTGCCAGCATGCCTATTCCTTTTTTAAATTAATTAATTTTTAATTAACAACTTCCATGACTGTAAACAATATCCCATGGTAATACCCTCCCTCCCCCCACTTTCCCCTTTGAAACTCCAGTCTCCATCAATCCCCTCCCCATCTCAATCAGTCTCTCTTTTATTTTGATATCATGATCTTTTACTTCCTATTATGATAGTCTTATGTAGGTAGTGTCAGGCACTGTGAGGTCACGGATATCCAGGCCATTTTGTGTCTGGAGGAGCACGTTGTAAGGAGTCCTACCCTTCCTTTGGCTCTTACATTCTTTCCACCATCTGTTCTGCAATGGATCCTGAGCCTTGGAATCTGTGATAGAGATATTGCAGTGCTGAGCACTCCTCTGTCACTTCTTCCCAACACCATGATGCCTTCTGAGTCATACCAAGGTCACTGCCAACTGAAAATAGAAGGTTCTCTAACCAAAAGTGAGAGTAGCATTAATATATGGGTATGAACATTAAGAGAAGTGCTTACTGGGCAGTTTGATGAGCATACTATATACATTTAGCCAGATAGCGGTAGACGTTACACCCCAAGGGCTCATGACTACCCCTGTTGTAGGTTTTCAGTATCAGGGATGTATTCCCTCCCATGCAGGGGGCCTCCAGTCAAATTAGAAGGCAGTTAGTTTCCACCATGACAGACATGCCACTATTGCACCTGTTGGCTCATTAGGCCTGGCTGGCAAAATATAAGGCTTGCAGTGTCCACTGAGAGTATCTTCACTGGTGATTTCTCTCTCTCCCATTGGACTGCATGCAGAATGCCTATTCTTTTTGGAAGAGATGAGGCCATCAAAATTCCTCTTGGTTTTTAGTTGTTTTGAGGCAGGGTCTTACTATGTAGTCCACCCGCTCTCCTGCCTCGGCCTCCTGAGTGCTGGGATTACAGGCATGTGCCACCATGGCCAGCTCTTCTATTATCTTTACCTCAGGACCAGTTAGGTCACTTGCCTGGTCCTCCATGAGGGGAGGAGCTGGGCTGTGGCAACGTGTTGCCCAGCAGGAGCAGGGAGTGAACCAGCAGAAGCAGACAGTGGTGCTGCCTGTGGTCTGTGTGGCCAGCAGGTGACTCAGCAAGCTAGGTCATTTCACTCTGCTCCCTACGAGTTTTTCTTTTCTTTTTAATTTGGAAAACTTGCACGTCATTTTTCTCATAAAGATGTTTCAGTCACCCAGAAAACAAATGGAATCAGAGAATCCTCACATTCCCTAATGAAGTATCATCGGACATTTTCTTCTTTGTTTTTAGTGCTGGGGGAGCCCAGGGCCTTGCACATGCTGGGCAAGAGCCCCCAGGACTCCACTGCGGCACTTACCTGGCCTTTCACAGTCCTCCTGCTCTGCCTTATGAGTACAGTTATACTTTAATCGGAAAAACTGACTTATTGGTTTGTAGAAAATCCAAATAATGACATCCGTAGGTATTGTTTAATGGGTGCCCACCACACTTGATTTGGTTCAGGTTTTCCCATTTATTCTTCAAAGACACCCAGTAGGCAGACATTACTATGCCCATCTTACATATGAAGAGACCATCACAGGTCTCAGACACACAGCAAGTGGCAGAGTTGGCTACAATATAGTGAATGTAGGTAAATATATATCTTCTTCCTCTTACATCAATGCTGGATTGAAAAAAAACTTCTTTTTTCAAACCTCATTTCTTCTCAGTCACCGCCCCTTTCCTGTATTCTCCTTTCTCCTTCTCTTCCTTTGCCTTCTTTTTTCTGCCTCTCCTTGCTTCCTCCTTCCTCTTTTGTTATGTTTTAACTTGTACATGAGTTCAGGCTGCCTGGATCAAAGCCCGATTTTCAAACACTCTTGCTCTGGCTGGAGCCTTTGACAAGACCGGGACTTCCCTTGTGAACAATGGGGCACCCGCCTCCAGTGTCACGTGCAGGGATCGCTTTGATCTCTGAGATGGTTTGGGGGAGGCCTCTTCAGTACTTAAATAAAGCCTTTGCAAACCCAGGACTCTCTCAGCAACCAAAGTGCTGGGGGGGGGGGGGCGCGGGGGACAAACGTTCATCTGTCCCAGCATAGCCGCAGACACGCACAGAGGCAGGGACAATGACCTCCTGCAAAGACCCAGCACAGGCCAAAGACATTCTTTCTGAATGCCTGTCTTTATTGTTCCGCTCATTCTTTCTGAACACTTGTTGTAACTGTCCTCCTGATTTCAGAACAAATGGATGCTTTTGAAAACATTAATGAATTATTAAAAATTGAAAAATTACAGATTTCTACGAATGGGCAAGAGGTAATCTCTGCCAACAACCTTCAAGACATTCTGACTTACGACTTGGTTGTTCAGGTCACTGTGGTGTGTTTGCATCTTTCTGTCTAGTCTGTGTATTGTTCCTAACACTATTGTAGCTGGAGCACTCAGAATTAAGAAAGTAGTTGAAGCCAGGCCTGGTATGTCAGCTACTTGGAAGGCTGAAGCAAGAGGATGGCAAGTTCAAGGCCTGTCTGGGCTACAGTGTGTTCAAGGATCACCTGGGAAACTTAGCGATTCCCTATCTGAATAAAGACTAAAAAGGAAGCATGTATAAGGCTCTGGGTTCAATCTGAGAGAGAGAGAGGGAAAGAGAAATGAGGGGGAGGGAAGGAAGGAGGGAGAGAGAAGATTAAGAAATTAAACTACATAACCTTTATGGAAAACTGGGGATTTTGGGACCTGCATTCTAGCATCTAGGTTTATAAAGGAGAAAACACACACCCTAAAGAGATTTTTGTCTCAGCTGTTGGTCAGCCCCTTTCATGGGTCAGAAATAGGTGTGTTTAAGGACCATCACAAAGCATGGATGGCCAGAATTATGACTGTGTAACCTTTAGACATCTTCCCACATATATGAAATGCATATATGGAGAGCGCCTGCATGCCCTCCAGTGCAGTGATTGGAAAGCCTGGCTCTGGAATTTTCTGTGTAGGTTCAAATCCTGGTTCTAACATTACCTATGCCAAATTGCTTAAGGTCAGTTAATTTTTCAAGGCCCCATTCCTATCAATGCAGTGGGCATAGGACAGTGTTTACCCTCACAGGGGATGAATATGGCTAATTGAGGTAATGCATATAAATTTCTTTGCTTAGAGTAAGCACTCAATAAATTCAGATTTTTATTGGTTGAATTGAGATCAGTCTACAGACATTTCAATTCAAACATTATTCTTAATGTATGTACTGAAAATGATTAGTGTTTTTTTTTTTAAATGGTTATTCAAATGATATCCCAGCTTCAAATTTTCCTTCACAGGTTACCAAGAACTAATACATTCAGATAGCTCATGGGCTGGGTCTTTGGTCCCATCATATATACTAACTACATTCTCAAGTTGTCAGTCTTTTCATAACAGACTAACAAATTATTAGAAAAACTGGACTTATGTGTCCAGAGATGCTGTGGTATACATCCTATACATCCATCTGACTGGAGAATGCCCAGTGTATCAGGATAACTAGTGTGCTTGTTATCAGTGGGATCATGCTTCTTGCTCTCCGCCATACTTCCTGCTTCCTGTTTCAAGTCAGCAACTCAGAACTAGAACTGCATCTTGGTTTCTGGCGGCCACGTTGCAGTCATACTGAATGATGTGCTGTCATTTATTTCGCTCTCAAACTGGTGGAAATAATGACCTGTAGGTCAAAGAGCCACTCACTTTGTCCATCCAGATAAACAGTCTCGTGTTCTGCTGTGCACATCTGGAGAAGCTAGGGCCTTTGGTATTTTTTTCTCTGTAGTAACAACTGGACCCAAGGCCTCATGGAGACAAGGAAACACTTTACCACTGAGCGACACTCCTACCTCTCCCTTGCAATCTTTAAGTCCCAGTTTTTAAAAAATATTTTTTGGTTATTTATTTATTATAGACAGAGAGAGGGAGAAGAGAGTGAGAATGGGCATGCCAAAGCCCCTAGCCACTGCAAAACGAACTTCAGCCGCATGTGCCACCCTGTACATCTGGCTTATGTGGGACCTAGAGAATTGAACCAGGGTCCTTAGCCCTTGCAGGCATGTGCCTTAACCACTAAGCCATCTCTCCAGCCCATACCAGGTGTTTTTTTTTTTTAAAGAAGAATTTAGCTTTGAACAAATATATAAACCCCTTTCTACTCACAAAAGATATTACTTGCTCAGTGTTTCAAGGCACTTTTGCTGCAGACTTGCTAGTTTATGAAATCTCCCATGCAGTCATCTGGATCCTGGACACTAGCTCCCCTGATCCCCATGGGTTTCTGATCCCCATGGGTTATTTCATGCTTTGATAAATGAACAAGTGTTTGAATGTTCTGCTAGCTTTTGCTTTTGCACAGTCACATGGCTGGCTTAATTAGGAGAGAAGAAAGTGCCATAATTCTGTCTTAATGCCCCAGTGGGGGTCCAGGCGACCTTTTCTTATGCACATGCCCACTACCTCTGGAAAAAAAGTGGAAGCTAAGGACACTTCTGGCAGTAAGAGAGATTATTAGCCAAGGAAGGCACATTTGAACTTGCTGAAAGGGCGCCTTTGAGCCCAGAAAGGCGGACCCTTGGTGCTGATTAGAGAAGGCCCTCCTTTATTCCAGTAGTATTTCCTTTCTCATGCCCTGAAGACTAAAGGGATGTCTGTTGCCTGCTAATCCCCACAGGAATGTGGCTTCGGCTATGGGGAAGATGCGCAGTGTGTGACTTGCAGGCCCCACCGGTTCAAGGAGGACTGGGGCTTCCAGAAGTGCAAGCCTTGTCTGGACTGTGCTCTGGTGAACCGCTTTCAGAAGGCCAACTGCTCGGCCACCAGTGATGCTGTCTGCGGGGACTGCTTGCCTGGGTGAGTTGGGTGATTTCTTTCCCCATATGTCGTTTCATTAAATGTTTTCAAGGACACGTCTCTGTTCCCTATGCCTCAAAGTACACTGAGATGCACTTGAACACATGTGGGAAACACTTGGATCATCTGTTTCAAATCAGCTGTACTATCTCTATGCCAGGCCTGGTGATGGGCACTGGTGACAAGTCCGATGAATGAACAGGCACACTCACAAAAGAGCTGTGTCCTGAAACCTAAGGGGTCCCACAAACCAGAGAATAGCGGACCCAGAAAACTTGGCCAAGGCATAAATACGCATCTCACAAAAGAGATCTGTGCATGGCCAGTAATCTCGTGAAGGTGGAGGGCACTGGCGGTCACAGAGACACAGCAGCAGGATTCTGTCCTTTCAGCAGAGTTCACTGGGCTGTCATGGGTACATCCAGAGGACCTTGGGATACGTCAGAGGAGAAAGTGTGTACATGTGGTGGTGGTGTGGGGATCCTGCCCATGCACAGTTCTTATCCTAATGGTGCTTTAAAAAGGCTTGGACAGCAAATAGCAAAGAAATAGCATCTGCAGAAAGATAGAAGGTGATAACTGCTATGAAAAACAGAACCTAAAGTAAGGGTGAATAGGCACACCTCTGGCCAGGGGGAAGCAAGTCACTATTAAGCTAGGGACGGCGTAAGTAAGCTTAACTGCAGAGGAAAGATCCGAGCGAAGATCCGAAGGCGATGAGAGCCACTGCTGACGGGCGGCCCAAGGAGAAGCCAGAGGAGGGTGTGAGCCTGGTGCAGTTAAGAACCTCCAGAGAGCCAGGCCCGGTGGCAGAGGCCTGTGATCCCAGCAACTGAGCAGCTGAAGCAAGAAGGGCGAGAGCTTAAGGCCTGCCCAGGCTACAGAACACGTTCAAGCACTGCCTGGACAATATAGTGAGACCTTGTCTCGAAACTAACTAACTAACTAACTAAATAAAGAGGGCTAGAGATGTAGCTTAGTGACAGAGTGCTTACCTAGCGTGTCTCTCTCTCTCTCTCTCTCTCTCTCTCTCTCTCTCTCTCACACACACACACACACACACACACACACACACCTTGCAGAGAGGCCCAAGGAGTCCCAGAATGAGGGAAGAGTGGAGTAGGAGAGACAGCAGGTGTTAATGATGGTGACAGCCTTTCATGTTGACATGCATCTTAAGAATTCCTCACATCTTTTGGATAAGCTAGACTCCTCTCAGATACAGGATTTGCCAGCATTTTCTCCCACTCCCAAAGGGTAGCCTTTCTTTTCACTTTCTTGAAGGTTTTCTTTGAAGCCCCCAAATTTTTAATTTTCATGAAATCCAACATGCCCCCTCTTTTTTCCTTTTTGTGTGTTTTTCATGATAAGCCCCATTTTTGCAGCTCCTTAGATTCTGGGTCAGTGCAGAAGGGCTTACCTGACGCACCATATTCTTGACAAAGGGCTTGAATGGTGCTTTCTCCAGATAATGCAAGCCAATGGCCAGTATGCAGTGGAAGACACAACTGCACAGAGCCACACCCACTCACACTCACCACAGTGACCACGGCCAGAGAGATGACCATAAGGTGTGGGCTAGAGGTAGGAAAATGGGAACCTTCCTCCACTGTTGGTGGGAATGTAAAGCTACTGGCAAATAGGCTGACTTTTTCTTAGAAAGTTAAGTGCACGGTTACCACGTGACCCAGAAGCTCTAAGTTATGGCCGAGAGACTTGGAAATAGATCTCTACTCAAAAGCTCCCTGTCATGTTCGTAGCAGCCTTGTGTCTAAGGGCCAGAAAGCTGGCACAACCCTGCTCGAATGCGGCCTCCAACACTCAAGTTGCACTGCAGGCTGTGACATGAGGCTGTAATTTGCACTGGTCCCCTGAGGCCCCTCCCTCACGAAGAGGGCATGGACGAGGGAGTTCACCCCTTTCCTGCCCTTCTACCTTCTGCCGAGGTGTAAGCAAAGCACAGGGCTCATCCCTTCGTGAAGACACAGCCCCATGTCCAGCCCCAAGGCTGCCACCCTGATCTTAGGCCTCCACCTCTAGGACTGTGGGACCCAGCTTCCTGTTCTTTATATAGAACGCAGTCGGTGGAATTCTCTTGTAGCGACATAGGTTGACTTCAGACAAACCCAAATGTCCATCAGCTGGCGGAGGGATTAACAAGACGAGGTGGACTTGAACAACGAAATATTCCTCAGCAATTAAAAAAGGAAATTCTGGGCAGGGCGTGGTGGCGCACACCTTTAATCCCAGCATTCGGGCGGAGGCCACCCTGAGACACCATAGTGAATTCCAGGTCAGCCTGGGCTAGAGTGAGACTCTATCTCAAAAAAAAAAAAAATTTAAAAATTTAAAAAAAGGAAATTCTGACACTTTATAACATATTTGAAATGGAAAACATTATGCTAAGTGCAAGAAAGAAAGAACCCATATCGCATGAGTTCGTGTGTGTGAGATGACCAGAGCAGACGCATGTACGGGCAGAGTGCCAGCTTAGACTATCTGGGCCACACCAGGAAGGACGGGGTGACTGTTAATGGTTGTAAGGTTATTTTGGGAGTGATATAAAAAAATGTTCTAACATCTACTGTGGTGATGGCAAAACAACTCTGAATATACTAAAAGTCATCTATGTGTGCCCTTAAGATGGGTGAGTTGATGGCATGTGAATTATGTCTCAATAAAACTGTCATTTAAAAAACATACTGTCATCTCAGACCTGTAGCGACATCTGTGGATACCAGCACTAGGGGGTTTGTGGGGTTTGCTTTGTTTTGTTTTGTCGAAACAGGGTCTTGCTGCGCGTACTAATGCTGGCCTCAAACTCACATCCCTCTCCCTCCCTCCCCAGTGCTGGGATCACAGGCGTGCACCACCATGCCCAGCTATTACTAGAGATTTAATCTCGTGCAAGCTTAATTGAGGAACATGACCTGAATATCTGACAAATCTCTGGTGCTCACGGTCTCCAATTCTGGGATGAAAGCGTGCCTGTACCTGTGTACTCTCCTCACTGTGAGACAGGGCCAGCGAAGTGGAGGTCCCCCGAGATGTACAGCCTAGGTAGGCAGCACCTCCCAGGCTTCTAGCAGGATCCCCAGCAGGGGGGGTATGCTATCCACAATAGGTGTGAGAGAACAGGCTCTCTCGGTTTCCCCCCTTATCATGGACATCTGAGCCCATGACCTCACATAATTCATTATTTAAGCAAATACTTACATGGAGGTACATTATAAATGAATAGACATTTAGGTTTATTTATATGATTTGTTTAGAATTACATCTTTCTGAGGCAGTACTAATGCATGATGCAGGTGATAATTATATAGTGACCTGTTCCCGGGTTTTTTTTTTTTTTTTAGAGCATTTTGGAAGTACACTGGTAGCTTGACTAGCTTTCTGTGAAGACGGCAAATAGTTGAAACCCATTTTGCAGACAGAAACCCCAGTGCAGAAAGCAGACATGTAAAATGCCTTTGCTTGCAGCTGCGAGGGGGACTTTGTCACTTCTGGAACCATCCAGCCTCTGCATCCTTAGCCCTCTTGGTACGCTGTGCACGAAGGCAGCGCTGCCCAGAGCCCGGGCTCCCCACCTTCTTGTCAGTGGCCAGAGTCAAGGTGTGTGGAAACACTGTTCTCAATGCCCACAATCTGACTGGTGGTGACAGAGAGCTGATCCCCTGATGCCCAGATATGTACAATGACCCTGGCCCAGTAACACCATTATTCATACCTATAAAGCTGCCATCTGAGAGTCATTCCATCCTGCAGAGTGGTGAGACGTTTACAACCATAATGCACCGAAATTCCCAGCAGAGCACCTGGTAAGTACTGAGTATCAGATGTAACTGGCCCCGTAGTGGCCTTGAGGCCAGGGAAAGCTTTGTGCGTCTGTCTTTTTTCCAGTGCAGCCATCAGGCCTCCTGGGCCGCATCCCTTTCTGCCACAGGCATAACCTGCCTACAGCCATCTCTTTGCTGCTTCTAGTGACCTTGTCATTCAGTAAGCACTTAGCTATGTGCTAAGCACATTCTACAGCTTGTTTAAAATCCTTCAAAGTAGAATGAGTACTACGCAGCTATTACAAAGAAGGAAGCTGATGCTCAGAGTGGATAACTGACTTGCTTAAGGTCACCCAGCTTGTGAATAGAGGGCTGGGGTCACTCCTGTCATTGTACCAGGATAGATACCTCATCCATGTCTGCCTGCCCTGTGCTCCAGGCCCACTCAGCACCCCCCAGCCCCGCTGTCAGCCCAGTGTTCCTGAAAGCCCCATGCGATACCTTGGGCGGCTTCTGTTTTCTCCTCCTGCTGCCCAGTGCCTCGTCCTGTTCGCAGTGGCTATACTGAGTGACACTGTTGATGAGGTCTGGGCTCTTAGTAAGAAGTGTGTCATCTTGTGAGTAGCACTTGTACAGTTTCAAAAATGGAGTGGCCATGGCTGTGGACTGCTGGGTGGGCTGAAGAGCGGGGTGACCAACCAACTTGAAGCCAATTGCAGGGAAGTGAGCACCCAGTCCCCCAGGGATCGGCCTCTGTTGTGTGCACTATGGAAGGTTCAGCTGCGGCTGGACTGTGACTTGCAGGTTTCTTCAAACAGTGGCTTTCCAGCACAGCATTGCCCAAGCTAGCCAGTGTTGTTTGGATGGAGTTCAGTTAAATATTCTCTTCGCTGTCACAGAAAAGTTTGAGTTTGTAAGAGATACTTCTGTCACTTTTCATCAAAGAGTGTTTAAGCAAATATCATTGTGGTTTTCTTTTGTCTTTTTACATTAACTACCTGAGGGGCTAGAGAGATGGCTCAGCATTTAAGGTGCTTGCCTGCATTACCTTTGTGAAAGCCAAGAGTCAAATTTAACCATTGAACTTCAGATGTCGGTTCCATCATTCTTTGTGTAGTGAATGTCTTTATGCTTTTATTTCTTTCTTTTTTTTTTAAGATTTGTTTCCTATCTCACTTGGATAGGAAATGGAATTAAGAGTGTTTCTATGTTCCTAAAACTGTGGCATCTTAAACAAACTAAAGGGAAAATAAAGTCCCACAGTGTGGCTCTGTGACAGGATGTATGCTCATTTTGAGAGGCCTTGGGGCACATGTCCAGTACCAAATGGAAGGAAGAAAACAGAAAAACAAAGTAAATGGGAATTTTTTTTTAAATTATTTATTTATTTATTTGAGAGCGACAGACACAGAGAGAAAGACAGATAGAGGGAGAGAGAGGGAATGGGCGCGCCAGGGCTTCCAGCCTCTGCAAACGAACTCCAGATGCGTGCGCCCCCTTGTGCATCTGGCTAATGTGGGACCTGGGGAACCGAGCCTCGAACCAGGGTCCTTAGGCTTCACAGGCAAGCACTTAACCGCTAAGCCATCTCTCCAGCCCGAATTTTTTTCTTTTGAGGTAGGATCTCTGTCTAGCCTAGGCTAACCTGGAATTCACTATGTAGTCTCAGGCTGGCCTCGAATTCACGGTGATCCTCCTACCTCTGCCTCCTCAGTACAAGGATTAAAGTCATGTACCACAGCTTGTAAGAGAATTTTTAAGTTTAATAAACCTCTTTGTTCATTTATAAATGTTGTATTCATAATTCTTGTTGGCATCCTCATCTTCATGTTAGTTTGTAATTTTGTGGAGGCTTGTAAAAATCAAAACAATGTCTTTGGTCTGTACTACTGCCCATTTATCTGGGGACAGTCATGTGCTTAAGGACTCTGACCTTAAATTTACTGTGTACCTTGAGTCAGTTGAGAGATTTGAAACCATTCTTAGCTAATTATGCTGGTGACCATCTGTAAAGTTAGGTATGGAGCTAAGGCAGGAGGATTGTGAGTATGAGGCCAGCTAGGGCTTCATGACCAAACCCTAACCGAAACAAAGCTAGAAATAAAATCATAGAGTCTACCCTCAGGTCCTTGGAATCAAGAAGCCAGCAGAGCAGGTTCTGTTGTCCTGTGAAACTGCTGCCCACTGCTGACAGTGGCATCAGAGCACACCTATGCATGCCTCCCCCTGTGACCACCACCACCAGGGACCCTGTGAGTTGTGCCCACACAAACTCCCTTCTACTGTTTATATTTAGTCTCTAATGGTCATTCAGAACGTGACGAGTTCCGCTTTTCTTCTAGTCTCTAGCGTGGTGAGCCTCACACGTCCGATATATATTAGTAAATATATTTTGTCAAATTGATTTTGTTCAAATATTAGGGGAAGTTCAGACTTCAAAGCTATTTCTTCACAAGGCAAATTCCTTATTTTAAAACTGTTAAGTACATTCGATTCTCAATATCTAGTATCTCCCTAATTTCTTAAAGTTTTATTTAATTATTTGCACAGAGAGAGAGAGAATGGGCACACCAGGGCCTCTTACTACTACAGACACATTCCAGATGTGTGTTCCACTTTGTGCAGCTGGCTTCATGTGGATACAGGGGAATCAAACCCTCCAGGTTGTTAAGGTTTGCAAGCAAGCGCCTTAACCACTGAACCATCTCTTTGGCCCATAAAAGTTTTTATACTTTTTTACACTTTCATACCCTGAATATTTACTGTCAAAAGTTCTATGTTACATTTTTTTTTACATAGAGTGAGTTTTTATATATGACAAGCAATTGTAGACTTTCTCAATATCTAATATAATCAACTTATAATTTGGTAAATTTTCTGGCTTGAGGGACAAACATACCTGCCTATGTTGCAATATTTAGCAAGAATCACCTGGAATGAAAAAGTTCCTTTTAGCCATCCAACAGTAGTAGTAGTAACAGGGTTAGGACCTTCCCAGTCAGAGGAGACTAGTTTCCTATACCAGGCATGAAAGCCTGATGACTAGAGAAACTCAAAACATCAAAGTGCTGAGAAGAAGGGCCAGTAGGGTGTCTGGCACTGAGACATATCTCTCACACCCTGCAAGGCCCGGGGACCATTGCAGAAGAGGTGGTGGGAAGAATCCAAGAGCCAAAGGAAGGGGAGGGGTGCTTTAGAATGCTGTCTTCCGGTCATGGATTTCATGACCTTATAGTGGCTGCAATACCTACAAAAGGCCTGCATAATATGAAGGCGAAGAGAAAAAAATCAACAACAGATGACATCAAAACAGAGCAGGGACTGGTTGGAAAGAAGAATGGGTTCTAGAGTAGAAATATGGGAATAGGGCCGGAGAGATGGCTTAGCGGTTAAACGCTTGCCTGTGAAGCTGAAGGACCCCAGTTCGAGGCTCGGTTCCCCAGGTCCCACGTTAGCCAGATGCACAAGGGGGCGCACGCGTCTGGAGTTCGTTTGCAGAGGCTGGAAGCCCTGGCGCGCCCATTCTCTCTCTCTCCCTCTATCTGTCTTTCTCTCTGTGTCTGTCACTCTCAAATAAATAAATAAATTTAAAAAAAGAAATATGGGAATAGGACAAAAAAGTGTTGTGGGAGGAGTGATGATCAGAGGGCATTGTGTATATGTATGGAGGTTGTCAATAAAAAATTTTTTTTTTAAAGAAAGCTATCTTACACTATTCTTATTTTATTTAAAATTGTATATATATTTTTTCTGTTGTGGTAAAAAGTATACCAGCTTCATATGTATACTTCATTAGTGTTAAGTGCATGCGCATTGTTTTGCAGCTCAATGCTCCCTGTTAAGCAATCACCCCCTTTCCACCCACGCCAGCCCTCTAACTACCCTTCTACTTTCCGTCTGTAAATCTGATTACTCCAAGTACCAGATGTAAACAGAGTCATGCAGTATCCAATCTGTTGGTGATTGGCTTATTTCAGTGTCTGCAGTGTCCTCAAGGTTTGTCCATGTCATAACATGTGATAAAACTGACTTCCTAAAGTTAAGTAACATTTCACTGTGTTATAGGGAATACCAAATGTATTATACGTGTTTGTCCATTTATTTGTTGATGAACATTTGGTTTCCTTTTCCTTTTGGCTTTCGTGAATAGTGCTGCACTTGTGTACATAAATATCCCTTCAAGACCCTGCTTCACTTCTTTTAGGTACATACTCGGCAGTGGGGCTGCTGGGCTATACGGTGGTTCTATTTTCATCATCTCGAGGAACCGCAGAAACGGGAGCTGTACTATCCCACAATCACCCCACCCAGCACCCAGGATCCCCTTCTACTCCAGCACCTGTCACTTCCTTATTTCTTACTGTTGCCTTGTCTTTAATAGTAGTCACCCCAGTGAGTGCCATTGTATCTGCAGCTCCCTGACAATTAGTGACGTGCGCAGCTTTTCACACGCTCACTTGCCGTGCTGTGTCGGCTGTGCAGAAATATCTGCTCAAGAGGTGTTTTTTTTTTTTTTTTTTGCTCACTTTTTAAATCTGATTATTTGTTTTAGGATGTTATTGAGTTATAGAAGTTCTTTATATATTTTTATATTAATCCCTTATCAGATATTTACTTTCATTCTGTAGGTTCCCCTTTTACTCTGGTGATGTGTCTTTTGATCCCCAGAGGTTTTAAGTGTGATGTGTTGTCACTGGTCAGTTTTCATGTTTGTGTAATATCTACACTTTTGCCCAGTTCAGCGTATATTTTCTTCCTCTTATGTTTTCTTCTTGGAGTTCCACAGGCTACATATTACTCTTAGGTCTTTAGTCCATTTGAGGTGGATTTTGTACATTGTATATAGATAGTCCAGATTCTTTCTCTCACAAATGATATCTCATCTTCTCAACACCATTTCTAGTAAAACAGTCCTTTCCCTGCCCTGGGGTCTTGACACATTTGTCAGAATCTTTAACCAAACATTCAAAGGCTGATTTCTGGACTCTCTTTTGTATCACATTGGCCTGGACCACCCTATTTTGACCGTTTTGTAATTACATCAAAATGAAGAAATGTGAATCCTCTAACTGCTCTTTTTTAAATGTTTATAAGTTCCAAAGTGATTATATAAAAACCTGGCAGGAAGTCACAGTATTAGATATTATTTGGATATATTTTCTTAGTCAAATCAAAGTAGAAATTAGCAATCACTGGATATATCTAGGCTTTTTGAACTAATTCACCCAACTCCATAAATGGCACAAATTTCTACTGCATAAACCAGTTTCCCAAATAGTCACTTCAATTCCCACCACCTAGAGACAGCCACTGCAATATTTGCCATATAATTTTCTTCCAAATATTTTGAGTGCATATGTCTATACATAAATGTTTTCATATGCATTGTTGAATTATCTGAGAGAATGTGTATGAAAGTGTTTGTATGAAATAAATTCAAATCACTATTTTCACTTAATATTTCATAAATTTAAAATGCATGTGTGGTCATTCATTCATTGCCTTGGGTCCACCATGGGTGGACATTTCTACTATTAGACGTTGTTACTGTGCCGAGTCAACACTTTTCTACTTTGTACCAGTGCCATGGTTGTATTCACAGAGACAGCTTTACCCAGCTGATATTTCCTTGGGATAAATTCCTAAAAATGAAAATACTAAGTAAAGAATGTAAACTGTGCTAGTAAGTTCTGGTGTTGCATTACTTATTTACCTTCCTAAAAGTAGCATGTCATTTCCTGTTGTATATATGTATGTGTATATATGTGTATGTATGTGTATGTGTATATGCATACCTATTTGCTGCTATTCCTAATAAAAATGGCATGTTTTCACATTAATTTTCATTCATTTGGTTATTTATAAGATCAAGCTTTTAGTATCAATTTTTTTTTGAGACAGGGTATCACTTTAATTCAGGCTGACTTGGAACTCACTTGGTAGCTCAGGCTGGCCTTGAACTCATAGCAATTTTCATACTTAAGCCTCTTGAGTACTGGGATTATAGGTATGAGCCATCCCACCAGCTAATATCAATTTTTTAAAGTTAATCATATTTTTGGTTTTAATTATAAAATATTCTTTGGAGAGTAAATGATCTTTGCCCCTTTTTTCAGTTGTAGAATTCAAGATCAGTGTAATGAGCTTTAAATTTTCTCTCATAGTTTTAAGTTGTAAATAGTGATATAATCAAAATAATTTTTACAGGTTTTGCTGTCCATAAGCTATGTTGGTGATACTTTATTTTTGCCCCTTACATGTCTTTAAATATTTATTTAGTCAGTTAGTCATTTTAAGACAGGTGCTTGCTAATGGAGCTGACTGGCCTGGAACTTTCAGTCTGCCTACCTCAGCCTCCCAGGGCTGGGATTATAGGTGATAAATGTGTCCCCACACCCACTGTTTATTTTAGTAATTTTAAGAACATTTCATTTATTTGACAGAAAGAGAGAGGGAGAGGAAGAGGCAGATAGAGAGAATGGGCACACCTGGGCCTCCAGCCACTGCAAATTAGCTCCAGATACATGCACCTTTGTGCATCTGGCTTTACGTGGGTGCTGGGGAATTGAACCTGGGATCTTAGGCTTTGCAGGCAAGTGCCTTAACTGCTAAATAATCTTTCAGCCCCTGTTTTAGTTTTTGCTCAGAGCTATGGTTCTTTTCCTCTCTGCCTTCTAAATGGCTTGTCCTGCCTTGAAAGGTATCCCATATCAAGACTGCAATGAGTATCTGTCTAAATTTTTGCATTGCTTTCCAGGTCTTCTTGATTTGGAGGAAATTATGTCTCTGAAAAAAGTAAATCAATTCCTGTCATCTAGAAACAGCTACTGTTAGTATTCAGTGCACAGTATCCTTCCCAGCATCTCTAGGCAAATATTTATACTGCTTTTTGGTCACTGAACTTAAAGGGTGTTTTATGGTTCAAATAACAATTGCTGAAGCCCACTGACTGCATATTAGCCTCACCTGCACCCACCCCAGTACAGGAAAAAGGTAGCCCTAGAGAACCCTGAACCTACACATAGAGGAATTGAATTTCCAGAGTGCCGGCATCTGCTCAGAACTCCCAGGGTGTGTCCAGCTGAGATATGTTCTATTTGAACTGGACCTGGTCACAAAGACTGCTGGTCACTGGCGAGCTAGGTCTTCTTGGCTGCAGCAGTGAGCTCAGATGACCACTAACGAGGTTCACTTTTCTTTCTCTTCTAGATTTTATAGGAAGACTAAACTTGTTGGTTTTCAAGACATGGAGTGTGTACCCTGTGGAGACCCTCCTCCTCCCTACGAACCGCACTGTGAGTGATGCAGCACACGGCACCTGGCCTGTGTGCACAAAGTTGTTACTTAGATCTTTCTTTGTCTGACAAAAGAGTAGAACCTGTGTGTACTGCAGCGCTCCGAGTGTGTGTGCCTAATGTGTGCTTAACCCTGTGTGTACTGCGGGGCTCCTAGAGTGTGTGCTCAAACCTGTGTGTACTGCGGGGCTCCTAGAGTGTGTCCTTAACCCTGTGTGTACTGCAGGGCTCCTAGAGTGTGTGATTAAACCTGTGTATACTGTAGGGATCCTAGAGTGTGTGCTTAATGTGTGCTTAACCCTGTGTGCACTGAGGGGCTCCTAGTGTGTGTGATTAAACCTGTGTGTACTGTGGGGTTCCTAGAGTGTGTACTTAGACCTGTGTGTACTGTGGGGCTCCTAGAGTGTGTGCTTAATGTGTGCTTAAACCTGTGTGTACTGAGGGGCTCCTAGTGTGTGTGCTTAAACCTGTGTGTACTGAGGGGCTCCTAGTGTGTGTGCTTAAACCTGTGTGTACTGAGGAGCTCCTAGTGTGTGTGATTAAACCTGTGTGTACTGTGGGGTTCCTAGAGTGTGTGATTAAACCTGTGTGTACTTTGGGGCTCCTACTGTTTACTTAAACCTGTGTGTACTGCAGGGCTCCTTGACTGTGTACTTAAACCTGTGTATACTGCGGAGCTCCTAGAGTATGTACTTAAGCCTGGCTTAAACCTGTGTGTACTGCAGGGCTTCTTGACTGTGTACTTAAACCTGTGTGTACTGCGGGGCTCCTAGAGTATGTACTTAAAGCTGTGTGTACTACAGGGCTCCTTGACTGTGTACTTAAACCTGTGTGTACTGCGGGGCTCCTAGAGTGTGTGCTTAAACCTGTATGTACTGCAGGGCTCTTTGATTGTGTACTTAAACCTGTGTGTACTGTGGGGCTCCTAGTGTGTGCTGAAATCTGTGTGTACTGAGGGACACCTAGTGTGTACGCTTAAACCTGTGTAGTGTGGGACTCAAAGTGTGTGTGCTTATCCAGATCCCAGCAGCACAGAAAGCCCTTTGTCGCTTGCCTCAGTCAATCCTATCCTTTGCTGTGAGTCCTGGAAGGAATTGGGCACTTTGCCACTGTGTGTCCTATTTATTCCCCACTTTCATTCTAGATTCACAGTGCAGGAGAGTTGACTTAGTTAGGTGCACTGGATCCTAATGCCAAAGATTCCCTGGCTCTCCTTTCTTGGTCCCAGATAGGATCATGCCTTGGTGTCTGTCTTCTCAAGTTCTTGCTGAGATTTTCCTGTCCATCTCATTCATTCCTTCACTTTTTCTCCTTTAACAAATCAGTGGGAGAACTCACTGTATGTTGGGGTCAGTACAAGCAATAGGGCCTTTCCTTTGTGGGTTAACATTAATCTTTTTGATCATAGCTTTACTTAGGAGATAAAAGGTATGTATTGGGTGTTCTTAGCCAGCATGGAGAGAGAGTGACACTCTCTTAACGCTCAGCAAACCTGGCCAACAAACCCCACAAGCAGGGTTTGGGGAGGTGTGGAGCATGCTGGGCTGTGTGGGAACAGGGCTCCCCACTGCTCCTTGGAACACAGGAAGAACTATGCTGTCCAGGCCGGAGGGTGGAGGAGTGCAGTCCCCTCATATGCATTCCCACTATGTCTTCTGGGGAGTGTGGGGGGACATTTTTTCATAATGCATAAATGCTTGCCAAAAAACTCATGACAATGAACAATTGCAGTATTGGGTCCCTGTTGTAGAGAGTCATAGTACAGGTGCTTTATTCATTTTACTGTTCTCAACAAGTCTCTGGTCAGCCCAGATATGTGAGTGAGAAGACCAGCCCAGAGACCATCAAGACATCTCTGTTGTGAGCTGATCAGTGCAGAAACAGAATTCCAGCTCATATCTGTCTGTCGGCAGACGCTGTGCACTTTAACCACACTCTGCTGTCTTCTCACAAAAGCCACGTATCTAATCTAAATACGGTGGTGACCTCATTTGTTTCAACATCATCACTTAACTAAGCTCTACAAGTCTACACAAAGGGGTCACTGAAGGGTCCTCCTTGTGCAGCTCCACAGCCCGTAACAAGGCTTGTCCTTTTGGCAGTTAACACACAGTGACCTAGTCCTAGCCACGGGTCAGTTCAGCCTTCGCGCGGTTTGGAAGGCGTGTTCATCCTATTCACCACATGAAGAGATTCAGTAAAGAACCCTTATCAGTACCACCCCATTTAGAGTTGGAAAGTACTGAGGTGTTTCCCCTTTAATTCACTGGGTTTAATTTAGTATAATCTAGTCAAGTCTGAGGCTTTGGAATGTTTTGCCTTTGGGGTTCTGGCTAAGCTTCGATGTCACAAGTGAGCCTTTGAACGTTGGTCTCAAGTGCAGCTTTTATGTCTCGTGAAGACTTTGGTAAGGTGTAATTTCGAAGAAAAGAAAATTAATTAGTTTAACATATAGAGAAATCGATTTCTTCATGTGTGAAACTTTTTAGAAAGCAAAAGAAATATTGGTGAAAGCCAGAAATGTAGTGTTCCCAGCTCTGGGCCTTTCAAATCACAGAGCGACAGAGTCGGGGGCTCTTTAGCGAGCTTATCTCTGTCAAAGCAAGATTGCTGTCTTTGGCACTCTTCTTGGGAGCCATTCCAGAACTGAACTAATCTCCTCAAAGGAGATCTTGAAGTCTTTGGGGGAAATTATGCACGGCGCCTCGTGTTTTGTTTTCTTCTCTTCTTGTCTGCGCTTTGCAGCTCATCCACAGAGATCCCGCTGCGGCTTCAGCACTTCCCCCAGATGAGCTCCTGCGCCCTTGAGCTTCTGGGCTGCAGGAACAAGGTGTCTCCCAGGCCGCCTCAAGTCCTGGGGGCCAGCTTCCAGAGCGCAGGCAGGAGAAAATGCGCCCGGGCCTTCCAGGCTCCAGGTAGCCCTGTCCAGCCCTGGGCAGAGGGCAACCTTCTCCGTCTAGGGCAGCCCTCTTCTTCCTTTCTGGGCAGTCCTGCGGCCTGAGGGCCAGGGTTCCCCAGCAGCCACTCTGAGTCCTCAGCCCTCCGCAGTCAACCAGCTGTGCCCGTGGGTCACTTTGCACTCTACTTGCCTGGTCATGTTCCTTCAGGGCAGACGGACGGGCCCAGTTGCAGCCCACCACTCTGTGAGCACCGTGTTTACCCACGCTGCATAACCAACAACCTCTCTGTCAAAGACAAGCTGTGTATGTAACGGCGGCCCCGTCATAGCAGAACCGCTGCCTCGGATGGTTGCTACAGCTCTGCTGCAGCTAGATCCAGATACTCAGTGCGGTGTTACCGTTGCCATAGCCAGTTCAGGGACACATTGTAGCCCAGGAGTGGCAGACTAGCCCCACAAAAGGCGAAGGTGTATGACAAGCTATATTGTCTAGGTCTGAGGAGATCAGCCAGCAGGGCATTTCTCAGAACATGTCCCCAACACCAGGCCATGTTTGATGTCACTTCAGGAAACAGGAGAACAAATCCCCTCCTTCACGGGGTGGACAGGATAATGGCAGAGGTGAGAATGGCAACTGGGAAGCAGGCAAGTGACAATGCTCCACACAAAGATACTAAGTGTGACCGGGAGCCACGTGGCTCCTGGCAGGACCCGTAGTGCTCGGAGAACGTACGGCGGTCAGTGTTTGTGGCAGAACCAGGCACAACTTCCTGAGTGGTGACCTCGAGGCATCCCCTAAGGGGTGCTCAGAGGAGGACAGACCTGATCACAAGAAAGGGCAGCAGCGAATCGTGCCCTGTGCCTTTGGCTTTTTTGCGCGTGTCGAGTCGGGTAGAAGCCAAAGCCAGATTATGAGGGAATAAGAAGCTAAGATAAAGGGAGGCCTCTGCAGACAGCTAGGCTGGGCTGACAGTGGACATGGGCTGGTTCGTGCACTGGTCGGAGCACAGCGCGTCTGTATCCACGGGGTGCGTGAGGTGACACGCTCTGCCAAAGGGTGGCAGAGATGAGGTGAGGCAGGAGCCAGGGAGCTCGGAGGCCAGGAGGGCCCAGGCGGCTGGGGTTCTTCATGGAGAGAGGAAGTGGATGCCATAACACAGTGGGTTTCCTGACAGTGTCAGAGTCCAGCTGAAGCTTTTGGTCAAAGTGTGACAATGGTTTACTTGTCACAGGACCTCTCTAGCAGGACAGGTGTCTGCTGCAGGGAACACCAGACCAACTCTGGAGCCACCTGAAGACATACCTAAGCTGCACCCCAAGTGTGTACAAGCTACAAGCTAAGTGTGCACCAACTGTCTGTTCTTATGCATGTGTGTATGTATATGTGCACATGCGTGGGTGCACACAGGGGCATATGTCTGCGCATGTTTCTGAAAGCCAAAGGACAGTCTCAAGTATTGCTCTCAGGAATGCCACTATGCCATTCTCTCATTGGCCAAAGGTTTGCCGACTAGGCTAGACTGGCTGGCCACAAGCCCCAGGTTTGGGCTCTGAGGCTCCAACCTAAGTCTTCATACTTGTGAAGCAAGCACTTTACTGAACAGACTGTCTCCCCAACTCTACGTTTTTCTTTTTTGGCTTGTTTTTGCTTTGTGAGACAGGGTCTCCCTCTGTAACCCAAGTTGGTCACAGAGTGACCACTGCGGGAAGGTGTTGGATACCGACTGTGAAGTAAGCAGATAACATACCCCACACAAAGATTCAGAGTGTGACCTCAGTGGTCACTGTGTAGCCCAGGCAGGCCTCAAACTTGAGGCAATCATCTTGTTGCAGCCTTGCAAGGGCTAAGATTACAGATATGAGCCCCCACACCTGGCTCAGGTATTACATAAACGTAAAACTCCTTTCATTTATGTAACACCTGGCTCAAAAAATATATATATTTTTACATTTATGTAATACCTAAAGCAAACCAAGAAACAATAGGAAACACTAGGTTGAAACCCTCTCATGTTTGTCAGCTGTCCAAGAGCCACCCTGGCCCCACACAGCTTATACCATCCGACCTTTGGCAAGGGGAAGAACTCCCATGTGCCAGGTTTCTTGGTGGTAGGATGGAGTGATAGCTGCCTGCTGAGGTGCTGGGAGTCCTGGACGAGGTTAGCTATGGGAACCACCAGTACAAAGTCAGGCAACTCCAGGCCCTCGAATCTGATGACCTCTGTCCTGGCTCCTCTGGCTCATCAGAGCCGTGGGACGCGGAGTTCTCATCTCCTGTTTCAGGAGCTGCTGCCTGTGGCCTTCGGTACAGGCGGTGGTTCAGAGAGCAGCAGTGGAGTTAGTGTGGCACGACTTCAGCTTTGTGCAACAGGAAATGGCCTGACGGGAGATGGACGAAGTTGCGCTCATAAGAGGATGAATAAGTTACCTATAGCAGCGAGCTCAACTCAAGAACATGGGGACTGCAGGCGGGGCTCGGTGGCACAACTTTCGCCTAGCAGACACAAACCCTGGATCGAACATAAGTACTGCAAAATAAATTAGAAATTCATACTGTCTGAATAGACATTTTTGTCGTTATAGAGCAAACCTGTGTTCCCCATAAAGTGATTCAAAAGCTAGAAAGAAGTGTCTGTTTCCTACGATTTGTCCTGAAAGGTGCAATGTGGTTGAGAGCAGGCAGGGCAGAGCAGAACACAGCTTCCGCCTGTTGGCAGAATGTCACCCTAGTCTGCTCTTATGCCATGGTTCTAGTTTATGCCAACGGTGTGGCCTTGGATAAATCACTTCCCATCTTTGACTCTCTGTTTTCTCCCTGGAAAGCAGACAGACTAAATACTCAGGTCTGCAGATTTGGGATTATAACTAAATGAACCAGTGTCCATTATGGTGCCACAAAGCCTGGGCTCAGCTCAAGAACAGGCCCACATAGCCTTTTAAGCAGAAACATCCCTTGGCCCCACCCCACCCAGGCTTACTTTTGGAGGGTATGATGGTCAAGAGTTGTCCCCTCCTAGGAAGGTGTCAGCATGTTTGCAGTGAAGGACAATGCATTGAGGCAGTCTGCTGTTTGAGCAGCCCCAAGGGCTAGCTAAACCTCCAGGCTAGGAAGCCCTGACCTTGCTTCATCTCTTTCATGCCTATCTCGTTCCCACACCCCAAGCCCCAGCAGAGGAGTGCTAAGTCTTCCCCGCAATAAGAGTGCATTTGTGATGGTGATCGTTTTGTCTGCCTGCAACTCCTTTGTCAGGCTACTAATAGCATTAATTGGTGGTAATACGGGATTGGACATAGAGCCTGAGGCTCTCATTGTTGTAAATTGCAAATTTGCAGAATCCCAGCTGCTGGCTCTGCTCTGTCTTCCATTCCTTATGTACTTCCACTGGGACATTCAGGAGAAAGAGAGAAAAACACCCTAGAAATTTTAGAACTATATCCTGCCTCTGGTCTGATAAGAAATAGATTTTTGTTGACTTAATTGGGAACAAATACTGTGGTTGGAACAAATGGTTTAGAAAAATTTCAAAGCAGTTTTCACCAGAGTACAACTGTGTTTAAAGTGTGTTTAACCTAGATGTTTGCTTTGTTCTCAGGGGCTTTGTAAAACTAGCCACGTGATTCTAAAGCCATAACGATCAGATAAGTCCCTGCGTGTGGGAGAAAGAAAAGCAGGAGCCAGACCGACATGCAACTAGTTAGAAATTGTGCACGGCTCAAACACCAAGAGCCGTTCACAGCACTGTGTACCAATAAGTAATAAATCACATTATTAAATAGTGATTACTTTCCAAAGGAAGTCCAGAAGGCCTTCTTATACAACAAATCAAAGCAATTTCAAAATGAACTTTGCAAAGCAATATGTACCCATTAAAGATCATTTTTTTAAAAGTCTAGTAGGAAAAAGGGGAGGGACAGAACATCTATAGTCCCCTGGATAAATAATTCCAGCAATTGGAAATTGCTTTTAAATCTTTTTTTTTTTTTTTTTTTTTTTTTTTTTTTGTCTATCTGGATGTTTCGGAAGGTAGGTGCAGGATCTGGAGAGTGGAAGAGCAGGTTCATGGCTTTTGTGTCCCGGGCTCTGTGACGAGAAAGGGCTGGACTGCGCACACTGTCTTCATCCTTTCCCACTGCAGACACTTTTCTCATACCATTCGCAAGTGCCGCAGCTTTCCTGAGTGACGCCTCACAGAAGCACTTGAAATCTGAAGTGAGGCCATCTCTGTCACCCATGCTGCTGGATGCCTGGCCATGGGTTACCTACCCATCACCCATGCTCACCATGTCTGTTCTTCCAAAGAGCACTTTGTTTTTTGTTTTAAACATGGTCTTTCTGTGGAGTCTAGGCTATCCTGGAACTCACTAATGTAGTCCACGATGACCTCCAACTCAGGGCCACCCTTCTGCCAGTGCCCCCTGCGTGCTGAGATCACAGCTTTGCGGTAGCACACCTGACTTGATATTAAGACTTTTGTCTCTGGACATGCAAAGCTCAGTTGTTGGGTAGAGTGCCTGGCAAACATCTCTTTAAAAGAAAACAAAGACAAACTTAAAAGGAAATGAGCTGGAAGTCAAGAGCAACGTTGATTCCAGGTTTTCTTTAGAAAAGAAGGGAGGGAGGGGAGAAGAGATGCTCCGAATTTCTTGTGGTGAACTCCACGTTGACCCCCGCTCATCCTGGGTATTTCAGCAGCTCTGAGTTTCAGAAGCCAACTTCCTGATCTCCTCCGATCTTAGGTTCAGAGAAATGACAGTGTAATGGAGGCAGAAGAGATACCCGTCTTTTGCATGTGCTGGGAACACCATGGGGCTTTTCTTGTGTGTATGTGAGGCTTTTGTTCTTTCTACAGCAGACATATTGGAGTGCTTACTGGAACCTCTACATCACAGGCCCACAGAGCCAGTGTGTACCAGTTCATAGCTATCTCACTGGGGGGTGTGCAGGGGGCTGAAGCCATCCATCTCTGATCACCAGACCAGGGCTCTTGGTGTATGGTCAGGGGATTGATAGGGAAATGCCACTGATGGAATCAGCTGTTTCAGGGACTGTTTCAGGAACAGCTAAGTGTGACCATGCCTCTCAAATACCCATAGCAATCAGAAAGGAAGCTGCTTTTCCTGCGAAACAGAACTTTGAGGGCAGGAAAGGTGAGGACAAGGAGATGAATGCACACAGAACAGCCCTAGTTTGGAGGAGGGTCTTCAGGCCAGCCAGCCATTCCTGCCAGCCTAAGAAAGGAAGTCGTCATTCATGGTTGCTTAGAGGTTGGTCGAAAGTGCCCTTAATTGCGCCTTCTGCCCTTCCTCCCATTGTCAGTGCAGTTCTGTTCTCTGGATGCCTCTTCTTCTTCACACCATGAAGTGGTCCCATTATTTCATTGAAAAAATATCCTATCATTAATACCAGTTATCATCATTGTAACTGTCAAAGCCTGCTTACGTGGAAGCCCAATAAACACAGGTGATGACTCAAAAACAAGCCAGCACGATACCTGGAAGAACGCCACCACTAAGGACCTCTGTCCAGAGGACACTTTTTTCACTTTTTATTAACTACTACTACTGCTATTATTATTATTATTAACAACATATTTCATTCCCTCAAAAAATAACTGACTGCTGCTCCCACAATGCATAACCCACAACCCCATAAGAACTAGCTGCAACCCCACTGCAGAGTGTCCCCAGTGGAATAGGGGCACAGGGACAAGAGAAAAGAGGGTGCAAACACATGATGTATCCAGAGGACACTTTTTAAGCCCTCCTTGGAATCCATTTTTTGCTGTGCAAGTGATCACGCTTAGGACATGTGCTAGCCAAGTGCTCTGCTGCTGAGCTACGTCCCCAAGCCTTAGTATTCTAAGATACGGTCTACCTATATACCTCAGACTGGCCTTGAGCTATCTATGTAGCTCAGGTTGGCTTCAAATGCATTGTGTGGACCAGGCTGGCCTTGAACTTGACATCCTGCTGGACTGCGAGAATGGGCCTGTGCCACCACTTGGCTTTCCACTTAGCTTTTGTGGTAAGCACTGCTGAACCAAACTAAACCAGCAATGTGGAAGGAACGGTGAGAGAGGGAAGAGCCCTGTGGAGGTGGAGAGTTGGATGTGACTACGATACTCAGAGCCCAGAGCAGCCACAAGAATCCAGAACACGGTCATTTTGTAACATTCAGTATGGAGCAAACGGACCTACTCATCCTAATGGCTGATCTCTGAGGTTTCTCTCTAATACCACTGAGTATGCTAATTACAGTTCTCATGATGATTCTGAATGCCAAAAAGGGTGGAGAGTGTGATCAAATTATATTTGTGGAAGTCTGTTTTCCCCCTCCTTTGTTCTTTGTTCTTCTTTATTTTTCTTTTTCTTTACAGAGATAAGGTCTTACTCCGTAACCCACATTTGTCCCAAACCTCAGGTAATTTTCCTACCTCAGCCTTCCAAGGGCTGGAGTTACAGGTATAAGCCACCTTGCCCAACTTTTTCACTCTTTCCTTGTTTTCTTCCTTCCTTCCTTTTTTCTCTTTTCTTTTTGCTTTGTGGTGGTGCTGGGAGTCCTCACTAAGTGCTGTATACTCCCGAGTGCTGCCTTAACTACAGTATTTGCAAGTACTATATACTTTTTCTAAAAAGTTTTTAAAATAAGGTTTCTTTCTTTTTTAAAATTTTATTATTTTTGTTTATTTATTTGGGAGAGAGAAAGAGAGAGAGAATGGGCCCACCAGAGCCTCCAGCTGCTACAAACAAATTCCAGACTCATGCACTACCTTGTGCATCTGGCTTACGTGGGTCCTGGGGAATTGGACCTAGGTCCTTTGGCTTTGCAGGCAAGCGCCTTAATGGCTAAGCCATCCCTCCAGCCCCAAGTTCTATATACTCTGGAGCCCTCCCCTAACTATGGTATTTTCAAGTACTATATACTACTGAGCTGTACTCTTGACTACGGTATTATTCCAACTACGATGTAAGAGGCAGTGGCCAGGCCAAGCCAGGCACAAGCCAAGAGCAGGGTATAGAGGCAAGGTGGCAGGCAGTGCTGGTCTCCCAGACAATGGTCTCTATCAGGCTCAAGTGAGAAGACCCCTGAAACCTAGTGATGCTGCACACAAGCTCCCATCCATCAGAACACTGGGGACAAAGATAAGAGTTGGAGTATACAAAGGGCTTTTTTCAGTAAAGAGGAACAGAAAAGGGGATATATCAGACCACAAATGCCACTACAGTCACACTGCTAAGAATCCTAATATAGTAAAGGGCAACAATAATTAAATGTGGAAAAAAAAAAAAAGATTATTGATCTCTTGTTTAAAACTTACTTGTTTATGGTTACCCTACAGTTGCTTTCTGGTAGCTGACATGCCGTATTCTGAGGATGGTAAACACAAGGCCTGGGCAGTTTAAATGTTCTGGCCCTGATGGTGATTGCTTTGCATGATTATTTGATTCTTCAGTCATGTGTCCCTCAACTGTCTTTCTTTGTCCCTAATTTCATCATAGTTACAGAAATAAGAAAATCCCTTAAAAAGTGTCGTAAATTTATATGCTCTGCATTCATTCTTTTCTCCAAAATTAAAGTACCAAATGTTTATATGCCCTTAATTTTGTCCGTTACCCATAGAAGAAAGAGCAGAAAAGTTAGATGTCTTGACCAAGTCACAGCCTCCCTGGAGGTGGGTGGCACCTTTGAGGGTTCCTGTTTGAGTTCGCAGGAGATGAGATTGTCCTCTGCGAAAGGGAACCCTTGGTTATCCTGTCTCCACCACGTGCACCTTCTTAGCTTTTAGATCAGTCTCCTTCAGACTGTGAGCTGGTTTAAATATTTATTCACAAATATGTTGTGGCTGGTTAAAGGGCATCACAAAATAAAATGAATTTTAGATTAAGTACAGTTTATTTTCACAAAAGCATAACATCCACCAGCTTGTTTCACTAAGTTGCAACCCGAGTTGTTCTGTGACTTGTGGCAGCTCAGAAAATGCTGCGGGGACAGGTGCGGTGTAGTGGTCAGCCTTTTCATGTAGGCAGCATTTACCGTCAAGATGTGGCCTGTGCTGGGGCAGCTCACTCACCTTCCAGAAGGGATCAGGTTAGGCGGCCTTTACCCTGGATGCCGGGCCACTTCCAGGTCAACTCTAAGGAAGAGGCTTGTCTTGAGAAGCTTCATTTTGGGAAGGGAAAGAAGAAAGCACAAGGATAATGAAAAAAGAAAATACTGCTTGAATTGGGGGAGGCACCCGGCTCCCTGCCCATCTCTCTCAGCCTGCCTTGTGGGCCCCTTAAACAGCCTCACTTCATAGTTCCACGGAAGAGGAGATGGGATTCTACCCAACCTTGCCTGACAGCGCAGACATGCCAAATTAAAGTCGCTGCTACAAGTAAATCTCACGAGAGCAAGATTTGGGGAGCGTGAGATACACTGTAACTGGGAATATGATTTAGACCTACTGGATTTGTGGCCACACCACCCTCAACAGGCCCCATCTCATCTGATCTGGAGAGGCTAAGAGGGTGGGGCCTGATTAGTACTTGGGTGGTAGATACAAGGCTTGCCTAGTACCCTGGGTTCCATTCTCAGCACTGCAAAAATAAAAATAAATATATGGTTATGCCTTGGTATCCCTAGAGGATTCCTTCCAGGACCACACTGCAAATCGCAGGGTTTCAGGGTCCTCGAATGTTCAAGTCTTTCTTGTATGCAACAATGTAGCATTCACATAGAGCCTGTGCATGCCTTCTATGTAATTTAAATAATCTCTAAATGAGTTGTAATGTATAATACACTGTAAATGACATATGAGTTGTATTATTTAGGGGATACTATCAAGGAAAAAGAGTCTATGCATGTTCAACACAGATGTAATTATTTTAAAATACTATAATTTAAAAACTAAGAAAAAGGATCAAAAAATGTAATTTAGTCACTCTACTTATAAGAAAAGTAGATAAAAATAACTCACAGGTTATAAAAGATATTAGAAGGTTTAAAATGGACCAGGTGTGATGGCTCATGCCTGTAATCCTAGCACTTAAGATAGCCTGTCTCAAAAAGAAAAAAGTTAAAAATAGAAGCTTCAAGTTGAATTTCAAGTAGGGATCTGTTTTGTAAAGTGAAGTCTTTTAGATCTTTAAAGTATTATCTTAACTTCTTTGTTTATTTTGACCATCTCCAAGAATATTTTAAGTACCCATTAGAGTTTTATCTATATTATTGATGTGTGTAGCCATTTTGTTAATTAAATACTCAAGAAACATTTTTTCTTGATACACAAGAGGATATGCCTACTTTAAGTGCATTGTTCAGTGAGTTTTGACAGGTGTGTATACAATGCTTTAACCATTAACCTCATCAAGATACAGAGCCCTTCTGTCACCCCCTCAATAGAAATGTCTGGTTTTAGCCATGATTCTCCTAGAGAGGCCTTAGAGAACTCTGTGTATGAATGGTCTGACATCCCTTGCTATTTTAAAATTTACATATGTATATTTTACTGTATTCCATCCATGTCTCATTCTCCATTTCCTATCAAAACCTTTAGGCACTCTGAAGGACATGCTAGAGGGGAGGAGGCAGACCCTCTCAGTAGAGACTGAAACTCAGTGTGAACAGGGGATAGAGTGAGGTTTAGACCAAGTTGCTTGGTCAGGTCCTGTGAGTGGACCATGGTAACTACAGCAATGGCTACTGTTGAGAAGAGACTTTTGGGGAGCAAGGAAGAAAGCAAAAACTTAATATCCCACTTCAGCAGCACATTTCTAGCTGCTATATATTAATGCATACACTTTGAGAAATGGGCTTTCTTCCCCTTTCTCAAGGACTAATTGTTAGTTTAATTAATTTAAATTTCAATTTAATTATTATACTCTAAGACCATAATAATCGTATTTATCCATTTGGCCCTCCATATCTATGGGTTCCATATCTTCAGATTCAACCAATCCATGAGTCAAAAAATATTCCTAAAGAGTGTGTTTACAAGGAATATGCACAGACGTTGTCATCTTGTTTCCAAAATACTACACCATAATTGTTTGCACGGCATTTGCAATGCATTAGGTGATGCAAGTCATGTAGAGATGCTTTAAGTATATGGAAGATGGGTTAAACTACTTTACATAAAGGACTTGAGTGGTATGGATTTTCACATCCAAGAAACAAAATGTGGGGCTGGAGAGATAGCTTAGTGGTTAAGCGCTTGCCTGTGAAGCCTAAGGACCCCGGTTCCAGGCTTGTTTCCCCAGGACCCATGTTAGCCAGATGCACAAGGGGGCACACGCGTCTGGAGTTCGTTTGCAGTGGCTGGAGACCCTGGCTCACCCATTCTCTCTCTCTATTTGCCTCTTTCTCTCTCTGTCTGTCACTCTCAAATTAATAAATAAAAATAAGCAAAAAAAACAGTTTTTTTAAAGAAACAAAATGTGCCCTGGAACTGATCCCCCAAGGTTTCTGAGAACAGCTTTCCCATCCCCCCTATGACATCAGTTGACAAAGGACAGAAAAATGGCATTTGATTCATTTTTCTCGTAATTCTAGTAAAATGCACATTGGGAAAAGGCTAATAAAATTTTATGTCCTACCATAAGACTTTACGTCATCTTTATAAGAAGTAACAGAATATGGTTAACTTCCCAAAGTCATCTCATGGTTCAAGGCTCAAGAAAAGCGCTCCTTTTCTAATGTGACCTGGAGTGCTTTGTTCTCTCCCTAAATCCCAACCATTTAAAAATTATAGGTGAGCCAGTTTCAGTAAGCACTCTGATAAAATAGGAGTCTGAAAAATATGCTATCTTAAGATGTAGATTTTTCTTTTCATCTAGACACTGTCAGTCACAGTAAACTGGGCACAAATATGCATTTCGCCTTTTCAGCAAGTTAATGGGATGAATTAATTTGAGCGTCATCTTATGTGGATAATTTCATAGATTACTTCTGTAAACAATGCAGTGAAGCAAGTAGGAATTACCCACTTCACTAATAACAGGGAACCCAAGAATGGCAGGGTGCAGTGTCCTTAGGCTAGAATGCGCCTGTCTCAACATGGCTTTTGCCATGGTGTGGCCACGCTTTCCAGGGGCTTGCAGCTGGCCCTCGAGGGGTTAAGAAGAGTCCATGCTCAGAGCAGGAAGTGCAGCCATAAGGTGCATGTCTTTGCTGGACTCCCAGATAGCAGCTCTGCCCAGATCCCCACGGCAGCCCAACTCTTGCCGAGCTTGCTGTCCCTCGGCACAGATGTTCAAGACCACAGCAATGTGTTTCCTTTAGGGTGTCTTTTCTGTCTCTTGGTGTCGACGTTTAAAAGCTTCATTGTTTTACCAGGAAAATAAACACTGCAAGACCTTATAGGTCGGTGGGATAATAAAATGAACAAATACATTCTTGAAAGCAGGAAAAAAAAGTTCTCTTAACTTTATTGTATTTGCAGAGCAATGCTTACGGATGATCGGCTGCCATTTTTTGTGGCTTGTAATTTTTCGGTGTTAATTATAGTATTTATGGTAATTAAAGTTCTGAACAGTTAGAACGGAGCAAGTGCTAACGAGGAATGTAAAGGAATGAGCTCACTCCTGGGGGAACAGACTTCCTTTGAAGAGCACGTGGCCTTCAGTCCATCGGATAATCATGACCGCGGGCGCTACTGGCCTGTCAGTCACCTCCTCGCCTGGCTGGCCGCTCTACTGCGGTGGTGGTTTATTCTTTCTTCCTATTTTTTCTTCTCTTACCATCTGACCTGGTGAGAATTAGATACCTCAACCAAACAATCCGAAATCAAGATTGAGAATGGTAGAAACTGGGTCTCTATAAATTACCAAGCCTTCACTCCCGTGACCTTCAGTCTTCCAGTGCTGTGTCCCTGCCTTGGGTTTCTCCTGGGGTTATGCATCCACATGCTATGCCTTAACTTCTGGATCTCATGGCTCTTAACCAGGCCCTCACCAGCTGAATCCCTGCGCATCACCCCGGCCCCTCTCAGAAGTCCTTTCATATCTGGCCATCAAGTCTGTCTGCCTCTCCTGGCATCCCCTTTCAGTTCGGTAGCAGCACGGTTCTAGAATCCCTGCAAAGACAGCATGAGGCACACATCTTAGGGAGAAGAGAACAAGTCCTTATTATTTTCTTTCCCCCTACTGAGAAGAAGCAAGAGGCCCACAGTTCAGTCCTGTAAGTATAATTAGTTTTAATTTTCTGGATAGAGACATTCACATTTTAAAATAAAAATCCAAAGTGAAGCTCAAAGACCTTTCAGAATTCTTTACTACTCACTGTTGAGAATAGCCAAAAGTGAATGTAACCCCAAAGTCAGCTTTGGGTGCTTCTGGTGGACAACTGATGTTAGATTTTCAGGAAGGTCACTCTTCCAGGGAGCTAACCCCTTTGGCCCCTGGCCTCTGCCCACCACTGTTAGGAAGGAACCATTAAAGATTATGGTCTTCAGAATCCATGCTTCCTGCTTAGTTCCCACCTGGCTCCCAGCAGCGAGGTTTGATATGCACCAGGTAGGAGGCTTGTGTGGTTGATCGAGCCTGCATAGCACTGGTCTGTGTGCCCCGAGTCAGAAGCACAGAAGTTAGGTAGGAGTTTGTGACCATGCACCCGAGACAATGGCAGGCAGGGGGCAGAGGAAGAGAGCCTCATGTCTTAGAAATATGATTTTCAAGGTAGCAGATACTGCTGAATTTGAAAGAATGTGTTAAAACCATTCTTTTTTTTTTTTTTTTTTTTTTGCCTTGAGGAGGAAAAATCAATGACACCAGCAAGAGCACAACTTTGTGCTTAGGTTGTTAAGTCCAACAACCAACTTTATGGTCTTAGATGGTGTTTACATTTAACTAATAGACTTGTGTGCTATGAAAAGAGCAGTGAGAAGCATTCCGGGTGGTGTTGTCTTAAGACAGAAAGGAGTTTGGCTGCCTGCAAGACTGTTAAAACATGCCATTGGAGGCCAATTATATAGCTGGAGGAGATTGGTATGGAAAATGATGGTCTCAATTGGACACAGAACCAAGCCCATGTCTATACACACCAAGCAGAAACTGGATGACTTCTGGCTTCTTTTTTTTTTAAGTCAGTTTTGTTTACCAAGAAGGTAATGCCAGAAAGCATGGCTAGCTGTGTTGATGAAGATAACCAGAAACTTCCGAATTTCTACTTAACTTCACACTGCCAGCTGTATTTACAAACAAATGCTATTGCTACAGACAGCTGGCTATGGGCTCTTTTGTTTTGTTCGAATGGAAACAGTGACTAGGCAAGGAACAACTCCCTAGTGTTGGCAGCCCTGAGCTCTCCAGTGCCGGAAGCTTTGGGGCTGGGCTTTTGAACCCAGTGGCTTATAACATTAGGCCCCGAGAACTTGAGCCTTATTATGGCTCCAAGCTTTAAAAGCCAGACACTTAACAGCTAGCTCTGGGTGCTCACATCAGAGCAAGCTCTGCGCTTTTAAAGCCAGAGGCTTATGCTGTCTTCCCTTAAAGTACAGGCTTATTGCTTCAAGCTTTGGAGCCAGAGACTTAGAGTGCTCTCATAGATGCTCAGTCTTACAGCTCTGGGCCCGAGAGCCCAGTACCCAGTAACTAAGTGCTGTAGCTTCCAAGTTCCAGCTGTGGGGGACACTAGAGTTTTAACCCATGGCAGATCCCTAAGAACTTTTCCGTGGACAGAGTCTCGCTTTCACCATGTCAGTTCCTCACAGCCTGTTTGTGGTTTCTCATGGCCTGTTGCCTTCTATAGCCTCAGTTTTGGACAAGTTTCTGCTCCAAGCATCCAAAGAGCACTTACAGCTGCTGCCACTTCTCTTTGGTGCAACTAACTTATTTTACTCTACCTGTGTCCAACACAAGTAGGCAAATAAAGCACCATTCCCTTGAGAGAGGATTTTATTGGGATGTAATATTACAATACCTGGGTGTAGTAGTAACACAGAAAAGGAGCCTTCCAAACTGACCTGAAGAGACTGTGGATCAAACAACTTACATGGCTCAAAGGGGGGCATGGAATGCTTGTACACGGCTTCTCATCCCACCAATCACGAGCTCAAATGAGCCATGTAAGCCTTTTGCTGAGTCAACGGAAGTGCTCTGCCCTGGCCTAAGCAAGATTAAGTACAAGATGAATGGGATCAGTGCGACTCGTCATGAATAAAGTTAAGTTTCTGGGAGCTGTTACAAGCTGTTGAGGCTAGTCATGGCTGGAATGGGGCCTCCTGAAGCAGGAGTGATAGTTGTCATGGTTTCTGTAGCTGAAGTGGGGTTTCCTCCGAATGTCCATGAAGTGTTCAGAGTAGCTAGTCTGCCATCACGATAGTCTGTCCAGTCAACAAATTTTTTTTTTAAAGTAGCAAGTTGGGCTGGGTGTCGTGGCGCACGCCTTTAATCTGAGCACTTGGGAGGCAGAGGTAGGAGGATCGCCATGAGTTGGAGGCCACCCTGAGAATACAGAGTGAATTCCAGTCAGCCTGGACTACAGCAATATCCTACCTCAAAAAAAAAAAAAAAGAAAGAAAGAAAGAAAAGAAAAAGGTGCAAATTGATTGGCAACTCCCCATTAAAGGCCACTGGGCACAAGGGAACGGTCTGACAGCTATCTGTCAAATGGCTAAGTAACTTGGCCTTGACAGCTCCAATCATATAAAAGGGAAAAGTATAAAAGGTAGTTACAATAAAGTCCTATCATATAATGAACCTTCTCAACAGTACTTAACAGTGTATGACCCCTAGCCAAACGCCACAGAATCCTTCTGCTCTGTCTCACTGTCCCCAGTGCCCTTGACTAGAAAAATGTACTCAACTTTGAATTGTAGCTTAATTCTCTGCAGAGGGAGGGAGAAGGAAGGCTTGAGACGGGGTGGAATGTTCATGAATCAGTTGACCTCTGGGGTTACAAATGCTGTGCTGGGCCAGGCAGTCTTCTTGTCTTCTTTCACCTTCTAGTTCTCCCCGTTATCCTTCTCCCTGTACAGTAGTTTTCCTCTCCATGCTGATAATCCAGAATGTCAAAGAGATGTGTCTATCATCAATTCCCTCTTGTGACAGAATTAAGTCAAAGTGAATTACTCAGTAAGAGAATTATCTTGTGTCCCTGTCACTCAGCCTGTTCCGTGTCATGCTTTTACAGGAAAGGGAGACCGTGTGAATACCGACAATAGAACTGGACAAATAGATGTATGAGGAAATGTACATTTCTTCTCCGTGTTCCTTACAGGCCTATTTCCATCATTATTTTTTCCATGACCATTTACATGTGATTTAAATATTTAATGTATGTTTTGGTTAATGATCATGTTTCTATTTATTTGGAGTTAGTAAGTCCAGATTGTTAAAAGACAAAATTCAAGGCTGGAGTGATGACTTAGTGCGCTTGCCTACGAAGCCTATGGACTCCCCAGGTCCCACATAAGGCAGGTACCCAAGGTGACGCAAGTGCATGGTTGCACATGTGCACAAGGTGGCACACACACCTAGAATTCAAGTGCAGTGGCTGGAGGCCTTCGCACACCAATTTTCTCTCTCTTGCGCTCGCTCTCTCTCATAAAAAACAAAAGTTTAAAAAGACAAAATTCGAACAAATTTAAGTAGAAACACCCTGATAAGTTATAGCTTGGGTTCGTGAACTGTTTGAACACTGAGCTGGCCACTGTGTTTGGCTAAGACTGAGCACTTGTTATAAGAGTAGGTTACAGCCTGCTAACACATCAGGCAGGATTGCAGTTTGTTATGCACAGAAAAAGCTTTAGGTCAAACTTAACAAACCATGGTCTTCGTGCAGCTAGGGAGAGAAAACTGTTTCAATTCATTCTATCTTAATACCTATCCTTTTGAAAAAGAGATATATTTTATTTATTTAAGAGAAAGAAAGCCAGATGTGATGGCTCACACCTTTAATCCTAGCAGATGGGAGGCAGAGGTAGGAGGATTGCTGTGAGTTTGAGGCCAGCCTGAGACTATACAGTGAATTCCAGGTCAGCCTACACTAGAGTGTGACCCTACCTTGAAAAATCTCAAAAAAAAAAAAATAATTAAATAAATAAATAAATAAATAAAAATGTGTAAGAGAAAGAGAGAGCAAATGGGCATGCTAGGGCCTCTAGCCATTGCAAACAAACTCCAATTTCATGTACCACCTTGTGCATCTGGCTTTACATAGGTTCTGGGGAATTGAACCCAGGTCCTTAGGTTTTTGCAGGCAAGTGTTTTAACCACTGAGCAATATCTCCAGTCTGAATACCTATCTTTTTATTAAGTATATCTTTATACCTCCTCCAGCAACGCTCCTCCTCCAAAATTGCCATCAGCTAGGGACCAAGCACTCAGAATACATGAGTTTATGATGGGGAACATCTGATTCAAACGATTGGTTTTAATTACTTAAATATTCAGTAGAATTTACCAATTGAACCCTCTTCATTCTGAACTTTTCCTTGTCGGGAAATATTTGATTACTGATTCAGCTTCCTCACTGATCATCATTCTATTCACATTTTCAGTTTCTTATAGTGTTTTGAGTTGGAATTTTTCCATTTCATATAAGTTGCCCTATTTATTGGCATACGTGCTCATAGTGTTCTTATATAAGCCTTTTTATTTCTATAAAGACAGTAGTAATGTTTTCTAATTAATTTTCTGATTTTAATCATTTCAGTCTTCTCTCTCTTTTTCTCTTAGTCTGAAGTTTGCTGATTTTGTTGATCTTTTTAAAGAACCATCTTTTGGATTTATTGATTCTCTTATGTCATTCTACTCTATGTCATTGGTCTCTGCTCAGAGTCTTACTGTTTCCTCCTATCCACTATTTGGAGGAGGGGAGTTTATTCTTTCTCTAATGGAAGGTTAAATTATTGACTCTTTTTTGAAATGGGGTCTCACTGTAGCTCAAGCTGTCCTGTAACTCACTCTGTAGGCTGGCCTCAAACTCATGGTGGTTCTTCTACCACAGCCTCCTGAGTGCTGGGATTAAAGATAAAACCATCACACCTGCCTTTGTTTTTTAATATTGATATTTAATACTATATATTTCCCTCTAAATACTGCTTTCACCATCTCTCAGAAGTTTTGATGTGTTGTAATCTCACTTTTATTAATCACAAAGTTTTCTAATTTCATGCTAGTTTACCTTGTTCGTTGGTTACTTAGGAAGTTGTTGTTTACATTCTAAATATTTGTGAATTTTCTCATTTCTTCTAGGGTTTTTGTTTTATTCCATTGGGAAAAAAATATTTTGTATGGTTTCAGTCTTTTCAGATTTATTGAGATTTGCTTTGTGGTCTGGAGAATGTTCCCTGTGCACCTGAGAAATATGTTGATCCAATACTGTTGTGTACATCCTATTACCCTTAGAGTTGAATTCAAGGTCTTTACTGTTTATGTAAATTCTACATGCCAACCCTGCCTAACTGCTCTGGCATCATTTCCTTCCATTCTTATTCTTGTTATTGCTCAGGATTTTTTTGATTGACCTATTAATTAAGGTAAGCTGAACCATTTTAATTGCAATAGTAAATATTCTAATAATATGTGGAACAATTACAGTGTATCTCTGTGGAAAGTTTTAAAATATCTGGAAAAAGCTTGCTTATGAATGCTTCATAGCAGCATTAATCACAATAGTTAAAAGGTTAAAAAAGCTCAGATACCTATAAGTAGACTAATGGATAAATAAGATATATCATATCCATTCATTGAAATATTGTTAAGCCATAAAAATGTAAAGTTCTGTTGCAGCAGCATGTGGATGGAGTTTGAAAACGTGGTTAAGTGGCATGGGGTCTTCTCTGTTAGTGAAGAAAATATTCTGGAATTAGTTGAGATGGTAACACAGCAGAGTGAATAGACTCAGGGTCTCTAACTAGGTTGTGAACCTTACAATATTTTATCACAATAAATAACACAATGAGAAAATCAGCCAAAATTTAAAATGTAGATATGGCTACAGGCAGGAGAACAAACAGAAAAAAAATCTCATTTTGAAATAATAATCTTTCTCCATTTTTAAAAATAAAATGAAAGTCTAGAATGAAGAAAATAACTGACGAAGGCTCATCCTTCCCATTTACCCATTGCCAGGGTTCTTAGCATACTGTGACCAAAAAAAGTCCAGCTATTTTGTTTATTGGCACTCTTTTGCGGTGCATCTGGTGTTCATATGTTGAAGGTTATCGTGGATAGTTTTGTTTGACCAGTTTAGGATAGCAAGATAAAGCCTGCATTCTTGCCTCAGTTAAGACTGCAAAGAGTTCTTTGTTAGTAATTTTTTTTATCATAAAGCATGGCTAGAAATAAATTAATCATCAATTTTAATCTTGTTAGAACTTTATTGGGCTTGGGCTTTTTGTTGTTGCTGGTGGAAGCACAAAAACAGTGGACTAAATTGTGGCTTACTTGTAACAAATATAAAAGTCAAAGATAAAATGTTTTATTGAGAAATATATTAAGATGTCTGGATTCTATTCTTTTGTTCCAGAACTGTTCATTAAACTGCATGTTCTAAAATTAGTAGGGGAAAGTACTGGCATTTTCCACTTGCTGGACTTTGAAAAGCGGTTTTTGTTTTTTGGACTTTTTTTGTTTTTGTTTTTTGAGGTAGGGTCTCACTCTATCTAGCCCAGGCTGACCTGGAATTTACTATATAATCTCAAGGAAGCCTGAAACTCATGGCAATCCACCTACCTCTGAAAAGGGGTATTTTACTTGGTAAAATCCCATATGTGTTATTGTCATATGTTTAATTCTCTAATGAAAACACAAGGCGTTAGTTAGTTAGATCTTAAAAATTAAGGACTGGAGAGATGGCTTAGCAGTTAGGGCTCTTGCTGGCAAATCCAAAGGGCCTAGGTTCTATCCCCAGAACCCACGTAAAGGTATCTACAAGGTGGAGCATGTATCTGGAGTTCATTTGCAATGGTTTGAGACCCTCATGTGCCCATTTGCTCTATCTGCCTCTCTGTGTCTCTGTCAAATAAATAAATAAGTAAATAATAGTTTAGAAAAGGAAAGTCCAGACCCAAAGCATTATTAATTATCAATTACCATTTCTTCTTCAATGCTGCATTTAGTCAATACTTACCTGATTATGAAATATAGATTTTAAAAATAACAGGTGAAAAAGAACATTTAGAAATCACATGTTAGACTGGAGAAATGGCTTAGTGGTTCAGGCACTTGCCTGTGGAGTCTAGTGACCCAGGCTTGACTCCCCAGGACCCACGTAAGCCAGATGCATAAGGTGGCACATGCTTCTGGAGTTCATTTGCAGTGGTTGAATGCCCTGGCATGCCCATTCTCTCTATATATCTCCCTCTTTCTTTCTCTCTCTCAAAATAAATAAATCAAATACTCTTTAAAAAGAAATTGCCAGGCATGATGACGCATGTCTTTAATCCCATCACTTGGGAGGCAGAGGTAGGAGGATTACTGAGAGTTTGAGGCCACCCTGAGACTACATAGTTAATTCTAGGTCAACATGAGCTGGAGTGAGATCCTGCCTCGAAAAACTTTTGAAAGAAAGAAAGAAAGAAAAAAAGAAAGAAGGGGGGGGAAGAAAGAAAGAAAGAAAGAAAGAGGGAAAGAAAGAAGGAAAGAAAGAGAGAGAAAGAGAGAAAGAAACAAGGAAAGTTACATGTTGTTTTTCACAGTAGTAAAATTCAGTAGCCTTTCTATTCTTAGGCATGACGTGTGTTGAATCTGTAAAGCCATATTTGTTTTACATCAGGTCAAACAATATTGTATATGCTAGCTAATTTACTAGAATTTATTTGCCCTACACAAAATCAGAACCAGAAGCCATTACAGCATACATAGATATGTTTTCTTCCTAACGAATGGAAAGAATTTAGCATAATGTTAAAAAAAAAACAACACAGCTTTTAGAATCAAGCAAACCTGGGCTTCAATATAGATCCAACCATTTAATGGTTTATTATATGAAAAAAAAACTATTTACAGATACATGGATTTCTTCATGGATAAAAACCCTTAGTGTGAAGCAGTACCGTGATACCTAGAGAGCGAGAAGCTAGGCGCTGGCCAGGGGTGTTGAGCAGGTGGCAGCTGTAATGATTTTCATAGCTTAGATAGCTTTCTGCCAAAGTTGAGTGTGAGCTCCTGAGAGCAGCTTCCTGGGCGATCTTGTCATTTATTCTCCTCCCCGCCTCTGACCTAGTGTGTATGGCGGGGGGGGGGGGTGCAGAAATGTGAGATTAGTTTGATGTGAGGGTGTGGATGCTCAGCAGTTACCAGTTTGTCCTCAAATTAGTTTTTGATGGAAGATATGACTGACCTTCTAGAGCGTTTTCTTTCTCTAGTTTTCTCTGGGCACTCGTAAATCAGCTATGAGTTTATATGTGATGGCTCTTCTTATAGCCCTGGTGCCCAGAGCTTAGCATGCAGGTGAGAGCTGGTCCCCCTTAGGAGGAGAGCTTAGTGGGGGCTCGGTGTCTGCGAGCCACTGTCTCATCCCCCTTGAAGGAAACAGATTTAGAGAGGAGAAAGGTCTGGTTCCGGGACAGGGTGGGAAGTGGCTGGATCCCTGAATTCTGAACCCCAGTTCCCATTCTCTCAAGCCAGCCCTGTCTGAGCAGAGAGCCCCTTGTTTGGAAGGTTCTGTGGGAAGATGGAAGGATGTTTTGTCCCGCAAGTTTTTGGATTCCAGGTGCTGGAAAATGAGTGAGGTTCAGCCAGGTGAAAGAGAGGCACGCTCCGGAGGCCGCAAAGCCTAGACCAGGTCCACACAAGAGCTCGGAGCTTTCAGCAACTGGTTTGCATGCCTTTCCCCCATTATTCTTTCTAACTGGGCCCTTTTCAGAACTGCGTTGAACACTGTTTCCCTTCCCCAGTGACACCAGCCATTGATATGCCTGCTATGACTGCCATGCCTATCCACAGTGGCTTCTGTGCAGACACCACAGCCCCCTGTGAGGCTGAGATGAGCTCTCCTCTGGTGCCTGATGAGCGTGTGCACAGACCAGAGGGCTCTGGTGAGGGGTGAAGCAGGATGCTGAGATTCGCTGCTCTGCCTCTGTGCCCTGGGTTCTCACAGCCCACCATCACCGGGATCTTCACCTGGGTGAGGTGTCACACTCCAGGAGGTGCCAAGTGGACTTTCTGAAAATGCTTGTGAAACTTGCCTGGTGCCTATGCTTCCTTCCTCCGCAAAGTCCCCTCACCTCCTGCAATGCCCCGAGGAGTGTCTTTCTCCTCCCAGGTGCTCAGCACATACCTGTTCCATTGAGTTGAACTCCTAAGATGGCATATTGTGCAAAATCAAGCCTAGGTGACACCTGTCAGTAACATAAAACGGTCTTCACTGGGCAGTAACTGCCACAGGGCAGTGCCAAGGGCATGGAGGGCTTAACCAGTTCATTGGTTAGGGCCAGAGACGGCCTTGCCCTGAGGAAATGGGGATGAGTCAGCACAGCGTGGATATTGTTGACATTCCTCTCTTCCTCCTCCAGAAGGCCTGTCAGAGTCCTGATGAGGTTGGGGTAAAATTCCCTGCAGACATTCAGTCTGCTCAGAGGCCTCAGGATGAGAAGAAATGCAGTCGGGTGGGTAGAGCCCCTCTTCGGTGGAGCCCACGGCAGCGGCCACAGAGTAGGACAACGCAGGCCACTTCTTTGAGGGTTTCTTAGCCGTGTCTCCATCAAGCTTAGGAAGGAAGGAATTGTATATAGCTTACGAAAACCTCCCTCCATTTTTATTTCATATGACTAAAGTTCTTTTTTTTTTTTTTTTTTTTTTTTTTGGTTTTTCGAGGTGGGGTCTCACTCTGGCTCAGGCTGACCTGGAATTCACTATGTAGTCCCAGGGTGGCTTCGAACTCTCGGCCATGCTCCTACCTCTGCCTCCCGAGTGCTGGGATTAAAAGCGTGAGCCACCACGCCCGGCTGAAGTTTTATATATGTGTCTCAAATCTTAATCTAGGAGCGGGTGCGAGGGGCTTTTAGAGGTTCTCTAAGAATCCACTGATACTAAGCCTGGGCTTCCATGGCTTCCGGGCTCTGTCAGCTTTGTGTAAGACAAGGGAAGCTGAAAACAAACAGCTCCTACAAAAGTACTGGCCTGCTATGGGTGCCACCTTAAACCAAGTGCAGTTCAGGACCTGTAAGGATGCTGAGGGCTAAAAAGGCGCCTCTTCCCATGACAATGTCCAAAACAGAGACGCAACTTGTGTGTTTTCCTTGTTTGTCTTTAGGTGCCCTTGGCTAGAAAAATAGAGAAGAGGTGTATTGGGAGCATTTTTCTTTGAAATGATATTATTGGGGTAAATTGATGTCGTTTAAATTACAGTACTAATACCTGGCCTTGGAAGGATGTCTCTGATCAAGATTTATCTGTTTTCACTTTTATAAATTTGTGTGTGTGTAAATTTTTTACATAGGTTATAGTCTTGTATCCCCTCACCCCATGTCTATTTCCCTGAGGGTCCTCCTCAGTAGAGTCCTTGATGTTCACTGTGGGGTAATTAGGGCTTTGTTAGTTTCTGCATAGTACTGTACCTCAGGATATTTTTACTCACCCTGTGGCTCTTACAATCTTCCCACACCCTCTTGCACAACAATCCCTGAGCCTTGGGTGTGTTAGCAGTTTGATTTTAGTGTTGAGTTCTCTGTAGCCTCCATATTTCTGTTATGATGCGTTTCAGTTCACCTCTGTGTTTGTTGCTATTTCCCTGGAGGTGGTTGTCAGTCTAGCAGTGGGAGCAGTAGTTGTGTTTCTGCTTCTTCTGTGGTTTCTTTTGGACCCCAGAAAATATGATAGAGGTGGCACAACTTGTGGTGGGCAGTGGGCTTTTTTATTCTTACTCAATTGGTGGATCTTGAGCCAGGCGTGGTGGCACACACCTTTAATCCCAGCACTCAGGAGGCAGAAGTAGGAAGATCACCATGAGTTCAAGGCCACCCTGAGACTACAGAGTTAATTCCAGGTCAGCCTGGACCAGAGTGAGACCCTACCTCGACAAACCAAAATAAACAAAAACAAAAAAACAATTGGTGGATCTTGGAGCTCCCCAGTATTCTCTGCCATCTATAAAATAAAACAGATTCTCCAACCAAGGGTAAGGACAGCTCTGATTAAGGGGAATATGCATATACTTTTGAGAGACATTATGTAAGGATGCCCAATCAACTTGTCAGAGAACAATGGCGGCTTCTCTCTTTGGGGTTGAGTATCCTGCCTGTGGGGCCCTGACATGGTTCCCAGCACCAGTTATGAGCTCTGTCCTATTGAGCAGGTCTCATGTCAAATCAGAGGGCAGTTAGTTACCCACAAAGGCTGAGTGAAGTATTGCACAAGCGGGTGTTTCTTATCTGTCTGATGGGTTGCGTAGTTTCCAGGATCTCCTGCTTATTCATGCTGTTGGTCATTGTCACACAGCAGCTCTCATAGCACTTTCCAGTGCCATGAGTGTTTGTCAGAGAGGACTGGCTTTCCTCTCAGCTCCCCCTGGGGTCTCTTCGTGTCTTGCGATGGCAATCCTGTGGTATCTTCAGCAGTAGGGTCTTACCTATTGTTGGGTAACCAAGTGCTTGGCAATGGCCTAAATTGAATTGGAGACTTCACAGATTTCCCTGGCCAACTGCTCGCTGTGGTAGGTGACTCAGTTCTGGTCCTGAGATTCACAAGCCAAAGCCAGTGGTTTTAGGATAAGTTTTCTCCATTTTCTTCTGGGCATATAGGTCAGGTCCATTCACCTCCCTTAATTAGGGGTCATATTTGGTATGCTAGTATCCCGGAGGGCAGCTCTAATGTGCTAACTACTTTAGTTTTAGTCTTTAGTTCCCCCCCCCATTTCTCTTACCCTCCTACCCCAATATTCTTTCCCTCTATTAGTTTGTCTGTTATACTTTCCTCTCCTCCCTCCCTGTTTTTACATGTCCCTGGTCTCATTCTAGGTACACACCCACAGTCCTAATGCTTACAGTCTTTTGCCCTCCTCTTCAGCTGGCTCATTTTAGGAGCCACATATGAGAGAAAACATGTGGTATTTGACTTTCTTAGACTGCGCAACCTCACTTAGGATGATTTTGTCCAACAAATTTTATTATGTCATTTTTTTTCCCTTTACTGTTGAGTAGAATTCCATTGCGTATATGTACCACGACGTCATTATCCACTCATCAGCCAGTGCGCATCTGGGTTAATTCCACTTCCTCGCTATTATGAATAAATTGACAATAAGCATGATTGAGCAAGTATCGCTAAAATAAAGTGTGTAGTCTTTAGAGTAAATGCCCAGGCGTGGAATATCAGGGTCAAATGGTAGATCGGTTTTCATCATTTTCAGGAGTCTCTATACTGATTTCCAGAGTCATTGCACAAGTTTGCACTCCCACCAGCAGTGAACCCTTATAGTTCTTTCTCCACAGCCTTGCCAATACTTGTTATCATTTGATATTTTTTTTTTTAATGATTGCCATCCTGACTGGAGGAAGGTGGGATCTCAAAGTTGTTTTAATTTTCATTTCCCTGATGGCTAAGGATGTTGAACAGTTTTTGAAGTGAATAGTGGTCATTTGTATTTCTTCCTGTGAGAATTCTCTGTTCAGTTTTCTGGCCAATTTTTTTTGAGTGAATTATTGGATTTTCTTATTTTTTATTTTTACATATTTTTAATTTTTTGTTTATTTTTATTTATTTATTTGAGAGCAACAGATAGAGAGAAAGAGGCAGAGAGAGAGAGAGAATGGGCATGCCAGGGCCACCAGCCACTGCAAACGAACTCCAGATGCATGCGCCCCCTTGTGCATCTGGCTAACATGGGTCCTGGGGAATCGAGCCTGGAACCTGGGTCCTTAGGCTTCACAGGCAAGCACTTAACCGCTAAGCCACCTCACCAGCCTTATTTTTACATATTTTATTTATTTATTTGCAAGGAGAAAGAGAGAGTGCACACCAAGACCTCTAGCCACTGCAAATGAATTTTAGATGCATGTGTCACTTTGTGCATCTGGGTTTACATGGGTACTGAGGAATCAAATCTGGGTTGTTAGGCTTAGAGGCAAGTGCCTTAACCACTGAGCAATCTCTCCAGCCCTTTTTAATTTTTTAAATTCTTATTGTTTGACTTTTTGTAGCTTAGTTTTTTTGAGTTCTTTGTAGATTCTAGGTATTAGGCATAGCTGGTGAAGATTTTCTCCTATTCTGTGAGTTGTCTATTGGTTTGTTTATGGTATGCCCATCTATACAAAAGCATTTTAGTTCCATAAGATCCCCGCTGGTTGAGTGTTTGTTTAATTTCCTGAGCTACTAAGAGTATTGTTCAGGAAGTCTTTCCCCACTCCTATATCTTGGAGTATTATCTCAATTTTTTCTTCCAGTCATTTTTGAGTTCCAGGTCTTATATTAAGGTTTTTAAACTATTTGGAGTTTGTTTTTGTGCAGGGTGAGTGAAAGAAGTGGGTCTGGATTCATTTTTCTACATGTGGTTATCCAATTTCCCCAGCATCAGTTTTTGAAAATTCTCTTTTCTCCAGTGTGCATTGTTGGCTCCTTTGTTGAAGATCAGGTACGCACTCTAGTTGCTTAAACTAAGGCCTGAATTTTCTATTCTGCTCCATTGATCTATATGTCTGATTTTAATTTTTTATTTAAATATTTTTATTTAGTTATTTGAGAAAGAGAACAAGATATATATATAGAGAGAGAGAATGGATGTACCAGGGCAAACAAACTCCAGAGTTATGTGCCACCTTGTGCATCTGGCTTATGCTAGGGAATCAAACCTAGGTCCTTCAACTTCGCAGGCGGGCACCTTAACTGCTAAGCCATCCCTCCAGCCCTGTATGTCTATTTTTATGCCAGTACCATGCTGGTTTTATCACTGTGTCTTTGTAGTATAACTTGAAATTGTGTATGGTGATACCTCTAGTGGTGTTTCTTTTGCTAAGGATAGTTTTGGATATCTGAGGCCTTCCGTAGTTTCCATATGAATTTTGAAACTGTTTTATTCTACCTCTGTGAAGAATGATGCTGGAATTTTTATTGGTATTGTGTTTAATCTGTATATTGTATTTGGTTGCATGACTATTTTTACAATATTAATTTTACTAGTTTATAAACATGGGCGGTCTTTCCATCTTCTGTGTCTTCTTCAATTTCTTTCTTCAGTGTTTTTTTAAATATTTTATTTTTATTTATTTGAGAGCAGTAGAAAGGGGGAGAGAGAGAGAATAGGCACACTAGGGCCTCTAGCCATTGCAAACGAACTCCAGACACATGAACCAGCATGTGCATCTGGCTTACATAGGTACTAGGGAATCAAACCTGGGTCCTTAGGCTTCATAGGCAAGCTCCTTAACCACTAAGCCATCTCTCCAGCCCTGCAGATTTTATTTTACTTGCATTTATTTATTTTTGAAGCTTAGTTTCACTAGGTAACTTGGGCTGGCCTCAGACTCTCTATGCAGCCAAGGCTGGCATTGAATTTTCAATTTTCCTGCCTCAGCCTCCCAAGTGCTGGGATTACAGGTGTACACCATCATGCTCCACTTTGGAGGATTTTAAATAATGATGTCACCTAACTGTAAGGTCTCTTTAACTCTGTTTAAGAGCGTTTCCCTGAACACACAATGCTGTGTTAATTGGTGAACCTCATAGTCACTAGGAAGAGTGAGCTCTTCAGCTCCCATACTGGTCATATCTGGTTGTTTTTATTTTTGTTTTGGGAATATGTGTATGGTATGTGTGTGTGTGTGTGTGTGTGTGTGTGTGTGTGTGTGTGTGTGTGGTGTAGGCATGTGCAGATGCTCATGCCCTGTGTGCATACAGTGGAGACCAGAAGAAGAGGTCGGGGGTCCTCATCCATCACTCTTCCACTGTATTTTCCTGAGATAGAGGCTCTCACTTAAGCTGGAGCTCCCCATTTTTCTGTCAGACTAGCTGAACAGTGAGCACCAGTTATTCCCCTATCCCCATCCCCTCAGCCCTGGGGCTACAGGCATGTACAATCTACTTGGCTCTTTACATAGGTGCTAAGGATCAAACTCGTGTCCTCATGCTTGCCCAGAAGGCCATGGTGAAGAGGGCTGGGTCATCTGATCAGAGGTGGTTTACCTGGGGAAACTTACGCTCTGGGGGACAAATAAGCAGTGACACTTTCCCACAACTTTATTTTTGGTCCAAACAGATAATGCTCATATTTTCAAGTCCCTTCCCTTTGCGACGGCTCTCCAGGATACAAGCTCTTTCCTATTTGTCACTGTCTGTGCAGAAGGGCCTTCTGAGGTGCTGTCAGCTGCTGAGGCTCTTCCAGAGGTTAAGAGTTTCCAAGATCAGGGGTGTGATGAATTTTTAGTATGTCCTATTTGGTTATTATAGTTTATCTACATAGATGTAGGTGGTTAAGATATGTTGTAAATCCTAAGAAGTGTCCTTCAAAATGTGATTTCAAAATGTATGATTGGATTTCAACCCATGTCCAAGCCCTCATGACAGAAGTCTCTGAGACCAGAAATACCCTACCTACACATGCCCCAAGATGATAGCTCCTACTGTTCTGCTTTTATGATTGAGTACTCCTGACTCAAGTATTGCTCTCTGGTCCCATTTTGAAATGTCATGTCCACTCTTATTGGAGGCTGGAGATACGTAGCCAGGGACGAGGGGAAAGGCACAAAGTGATGAGTTGTCTTGCCTTTAGGTGCCGTGTTGAATAAACACACATAAAACCTTGCCATCTTCAAGGTTTTGTCACATGTGGCTACTGACAACTTGAAATGTGACTAGCCTGACCTGAGGTGGGCTGTCTCTATAAAACCTCATGGGTTTTGAAAGCTTAATACAAAAACAGATAATTCAAAATATACCCTTAATAATTTTTTATGTTATAAAAATACGCTAAGAGATCCCGGCTAAGCAAATTAGATTCAACTTAAATTTCCTGCTACTTTTTACCTTTTGAAATGTCATTTATAGACAACTTAAAATGACAGGGGGAGGTTGAGGAGGTGGCTCAATTAGTAAAGTGTGTGCCACACAAGCATAAGGACCCGAGTTTGGATCCCCTGCACCCATGTAAAAACTGGGTGTGGTGACGTGTACCTGGGACCCCAGTATGGGGAGGTGAGGCAGGAGGGCTTCTAGGGCTTGTTGGTTGACTACACTTATCAAATTGGTGAGCTCGAGGGTCCTGAGAGACCCTGTCTCAGAGAGTAAGGGGAGAGCACCTGAGAAAGATGTCTGACACTGACCTTTGATCTCCGCCCTCACGTGCACAAAGGTGCGCACAGGTGTACGCACACTGCATACAAACACACATGCGCAGCACATACACAGATGAGGCCCCAGCTGCGCCTGTGGTGGAGCCATGGGTCTGGGTCCCTCCATGTACGGCCTAGAGCTCTGAGGACCAAGGGCGGCTGACGGGGAAGCAGGATGAGGCCGACTGCTCAGCTTGTTGGGGAAAGACAAGCCTCACTGCTTCCCTCCGTGGGTTCTGTTCTTTTCCCTAATTCATTCGGAATGAGTTAGATAGGGCATGCTTAGCTCTACTGAGCTTAGACTTCTGATTTCTTTAAGTTTGTTCATCAAGCACCCAAAGGATGGTTAAGTGCATATCACTATTCCTCCTATAGCTCAGACATCTCCGCATAAGGCTCCCCCCAGACCTGTGCTTCTCATAATTCAGGCAATCTTTGGCATGGCGGTGGAAACTGCTACGGGCATCAGCCCATTCAACTGATGTCAGCTTGAGATTCAGAGAGACTACGTGTGTGGCTCAGGGTGGCACACGGGAGACTGGCTCAGGCTATGGGATTCCCGGATTTCCGACTGGTGACAGAGTGGCACTCGTCTCAAATGGCATCGTGCCTGTACTTTGCCAGTAAGCTGCCTCGCCTGCCACCTCTGCACATTCCTCAATAAATGACAGCACAGCATCACGCAATAGCGACGGTCTCGGGAAGCTGGGGGTCTACTCTTCAACTGCGAATGATCCAACTCTTCTTTTCTCCTAAAATATATGTGTCCAAAAGTACACTTCTCTCTTAAAAAAAAAAGTACACTTCATTCTTCTTAAAAACATAGATAGTATAATACTAATTAAAAAAAAAAAAAAGAACTCAATACCTACTGAAGGAGTTCAGAGCACCCACCCCAGAACGTGGTGCTTTGCATGAGTTAAAGGCACGGGGGAGCCTGAAGCTCCTGCTCTGAGGTCACCATAGCCACTGGACGAGGCCATGCATCTCACGGGACACAGTTGACTCGGGTCCCCTCTCTGAGATTCCATTTAGCTAGAGGAGGTTAAGCTCATGTCACAGGAAATGGGCATGTCACCACAGCTGGGAAAACTTGGGCATACGTATGTCTGCTCAAAGAACAATTCAGGCAAGTGCCTGTTGTCTAGGATCTGGTTCATTTACTCCCCACAGCCATCATTTTCTGCACCTCATAAATGGCCTACTTCCTTTTCTCCCTCATCCCTACAAATGTAGCCCGTTAGTAATGACCTATAATACCAGCTATTTGGGAGGCTGAGGCAGGAGGATCACAGGTTCGAGGCCTGCCTGGGTAACTTTGTAAGACCCTATATAAAAATAAAAAGAGAAGGAGGCAGAAGAGGAAGGGGAGGAAGAGGAGGCGTTACATGGCAGAGTGCTGGAGTAGCACGTGTGAGGCCGCAGCTTCAATCTCCAGGGGGGAAAAGCATGGGCCTTTACAGATACAACCCTCTTGAGTTACTGGGCACCCATCTGGATGTCCCATGCATGTAAATAAACTTGTATGCCACTTTCTCTTGTTAATCTGTCTTTTTTATAATTATTAATATTTTTTGGTTTGGGGTTTTTTTATTAACAACTTTCATAATTGTAGACAATAACTCATGGTAATTCTCCCTCTTGCCACTTTCCCCTTTGAAACTCCACTCTCCATCATGTCCCCTCCCCCTCTCAGTCAGTCTTTTTTATTTTGATGTCATGATCTTTCCCTCCTGTTATGATGGTCTTGTGTAGGTAGTGTCAGGCACTGTGAGGTCATGGATATCCAGCCCATTTTGTGTCTGGAGGGAGCACTTTGTAAGGAGTCCTTCCCTTCCTTTGGCTCTTACATTCTTCCCACCACCTCTTCCACAATGGACCCTGAGCCTTGGAAGGTGTGATAGAGATTATTTCAGTGCTGAGCACTCCTCTGTCACTTCTTCTTAGTTTTATTGTGCCTTCTGAGTCATCCTAAGGTCACTGCCATCTGAAAAGAGAAGGTTCTCTAACCAAACGTGAGAGAGTAGCATTAATAGATATAACACTCTTGAGTTACCAGGCACCCACCTGGATGCCCTACGCATATAAATAAACTCGTATGCCACTTTCTCCTGTTAACCTGTCTTTTGTCATTTTGTGTCAAGCAAACATTCAGCAAGCAGAAGGGAAATTTCCCCTGACCCAGCACTATAGTGTGTGAAACCCTATGGCACACAGTTTAGCTAGAGATAAAGGTGGCAGCCCAGCTTTCCACTTAAGCAGGCCAGGGGCAGATATGTGCCACACAGCATGGTGAGGAGTGTGTGTCGACAGGAAGGGAAGGGGAGCACACCCCGTGCATTCTGGGATTCGAGGAATTCTAGCATCTCAGATCAGGCATCTTCCAGGAGGATGGAGTACCTGAGCAGCCCCGAACCGCTCTCGCCGCTTGTCTCCCGTTGTGTTTTCGTCACACACTTGCAGGGGGCGCTCTGACTCCCTTCCCGTGCTTCCAGGTACCAGCAAGGTGAACCTCGTGAAGATTGCGTCCACAGCCTCCAGCCCTCGGGACACTGCGCTGGCGGCGGTCATCTGCAGCGCTCTGGCCACCGTGCTGCTAGCCCTGCTCATCCTGTGTGTCATCTACTGCAAGAGGCAGTTCATGGAGAAGAAGCCCAGCTGTAAGCGTCCCTCTCCTGGCTTGTCTTACCGCTGTGGGGAAGTGAGCCTGCTTGCTTTGTCGCTCATGTGTTCGCAAGAAGCATGGCAGAGCTGAGTGTGCGCCCAGCAGGGAAGGACGTGGGGCACGGGAGAACGTCCCGCCAGGGGTGCAGGGCGTCACGGGGACATTGGCAAGGGGCTGATGCTTGCCGGCTACAAACACAGCAACACTCGCTCTGAACCATAACCTCTGTAAATCTGTAAATTCTGCAAAGTCAGTAAATTATTCACAGATTGTTATGCCTGTGCCTAAGAAAAATACCCCTCAACTTAGCGTGTTTGGTTTCACAAGTTGTCACCGTTATGATAGTGTGAAAGCGCGTCTGCACGACCCCGGTGCTCCTCCCTTTCCGTTCAGTGTTCAGCAAGTCCCATGGGAGGGCTGGAGAGATGGCTCAGCAACCATGAGGGCCTGAGGAGGCCCAAGAGACTGCTGGAGTTTGAGCCCCAGGGCCCTCATAAACAGCTGGGCATGGTCATACATGTCTGTAACCCTGTCCGGTAGGAGAGCAGAGACCCACAAATCACTGGAGCTTGCCAAAAAGGAAAGAAAGAAAGAAGGAAAGAAAGAAAGGAAGGAAGGAAGGAAGGAAGGAAGGAAGGAAGGAAGGAAGGCAGGCAGGCAGGCAAGGTCTGGTATCAGTAAGAGACACCAGCTCAAACAAAAATGGGCAGGTGAGCAATCGAGTGGAACACCCAACATTCCACCTTGGCCATTGCAGGAAAATGCACCCCACCACAGGCAAGTGCATGTGCGTACAACACACATGCACTACCATCATGTTACACACACACACACACACACACACACACAAGCAAAAAAGAAAAAGGCAAGGACATGGAAGTTCAACACTGTTATAAAATGGGCTTTGGTGGGCTGGAGAGATGGCTTAGCAGTTAAGCTGCTTGCCTGCAAAGCCAAAGGATCCCAGTTCGAGGGCCGATTCCCCATGACCCACATAAGCCGGATGCACAGTGTTATCTAGGGTTTGTTTATAGTGGCAGGAGGTCCTGGCAAGCTCATACTCTCTCTCTCATAAAAAAATGCATTTAAATAAAATGTGCTTTGACTGGGTTGTAGTGTGAGCATAAGCAATGCCCTAGGTTTGGACCCCAGTACTGCAAATACACACACACACACACACACACACACACACACACACACAATGGTCTTTGTATTGAATGATTTTGCCCAACTGAAAGCTAAGGGAAGTGTTATAGGCAAGGTTAAGGTAGGCTAAGCCAAGCTATACTGTTTGGAAGGTTAGGCTTATTAAATCATTTTCTACTTACACTGTCTTCAATTTGTATTGGATATAACCCTATTTTAAGTTGAGGAGTATCTGTAATGAAAGCAAGGCTGCTACTGGGCTTCTGGATGTAAGAAACTGTTCACCACAGAATTCTCTCCTTCATCCTCCAGGGTCTCTGCGCTCACAGGACATTCAGTACAATGGCTCTGAGCTGTCCTGTTTTGATAGACCTCAGCTCAGTCACTGTGCCCACAGGACATGTTGCCAGTGCCACCGGGACTCAGCCCAGACCTATGGTGAGTTTGACCCTGAAGGGCCGTCAGAGGGGCTGGGTTACAGCGCAGGTGCTGCGGAGTAAGGGGATGGCTGGTCTAGCTTAGTGGCTCTTTACTGCCTCCTGTTGGTTTGTGCTCTCTGAGTCTCTTCAGTATGGAAAAGAAATAATGAGGGCCGTCCCAAGATAGCTCCTTGGTAAAGTGCTTGCTTTGCATGCATGAGGACCTGAATTTAAGCTCCAGTACCCATGTAAACATTCTAAGCATGCTGGCACACACTTGTAAGCCTAGAGCTAAGGAGGCAGAGACAGACGACTCCCTGGAGCTCCGTGGCCAGCCAGTCAGTCTATACTAATGGGTGAGCCCCAGGCCATTAAGAGGTGTTGTCTCCCAAAATGGGGGGGGGGGAGACTGGAGAGATGGCTTAGCAGTTAAGTGCTTGCCTGTGAAGCCTAAGGATCCCGGTTTGAGGGTCGATTCCCCAGGACCCACGTTAGCCAGATACACAAGGTGGCACATGCATCTGGAACTCATTTGCAGTGGCTGGAGGCCCTGGCGCGCCCATTCTCTCTCTCTCTCTCTCTCTCTCTCTGCCTCTTTCTCTCTCTGTCTGTCACTCTCAAATAAATAAATAAATAAAATAATAATAAGGTAGTATTCCTGAGCAACTACTCCTGAGGTTCTGTTCTGGCCTCCACACACATATGAACACACACATTACACAAACACTTCTTTTTAAAGAAAATAAGCATCTCATTAGACTTCTAGAATTTTTAAGCAACTTTTTAGGCAAATTTTCCTGTTTTGTTTTATATCAGCTTCACTTATGGTCACATTCACCTATTGTGGAGAGGGGCCAGTGTCCTTTGGTTACCTGGCCTATTCAAACTGAACACTAAAGTGCCTGGTTTCTGGCTTCTTTGGTCTTGTAAGAAGAAGGGAGGGCCATGTCAGGACTTTCTAGAAAACCTTAACTGCCTCATATCATTGTCAGAGTGGCAGCTTAGCAAATGGAGATGAGTTTCTGACCCACACAGGCAAAGGTCATAGGGACTTTCTCTGCCAAGTGTCTTTACTTCGTCTCCTCCTCCAGGGCACAGCAGGCAACCTCTTCAGCAAATTAAAACCTGTGTGGCTCACAGCCTTCCTGCAGACTGGCCTAGCCCTGTCCGTGAATGTCTGTTGTTTCTCGGACATTTTTTAGCTGTTTAAAGTCAGACACATCCCAAGCAGATAGGCCTGTCCTCTTGGAACCATCCAATGTCTCTGTGACATTGTGGGATGGAGTGTGTCAGTCTCAAATTGCATAAATAGAACCCCCCCTTTTTTTCTTTCCTCCCTCCTTCTCAAGTTCTCACTACAGTGCTCAGACTGGTCTCAAACTCTCAGTCCTTCTGCCTCAGCCTCCCAAGTCACTGGGGTTATAGGCCTTCATCAGCACACCAAACCTACCTTGTTCTTTTCCTATTGATCATCACGATCTCCTTTTTTAGAAATGGCTTTATATGTATCACTTTTTGTGGGGTATGTGGACTTAGCCTTTGCCTGCAGATAATAGACTCAGCTCTTGATGGTAACAGGGCTCCTTGCACATTCCCAAGCCTTGTGTCTTCCTTGCACACTCCCCCATAGACTGCCGCTAGAATCAGAGGACATGCACAACATTTCTTGAAAGATAGTACTAGATAGTACTAGATACTAGTGGTAAATGTCATAATATATAGTCTTATGCAAACTTGGCCCCATCCTAACTTCTCCTCTGAAAAGCAAGATTAAATTGCCGAGTACAAATTTATAATCCAGGCACTTGGAAAGCTGATGTGGGAGAATTGTGAGTTTGACTTCAACCTGGGCTACAAAATGAGGCCATATCTAAAAGAAAGAAAGGGATCTGGGTAGATGACTTGGCAGATAAAGCGTTTGCAAGCATGAGGACAGAGTTCAGACCCACAACCAGACAGTGCAGCACAAGTATGATGTATAGATGTTTAATCTCTGTGCACCTACAGTGAGGATTGCCCGGAAGCTTGAGAGCCAGCTAGCCTGGCAAACAAGACAATGAACAGCAGAGATGACGCCACAAATAAGGTGGAAGGGGAGAACTGCGCTCGTTTTCCTCTGACCTCCACACGCATGCACACTGTGACGTGCATACCCACCCTCACACATATGAGCATGCACACACATCGCACACAGACAGAGGAGAGGCGAGAAGTAAAGACAAGAGGGAAGGAGAGGAGAGAAGGAGATTAGGGAAAGGAAGGAACAGTGAGTCTCGTGATGGTCTGATTGTATGTCTGCTCATGCCAGAACACTTGCTGTTTCAAGCATTTATTCCTCACTAGTGGTTGCCTTTTTAATCATTTAACACTAGATTTGCAGAAAGGTTGAAAGAATTGGAAAAAGGATTTCCACATATCATTTACCCAAGTTCACTAAATAGTAATGTTTTATGCCATTTTCACATTGGCCTCTCTCTCTCTCATGCATATCCACTTTTTCATTTTCTATTTAAACACCAGCTATGATGTCCTTTGAGCCCTCTGCATCTCAGGGCCTGCTTCCCAGAACAAGGACAGAATCTCATATGACAACACAAATTCTCATGTAGCAACAGCCCCATTATTAAGACTAGGAAATTAGGATTATGTGATCAACACAGCATATTCAGATTTCCCCAAATGTCCTTCATTAGAAAATTCCAGATAGCACAATTGTGCTTAGTTGTTAAATCTCTTTAGTCTATCTTTAAAAATTATATTTTATCTACTTTTTAATTTTTTATTAATTAATTTACTCATTTATTTATTTAAGAGAGAGATTGGGAGAGGCGAAGAGTCAGAGAGAATGGGCACACCAGAGCCTCCAGCCACATGCACCACCTTGTGCATCTGGTTTACATGGGCACTGGGGAGTTGAATCTGGGTCCTTAGGTTTCACAGGCAAGAGTCTTAACCACTAAGCCATCTCTCCAGCCCAAGAAACAACTTCAGATTAAAAGACCAAAGAGGGGCTGGAAGCCCTGGTGCACCCATTCTCTCTTTCTCTCTCTCTCTCTCTCTCTCTCTCCCTGGCTTTTTTTGCTGCTGTTGTTCATTTTTATTTATTTATTTGAGAGTGACAGAGAGAGAACAAGACAGAGAGAGAGAGAGAATGGGCACGCCAGAGCTTCCAGCCACTGGTAATGAATTCCAGATGAGTGCGCCCCCTTGTGCATCTGGCTAATGTGGGTCTTGGGGAATCAACCCTCGAACCGGGATCCTTAGGCTTCACAGGCAAGCACTTAACGGCTAAGACATCTTTTCAACCCTCTCCCTGCCTTTATCTATCTATCTATCATCTTATCTACCTGCCTCTTTTTCTCTCTTAAATAAATAAATAAAAATAAATTTTAAAGATGTTTAAGTTGCTCCTTAATGTATTTTTGTGTTTTATGGCATTGGTATGTTTCAAGGGGATAGGCCAGTGATTTTTCCAGGGAGTCCGGCAGCTTGAACTTACCCAATGTTTCCCCAGGCCTAGTTCAGAAGCTCTGCTGAGGGAGCCGCGTCCTCCTCGGGGCCCTGTGTCAGAGGCACCAGCATGCATCCATCACATGCTGGCCAGTTAGTTAGCAGCCTGTGTGCCTCCTCTCTTCTCTGCAAAGCTGCTGGTCCACTTACGTTTCATAAGCATCTGTGGAGAGACACTGTGGGTCCGTGCAAGCTCCTGTTGCTCCCCAACTTCTAAATTTTTTTGTTTATTTTATTTATTTGAGAGTGACAGACAGAGAGAGAAAGAGGCAGATAGAGAGAAAGAGAGAGAGAATGGGCGCACCAGGGCCTCCAGCCACTGCAAACAAACTCCAGACGCGTGCGCCCCCTTGTACATCTGGCTAACGTGGGTCCTGGGGAGTCTGGCCTCGAACCAGGGTCCTTAGGCGTCACAGGCAAGTGCTTAACTGCTAAGCCATCTCTCCAGCCCATTTTTTAAATTTTTTTTGTTTATTTTATTTAGCTCTCCAACTTCTACTTCAGGAGTGTAACGTCCTCACTGGGTCTGGCTGGTGTGCTTCACAAAGGCTACTTAATTCTGTCATTCTCTTCATCTTTGCTGTTCCTGTAGCAATAGGGAACTTTCCCTTCTTCCCACTTCAGCTATCGTAGATTCCTGGGCCCCATTAAATGTATTACAGTCTTTCAATGTTATTATTTTATTGTGCTCAAATTCTCCTAGGTGTGGCCTGTGGAAGTCCCCCCGCCACCCTCCACCCCATCAGAGGGCTCATAGTAAGCTTGACACTTGTGTTAACTGGCAGTGGATGCAGGTGAGGTCACTACAGTTGTAGTTAAGGGTCACCATGTCACAATCAGATGTCACAAGACGGAGGAGGCCTTGCTTTGAGCTGTAGATTGAACTTGTCCATCCTTCTGCTTGACACTGATTTTCAGTTGTGTTTCTGTATTTGACATTCGTTTTATTTTTTTTTTTTTTGGAAAAGGAGATTATTAGCCTCATAATATTTATTTTCCTATTTTAAAAGATATATTCCTAATGAAAACTTGGCTGTACACACAAACTTACATACATATACACATAATTTTCCCTCTCTCCTTCTTCTCTCTCTCTTTCTTTTTGATTCCCAAATCCTGTTCTTTTATTTTACTTTGAATCTCACTAAGTTATCCAGGCTGGCGTGGATCTCATCGGTAGGTCAGGCAGACCTTGCACTTTCACATAGACCACCTCAGCTTCTCAGGTAGCTATACCACTAGGTCTAACTTAGTTGTCTAATTTCTTCAGTCTTTTTCTTTACGTTCATGTATATCTTTAAGTTTGTATGCTTCAATGTTATCCCTTAGGAAAAATCAGAATTATGCATATGCCTATAAACTGAAAAGTATTCACCAAAATGTTTATAGTATTTGGGTAAGATTTATTTTTAAACTGTCTATCTAATCGCTCTGTTTTTATTTTTCCCTTCTGCAAAATTATATAATCTTTGTAACCAAAAACATATACTACTACTTTAGTACACTAAACATACTGGTTTGGAAAGTCAGACACACACATCTGCTTATTTCTTAACTTATTTTCTGCAAACAAAAAATATATTTTGTGCATGTAAAAGTATTGCACTGAAGGCTTGGAACATTTTAGTGCTCTTGTCTACACCAGCAGAGCATTTGATAGGAAAGCAGTACTATTTCTCCTGTCCTGAGCTGCACACCACTGCCCTTGCACACACCTAACAGACAGCATTGTGACCTTGCACCGTTTTCTGTTGTGGCACATTCGACCCACTTTTAGTGAGCGGTTCAGTGACAGCAAGTACATTCCCATTGCTCTATCACCACCACCTGTCCTCACTGCCCTCTGAAATCCTCCCACTACCCTTCCCGCACCCCGACAGCCTCCAGTCCCCATCTCTCTCTATGCATTTGACAACTCTCAAACTCTTAGAAGTAAGTGGTCTATCAAGTTTAGGCATGGAAAAGTGAACTTCATGTCCTTCCACTACAAAATCACCCTAGGGAAGCAGCTGAACTGTGAAGCGCAATGCTGAGCTGGTATCATACGAATGAGAAAGTTCCAGAGGAAAGCACTGAACCTCACACTCTGCTTGCTTCCCCAGGACCAGTTCACCTGATCCCTTCTCTGTGCTGTGAGGACACCTGCATCCCTGCCCGGACTACCCTTGGCTGTGGGCTGAGGCCTACAGCAACCCTTCAGGACAGGTAACTGGACCCTTGTGAAGACAGGCATCCACTGATTTCGTGTTAAACTATAGAGATGCTGCTTTCAAAATGTTACTAATAACAGTCTCAGAATCTGGGTGGAGAGATCCTCTGGTAGGAATTGCATATGTCTCCCAAGATTGCTAATGTAGAATAGAACATTTTATATACTTTTTTCTCCATCTACTTTATTTTTGCCTTATATTCAATGACATTTCTGTCATCTCTAAGTAACCTTTCACATGTCACATTCTGGTGACATACTGCTGTAGAATCTTAGAACCTTCTAGAAAACTCAGCTAAGATCTAGGAACGTGCAGGTATCAGATGTTAGATATGCTTATGCTTATCAGAAATAGGTAAAATTAGCTTTCAGTCAATGGAGAAGTTTGACTTCCTATCCTGAGACAAATTGATGTCAATAAAGAGCACTAGCATTTTGACAGTATTAGAATTTCATCCCTAAGCCTGGAAGCTGTCCTTTGTAGTAGTGGTTTTCATCACCACAGTGTACTTACATGTCTTTGGAACGTGTGTTCAGAAACGCAGCTCCAGTGGGAGACATGGTTCCAGCTTTCTTTGGGTCCCTTTCACGGTCCGTCTGTGGCGAGTTCTCCGATGCCTGGCCTCTGATACCGAATCCCGCAGGTGGTGACGACATCTCTTTTTGTGACTCTTATCCTGAACTCACTGGAGAAGATATTAATTCCCTCAGTCCTGAAAATGAAGGCTCAATATCTCAGGATTTCACTGGTGGTCAGGATTTGGCTGCTACAGCTGTTCTGGCTCCTTCTGGCAACTTCACAGAAACTGCTGACTCATCGAGCTATGGGGATCCGGTGAGGGAACCGAGTCTAACTCAGGATGCTCAAAGGACTCCAAGCCAGCGAGGTCAGGAGGGTGGCGATGCCTTGAACCCAACCATTCCCTCCTCCCTCCAGGTAAGACACTGACAGATCTGCCAGAGTTTGGCATTGGTCTGTCTTAGGCCAGAGGGAGCCGAGCTCTGTCCCACTGTGAAACCTGGGGAGACTGATAAGGGTAGCCATCATTCATCTATCGTTCCTTGCAGAAGAATGTTTTAAAGGACGTTTTAAGAGTCTTTTTTTTTTTTAACCCCAGCAGCGTGACCATCCCTGAGCTTTTTCATGGGTGCTTGCTAACAAGCTTGGGTCTGTGCTTGCCCAGCCAGCGTCGTAGCTACCAGAGCTGTCTCCCCAGTTCCTCACTCATCTGCTTCAGTCTGACCGCTCAGCTCGCGTGCATCCCTGACTGACAGCTGGGCTAGTAATGGCATTTTGGCGGCCATTCCTGACCCACTGCTTCCTTGGGAGATCTTACGCTCAGAACTTCAGTGCACTTACCTCTTCGCCTGGTTAGGAGCAGTGATGAGTGCAGAGAAGCTGGGATGCCCGCAGGCCACAAAGTTGGCACCAGGGAAGTTACTAGGAGAATGGGCACTGCCCTGCTTTCTCCTATAGGCCATCTTACCCATGAACATCTCCTTACATGGACCTGTAGACCTTGCTAGCATGAGTTCAGGGACAAACTCCTGGAGTACAAAAGAGCAGAGGCCCAGAGGCCACAGGACCACACCCGACACAGCTGGTCTCACTCTCTCTAGGGCATGACCCTTCCCAGAGCACCGGGTGCCAAACTAGCATAAAGACTATGCATGCTCCTGAGAGGGGCCTCGACTTCCAGGGTGTCACTCACATAGCCTGAAGTTAGAGTGTTATATGCAGGGTTCTTTTTATAACCAGTCTCAAGGTCATAGGTCACACATTGATGTAAATCCTCCATGCTTTTTTTTTTTAACTACAAAGAAATTTTCTAGAGAATTTATGTAGAGAATTCTGTAAGCAAAACATTTGTTGACCTTGGAAGAAGAAAGTGTTGGTTTTGGTTTCCAAATGGGGGAAATGGAGAAGAAATAAGTGAAGGGAGGAAAAATAAACAAATTTGACAGCAAAAAAAAAAAGCATAAACTAGGGGCTAGGAAGATGGCTCAGTTCGTAAAGTGTTTGCCACAAAAACATGAGGGCCTGAGTTCAGATCCCTAGCAACCTACATAAAAACCAGGCATGGCAATGCACCCCTGTAATCTCAGTGCTGGGAGGTAGAGAAAGGGGATCCCTGGGGCTTGCTGGTAGCTAGTCTAGCCGAATTGGTGTACCCCAGGTTCAGTGAGAACGCTTGTTTCTAAACATAAGGAGGGCGGGGAGCAGGGCACCGGCAAGAGAACAGGAGAGGGGACTAAGATGCCCATACAGTATATACAAGTACGAAAAGTTCATAATGAAAGTCATTGTTTGTGTAATGAATATATGCTAATAAAAAGTAAATTAAAAATAAGAGGGTCAGCACTCAGGAGGCAGAGGTAGGAGGATCACCATGAGTTCGAGGCCACCCTGAGACTACATAGTGAGTTCCAGGTCAGCCTGGGCTACAGTGAGACCCTATCAACATAAATAATAATAAGAGGAAGAATAAGATGAAGAGCAACGAAGGACAATGTGGACCTCTACACACACACACATACACACATACTTACAAACAAAAATGCATAAACTATATATCTAAGCTATTTTGTAGCTAGAAAAGAATGTTCGCTGATCCTATTTATAGCTATCCCATAATTTTCATAATTCATTCTTTACCATGGGAAGGGCCGGGCGGAACCTCTAAGCACTGTTAGCGCAGTGTGCCTGCAAAAATTAGAAACAAGGCAGGCAGGTGATGCACACCTGTAATGCCAGCACTCAGGAGGCTGAGGCAGAAGGATCCTCATGAGTTCAAGGCCATCCTGGGATACATAGTGAGTTCAAGGCTAGCCTGAGCTACATAGCAAGACCTTATCTTTTTAAAAGGCAAGAAAATAAAATAAATGTTAAAGAATTTGATTTCAATAGCTTGCTATTAGAATCAAAGCATAGGGCGTGTAAGTTTTTTCGTACTCAGTTTGGGGAGGCATCATATTCCTGCCTGGGGAGCAGCCACAACCATTCGTCACTGAAGTCTGTTTGGTGTGAGGCTGCAGTATCTGAAGAATGATGCATTTGTTTTCACAACCTCAATTTTTACACAGTAGTTTTCTTGTGGGTGGTTCAGGACCACCCGGGGTCAGAAGGTGATACAGTTTAGGATGAATAGACAAGAGTGAGAGCCACCTTTAGTCTCTGAGTCCATTTAAATCACCATCTCTGTAGAAGGGAAGGGAACCAAGGGCTATTGGGAAGAAGGAAGTTAGCCTGTGTACTTACACAGCAAGCTTGCTTGGTATTATTTTTTAAAGCATCATTTAAATATCAACATAAACGAACAGAAAGTTAGAAAGATCTGAGAGGGCCAGGTTCCCATTTTCCAGTCTGTTGAAATCTGCTCTTTCCATATTGGGAAAATGAGCATAAATTACTTCCTGCAGTAGTGTTAATGTGGTTAGTTTTACAGCATCAATTGATCACAATATTTGATTAAAAAAAAAACATTCCCCAGTATTCAGTCTTCAGAAGGTTTTATCTCTAGATAATTTCATTATCTAGAAAAAAATCTCTATAAGCTTATCTTTTTAAAATTTGTGTATTTATTTATTTAACAGAGAGAGGGAGACAAAAGACACAGAGCCGGGCGTGGTGGCGCACGCCTTTAATCCCAGCACTCGGGAGGCAGAGGTAGGAGGATCGCCATGAGTTCAAGGCCACCCTGAGACTACAGAGTTAATTCCAGGTCAGCCTGGACCAGAGTGAGACCCTACCTCGAAAAAAAAAAAAGACACACAGAGAGAGAGAGAGAGAGAGAATGGACATGTCAGAATCTCTTGCCATAGCCAATGAACTCCAGATGCATATGCCACTGTGTGCATCTGGTTTTTCATGAGTACTGGGGAATCGAACCCAGGTTGCCAAGCTTTGCAAGAAAGCACCTTTAACCACTGAACAATCTCCCTATAAGCTTACCTTTGCTGCCAGTGTGAACTGGTGGCAAACACGGTGCTGAAGGAAACCTTACTTGAAGCCAAGGTTCTAGGGTTGCTCAGTTGGCAGTGATCGGCTCCATCCTGAGGTGGGGTTGGTGCTTTTATGGTAAGGATGTGTCAGGTGGCTGCCCTTCGCCAAAGTGTTTATTTCAAGAAGCCTGTGACTGTTCAGGAAGTCACCAAAGGCATCACAGCCCCTAACTTATCAACTACTCTGGTGGTTGAGTGGGCGATTGAAGGCCCGTGACGGAGTTGGAAGATGAAGCATGGTGCTGTTTCTCAGTCACCTTTGTTCCTTGAAGGGACTTGAATGGCCCTGAAGTCTTTACCTTCCTAATCAGTGAGAGAATTGTGACTACTATGGGTTACATTGTGATCTTTTATAGTAATCTTGCCTCATACTGAGTGACTGAGTTGTTAGGAAAGCCTGTTTTTCTCAGAAGACAAGACACCCGGGGTATTTGAGTACTGTAGATACTGTTAATAGTTGTGCATGATTTTCACAATGGAAATCTAGCAGCTTTAACTTGTAAGGAACCATTTGTTAAGCTTTCTTCTGTTGCTATTTCAGGAAGCTTGAGGACCCGTCTTCCTGCAGTGGAAGTGTGGGTCTGGACCCCACTGTGTGAGGCTTATGAACTGAGCAGTCTGGGCCGTGTAGGGGAGAAACTAATTCTGAACCAAACGGACGGCATTTTACAACCTTTCAACCAGTTGCTTCTGAGCCAGACCGGCTGTGAGCTGGAACCTCACCAAGAAGCAAGAAAGACTCTAGATGGCCTCACGTCTCCCTACGCAAGAAGCTTCTTGGCAAGGGCAACTTGAAGGACTGACGGGATGGAGTGAGGCTCAGTGATCACGGGCACGCCGTGGGACCTGGTGTGCCTCCTGCTTGTTTCCATGGTGATGTGGTTTCACAAGCCCCTTGATCCAGAGCATAAACTTTCATTGACATTTTCTTTAGAGCTCGTTATTCCACTAAAAAGCCATGACCAGATTCCTCATTTTAGGTGGTGTGTTCAGAAGGCTTGGAGATTTCTGTTGAAGCAGGTCACTTCAGCCAAAATGGGTTCCCTTCTGGAGTTAGAAGTGACCTCACAGCCCTGCCCAAACTTTGGTTTGTTAGATGAAGTCAACTGACTTACCCAGTTACCAGCAGCTATTCCAGAACCTGCGCTGCTAGCCACAGCTCTACTTCATGAACACGTGACATTGCAGACAGGACAGGGGACCCAGGCTGGGGAATGTGGGAAGGAGCGCGGGGTACTGGTGGCCCTGCCGTGGAAACCACAAGACACATGCGCCGAGACTTTGGCACACAGGTTAGCATCCTGATGTTAAAATAAGTTGTTACAGAAGCAGTTGCTACATCTGACCTGTGCCTGAGCTTACAGGCTCCATGTCTTTTTATAGAGAAAATATTTATAAATATTGTGATGTGTGATCGTCAGTGTAGCTTATCCTAAAGGCATCGGGCACACCGGGTTCCTAACTACTGCAAAGGTCTTCAGTGAGAATTCACTGCATACTAGAACCAAGAGAAAAAGCAAATGACAAGCCTTGCTTGGGAGAACAGTCCATAACTGGTACCATAAAGTTTAACCAGCACACTGTAGTATTCCCGCTAGTAACAGTCCTGCGTGAGCCTCGTTCTCTGATGTGAGGGTGCCGAGTTCTATTAAGGTGCTCCATCTTCTCCCACAATGTTACTGTCCCACTAGAAGTGTCTCTAAGGCTAAGGAGGAACTGGGCCCAGCTCAACATGAAGCAGGGGCAGCTAATTTGCCTTAATCTTTTGCCCTAGGACTTGAGCAGGATTTATTTTGTTTCCTGTTTGAACCTACATGGTCAAATCTGGCCTGTTTTCTTCCTTTTACTCTGTCACGTTTACATTTAAACAACAGAGACACCTTCATCCATCAGTGTGATAGAGTGTACTGAGTTTTTATATTGCCCTGTCTAAACTGGCATAACTGGCATAAACCTAACACTTCAACCTTAGCAGTCTTTCCAAGGACATTTTTTTGTTGTTGTTTACTTATTTCTCTATGGTTTCCTCTCCTGGCAGTAACAGAACTTGAAAGAGTGCTCTTCTGTGTGGCCTTTTCTCTATTCATAATTGTAGCTGACATGTGTCCACCAGTATGTCTGAATCTAGCTAGCATCTCTCATGACTTTACATCCTTTACCTGGAATAGAAAATTTGTTTCCCATGGTAACTCACATCTGTTGTCATGTCTACCCTATGCTTGGTCATACCTGGTTGGCTTTTTTTTTTTTCTGTTTTGTTCCCTGTTTTTAAAGCTTAAACCAGTGATTCCTAAACTTAGGTAGTCCTCCACTCTTAGGAGAATTGCTTTAGGAAACTCATAAAAGATTTAACCACAAGACGTCTCTGAGAATACAAGTTGATTTTCCCTGAGTGGTCTCATTGTGCTCCACATATGGACCAGTGCTTGCCTGATCGTCTCTGTTATGACACATGGGCTGATCAAAGTCGGCGGGGTTGTGTTCCTTTGTGTAACCTGAATATATTTTCCATATGTCTGGTCCCAGTGCACTTCAAAGACAGACACTGGCTGAAGAAAGCCAGACTGATGGAAGTGAGACTTTGGCCTCAAATTCTGAAATATCACTTTTGATCAGTAGAGAAATGCTTGGGGTTGAAAATTGATTTCACTTGATATTGCTTTAGAATAACTTTGGGCTCTTTTTGCCAGCATGCAGACATCTTACCACCAGCCACTCTAGAGATTTACAGAACTGTTTTATATTTTACAATTTTCGTAAACACTCAAGAGAAAAAGGCAACTTGCATTTGACATTGTTGGGACATCCTAGAAGGCTCCAGAGCAGCTGGAGCTCTGATGGCAAGAAAGCTGTACCAAGAAGCCCGAGTGGCCCAGGGGCGCCATGCCACAGATGCTCATTGACACAAAAGAGACATGGATTTCAAAAGGAACCAAGTCATGCATTTTCTAATTTTGAGTATAATGGACTATATTTTGAAATGTAGATTTTCTACCTTGAAGTGTTAATGTTGCTATTATGTAGTTTAAGCACTGTTGTCCATGCTAGGAAAAAGAAAAACAGAAAAGGAAAGGGAAAAAAATTACTGCTATAAGATAGAGTGAGTCAATTTAGACATCATTATCGCTGTTTTGCATACTGAAATTTATAAATTTGTAAATTACTGTTTTCCTATACAAATAGCTTTGTAATACTTTTTAAAAGTTTGTGAATAAAACTGTACATGTTATTCTTATTTACGTGTCAGGTGAAAATGATCTCGAGGGGGTGGCTGTTGTAGTGCATAGCCATTGTGTCGCACTCAGTCATTATTAGAATCTCACGCACTGTGTCATACAGTCATTGTGAATATCACACCCAGCAACTGTCATCTGTGGTCATGAGTGTTACACATAGTTATCATCACATGTCAATAGGTCACATACAGCTATTGCGTGACACAGTATTTGTATCACATAGTCATGTGACTGCCAAACAGTCATTGTGCCACACACCGTCATTGTGTCAAACACAGTTATACTGTGAGTGTCACATGTCATTGTGAGTGTCATACCACGTCTAGCTCCTTTGGACAGAGCCTATCTGCAGGCCACACACCAGGACAGTGATTTGAAATCCTTACTGTTGAGCAGGTCGTGTTGCTGAGAGATGTTGGAATTACCTTGAGATGTTTGGTTATCAAGACTTTCTCACGAGCTAGGTATGGTGACTCACTCCTATAATCCAGCACACAGGACACTGAGATAGGATTGTTATAAGTTTGAGGCCAGCTTGGACTAGAGAATGAGTTCCAGTTCTGCCTGGGCTAGGGTGAGAAACTACCTCAAAAAAAAATTGGGGGATAAAGATATGACTTTAAGCAGTTAAGGTGCTTGCCTGCAAAGCCAAATGACCCAGGTTCAATTCCTCAGTATCCACATAAGCCAGATGCACAAGGTGGCACATATGTCTCAAGTTTTTTGGCAGCAGCTGGAGGCCCTGGCATGCCCATTCATTCTTTCTCTCTGCCTGTCTCTCTGTCCTTACAAATAAGTAAACAAAAATATGTAAAAAAAAAAAAAAAAAAAAAAAGAAAGAAAGAAAACTTAATCACTCTGGGCTGAAGAGATGGCTAAGTGGTTAAGTGCTTGCCTGTGAAGCCTAAGGACCCCGGTTCAAGGCCTGATTTCCCCAGACCCACATCAGCTAGATGCACAAGTGGGCGCATGCATCTGGAGTTCGTTTGCAATGGTTGGAGGCCCTGGTGTGCCCATTCTCTCTCTATCTGCCTCTTTCTCTCTGTCGCTGTCAAATAAATAAATTTTAAAAAATGAAAAAAAATCTTTATCACCCCATTTTTCATCTCATAACACAAGAAGGAATGCATGAAACAAACATGGTTTGTCCCTCTACACCTTTATGAAGGTCCATGGGGTATAACCTGCCAAACAATGGACTATAAGACAGACAGATGGACAAGTGTGTGCAGAGTAGAAGTTGTCCCCAAAGGAATCCCTTTTTAATTGTTTTTAATCCCTCAATGTGCCTGCCTTGTTTACCAATTTCAAGACAGAAGTTTACATTTCCTGAGATTTTTTTTAACTTTAGCATGACAAGCATGCGTGTTCAGCACGTCCATCTCTGGTGTTAAGTGGCATTGGATTCCATGAGGAAAGAACAGCGGTTTATTTTCTTTCCCACACTCCAGCTCCTGGTCTATGGAGACTTTCCTGGCATTGGGCAGGGGGTGTAAACCATAAGTTCATCAGATCACTGAAAAACAGAACTCAAGTTTCTGAGGCTCTCACAGAAGGGCTGCCGTGTTCTGTAGGAATACCAACCACCACCTGTGTTCATTATTACCCCCATTATGAAGGTCTTACACTTAAGTTTGTCCCATTTTAGCCTGTGAAAGTGTCTGATGTTTCAAAAAGCAGTCTGGCACCAATGACACCTGGCTTTCAACTTGATGGGTGTTGCAGTCAGGTTCTCATTGCTGGTAGAAATCACCCAACCAAGAGCAGCCTATGGGAAAAAGAGGTTTATTTTGGCTTGCAGGCTCAAGAGGAAGCTCCATGATGTCAGGGGAAAATGATGGCATGAGCAGAGGGTGGACATTACCTCCTGGCCCACATAAAGTGGACAATAGCAACAGGGGAGTATGCCAAACACTGGCATGGGAAAACTGGCTATAACACCCATAAGCCCACCCCCAACAATACACTGCCTCCAGGAGGTGTTAATTCCCAAGTCTTCATCAGCTGGGACCCTATCATTCAGAACACTTGAGTTTATGGGGGACACCTGAATCAAACCACCACATTCCTTCCCTGGTCCCTGTAAACTGATAACCATACATGATGTAAAATGCAATGCATTTATCCAACTTTAAAAGTCTCCATAGTTTTTATCAATTCCAGTGATGTTCATACATCCCCATAGTCCAAGATCTTTTAACTGAGTCATAATACCAAAACATAACCTCAAAAAAACCCATAATGGCACAAAATAAATATTCATACTGCAAAAGATGGCATTGGGCATAGCAAAGAAATACTTAAGCAATAGATGCTTTAAACAGGGCAAACACCAAATTCTGTAGCTCCAAGTCCAACAACTCTAGCCAATGACAAATCTCCAAATCCGTTAACTCTAACTAGCAACAAGTCTGGATTTCCAATTTCGCCCCTCCAGCGAGGCTACTTACAGTCCTGGAAAACTTCATCGGGGCCAGCAGCTCCTTAGCAGCCATCTCATGGTCCTGGCATCTCCACTGGGTCTCCACTGCAATCCACAGTTCATCCTCATGGCCCCATGGGGTCTCCATGTAGGCATCCAGCAAACCTGCTTTACACTGCCCATGGCCATTCCCAAAACACAACACCATGTTGCAAACTCAATGACCCTCTTTCCAGCATTTCTTATACTCCACAATACCAGGTAGGGTGCCAATTTATTAATCCGTGTGGGGGGTGGGTCAAGCAGGCTTTAATGAACAGGACTCCTTGAGCACTCAGGCCCCTTCAAAAGAGTCTACATTCTTCCTGTTGCCCAGTGCAGGTCAGCTGGCTCAATCTCAAAGGTTATAATCGCTCAATTGCAGCTGAACAAGCAGCAGTTCACACAAAGATTTTTTTTTTTTTGTAGTCAGTGAATACAGTTAAGGTGGTACCACTGTTAGCTTCCTCCCTGTCCTCGCCCCTCTGCAGGGACCATCCTTGTTGGGGTATATGGGTCATGAATTGGGGGATTAGCCTTTAGTTTGGGGTAGGAGGAAATGTCTCTGAGTGTCATGACCCAACATGTGGCTCTGACATTCCTTCCACCCCCTCTTCCACAAATTTCCCTGAGCCATGTTGGGTTCACTTTAGGTCTCCCATGTTGACAAAGATTGTTTTTTCCCTGTGCCATATCCCTCTGCTGACAATAGTTCATTTCTACACAAAGCAACCCTGCACAAGTTCTCAGGACATGGGCATAACAGCAAGCCTCTTATACAAACTGCTAGCCCAGTCCAAGCAAAGCTCTTTCTCACCCTTATCAGCCAAACCTCACAGTCCATAGTTCTTATTGCATTCAGGTCTTTCAACTCTGACCAGACTAGTCCATCAAGTTGTACTTACAGCACTATAAGGTGTGTCTTAGGTCAAGGTTTCAAATTCTTCCACATTCCTCTTGAAAATCGGCTCCAAAAAGGTCAAAGTCACACAGCCAGGTGTCTAGCAGCAATCCTACTCCTCGGTACCACTTTACTGTTGCAATCCGGTTTGCATTGCTGGTAGAAATCACTCAACCAAGAGCAGCTTGTGGAAAAAAGGTTTATTTAGGCTTACAGGCTCAAGAGGAAGCTCCACGATGGCAGGGGAAAACAATGGCATGAGCAGAGGGTGGACATTATCCCCTGGCCAACATAAGGTAGACAATAGCAACAGGAGAGTGTGCCAAACACTGACATGGGGAAACTGGCTATAACACCCATAAGACCGCCCCCAACCATGCACTGCCTCCTGCAGATATTAATTCTTAAGTCTTCATCAGCTGGGACCCTAGCGTTCAGAACACCTAAGTTTATGAGGTACACCTGAATCAAACCACCACAATGGGATTAGGAATCACCATGGAAACAGATCTCTGGAAACGTCTGAGAGGGATCGTCTAGATGGGTTAATTGGAGTGGTAAGATCCCCCTAACTAGGCAGCAGTATCCTATAAACTAGGGTCCCACATTGATTAAAGGAGAAAGTAAGATTATGTGATGATGTGACACTGGTTGTCTGCTCCTATGTGCTTTCCCTGCCGCAATGGACATCCCTCAAAACTATGAGCCCACCTAGACTCCTTCCTTCCCTAAACCACTTCTAGTCAGACGCTTTGTCCCAGCACTGAGAAGGTAACAGATACAGCATCCAAGGAGGTGTGCAAGTAAAGCTTCAATTGATCACATCAATCATATTGAAATTCCACAGTGACCTAAGACCTGCCAGCTTTCAGTAAGTTCTTGTGTGTGGTCACACAGATGCAGTTATGTTGAGTCAAGTCAGCAGTGCTCTTAATTATGTCACATTTCAGCCACAGAAGGGTCCCAAGGCTTCTATTACAAGGACCGAGCTGGCCAGGTTCCAGCAGTTTCATAACCCTCCAGTGGCGTTTGAATTGCAATGATTTATGGTTGCTTTCAAACTAACCTTGCTAGGAAACAGGAATTTTTTTAAGCTTTCCGGCAAAAACCTTTTCTCTACAACCGTGAGTGGTCTTCTAAAGGAAGTTTCAGTTGTTAGTCAGTAAAGACATGATTCTTCCCCCATCAATCTTGGATTTTGTGTGTGTGTGAGTGTGCATGTCGATGTGTGCACATGCATGTGAAGACGAGAGGAAACTTTGAGTGTCCTCTGACTTGGGCACTGCCCACCTTTATTTTTGTTGTTGTTTGAAACAGGGTCTGTGTTTGGTCTGGAGCACACCATGCTGACAAGACAGGCTAAAAAGTGACAGTGAACCTAGGGACCCTGTCTCTGCCTCTCTAGTGCTGGGATCATGATGAACACACAAATACACCACCTCCACACCAGACTTTTTTTTTAAATAAGTAGAAACTTTGTATGGACCCATCATGTGTTGGTACCATCATTTCCCTCCTCTCTGTCCTCACTCCACTGAGGGCCCTCCTCAGTGGGATTTCTGGTATTCACCATGGGGTTGTGGGTTAGGTGTTGTGAGAGCAGCAGTCAGTCGTTGTGGGGGAGGGGTGGGAAAGGCTTCTGGACATCCCCCCCCCCACCCTCGCCCGCCATCCTGTGGTTCTTACAATCTTTCCACTCCCTCTTCCACAACATTTCCTGAGCTGTGATGGGTGTGTTTTAAATCTACTTTAGTGCTAAGCTCTCAGCAGCTTCTGGATTTGTGCTTTGGTGTGTTTTGAGGACATGTTTTGAGCGTCTGTCTCCATCACCCTGGCACAGGTTTTCAGACTTGCCACGGGAGCAGTGCACTTGCTCATCTCACCAATCCCTCTGCTTTCACCTGGGCCCTAGCTGATGTACAAGGGGTGGCCCATCTCATAATGGGGAGTCACCTCTCTTTTCTTGTCTTGTTGTTATATTTTGGTCATTCTTGGGTCTTTCTGCCTTCTGTAAATAAAAGAGATTCTCCAGTGAAGAGTGAGAGCAGCATAGGTTAAAAGGGATAAACACAGTTAACTAAGAGAGATTTTGATGGGTGTAACCTCTCTTTTGGCCAAAGACTAGAGGGAGCTTCTTGTTGGAGTCCATAATCATGGTCTCCATAGGATTCTGACTTGGCTCCCAGTTCCAGCTATGGGTTCCTTTCCACTGAGTGGATCTCTTAGCCAGTCAGAGAGCCACTGATTACCCATCTAGGCTGTGCACCACTATTGCACAGGCATGTCCATCTTGTCAGGCTGGTTGCTTTCCCATAGCAGTGCCCCTTGCTTGCTCACATTGTTGGTCATTTCCCCCAGCAGCTCATGTAGTGCTTTCCACCACTACACGACCCCCTGCTATTTCATGTGGGTTTTAGGATTAAACTCATGTCCTCAAGCTTGCAAGGACAAGCTCTCTACTGATAGAACTCTTGCCTTAGTTCCTCTCCTCTTGGTCCCTAATTCCACTGACTTTAGTTTTTGTTTGTTTGTTTTCTGTTGTTCTGAGGGAGTTTTTTCTTGTTATTATTGTTAGTTTGAGACATGGTATCTCACCACGTGACTAGAGGTCAGCCTGGTCTTCAAACTGTGGCAATTCTCCTGCCTCTACCTCCATAGCGCTGGGAGTATGCCACCACACTAGGTGTACACAGTGCTAAGAACTCAGGGCTTGGAGACTTCCGACCAAGATGGCGACCACCTAGCTGCGCTGCAGATACCGGGGAAAGAAAGACAGATGCAGATCCTAAGGAGAGCGCTGCCCCAACATACCTCAAAAGGGGCCCGACTGAAACTAAGGACAATTGGCGAAACAAGCAAGGGTGATGTTTTCCTGATGAACCAGATACCAGCACAAAGGGGAAGGAGACCAACACAGAGGAAAATCAACTCCTACCAAATCAGAGAGCCAAAGACTCAGAGGCCCCCAACACCTCAGCACTGAAGCAGACCAAAAATGAACCCAATGTGGCTCAGGGAAATTTTGCTGAAGAGGGGGCGGAAAGAATGTCAGAGTCACATGTTGGGTCATGATATGCAGAGACATTTATCGTACCAATAACTGTGGGCTAACTCCACAATGCACGACCCATTTACATCAACAAGGAGGGCCCAATGGGAGGGGGTAGATCATGGACAAGCCTAAACAATGGTACCAAACTGTCTGTATTTGCTGAAAAGAAAACTAATAAATTAAATTTATATATAAAAAAAGAACCCAGGGCTTTATACCTGCTAGGCAAGTGTGCAGGTTCAGCTACATAGACCCTGTCTCAAATTATTAAAATATAAAATAGAAGGGGGACAAGCCTATTCACCATCTATTTAAAAGGTCTAAGTGTGGGGCTGGGAAGATGGCTCAGTGGGTACCCTTGTAATCAGCTGGGCATGGCTACCTACATGTCTGTATACCCCATCTGTGGAGGAGGGGAACCCAAAAATGAGAATCTCTGGGAGCAAACTCAACAGCTCTGGGTTGAGAGAGAAACTCCATCTCAAGGAAATACCTGGATGAGTTACAGAGTAGGCACCCAAAGTTCTCCCCTGGTGTCTACATGTGTGGGCATCTACATACACATGTGTGTATATATCACGCACAATCACATCACACCACATATACTCTACACACATTCATGCACAAAAAAAAAAAAGAACGAAGTGTAAATTCTTGAATGCAGCGGGGAGGGAAATGATTTTTGGGGAAGCTGTCATGCATCTACGCCCACACCAGCATGAATGTGCTGATCTCATCTGAAGGCTCGCATGACGGTCACCAAGCAGGCCAGGGTAGAAGCGGCAAAGGCCCAGTTCAGGATTGTGGGTGGTGAGAAGCAGGACACAGCTGGAGCCAGAGATAGATAAGGGTTCAGGGGCTTTGCCCAGAGGTCTCCATGTCACTCTCTAGGAGATGCCACATTCAAACTGAATTGTATAGTCATGTAGAGGCTTGGGAGGTACAGAACACGGGGCATTGAGCTCCACAAGCAGAAGATCCTCACCAAGGAGAGGAAATAACCTAAACTCAAGCCCCTGGTTTGAAATTCAACAGAGGCCAGTCCCCACTTCTGGTTACCCATGCTGAATATGGGGTGTATGTTCAAGACTCTCTGGACTTCCTGCCAGCATTAAATAGACATCCCAGCCCTTGATGAGACTGGCTAATAGCGAATCCACTCCTATGACTTCCCCCTTCTGACACCTGTGACAACAGTAAGCATCAGATGTAGCCTTTTGTTCCTAAGCCTGCCAGAAAGTCGGTGTGGGCTTTCAGGATGCCATATTCGTCCACCCATCTCAGTCCTATCCAGGCACCCTTACCTGCAGCTAACACCTTGGGAGAAATCTGGGTGCTCAGAGGCTAGGTTCTGGCCTTGCAGGGGGAAACACTCTGATGCACCCTGTGCCTGCAGGTCCTGCCCTCCATAGACTGTGCCCTCAGCTCTTGCTGACCTGCCTGCTCCACACAGTCATCACTGAAGCCATAGGAAGCTTCTGGACACATCAGAGATCTTGTCATAAATTTGAATGACACATAAACGCAATGAGAGGCAACTATGTTAGTAAATAGGTCAGTGATGAAGCTTGGGAATATATTTTCAGGGAACCTGTGACTCCTTCCCAAATTCTATTATCAGACTTGAGCACTTCACATGCTGTCAGCTACTACTTGCATCTTTCTGCAGAATGAACGCATTGATTTCACCTATCACTGAAACCTGGCCTCATATCTCGGTACATCTGATTTCAGGATCGATGGTGAACTTTGAAATGGAAGAGTTTGCTGGGAGATTGCTAAGTGGTTATGACACGTTCTTGAAAGGGAGAAATCCTTCTGGGACCAGTTTGGGGAAGGGGAAGAATGAATAGTGCAGAGGGAAACTGTGACCCTTCAGTGGTCCTCTTCCTCCCCACATGTCCCTTAGCACATTTCTGAAGCTACCCAAGCTTTGCTCTCCAGGTTGTAATAATGCAGCCCCTCATGGATTTGGAGGCTGCCTCCACAGGATGTGATGACCCCTGGCTCAAGTCACTCAGCAATGCATAGAAATAAACAAGAACAGGCAGGAGGTGGTATCCCCATGTATCCTACAGGTGACTCTTCATCCACTGAAGAGTTCCACACTAATGAATCTGTAGGGGCTCCTCTGTCATGAGAACTCAAATGAAATTGAATTTAGGAGAAATTGATTGGTGTGAGAGATGGATATGTCACAGAAAGCTGGACAGGAGGTAATAATCCCATGTAGCTGCGATTGTTTGAAAGGTCACACAATTGAGATTGGGCCAGCTGTTCTGCATGGGACATCAGGAAGAACTGTGACTATTTTGAAAGTTGGAGGCCTGAATGCTGAAGGGGTGTCCCGTTCTTCAAAATCAGTTCTCCACCCCCTTCTTGGATTAACAAACTTTTGGGTAGCCCACCTGGTACTACGGAAGTATAACAAAAGCAGGAAAGAGATGAGTCATTGGATTTGCAATGAAGTTTGTGTTTTGGAAATTGCCCACTGGGCAATGTGAGGCAGCATTATTGGAGTTCCTGCAAGGAGGTCCAATAGAGCCATGAAGATGAACCATAGGTTGCAGTGGAACCCCTTAGATTTTTGGTCATGCCAAGACTACGAGATGTCTGTGCATGAGAGCTGCTGGCTCAGGATGGAGTTTTCCCCAGGCTTTGAGCAGCCAAGCTGGAGGGGCAGAATTGGAACCCCAGAGACTTCATCACGGGCTACAGGTGCTGGTCTTGGAGCTACAGGATTTGATGTTTGCCCTGTTTATTTAGGCTGAAACTCATCAACGTAGAAAATGAGAAGCTATTGAGTGCTCAACATGAGTACCCTCCAAGGCTCAGGGAACATTGTAAAAAGCAGGGTGGAAGCTGGGCGTGGTGGCGCATGCCTTTAATCCCAGCATTCAGGAGGCAGAGGTAGGAGGATCACCGTGAGTTCGAGGCCATCCTGAGACTCCATAGTGAATTCCAGGTCAGCCTAGGCTAGAGTGACACCCCATCTCGAAAAAATCAAAACAAAACAAAACAAGAAAATGGGGCAGGAAAAATGTAAGCGCCACAGGGTATGTAGGTATGCCTTGGGGTGCTGCCCTCCCCACAGGTACTGACTAGTACATTCACGAGCCTGCAGTGGTTACCAGTACAGCCACAAGACCAGGACGGTTCTGACGCCATCACCATTTGGACACGGAGGAAGGAGACTGCAAAGCAGAAGAAAGACTACTCTGAAGGAGGGGGGTCCTCGAGGGATTGCTGGGTGTGTGTTGGAGGGGGGCACAAAAAAGGATAAAGGTAATATGATCAAATTACTATCTGTTCATATTAAAATTCTCAATAATAACAAAAAAACAAGAGCAGCAGGAGGGCTGCAGAATGCTGTCATCTGGACACAGCATGGTCATTGCACTCATGGATTCAGAGCACCCCTGGTTTCTTGCACAAGTTTGACCCATTCAGTGCCTCATCATCCAAGGATAAAGGAAACAGGAGACTCCAGACCTATGACAGCTAACAGTTGCTTGGAGGGAGGGGCCATATTCATCAGTGGTGTAGCCACTGGTAAGTTGCTCACTGCACAGTAAATAAATAGCCTTCTACCGATGATCATACAGGCAACCAACCCTAACCACTCAATGAGTTAAAATTCAAAAGCAAGACAGGTGGGAAGGAGAAGGTTATTAATGGATGGGGAAGGGATAAGTGGGAGTAATTGAGAAGAATAAGGTCAAAATACATTATATACTTGTATGAAAATGTCAAAAATTAAAAAAAAATTATAGGCACAATTTCATAAAATGAAATGTCTGATCTACATTTTGGATGGGGTTGGTTGTAGGTAATTGAAACATGAATATATGTGAGTATTCCCCTCATGCAAATTCCTTAAGAAGGATGATTCCATGACACCTATGACTCCACCTTTTCCATATGACATGACATCATGGATATGATTAGCATTAAGTTGTAGCCATAATGCACATATTCTGTCTGATAGGAATAAGGAAGGACAAAGTAGGAGATAAAGAAGAAAAAGAATTGGAGGTTTAGTTTACTTCACGCCCCAGAATAAATTCTGTGTGAATCAAAGATCTAAATGTCAAAGCAAAACTTGAAACTTAGAGAGTAAAATGATAGGAAGGGATGAGAATGTAGCTCAGTGGAGAACGCCTGTCTAGCACATTTAAGACTCCGGGCTCTATGCCCAGCACTGAAAAAAAAATGAAAGTAATAAATAATAACAAATAAAGAAGTATTGTTTTGGCTTTGGATTGGGAAAGATTTATTTTCTGAGACATTTAAAACACAAACTATACAATAGAAGATGGACTAATTTCATACATTAAAACATGCTCGTCATAAAAGTCAACATGAATTGATACACAATAGGCAGGGAAAGATATTTACAAGCATGTTATCAATAAAAGATGGGAATTTTGATTTATTTGTTTGCTTTTGCTTTTGAAATAGTGTCTTGTGCAGCCCAGGCTGAGCTCAAACTTGCTGTGTAGCTGAGTGTAGTGGATAATCTTTTTTTTTTTTTTTTTGTACTCCTAAGATTTATTTAGCTGATGACCGATTAGAGATATTCTAATAGTCTCATTTGAGACTTATTGAGAGTGAGACAGAGAGAGAGAGACAGAGAGACAAAGAGAGAGAGAGTGAGAGAGAGAGAGAGAGAGACGGATGGACAGAGGGAGAAAGGGAGGGAGAGAATGGGCACGCCAGGGTCTCTAGCCATTGCAGATGAACTCCAGATGCATTCGCCATCTTGTGCATCTGGTTGACGTGGGTCCTGGGGAATCAAACCAAGGTCCTCTGGTATTGTTGGCAAACACCTTAATCGTAGTGGATAATCTTTCCTGTCAACTTGATTCCATTCTAAATGCTAAAGGATTCTAAATCCCCTAGAGGTGCTTGCACAAGAACTCCAGAAGGGTTTAAAGCGAGGCGGAAAGACCCACCCTGAATGTGAGCGTCACCTTCCGTGTGTGGGGGTCTTGACTTACATACAAGGGAAAGACAAGCTCAGCACTAACAGAAGTCTGCACACAGATGCTCTGAGACCACATGCTTTTGGGAAAGGGAAGTTTAATATTTTTATTTATTTATTTGAGACAGAGAGAATGGGCGTGCCAGGGCCTCCAGCCACTGCATACAAACTCCAGGTGCATGCTCCTGCCTTGTGCATCTGGCTTACGTGGGTCCTGGGGAATTGGCCCTGGGTCCTTTGGCTTTGCAGGCAAGCACCTTAACCACTAAGCCCAAAAGGGGAAGTTTATCAAGGCCTGGGGCGGGGGGTGTTTAGACAAAGGGCAAGGGGGAGGACAGGGGCCTGAGAATTGGCTGCTGATGCTTCAGAGGGGGAAGTGAAGGGGAGGAGGAAAGTGATGCTTCCTGCTAGGTAAGTGGAAGGAGACCACAGGAAGCAGCCCACCATCGGGGAAGGTGTGAGCCAGCAGGGAAGCAAGGAAGAGATGGGGGGAGAGAGAGATGTACACATAAACATAATAGGAGCTCAAGGCAGGGACAGAGAGGTACATAGACAGGGATATAGAATATATATGTACATATACATATCTGCCTGTTCGGGAAGGAGGTCAGAAGAGAGTGAAAGAAATGGTGTCAGGGTTTTATGTTTATACCTTTGAGGCATGATTGGTCAGCCGAAGGAGGGTTTGTGGGGTTTGGGCCTGTGTTCAAGGAAGGAGACAGACAAGCTGGATCCCTCAGGGACAGAGCTGGCCCTTTGAAGGAAGGCCTCAGTTTGGGCCAGTTGAGAATGGCCTGGCAGGGCCGAGCTTTGAGACTAACAAGCACCTGCATTCATTGCTCTCTTTCTCTGTCTGCTTCCCGACCACAGAGGCAATGTGACGAGCTCTCTTACATGCCTGCAACCTTGCCTTCCCTGCCATGATGGTCTGTGTCTCCTTGAATTGTGAGCCAAGAGAAGCCCTTTTTATTGGCATTTTTGTCATAGCACCAAGAAAGGTAACTAACACACCAGGGACCTCCTCAAACTCATGATGCTCCTCTTCTGCCTCCCTAGTGCTGGGATTGGAGATCCTCCTGCCTCAACCTCCCAGGATTGGTATTGTTATTGACAAGAATGAGAGAAAATGGTGCGGTTAAGTCTCAAGAAGAATGGGTGGGAAAGGTTCAAGGTTGATGTAGGGAGTTATTAAACTAGTTTTGTTTGAAAACCTCTGAAAGAATTATGGGAAAATGTTGCTGTATATTTAAAACCTTATTTTCCACATGTCTACTCAATATTTTCACTGTATGTTAAAGGGACACGTTAGGTGTTTAGTAGGGAGAGGGATAAGGCAGGGACAACCGATATTCTGCAACACGGTGGCCTCTTTGCAGAGTTGCTGAGCTGAGACTAGAAGGCCCTGACAGGGAGCGGAGGGGAGGGGAGAGGAGGCCCGTGGCCCCTCGCCGAGGTGGCACTCTGTGCACACATGCTCTTCGAAAGACCTATGGCACTGCTCAAAGACAAGTTGTGTGTGTGGTGTGTGCAGTCTGGTTCTCGTTTATTTCTCCTGTGGCAACACAGTCTGGCGAGCAAGGGCATCCGGAGAAAGCCCCTAAGAGCACACGCCTGCACGTTGCTTCATGTGTGTTTAGCGGAGTCCAGGCATGAACTCCTCATCTGCATCACAGGCCAGCAGCCTTCAGGAGCCTGATTGGATGGCAGGGCACTCAGCTCAGAGGTTGCAGTGACCAGGCTACGTAGAGACAGCCGGCTTCTGCTTCTGCCCCTGCCTCTGCCCCTGCCCCTGCCCCTGCCCCTGCCCCTGCCTCTGCCTCTGCCTCTGCCTCTGCCTCTGCCTCTGCCTCGACAAGGGCAAGTATTACCCCCAGCATGCCCCTCCCAGCACTTCTCCCTGCAGAGGCCCAGTGCAGAGAGCCCCTGGGGCTGGTGCGTTCAAGAAGGCCCAGACAACCTCAGGCCCTGTGCAAGCTATTAAACTCAGCGCTGTTCTTCTTTCTTTCCAGCAGGTCAGCTAGCAGAGTGATTAATTTGATACCAGTCCTCCGAGCACAGAAGGCGGGAGAGGAGGAATGTCTTCCTTATGGCGTCTTTGAGGGCCCTCGGCTCACATTCCTGTGAAGTCGTGCCAAGCAGCAGACCTTGCGCTGCCCTGCCATCCTTCTGTGCCCCTACAGATCTCACCAGCAGTACATTCCATCTCAGACCCCCTGCACGCACATTCTCATTCCAGCTAAGGGCCCTCAGAGCAGGCCATGGCATGCCACTGGCCTGTCAGAGAGAAGACAGCCTCACAATGGCACATCCAGACTAGCCAGAGAGTGGATGGATTTGCCTTGGCCTTTCCAGGAATATTGTGACGGCCCCTTAGGGCCAGAGCCGGCTTCCTGCACTTGGCCTCTGCTACAAAGGTTCAGAGCTTAGGCTCAAGCCTGGCTAGGTATCACCCTCCTGGGGCTTGCAATCATTTTTAAGCAGGAGACTCCATACATTTTATTTGTAATTGGACCCTGTAAATCATGAAATGGGTCCAACGTCCCAGGAGGGTGATAATGTTGGGCTCAACCAGTTAGCAGACGGCAATGTTTTCCCCTGGGTCAGGATGAGGAGAATGCCCAGATAAGGGAAGAAGAGTGAGGGGAGGCATGTGGTAAGGTGTGGTGTATGCCACCTCGTGATATTTGACTTATTTATGAAAAATCTATAAAAGCTTTTGGTGATCCTATAACAAAACATTACTTCCCCACCTTAACTCTTGGATTCCCCTACATAAACCTGTTAGGTCCCAGGTCTGCCAGAATGCTGAAACCTTTCGCCAGTTCCGACATGCTCCCCTACCCAGAACACGGGCCTGGTCCCCACTCCCATTGGATTCACTGAGTTTAAAACATCTCAAGTCTTTGTAACAAAAATGCAAAGGAACACTCTCTTCCTCCCTGAGTTCCTGACATCACCCTAATTTCTAGGGAACCCACGTGTAAGTTTAGCAATGCAAGACAGGAGAACCCCTGAAGATGAAGATGTGATGACGGGTCATGTTAGACCCCAGGGCCACAGGAGGGTCTCAAGGGAAGCGATCCCCAGTTACCTGTGGATCTGTTACCCTCTCAGTTCTGGGTCCTTCCTGTGCCTTACAAGGAGTCCCGAGAGCCAGAGTGGGGAGGAGGGAGGGTAGGGCAGCAGCGGTAGGAGAAATTGGACTGAAGGAGCAGAAACCTATAGAGAAGATGGGTCAATGGAGCCTGGGAGTTGTGCCCGTGGCACCTCACATGGCTCCAGGTCAGCACAAAGCACAGGAGAACAGGTCCGTAGAAGAAGCATAGAGGGGTGGCCCGGATCTGAAATGTGTAAGACACCAGACCTGGCATAGTTGTTCAGGTTTTGAACTATTTGCATACATGAGATATCTTGGGGATAGGACCTGAGGTTGAATATGACATTAATCTATGTTTCATACACAGCCTGCACACCCAATCTATGGGTGCTTTTATGCAATGTCTTTAGTGTCCCTGGGTCTAAGCTGTAATTCAGGTCAGACATGGAGTTTCCACTATGGGTCTGTCTCGTGGGACTGCTTTTTAAAAAGTTCCAGATTTTGGAGAATTTCATACTTTTGGACTTCCAGGTTAGAGATGGCTCAAAATCCACTCAATTTGAGAAATCTTTGAAAATTCACCAAATTCTGAGCAACAGTCATGGTGGGATGGGTAAGGCACTCTGCCTCACCATTTTAGACTTGCAGACTAAGTCTGAGTGAGAAAGAACCCTATCAAGATTAATTATTGAATATAAATAAATGTGATGGTGCAGAAACCTGGGATCCAGACAGGACACAATGGACTCCTCACTACTATCACCAGAAGCCACCTGGGTATCACTGACCCTGTCGCCTGCCCTAAGCTCTCTACTTCTGCAACAACCCTCCTGGCAGGGGAGCCTTGGGGTGTGGTAGCTCTGAGGTAACATCAGGGAAGGGGTTCAGCTCTGCCCTCGCCCTGAGTGCTGCCCTATGGGGATGTCTGGTTCTGAAGCTGTCAGTTTCCTGGGGAGATGAGGTCGTGAGACAGAGTCACTTGCAAGCTATCTTCAAAGTCAGAGAGGAGATGTGCAGAGATCAAAGGCAGTTCCTGGACCAGGAATAGCTGCTGTAAACGTGTTGAGGCTCATTTTCTCCTCAGCCAAAATAACTCAAGCTCCTAAGATAAATGGCTAGTGTAGAACAGCAAGTAAGAAACAGTATTGAGGATATCCAGAGGCTAGAATGAGAGCTGAGAGAGGCTGAAGGCACCATATTAATCATCCCATTTTCCAGTGGGTGGACTTGAACTCTTTGGGCTATAATAATCCTCTCTATATTTTTAAGTCCTTTGTTAAAAAATTCAAAACAAATAACAACAACAAAAATCTCCTCCCATCTTGAAAGTTCCCAATGTGTGCCTCAGGAGTGAGTCTTGGGGGTTCTAGATGTAGCCCTATGATGTGCAACTGTGCTTTCTTTCTCTAAGGTTCACATTTTGGAAGCAGTCCCCAGTGTGGCAATGTTGGGGGGTGGAGCCTAGTGAGACATAACCAGCTCACGGGGCAACACTCACCTAAGAGATTAAGATGCTCCCATGGGACCCTAGTTACTTTCCTTAGAGAGGTTGTTATAAAAAGAGCAAGCCTGTGTGGTTTCTATACACAATGGAGTTTTATTCAGCCATAAAGAGGAATGTCACTTGAGGAAAATGGATGGAATTGGAGTTTGTTATATGAGGTGAAAGAAACCAGACCTAGACAAATATTGCATGCTTTCTCTACCATGCAGAATCTAGACCATATATATTTATATGTGACCTGAAAGTATAAAGAAAAGTGTTTGGGGGGAACAAGGTACAGTAAGGAGGGGCGAACATGAGCAAAGTACATGATACACATGTATGAAAATGTGATAATGAAATCCATTATCTATATGCTAATGTTTTAAAGTATAAGGAAGGAAAAATAGGGCAAGTCTGGCCACAGACTCTGTTTTACTATATGACCCCTTCTGCCTGCGGCTGGCTACCTTTCCATTGCGCTCTGTCTGGTGATAGAACGGATAAGAGAACCTTGCTGGATGCTTAGCACCATACTCTTAACCCTTGAGAACCCTGAGTTTAATGAACTTCTTTGCTTCTCAGACTTGGGTATTGTGCTATACCAACATAGAATGGACTCAAGCAAGCTCTACTCTGGTAATAACAAACTTACCTCCTACGAAACTCTTTTCAGGTTTTGGGTTCTTTGCATATTATACAAGGAGATATCTCAGAGATGAAAGTCAAGTCTCCATCTGTGATATAACAGTGCCTCACCAAGAAGAACACAGGAGGTCACTACATCGGTTTCTCATGAAGCAACTCCAGACATTTATTTCCATCCCTGCACAGACCACATCTCTGAGCCCTCCCAGTGGCTCCAGGGCAGATCTCAGCGGCAGAACACAAGCACTCATCATCAGAGGCAGGAGAGGGCAGATGGCCATCAGCTTCCAGAAAGTCCATTTTCTTTGATGTCACCTCCCCCTTGAGAGAGGGTGGGCAGCTGGTCATTAACTGAAAGCAAATAGGCTCCCCAAGGAGGAGGAAAGGATCAGACTAGCAGGAGGCAGTAATTAAGGGAATAAATAAAGCAGGCCCAATGTGGAAAAGATGCAAGCTCTGACCCTAAGGAGGGACAAGAACCACGAACACAGTTATTAATGCCAAGGAGATAAAGTATTGGAAACAAACACGATGAGACCTCAGGGGAACGAGGAAAAGGCCAACAAATTATATGGGAGCATGCAACGCAATCCGGCCGGAGCAGCCACACGAAACACAAATAATTCTGAATTGTATAGTTGAAGTATCGAGTCACAGAGTGAGGAAGTGAGCAAGCTCCCCACAAGCCCCCAGAGTCCACAGCTAGGGCCTTCAGAAGGCGCAGAAATGGGATGAGACAGAGGGGACTGGAAAGAGTGACCACAGAAGGCCAGGCGTGGGCGCCTGGCTGGAGACACGACCAAAGAGCCGGCTAAGGGGGCGGAGCTCGGGCCAGCGAGGACCCGTGGCAGTGTGACAAGGAGGCCTGCAGAGCTGGACCGGAAGGCAGCTAAGCCCTCTGGCCACAGGGTGTGGGACACCAAGAAGCCTTGGCGGTGAGATGGCTCCTCTAGATGACCTTTCCAGAGAGAAAGCAACTGGGCGCCAAGCATCACAGCAAACCACGCTAGGATCTGTGTGCGGGTGGCCATGGGGGCAAGCTTTCTGTCACTGTCGCAATACTGCCTTAGAATGCAAAGACTCCAGCCCTCTAGGGCTCTTCCCAGCCTCGCCCACCAGGACCTTGACTCCAGGATGCTTCCCCATCAGGATCGTCTCTCCCTTGTCCATCTTCTCACTTCATCTGCTCTTCCTACGCCTTCCTAATATCTGCTTCCTGTCCTGTTGTGCAAAGCAGACATCATGGCAGAGAGCCACAGGAGACACGGGCCAAGCCAGAGGGGCAGAGGAGGGTAGCCCAGGCAGGCCTGATGGGCAGGGCCCAAGGTCTTCTACAAGACAGCCCCCAAGGGTGTCCCGGAAGGAGGCAGGCTGAAGGTAGATAACCATCACCTGGCTGTGCTGATTTCAGTCACAGCTCAGCAGGCATGCAGAGACACGTCTGAGCCCCTCTGTGCCCAGTGCCGCACTAAGCAGGACACTCAGAGGGCAACAGGGGCAGAGGATAGGATCAAGAGTAGATGCTCCAATGTGGCAGGAAATGAGGAATGCTGACATCCAGGTGTGAACAGAGGTGTCCACCCAAACCAAAAAGAGAGGTGAGCAGAAGGAATGGACCTCCACGGCAGATGACCCAGCGGTTAAAGCTAGACATGGCCTCGAACTTGAAATGGAGTGTGTGCAGACACTGGTTAGATGTTGTGTGCGCCCTTCCTCACCCCAGCAAGCTGCTTAGCTTCTCTGGGCCCAGTGTTTTCAACTTAAAATAAAGTTAAGAAATAGTACCTAACTCACACTCACAGTACCAACACACACACACACACACACACACACACACACACACACACAGTCAGTTAGTCCTGTCTATACACAGGTTCCACGTTTACAGATCAGATTGGGTGCAGATAAGAAATGTTCAGGAAAACGATTGCTTCCGTACTGAGCATGTGCAGGCCTTTTCTCTTGTCACTCAGTCTCTGCACAGAATTTGCATTGCACTGGCTTTGAGCATATGGGGGTACCTGAGCAGGTTCTGTGCAAAGCCATTTTATGAAAAGAGTCTGAGCACCTGTGAGTTTAGGTATCTCTTCTGACCTGCTTGACATGGAGGGTGTGAAGTACTCATCAAACAAGAGTGGCTGTCCTTTTTGTCACATATTCAGGGTGCCTGTGGGACTGCAGTGAGGCTATATGGGACCAGAGAGACAGGAGGTCAGCCAAGGACACGAGGCAGGGCACTCAGCCCCCAGGATGCTGGAGAGTGGAGTAGGAAATACTCCCCTCATCCTATTTTAGCCATTAAAAATATGTCACTTTTTCACTGTTTTTAGAATTGGTTTTCAATTATACAACCTGCAACACTAAAATTAAAACGCTCTGGTATTTTTAGATTGCGTAATTCAATAGCAGAAGGAAGCTGTTGCATAAACATGTATTTACTCGTGGCCAAAAGAACAAACAAAAAACAAATGTCAGGGTTTAATTATTTGGCTCACAAAATTCATGGTGCCATGAGAGCCGAGGATAGAAAGGAAAATGAATTCCACAAAGACAAGCAAGAGCCATCAATACCAGAAGTGTGGAAACATTACTGTTCGTAGCGTCGGGAAAGGAACTCCGGCCTCACTCAGACCAGGCAAGGGCTCCAGCAGCGAACTGCATTCTCAGCTCCTCCAAGTGGAGAAGTCCTTCACTCAAATGGAGTGCTCCAGTTCTCCAGTGCTCTTTCTGGATCTTTGCCTGGAGGTCCCAGGTCATGTGGCTGAGAGGTGGGTAAATACCCAAGGGATGCCTGGGGCCCCGAGAAGCCATCCCTCCACTGTAAGTACAATGTCTGGATTAAGTCTCTCCCACTAGGATTTTCTTTCAGGGTGGGGAGCAGAACGATGCCTAGAGAGCGTTAGGCAAGCACTCTACCGCTATTTCCTCAGCCCATCACTGACATCTAACTATTTCCTGTGGCAAAGTACACATAACGTAGCACTTCTCATGTTCACCAGGGTCAGTGGACACTTTCCTAATGTGTATTCATCAGCACTGACCACTCCCACAACTCTCTTCATCTTTTAAACCTGAAAGTCACGAATACTGACTCAGGAGTCGGGGGAGACGGCTCAGTGGACGGAGGCACGTGCCATACAAGCGCAAGGCAGTTCCGGAGTTCTGGCTGCCAGCTCCCACAGAAACGCTGCACACTGAGTTGGTGCTCTGAAAGCACGGACGGTACGCCCAGGGCAAGTGGCTAGCTAAGCTAGTTGAATCTGTAAGCTGTGGGTTTAAGTGGGAGACCCTGCCTCGTAAAATAGAGAGAGCAAGCAAGGAAGAACCTGGTGTACCCATGTGCACTCACACACCCACCTATGCACCAGACGCACGCACGCACACTACACACACATGCACAAAAAAATATTCTAGCCAAGTGTGGTGGCGCACGCCTTTAATCCCAACACTAGGGAGGCAGAGGTAGGAGGATTGCCGTAAGCTCGAGGCCACCCTGAGACTACAGAGTGAATTTCAGGTCAGTCTGGGCTAGAGTGAGAGTCTACCTTGAAAAACAAAACAAAAAGCTCAGAAGCTACTGTTTTTTTCACTTGATTTATAATAATTCCCCTATCATTCTTAAAAATAATATATTCCCTAAAGGCTATGCATTTTATAAATAAGGGTGAGCTGCTATGTGTTCTGGCCTCTGAAGGATGGGACAAAGCTATTCTGTCCTGTGGTCTCACTCTCAAGGGACAGGCTCAGGAGTCCTGGTGGGCAGGCCCCTGTGTGTTCACTTCCTCCAGTGTCCTAGTCCAGGTGCTGAGCAGCAGTGAGCATGGAAGGTTCTCTTTTCTCACTCCCTCTGCTCACCCCGCTGACGGATGATGAGGGAAGGACTGGTAAACAAGAGGACTGCCCTTCGGGAGCCTCAGGCAGGATCTGGTGGGCTTGTGCACATGATTAGAATGGCTTCTTCTACCAGTAACTGGGCCCCTGACCACAGCTCATCCCTGCAGTCCTGGGCATTGTGCCTCCATCACTGACAATGACAGGGATGTCACAGGGACACACAAATGCCCACAGCACTGGAGGCACCATGGCCATCACATTGGCCACGTTCTAGCTCTCATGGGCTGCCTCAGCAAACCCAATGGCCCCTAAAGCAGCCAAAGGTTGCTCGTCTTGCTCTCTAGGACGGTTCTACCACCCAGCCCTCTGCAAGCCGGAAGCCAAGCTGCTGGCACTTTCTATGAGCAGTGATTGTAAGGAAGGTAAACACGGGGGTTTGAACCCAGAGACAGAGTGGATGCTATCAAGGCCTGGGGAGAAATGGCCTCAGGGGCCAGGCCAGCTCTTGACCCACACCTGCTAAGAGCTCTGGTTTTCATAAGGAATCTGGAGCTGGTCCCACGCCCGCCTCTGACCACCCTTCAGCCTTCACAAAACACGGTCACCATAGCGAGGGGTGCCTGGGAGTTCTTCAAGCCTCTCCAAAGGCTGAGGGCTGAAGAAGGGTCCCAGAAGAGGCAGGAGGCTTTGGGAGGACTAAGTAATGGCGGGAAATTTCCTGGCGCTAGGCTGAAGGTCCTGGTCTTTAAAGGAGGCCAGCAAGGAAGAAAGGCTCCCTCCTCTGCCTGCAGCAGCAGAAAGGCAGAGTTAAGAGCTCCGAGGTCAGGAAATTCTACCCGCGATTTCAACAGCAGTCCTCCCTCTGCCCACACATTCCTCGCTAACCATCCCAAGACCCAGCCAGATGCCACTTGAAAGCTTGCTTGCTCTGGGCTTAGGAGAACTGCAAGCTGGCACGCGGGGAGGCTTTGGTAATGTTTCTCCATGACCTCCCTCTACCTCTGAGGGCACAGGCCTTTCCACAACGGCTGGGCCCAGGTCAGAGACTTGGTGGGCAGAGTCCCCGGGAGCATTCAGAGGACTCAATCCCACTTCTCACACTGTGTGCTAAGAGTGCTGTGTACATTGGTCATAAGCCAGCAACATTTTTCCTGAAGGCCTGTCCCACTTAATGCTGTCTGAATGCTGGGGATGCAGTAATAATAAATACAACTGAAAAATAAGGTAGGCCATTTCTGATACCGTTGAGTGCTCTAAAAGAAATAACATAGACTCTTAGGAGTAACAATGTGTGACTCTCTGGCTTACAGTGGCTTGACTCACAATAGCTCAATTTACAATGGTGTGAAAACACACCCACATAGCCATTCTGTTTATAACCATCAGGACTACATTCAACAAGTCTCATAAGACATTCAACAAGTCTCATAAGACGTACAACACTGTTATAAAATAGGCTATATGTGGACTTGGGAGGTGGCTCAGCAGTTAAAGGCACTTGCTTGCAAAGCTTGCTAGCCCACATTCAACTCCCCAGCACCCACATAAAGCAGATGCAAAGTGGCACATGCATCTGTGATCCCAACTTGGCTATGACAGTGAGCTAGGAAAATCCACAGCTCACCAGCCAGCTAGTCTGAAAGTTCATTTATAGCAGCAAAGACCCTGTCTCAAAGAAGGTGGAGTGCAGACACCTTAAAGCCTTTTTCAAAAAATAGTTTATTCATTTATTTATTTGAGAGAGTGGGGCGGAGAGAATGGACATGCCACTGTAAATGAACTCCATACGTATGGCCACCTAGTGCATCCAGCTTCATGTGGGCACTGGATAATTGAACCTGGGTCCTTAGGTTTTGTAGGCAAGCACATTAACCACTGAGCAATCTCTCCAGCCCCACCTTGAAGCTTTTGACTTCCACACATGTGCTGTGGCATGCACACACATATATACTTATATACAAATAAATAAATAATTTAAAATGGGCTTTGTGTTAGATGGTTTTGACCAATTGTTAGGTTAAGAGAAATCCCCTGAACACATTTAAGGAGGGCCAGGCAGGATGCTGGGCAGGTAGGTATATTAATTGCACTCCCTCAGCTGTCTTTACCTTGCTGGGTATGTTCCCATAGTCAGTTGAGGAGTACCTGTACATTAATAGTGGATAGAGAGCACAGGAGGAGCTGGCTTTGAGTGAACCCTTATGGAGAAAAGCCATAGGGAGACCTGTGGGGCAAGTCTTTCAGGCAGAAGGAAAAGGCTAAGAGGCTGCAGCTAAAAGCCTCAAGATTCAAGTGCAAGGTGGGAATAATGGCATCTGGAAGCGGGGGGTGTTCCAGGAGGGACATGCAGGCAATCTGAATTCTGGGTCCCTCTGCCCAGCCTTCACAGTGAATGCCTCTGTGCCCGGATCAAGACTCATTCACACCCGGCGAGGCATATTCACGCGATCCGGGGAGAGCCGGTAGATGGCACCTGGTTTGTCTCAGAAGGCTTCTGCAAGATTAACATCACACAATAGCTACGATTTCAAACTCTGACCCAAAATTAGGTCTACTGCTTAAAGTTTTGGAAGACTCTTGTCCTGAGATCTTTATGGAGACCAACTGCTTTTGACACCAACCAGATATCACTAACTAGTGATCTAGGGAGATTGCACTGGTTGGGGGACTGTCCACATGGCCTCAAATATTCCAAATGATCCATGGTTCTAGGAATCCTTATCACATGATGGAGCGGCCAAGTTTCAGCAAAAAGGAGCTGAGGACCAGTCCCTTCCCCCTTTTCTCTCCTGCTTCCAGCAGACCATCCAAGGCCGCGGTCAGCACCACCACAGAGCTTGGCTGAAGAGGCGGATGCCACTCCCTCCGCAGACTGCAATTGTGAAAGTCACCTCCTTTGTTGTGGGCAAGCCCACGGTTTTGTTTCATGTTGTTGTTTTCAAGAGTTACCTAGAAACGAAATTTAAAAAGAGATCAAATGGGCCAGAATAAGATGGGACCCAGGAAGAATAACACAAAAATTGTTTTTAGCATGGGCAAAATGATGCTTTGCAAAGATCTCCTGGCCCAAGGCCAGTATATTCTAATTGGTGAGTTCCAGGCCAATAAGAGATCCTGTCTCTGAAAAAGTGAATGGTACCTTAGATAGTATGCCAGAGGCTGTCCACCCTCCACACACACATACACACACCTGCACACACACACACACACACACACACACACACACACACATGATATTCTGGCCTGAAATAGTGCTGCCCCATTCAGAGATGAGTGAATATTAAATATTTTTCAGAAAATTTGGGATCTCATCTGTATTCAAGGACCTGGTAACCCTGCTGGTCCTGGCTTCTTTCTGAGCAAGATTTAATACCACATCTTTAGCCTGGACCATTAGCCTCCTTTCTTCTCTCAGTTTTTATTTTGTTTTATTTTATTTTTTTTTGATGGATGCAGTAGGTGGCCAGGAGTGACATGTTGAATCCATAGTTTGCCTTTTGAACTTCATATCCAGGTAACAGCTTGGGAAAGTAGTAAACATATCCATATGTTGCACTTTTTTCTTTTTTGAGGTAGGGTCTCACTCTAGCCCAGGGTGACCTGGAATTCACTATGTGGTCTCAGGGTGGCCTCAAAGTCATGGCGATCCTTCTACCTCTGCCTCCCGAGTGCTGGGATTAAAGGCATGCACCACCATGCCCGGCTAATATGTCGCACTTTTTGAATCATATCAAGAGTGAGGTCCTGAGGACACTTGTCTCACCACGGGGATTGACACAGAGAGAAACCCTCTGCGTGCCCACAGTCCCGGAGTTCATCCATCATGAAATAACACTTGCCCTTAAGCCCGGTCGTGTCTTCTTACAAATATGTGAGTCATAAATGGCTTTTGTTTAGTGTTCATGAAAAGTCTTAGACAAATTAAACAGAGTTTACCTGAGCAAAGAATGCTTTGTGAACCCCCACGGCACTAGAAGGAGAAGAGGCACAGATAGCTCCACCCTGCAAGGTGGAGGGTTTCTATCAGAGCCGGGCAGTCAGGGAGGCACATAGAAGGGATACAGGATAGTCCACCCCAAGGTGCAGCATCTACATCAGGACTGGCGGTGAAGCACAGCAGTATCTTGATTGGCTGCAGCCTCAGCATTTGCCTTATTTGTACTCGGAGACCAGGTGAATGAAGCGAGGAGTTCATGATTGGCTGAGACCTGGATGTCACGAAAGAAAAAACTACACTCTGAAAGCAGACTTTAACTCCTTTTATATGTGAGTTAGGGAGTGGTGGTAACATGATCGCCACTACCCTTTATACTTTAAATTTTATACAGATCAATATAATATTGCATTGCTTTTTTGTGTGTGTGCAGAGCTAGGGATAGAACCTAAGGGCTTACGTGTAGTAGGTAAGCACTCTTCATCCCCAATCATGGCTCCTTTATGAGAACTTAAGATACTGAGACAGCCTCTGTCCAATGGCCTCTTGCTTCCTTAATTCAACGTCCACAGAATTCATCTTAAGGCAAGGAATAGTTGGCCACTTATTTTATTTCATCTTCAATGCTTTTTGAGTGGAAAAAAATTGATACATTTTCATGATGGGGATTAAGCTGGACTTGTCTAAAGACTGACTCGTAGGGTTAATGCAGTTGCACATCGCTGCTGTTGCTACTTCTGGGGAGTGATGTCAGGCCTTGTGCATGCTGAGCAGGCACCACAGGCTTGCTTCTGAGCCAGACTGTCTGTGTGAAGCCTCTGCCTCCAGAGGGAACAGACCCCATTGCATGATGAGTGCTTTGAGCTCACTGACCATGAGGAATCTCTTCTCCAGCAAGTGAACTCATAATTAAAACCAGAATGTTATCACTGGAAAAAAAAAGAAAGAGCTCCTCTCAAATTATCTTTGACCAGTTTTCTTGGAAAGAACTTGCTATAAGTGAAAATGTGGTTTTGAGGGTTTGCATGTGTTTGAGGGGAGAAAAAAATTCTGCTTCAAATTAAGAATGGTCCACCACGATGTATTTCAGTATCAGATGTTGGAGTCAAAACACTCTGTGATATGGATAGCACAAGTTAAGAGTATAATGGAGAGCTAGGTCTGGTGGCATATGCTTGAAATCTCAGCACTCGGAAGGCCGAGGCAGAAGAATCTTGAATTTGAGGCCAGCCTGAGCTATATAGCTAGTTCCAAGTCAGCTTAGACTTCTGAGTGAGACCCAATCTCAAGAAGCAAGTATTAAAAGAACCAGTATAGCTTCAACTTTCTAGGGTTTTCTTTTAAATATGCTCCTTAGGAAGAAAATGATTTGTTTGGGGAAAATAAAATACGATTTTTAAGCCTGTACTATGTGTGTAATTTAAGCTGTAAGAATAATTGTTTTAAATTATTTTCATATCATGTATGCATGCTTTGTGTTGATGGGCACATTTTAGCCTTGGCTTAATCTGAGAATGCTAGAGAAAGAGCCAGATCAGATTCAGGGGGTTGCCACTTACCTGTGTTGGGATTGTAGCAGGTCAGTAGGAGCCTGGATTCCCAGTAACACCTTGCCCTGGCTCTGGGCTCTGGCCTGTCCATGGGACTCTCCAAGGAGGAAGAGCTTGGCAGATGTGGGCCACAGAGCCGCCCCTCCCAGCCCATCCAGAAAGAAGTCACCAGTAATACTACACAGTTGCCCAGAGGTGAGACATCGGTATATATGGTGACTTTGAGTGAACATGGTGACTTATAATGTGGCCCTGGGGCTGCTCAGGACAGCCCTCCAGCTTTACTTTCTTCCCTGTTCCCTTCATGGCCCCAGGAGTAATTCACAGTTGGCCTTTTGGGCTAAAGCATCCCGCTCTGACCTCGCAGGCTGCTGGAGTCCCACACCTGAGGCTCACGCAGAAGCCAGGAACTGAAGGGCTCTCCTCTTGGAGCTCACTCGGAGTGGAGAGGTGGGGGAAGACCTTGAGGAGGCCAGAACAGGCATCATAGGATCTCCTTGCACATCTTCAGGACAGACAGACACTCCTATATGACAATGACAGCCTCAGGCTCCACTCCCCGAGACTTGGGAAGAGCTGGGATGAAATAATATTCAGTAAAACAGGGTCTTCAAGGTCTGTCCACATACGCTGAGCTAGACTTAAGTGTACATAGTCTCCAATTTACTATGGTTCAGCTTAAGATAGTAGAAACTGTAGGTGAAATTTTGCCTGTGGGTCTTGGAGCGAGCTAATGATACAGGTCTAACCCACGCTTGGCAGACTTCTAGCACCTGTGCGGTGACCATGACAGGAAACACCTGACACTCTGTGGCATATGCTCTTGCTAGTGTTTTGGGGGTGTGACTCTTCAGTGAATTACATGAGACAGCCACACTTTCTGACAAGCAGGGATTGCGTTAGCTAATAGCCGCACGGGAAGGTGACACTGAAAAGTGCCCGAGAGAGCTGGTTGGGGTAGTACATGCTGGCAGGCAATTGCTGACGAGGCAGAGGCAGGAGGATCCCGAGAATTTCTTGAAGCTGACTGTGGATGCCCATTCCAGGGGCGACACTTACACACGTGAAATTACATGTGAAATTAGGCATGACATGAACACCCCTGCAAGCTATCTCTTCACAGTTCAGCTGCACCACAGGCCACGAAGCGAAGGCCTGGCTCATCCGAGGCCCTCGAGGGAGACTTGGTAGGAACAGCCCTTTGCTCAACAACATCCCAAAGGGTGAAGCAGACAGATGAGGCCTGCGCCATCACAGAGTGTACCCTCAGAAGCGAAGAGGAGGCAGACAAGTGCAAACAGGCCATGTGTTGACTGCACAGCCAGGTACCACTCAGGGCTCTGGGGCTGGGGAGAGAGCTGTGGGTCACTGGAAGCCTGAGGGAGACTCTGGGGGCTAGTGTGGTGCAAACACCTCCCCCAGCCCAACGCACTGGAGCTGAGCCTTTTGGTCACAAGAGCTCCCTATGGGCTGAGGGAAAGTGGAAGGGAAGAGGGGACGATTAGCCTTGGCAGAGAAGGTACCTCAAGGAAGGAGGGGAGTTTTCATCCACCCTTAGCCTTTCTGCCCTCAGCTTTATTCCTTCCTCCTTGCCCAGAAATGGCCACCCTGTCCACATCTCTCCTGGAGGGCATGGTGTTCCACCCAGAGACCTGTCTTGGCTTAACTGTAAATAATATGTAATAATGGAACAACTGTCCTGTAAATAATAGAAAGGAAGCATCCATCCTTGTGAGCCAGACCCACACTACACTGGTACCAACTAGTGTCTGCTGGGCCTGAGGTCCAGCTCACCTAGCGGTCAAGGACCTCCTGCAGACCCATTGCCGAGGAGCCAGTTTGTTTGCAGTCGCCCATACAAATGTTTCCAACAAGCCCTGGTGCCAGGCACTGACTTCTCTAAACCAAGTTATTAACTATGTGCAAAACCAAACGTGTAAGCAAATAGGCTTCCAACACTACTCGTGGCAGGGATGTCCCACAGTGGGAGAAATGAAAGTGTGGCCCACGGTACTCATGAAGACCCCCAGCAAGCCCCCCACTCTCTCTCCATACATTATGCCTTGTATACATGCACATAATGTATTTTGAACATAATTCCCTCCCGTTATCTTCTCTTAGTGCCTCTCCTTGTTCCCCAAATCCCTTTCTTAACTAATCCCTCTTCTAGTTTAATGACGTGGTGTGTGTTTGTGCTGTGTGTGTTTGTGTGTGTGTGTGTGTGTGTGTGTGTGTGTGTGTCCCACTGAGTAATTAGGGTTGTCAGCACGAGCACCAGAGGGGATTGTTTACCAGAACACATGCAACCACCAGAGGCTACACCACTGAAGAAAATGTCTCCCACTAACGTTTAACTATCAATAACTTTGCAGGGATGGGGACTCATGCCATCCTCCATTATCCTCGATGGGCCCAATATTGTGCAGGTGACAACAGTCTCTGCGAGGTTGTGAATGCAACGACCATGCCATGGAAGACAGCACTTCAAAGCACTCCTCCCCATCCACGGGCTCCATATAGCCGTTTTCCCCAGTGAATTTCTTGTGCATGTCTTACCTTCACATTTGCTTCTCAAAGGACAGATTTTGTTCCCTAAGCTTGGATTTTCTGAATCCCCACTCCAAGTTCTTTGGATAGACTTGGAGATACATCATTAATGAATGAAGTGAAATTCCAGCTTCTCATCCTCTCTCTTTTTTTTTTTTTAAGGGAAGCCAAAGAGCCTGGCCTTTTAATGCAAGGCACAGAGACAGAGAGGGAGAATTGGCATGCCAGGGCCTCCAGCCACTACAATCAAACTCCAGATGTGTGTGCCCCCTTGTGCACATGTGTGACCTTACCTGCTTGTGTCACCTTGTGTGTCTGGCTTATGTGGGACTTGGAGAGTCAAAAATGGGTCCTTAGGTGTTGCAGGTGCACCTTAACCACTAAGCCATCTCTCCAGCCCTCATTCTTTCTTTTTTTTTAATTTAAATGATTTATTTGCAAACACAGAGAGAGAGATAGAAGAGAAACAGAGAGAGAGGATGGGCACTCCAGGGCCTCTAGCCACTGCAAATGAACTCCAGATGCATATGCCCCTTGTGCATCTGGATTACGTGGGTCCTAGGGAATCAAACCTGGGTCCCTTGGCTTTGCAGGAAAACATCTTAACTGCTTAACTCCAGCCCCCCTGATCCTTTCTCTTAAAGGCCCAAGGGCCCAGGGTCCTCAGCCTCGGCAGAGCACACAGGTGCAGTTCTGACTCACAGCCTCTCACCACTGAGACTTGGGATGACTAGTTAGCTCCTCGGGCGAAGATGAAGCGAAGATTTTGGGCTACTTTACATGTGTTTGCTGCTTGCTGTGACAATTTTTTTTCCTTGTAGCTTAACAGCATTTGGCTCTTGTATTAGTCAACTTATTGCTACTGAGACAAAATACCTGAAAAATATCAGCTTAAGGGCGGAAGGGCTTATTTCAGTTTACAGTTCCAGGTTATAGTCCGTCATGGAAGGGAAGGTCTGATGATAGGTGCTAGAGACAGGTGCTCACATTCAGCGCAGTGTGGAGGCAGAGAGTGATGAGTTCTGCGGCGTAGCCAGCTCTCTTCTTTCTGTACAGCCCAGGACTCCAGTCCACGGGGTAGTGCTTCCCACAGTAAAGGGGGTGGTCTTCCCACGTCAACTAATACACCTGACACAATGCCCTATGGGTGATTCTTGGTCCTATCAAGTTGTCAATCATTAATATACCATCACAGCTTTAGATTGATTTTATTTGCACTCAAGGCATCTTAACCACTGTTGACAGTCTTTGGGTGAGGGGAGACATCCCAACAATATTCTTATAGGAAACCTACCATTTGGAGGCTAAGAGGGTAGCTTGGTGGTAAAGTACTTGCCTAGTATGTGTAATGCCCAAAATGAATGAATGATTGAATGAATGAATGAAAAATCCACTCTTTACTCAAGCTAGCTCTAATTTACATTCTAACATTTTCAGTCAAGAGAATAAATACAGAAAATGTGTCTAACACTACTGAAAGATTCTTATTTTATATAACAAGGGAAGACAATCAATAAAATTCCAATTTTCTCTCTGTGACAATATTTCATCCATCTCTGAAGATGTAAAGACAAAGTGAAAAGTGGTTATGGGAGTATTAAAAGGAAAAGAAGGAAATGAGGATTGTGAACATTAATATGTGCTGTGTGTATTCAGGAAGCACGATTTCATAACAAAATGAAAATGTCTCTCAAACGTTCCCTTTTTCTAAAAAAAGTTATTTACTTACTTGAGAGAGAGAGAGGATAGACCCACCAAGACCTCTTGCCACTCTTTACTCAAGCTAGTTCTAATTTACATTCTACCATTTTCAGTCAAGAAAATAAATACAGAAAATGTTTTTAACACTACTGAAAGATTCTTACAACTTACAAACTCCAGACACATGTGCTACTCTGTGCATCTGGGAAATCGAACCCCAGGCTGGCAGGCTTTGCAAGCAAGTGCATTTAACCACTGAACCATGTCCTCAGCTCAAAAATTATCTTTTAATTTTTTTGCATGTATGTGTGTGGCAGGGAATGTCTGTGTATATGTGCACATGTGTGTGAGCAGATGAATGAGCTGTGTGTGTGTGTGTGTGCATGTGCACCAGAGGAGAGTATCAGGTATCCTCCAGTATCACTCACCCATGTGTTTCCTTGAGATGAAACTGCTCAGTGAACATGGAGCTGCTGTTTTTGGTTGGGCTGGCTAACCAGTGAGCCCTGGTGATATTCTACTCTCCACTTCCCATGGGACTGGGGCCACAGGGGTGCACTGTCACGCCCAGCTGGTTACATTGATGGTGAGGGATTGAACTCAGGCCAAATCAGGCCCTCTTACGTCCTCATGCATGTGTAGCCAGTTCTCCTCTCTGCTTAGTCTTCTCCCGGCCCCAGCATTCCCTGCTGAAGCAGTCACCCTAACAAGTAAGGAAAAACTCCAAGCCTGGAGGTCACGTGTCAGCTTACTTAGCAAGAACCAGCTTATGGCCAGTGAAACCCAGATGAGAATGAAGGCAAAGCGGCCACACACCAGGCCCTGTAATAATTTCTGGGCAAATAAAGAGGAAAAATTCGAATCTTGGCTTCAATCTCTTCATACTGGCGTGGGAGGTAAACACTGATAACGAATAACTATAAACTCCCCCCCCTTTTTTTTTTTTTTAAAAAAAAAAGCATTACTAAGATAGAATTCACATACCATAAACTTACTTGTTTTTAAAATATAAAATCCAGTGACTTTTACGATATTACATTTTTAACTTGAAAATTATAAAATATAACAAGATTTGCAATTTTAAGTGTTCAATTCAGAGGAATAATTTATGTTTACATCTTTAAGTTACCATCACCACTATTTCTAAAACTTTTTCATCTGAGACAGAAACGCTATAACATTATAATCTTTAATACGTAGTGACAGTTAAACAAGCACAGATGACCAGAGAAATAGCCATTCAGTAAAACTCACTGGTTTTTGTCATTGCCCCTCCCCAAGTCCCTGGGAATCATCTGCTAATTGTCTCTAAGGTGTTGCCTATCCTGGGTATTTCATGCAGTGGACCCACACACTGCTTCTTCTAGGTGACTTCATTAGTGTCAAGGATTACCCCTATTGTAACATGTCAGGACTCTGGACCTTTTTACGGCAGGCAAATACTCCATTGTATGGACTGACCACCTTTTATTTCTCCATTCACCTTTTGAGGGACACAGGTGTTTCCACCTTTAGCGTATAGGGAATAAAGCTACCGTGAGCACCAGTGTACAGATAACTGAGTTCTTGGCACTCACATCTAGGAAGATAACTGTGCCATTGAGCCGCACCTCTGAGGCCCTGCCAAGGAGTAAGGGTGAGAGAGGAGCTAACTGACCTGGGCTTTGGCAGCGGCCGCTAAAGGCCGTGACACATGAGCGGGACGGTCTAGGAGCACTGCTTTTGCGTGGACTTCAGGCCAGCTGTGAGGCATTGGAACTCCTAGAAAAATCACAGATTGGAAACAGAGATCATGTGACCTAGAATACTATCTTCCCTGTGTTCTCTTAGAGTAGTTCACCCATAGAGTTCCTCTCCCTCCAGAGAAAGAAATCATTGCAGGTCTTAAGTTATTGGAAGCAATTTTCTTTCTTTTCTAAACTTGTTTCCATTGATAACTTCCTCAATTATACACACTTGACCATGACAATTCCCTCCCGCCCCCATACTTTCCCTCTCACAAATCCACCCTCATCATATCCCCTTACCCTCTCAATCAGTCTCTTTTATTTTGGTGTCACCATCTTTTCCTCCTACTATCTTGCGTAGGTAGTACCAGGCATTTCAAAGCCATGGATATCAAGATCATTTTGTGACTAAACATTTGCATTATAAGCAGTTCCAGCCTTCCTTTGGCTCTTACATTCTTTCTGCCACCTCTTCCACAATGGGCCCTGAGCCTTGGAGGGTGTGATAGAGATGTCTTAGTGCTGAGCACTCCTCCATCACTTCTTCTTAGCACGTTGGTGACTTTTGAGTCATCCCGGTAGTTACCGCCATCTGAAAAGAGAAGCTTCTTAATATAGCCTCGTCTATTCAATTGTTATGTTAATGGGCATACCCGAGCAAGAGCCAGAGAAACCACAAGCAATGGAATTACAGGTAGGAAATTATGCTTACTATGTTGAAGTAGATAAGAGCCAAGTTTTGAATTTTCATGATAAAATTAGGAATTATGAAAGAATAAATAAATATAAAGTTAAAAAATACATTTTAGGGCTGGAGAGATGGCTTAGCGGTTAAGCGCTTGCCTGTGAAGCCTAAGGACCCCGGTTCGAGGCTCGGTTCCCCAGGTCCCACGTTAGCCAGATGCACAAGGGGGCGCACGCGTCTGGAGTTCGTTTGCAGAGGCTGGAAGCCCTGGCGTGCCCATTCTCTCTCTCCCTCTATCTGTCTTTCTCTCTGTATCTGTCACTCTCAAATAAATAAATAAATAAAAATACATTTTATAAGCCAGGCATGGTGGTGCATGCCTTTAATCCCAGCCCTCGGGAAGCAGAGGTAGGAAGATCGCTGTGAGTTTGAGGCCACCCTGAAACTATATAGTGAATTCCAGGTCAGCCTGGGCTATAGTAAGACCCTACCTTGAAAAAAAAAAAAAAAAAAATTATAAACAATCTTAAATCCCACTTGGAAAGGTCATAGGTAGAGTGACAATAATGACAGACATGTGCTTGAATCCAGTACACCTCACACAGTCAGAGCCAGACAGCCTAGGTACGCAAGAAGGGTCACTCTTGCCACACAGCAGCCCTTCAGCCTTCTTGGAAGGCCTATGTGTCTTTTCCTCAGGTGTTGGCCGCTTCTCAGTAATGCTTCATTTACAATGCTGACTACACCTTCTATCTTTGACTCTTGCCCCAGGAGAGATGTGCATTAATCAGGTTCTCAAGAGAAACAGAACCAACACATGTGTGTATTTTAATATGAGTATACATATACATAGGATAAATAGATCTAGAAATATTTACATATCACATTCACATGAAATACACACACACACACACACACACACACACACACATATATATATATCATAGTTGTGTAATGATTTTTTTTATGAGACAGGATCTTGCTATGTAGCTCATGCTGGTCTTGAACTTGCAATCCTCTTGCCTCAACCTCCTGAGAAACTGGGATTACAGGCATGCTCCCCTATTATTTGAAGAATGAAATTTAATTTAATTTAAGGAATCAGCTCACCATTATGTAGATGATGAAGCCTGGAAATTTAACTTTTCTGGGCTACAAGGGCTTGCTGTGCATTCTAGTGTGATGTTTGATGATCAAACCCAGCAGAGATAAGAGGATACCATCTTCTGGGGCTGGTCGAGTACTCACCACATAGGTCAGGTGTGACTCTAGAGGCCAGGGTTCACCCAGCACATGTTCTTTTCCTTCTTTTTCTCTCCTCCATCCTTTTTCTTTCCCTTCCTTTCTTCCTCCTTCCCCCTCCCTTCAATTTTCAACTTAGAAAATATAAGAAAGTGAATGAACTTTCTGCAGGCCACACTTAATCTACACTCCTCCTAAAGTGCTACCCAGAAAATGTGCTTGTCTCTGACACAGAAGGTGCCAGAGGGCTTTGGAGGACCATGGGGGAGCCAGTGTGGCTGTGGCCCTCCCCTGCAAGGCTCCCTTCTGGGGACCAAGCACGCCCTCCTGCACCTCATGCCCGCTGGGGCCATGCCTCTCACTGGGGTGCCTTTGTTCAAGCAGGTCTGCTTCAGGCACCAGGGTAGCCTCGGCTGACATGCCACGGAGCTGGCTCTAGTCCTCTCGGGGGTTTGTCTGCCACTTCACAGCCAGGACAACTGGTTTCCATTCACTCACCCTTAAGTGTGAGCATACGTGTGTGTTTCTACTTGCTGCACACAGCAATTAACGACAGAGTTTGAAAAGTAGTGTTTGAAGAAAGAGAAACCCAGCATGGTACTTTCAGTAAATTGAACACAGTTTAATAAATCTGCCTTAGAATACTTTGGGACTTTAAAATGCTCAAAACTGAGATTTCCGAAACACGTTGGCCTAAAAGCACAGGTTGGGGGATGCTACAGCGTTGAATACTTTCCAAGTCTATCAGCTGTGCTTCTCATAGCTGAGACAAGATACCTGACAGAAGTAAGTGCTCATGGTTCAAGAGGGTGCCCTCCATGGAGGGAGGGTAGTAGTGTTCATGGGGGTGGATTTGTGGCTGGAACCAGGGCCAGACTGTACCTCACAGGTCCACCCCAGGAACCTGTTGGCAGCTGGGCTCCACTTCCTCAAGGATCCACAACCTCCCTTAAGAGGCAGCTGGGGACCGGGCGAGCCCGCGGGGTGATTCATATACAAACCACAGTCCTCAGTGAAGCCTTTCTGCCTGCTCCAGGCTGCTGTGAGCAGCTTTTCTCTCTGGGACTTAGGTAGGACAGCCAAAATAACTTTGTGCCTCGAGCTGGGACAACTTAAAAGGTTATGGGGATGGGGGAGTAACCCAAGTATTCAGTGTTTGCTTCTTTGAGGCTTCTGTGGGATAAATGAGCAGGTGGCTTTCATTTGAGTCAGAGACCCTTGCTCTCCTCAGAGCCCCTCCGGGTGGCCTACACTGTTTGCTCGCCCTGTTCCCACACACAACTCACAAACCCTGATGCAAGCACACGCTGGGCTTACAGTCTCTTTGCTGGGACTGGCTTGGTTTTGGTTACCCCAGTGCGCCTTTGATCCATTCCTCTGTGTCAATTTCAAGCACTTCCACATTTCTGTTCATGGGTTCTGTCAGCGAAGCTGGGTCAACACGGTGCAAACATGCAAGAGGCGGCTTACGAAGAGGAACTGGCTGAGTGGTCATAGATGCGGAAAAGGTCCAGCATCCGCCAAAGCGGAGAGGCCAGAGAGGACTGAGGGCAGGGAAGCCAGATGCCCCAGCTCAACAGGCATAAGGAAAGGAAAAGGACACGTCCCTCCTCAAACCCTTCCACCATGTTCAGGCCCTCAAGGGACTGGATGAGGCCACACAGCTGGGTTGGGTCAAAGTGGACAGTCCACTAAGCCTAGAGCTCAGAGTTACCCCCCAAAAGTGTTTAACCAAAGCACCATGACCTCATTCAACTGACACACAGAATTAACCCTTAGTCTCTTGTTAAAGCAGTAAAAGGAGCAGAGAAGAAAGTCCGTGATTCTTCATAATTTTTAATGAGAACTATATTTGATGGAGGCTTTCATTTCTTTTTACTATTTCAATTATAATTTTATTATATTATTATAATTAATATTTTATTCTTTTGTTTTCAAATTTGGGCATTAGAGCTTCATACTCTGTCAAGGTCAGTTAACCATCTCATGTAAGCACACAGGGACAAGGGTTGAGAAGAGACCCTGTCTCAAGGAAGCACCCAGGGACAAGAGAAGGGCACCTGAAGTTCTCTGGCCTTCGCACACACATGTACATGCAGCACACCACACCTTTACACACAAAACATTTTAATATGCATACATTTATCACTGTAACCATCTTGAAGTGCACAGTTCAACAGCATTTTGGATCTTCCTTCTGCAACCACCAAGTGTCCCCTTTTAAATTGCATGCTCATTTTATTCATTTTTAAGAAAGATTTTTATTTATTTATTAAAGTCAGAGAGAGAGAGAGAGAGAGAAAGAGAATGGGCACACCAGAGCTTCTAGCAACTGAAAACAAACTCTAGATTCATGCGCCACCATGTGCTTCTAGCTTACGTAGGACCTGGAGAATTGAACCTGGGTCCTTAGGCTTTGTAGGCATGCGCCTTAACCATTAAGCCATCTCTCCAGCCCATTTTATTCATTTTTATCTCCTAAAGTTTTCTTAGATTCACTGAGTAGTATTTATTCACAGGACTGCTTCGGTTCCATTTTCCTGGCTTCATCTGCAGGTGTGTAACTCAGGCAGCGTGCCTCTCCACCCTCGGTTCTTTCTGGCAGTTCTGGTCTCCCCCCCCCCCCCCGCCCCAGTCTCTGGTACATTTGGAGTATGTTTCTCAAGCCCACCCCTGAGAAGTGTTATTTTCTGCTTCTGATAATTAGCCATTTTCCCATGGTTTGGGTTTTTCTGCTTTTCTTTCTTCCTGTTGTTAGCTTCTTGTCACTTTTATTGTTCTTGCCGTTCTTTATGGCTTTCGGCCTCATAAGTATTATTCTCTCAAATTTCAAGAAAACCAGAGAGGCTTCCTATGTACTTTTTAGTTCCTTAAAAAAGAACTTCGAGGGCTAGAGAGATGGTTTAGCCATTAAGGCGCTTACCTGAAAATCCTAACCAGCTGGGTTCAACTCTCCAGTCCTTATTAAAAATGAAGACTTTTAGTGGCTGGGGACATGACTCAGTGGTAGAGCACTTACCTACCAAGTGTAAGGCCCTGGGTTCAATCCCAGCACAGCACTGGGGCGGGGGGGGAGCTTTTAAGAGGCTGGGGAGTGTTCAGTGAGTGAGAGCACTTGCTATGCAAGCCTGAATTTGGTCTTCCAGCACCCACTGACAAAGCTGAGCGTGACGGTACAAGCTTGTAACCCCAGTGCCGACGAGGGTGGAGACAGGAGGCTCGCTGGGGCTCCCTGGTCAGTCAGTCTAGGCAAAAAGTGAGAAGCTCCAGGTTTGGCAAGAGGTTCTGTTGCAGGAAACAAGGCAGAAGAGTGACAGAGGTGGACACCAGATGATTTTCCTCTGGCCTCCGCAGTGCACGCGTGCCGTGTTCATCTGCACACATGTACACACGCCACACAAACAGACCACACGTACAGCAAAAAGTAACACGACTTATTTATTTTAAAAGACCTCCAGAATCCCTTTATTTATTTGAGACAGAAAGAGGGAGGGAGGGAAAGAGAGAGAGAATGGGTGTGCCAGAGCCTCTCGCCAGTGCAAATGAACTCCAGATGCGTGTGCTACCTTGTGCATGTGGCTTACATGGGTCCTGGGGAATCGAACCTGAGTCCTCAGGCTACGCAGGCAAGCACCTTAACCATTAAGCTATCCCTCCAGTCCCACTAATACAAATTTTTAAAAGAGGACATAGAACTTCATAGTTATGACTTTCTAGAATCTTCCATGTAAGGTTTCCCTGTCCCTTTTCCTTGTCTGAAGCAGGTTTGCTCATGGGCTACAAGTACATTTGTTTTACTGCTTACTCCCCTTCAGCTGAAAACAAGACCGATGAAGATGCCGGAGCTCGGCACCCTGGGGACACTTCAGGTCCCCCTGCATCTGCTGGCAGGGGAAGTACTCTGAGCCCATTTCCCAGAACAGACAGAGCTGGCACCTGTTAGTGCAAGCCTTCAAGGATAAGATCTTTCCTCCCTCTACTAGATACTTAACATAAACAGGGTGGGACTCAGTTCTATCCCTCCGGGGCACTTCTAGTTGCCAACACCACCCAACCCCTGTCCTCCCACCCTGGCTTCTCTGGGCACCGAGTACTCACAGCCGGGCTGCCCAGGGGCTTCCCAAGTGTTTGTGTGGAAGGACTTGAGAGGGAGGCACAGGAGGGGGCATGAGCTGCCACAGGGGTAACGGGGGGGGGGGGGCTCAGTGGCACTGCTCTGCTCTCCTTTTGGTACAGATCTAGATTTGCACAGGTAGGCAGGTGAGAAGGGAGGAAGGGTCATCCAGGGAGACCCATCATGGCAGCTCTCTTATCTGGAGACACTCGTTCCTAGTCTCTCAACAGGGTGACCATGTCCAAGTTAGGGAGACACTGAATCATGCTGACATTGCTGGTCACTTAGTAAGAAGTGGAAGAGGCTGCTGCCAGACATCATTTTAAAGTGAAAAGCTGTAATTAACTTCTTGACTGTAATGGTGGGAAAACCCCATTAAATGACTTCTTTCCATGTATTAGCAAGCGTGTAGTAGCTCAGTATTCAACAGCCGAAAGCAGCAGGCTCTGGACAGAGGCAGGCATGGCTAGAACCCAGTTTTCTTGTATATTTATCACTTGACCTTTGCACATCACACAAATGGTATCTTTACAGTCAAGCCAGCAAGTTCCTCCGTGTTGAGTCCATCTGCATAAAGTCTCAACACTCAGCAACAAGTATGCAGTGTTAAATACTTTGGGCGCTGTGGTAGCTGGAGTTGCTCACTCAGAGCCTAGTGTAGTGATCTGAAGAAATGCTGCCTTTCTTTAAGAAACCATAGATGTAATCTTTCTAAAAGACTACTTTGAATTATCCTAGATGGAAATAATTTTGCATTTAATAAAGTTTCTAATGTAATGGGGACCAACAGTTGGAAAGCAGCCACACAGGGGTATTTGACAGCAATGCACAGCAGTGTAATCGTACGAGCTGAGAGCAGTTTTCCATAGGCTTCAGGACTTGCCAAACTGGCAAAAGTCCAGCACAATTCAATCACATTATTTATTTCAGGTTCCGTCAGTTTAGGGTTTGTCAGAAATTATTACATAAAGAATACTGAACTCAGAAATGAGCCCTCAGCTGAAAGGGCCTGTAACAAGCTTCATAAATACACAATCTGGTTTCAACGATTCAGGATGCTTCCACTATTCAGAATCCATGAGGAAAGTTTCGAAGTCCAGATCCAAGTCAGAAACAAGGGCATCCACAAAGTCATCAATGGAAGGACACTTCTGCAACATACCTACAAACCAAGCAAAGAGAAACATCACCAGGAGATGGCATGGGTCAGGCCCAAATCTACAGGAGGGAACACTCTTGCTTTCTTTAATTCTTTTTTTTAAATTTACTTACTTATGTGAGGAAGAAAGAGATGAGAAAAGAGGAAAACAAACAAAAATCCAAAAAACCAGAGCATGTGTGTGACAGGGTCTCTTGCCACTGCAAATGAACTCCAGACATGTGAGACATTTTGTGCATGTGGCTTTTATGTAGGTACTGGGGAACTGAACTCTGGTCTGCAGAATTTACAAGCAAGTGCCTTTTACCACAGAGCCATCTCCCCAGCCTAGCACTCTGGCTTTTTGAGACCAGGGTCAGATCTGTAACCTGACCATAGGGGTATTCCATAAATCCTTGCCTTCAAGATATCAGTGACTTTAAAGTATTTTACTCTCTAATCAACACCTGGCTTAGAGATTAGATCTAAGCCAATTTCCCAAGAAAATTTGCTACTACAGATATTACTATCCACTTCAATTTATATTACTAGATTGAATATTTTAGTCATATTTGACCAAGATAATTTAGAATTTAGTAAGCTTAACTACTTACTAAGTTTTATTATCATGCTCTTGTACATTTACCAACCAAGTATGAATTCTTTTTCAGAGATCTTACATCAGAATCCCTTCAGATTTCTCTGTTATAATTTACTGTGTAAAAGCTCTGGTACCCAAATTTGTTATGTAATACACCAGGTTACAATCAAGGTAAAATAAGTACTGGAAAACAATGAGGCAATGTATCTGGCATCTATTAAGAATTCTACAAGAAGTGCTGGGTGTGGTGGCACATGCCTTTAACCCCAGCACTTGGGAGGCAGAGGTAGGAGGATCACCGTGAGTTTGAGGCCACCCTGAGACTACATAGTGAATTCCAGGTCAACCTGGGCTAGAGTAAAACCCTACTTCGAAAAACAAAACAAAACCAAAAAAAAAAAAAAAGAGAGAGAGAGAATTCTACAAAATCTGAATTTATCTCTATCCTTCATGCCAGTCTCTATAAAGCCAGAGACTCAGGCAATCAACCTTGTTGCTCCAACCTAGATTCTTGGCAGATAATGCAGCTCACTTTATTTGGGGTCTGGCCTATAAAATTTTTTCTAAAATCAAGACATTAACCTACTTCCAGAATCTTCTATTCCCCTCTGAGTGTGTCATGCAGTCATTAACAGACATCAAGTACACTGTGTGTAAAGGCCAGGACACAGCACAAAGACCAGAAGGCCACGGTGCAGCCTGAAGGAATAGACCCGACTGCCAGAGTCAACATGGAGGACGTGGGTGTTTATATGTGGAAAAACTAACGGGGATATCCCATACCAAGTGCTAACTATAGAGGCCAGAATTCTGAACCCAAACAAGTGTCGCAGGTTATGTTGGTGACTCTGAGATGGGCAAAGCATTTTTTTAGGAGAAAGAAAGCCAACATCATAAAAATTTGATATATTACATTTCAACAAAATTAAAAACATCTAGTATTTAAAAGAACTACCAGGCATGGTGGCTCACTTCTGCAACCCTAGTACTCAGAAGGCTGAGGCAGGGGGTCTATTAGTTTAGAGGCCAGCCTGGGTTACAGAGGAAATCTGTCTTAACAACAAAAATGAAAAGAGAAAGAAAGAAAACACTAAGAAAATGACCAGGCAAGTCAGTAAAAGAACATGACAATACATGTCCAGAATATACAAAAAACTTCACACCATCAAAAAAAGACTCTAGAGCTGGGCGTGGTAGTGCACACCTTTAATCCCAGCACTCGGGAGGCAGAGGCACAAGGATCGCCATGACTTCGAGGCCACCCTGAGACTACAGAGTGAATTTCAGGTCAACCTGGGCTACAATGAGAACCTACCTCACAAAAACAAAACAACAAACAAAAAAGGACTCTAAACGTTTTCAGTGAACAAGTGTTGGGTCCTTTCATGAGGCCCTAAGATACCTGAGAAGTGTTATCAGTCATTGAGAAATGAAGAATAATTTCATTGCTATACTTTTATCTGTATGACTAAATTTCAAAGCACAATTTTCTTTTCTGCAAAAGAATTCGAGTGGATGAGAGCAGACTGCTCCTGTCATCCAGCTGTGCCACTAGTGAGGGCAATGCCACTTTTTGATGATTATGAAAGCAGCCTGTTGGCACCACACCTTCCAAATACAGGCTGTTCTGTAAGCAGAACCCACCTGAACATGTCGGGTGGTACACATGTGTGCTGCATTCCCTAGCTGCCAGCTTTCCTGACACAGAGCACATTTGTAGGGAAAATATTTAAACATGGCTTTCAGTCAAGTGTGTTAACTTATTACACCATTTTCTTCCTTTTAACATTTAAAACATTTCTGTAATTACATGACTGGCTGTTTATAATTAAATGACTGGAACCATCAAAAAGTAAAACCATTTATTCAAAGCCAAGCTATTCGGGTAGGTATGAGCATCCTGTCTTCAAAGTGGTTCAGGTAGACTCCCAAATCTGCCAATATAAACATGATCATACCCTCTCTTCTCAGAACAGACTGACCCAACACCAGACCTATGCCAGTTTCCCACAGGACACCATCCCTGCATCTTAGGAAGATAAGAAGAGAGAAACACAGACCCTCACACTCTTTTCTCGTAAAGTATGATGAGAGCTAAACAGTTTGGTGACTTTGTGACATGACTTCTAAAGATGGGGTGAAGAAATGAGGACCCAAAGGATCAGGGTAGCTTCGGGGACACTGCGGCAGCATCTTCCTGCCATCAGATTTCAATGCTTTGTGTCAACATGAACTAATTCTATGGAGAACTAAATGCAAAATCTAAAGTTTCAGACAGGTCCACAAATAAGAAAATCAAAAGTTGATTTTTAATTTTTTTTTAAATTTTTGTTATTTTTGTTTGTTTATTTGAGAGAGACAGAGAGGGACAGAAAGAGGCAGATAGAGAGAGGGAGAGAGAATGGGCACGCCAGGGCCTCCAGCCACTGCAAACGAACTCCAGATGCATGTGCCCTTGTGCATCTGGCTAACGTGGGTCCTGGGGAACCGAGCCTTGAACCGGGGTCTTTAGGCTTCACAGGCAAGTGCTTAACCGCTAAACCATCTCTCCAGCCCAAAAGTTGATTTTTATATTATGAATATATATTTAGAAAATTCCAAGAACACTTTGGTTTCCAAAAAAAAGAAAAGCTGACAAAGATGTCCCCTGTCTTCAAGTCTTAATTCTGAAAGGGGGATGGTAAGATCTATGCTTTCTTCAGAGGCCCTGGAAGTAAGGCTGGAGTTGCTGAGTAGATTTGACAACATATTTCTCTGTCTGTACAAACCTGAGTGGGAGGAGATGCATCCAAAAAAGCCATGAGCTCGGCGGGAGAGATAGCTCAGCTGGTGACTTGCCTACAGAGCCTAATGACCCGGGTTCACTCCAGTACCCATGTAAAGCCAGATTCACAAAGTGGTGTGTGCATCTCTCGTTCCTTTGCAGTGGCTGGGGCCCTGGTGCATTCCTAACCCTGCCGTCGGTCTCTCTCTGCTTAAAAACAAATTAAAAAAAAATTTGTAGCTGGGTGTGGTGTATGCCTTTAATCCCAGCACTTGGGAGGCAGAGGAAGGAGGACTGCTTTTAGTTCAACTGAGACCACATAATGAATTCCAGGTCAGCCTGGGTTACTGAAACCCTACCTCAAAAAAAAACATATATATATATATATATATATATATATATATATATATATATATATATATATATATATATATGTATATGTATGTATATTTAAAGCCATGAGTTTACAACCAAATGAGAATGACAAAAGAGAACAAAACTAGACTGGACCACATGCCACACACAAAACTGCACTAGAACACACATTGCACATATTAGTTCAGAAAAAAAGAGAAACTGAGTTTCATGTATATATTCTACTTCGGGGCTAGACAATCTAATGAGCAGTTAAGGAATAATGATTCAATTTATTTTTCTCCTCATTTTTACCTGAGAGGCAATTGGGCTAATAAAAGACAGCACAAGTCAGAACACCTGTGTCCTTACGGGTCTACTTACAGGAACATGTTTCATAACTTTGAAGCACAGGGCAATTACTCTGGGCCTAACTAATGTATGATATCAACAGATTCCAAGACTGCCTATTGAAGCAGGAAGATTTCTAAAGTGCTCCAAGTGCTGCTCTTGCAAGTGACTGTTCACAGAGCTGGGGAGAGTGGAGAGACAACTCACAGGGGCCTGATTGACCTAGAGTGGGTTAACTGGGGAGACAGCCCCTCGCATCCCCGACAACAGCTTCTTAATGAAGTGGGCATTTCAGTGGCTAGGCATGGTGCTGAGAGCACTGACCCCGCCCCCTACCCCCACTCCTTATAGCACAAGTACCAGGGACAAATCTCATAATTAGAAGAGAGACAGAGGCCACTCAACTCTCATGGTTTGTTTTTTGAACCCTGATAGTTTGATCCTGTGATGCTGTGACATTTTCCTGGTGCTCTGCATCCCACATTAGATATTGGCATCAGTGGAATGATGAAACCTAAGGTGTGGAGACACCTGGAAAAGCCTCACTACTTCTGGATGCCACCCAGGATCTAGATACCAGCATCGTCACTGTCCCTGACTGGTGTGGCGACACAGCCATGAATTTCCGGGTCTGGGCACTTCCAATACTGCTGTGCGAGACCACTTCACGAGCAGTTATGACTGTGATTACCCCACTGTGCTGGTAGGGCAGCCGTCTGGCATAGGGACAGTGGCTCCACCCAGCTGTGTGTGACTTAATATTCAGAAAAGCAGGACAGGCACTCACTCCATGACCCACAACCTCTTCCCAACGCAGCCCAAAGCTGATGATGCTGGGGGAGGCTAGACTCATCTTGCAGAAAGACTGCCTAAGAGTTCTGTGCTTTAGGATGATTTCTGGGTGGCTTCCAAGAATCTGTGGCAAGCCCTTGCATACTTAGGGGGCCCTACCTATGCATACTTCTATGCTTCACCAAGAAAAGCCTCCATCTGCTTCAGGATGAGATAATTCATGTCCAGGCTGAAAGCACACATCCTGTGACTTTGTGCTATACAACAAGTACACGGTCTAGCCAGGCCTTTGTTTGAGCACCAACCTACTCACGCCTGCACTCTTGAGCCTTGTGAGGGCTGTGCCCCCTTTGGGCACCCAGCTAATGCAAGTGTTTGTAAACGTGACTGAGAGCAGCTTCTGGGCAGGTGGAGGATGTGTGCTTCAGAACCAGCCTTGCAGAGACCTAAGCGCCTGAGGTGAGATGCTTTGTGTGTTGGTTAGAGAATACAGGGGATTACTGGGGCAATTAAAAACATTAGAATTAGCTTAAGCTGAGAAAGAGAAGTAAAAGAGCTACATCTCTCCTCTGAATCTAGTCCATAGATTTATTTAACAGCAACTAAGGATTCCTAATAAAATACACCTGTGGTTGAATTTGATCAAAGCTGAGTGAAGGACAAAGAAGGAAGGGGTTTTCCATCTGCACATGCATTCATTTTCTCAATTTGTACCTGGATAGTTAATGTAAACTAGAGATTAACAAAAAGGTCACTTATTATTTATTAGAAATATTATATATATGTATATATACATATGTATAAAATCACTGCTATTTTGTCTTATAGAAATAATGGGCATAAAAAGTAGAGCTCGCCAGGCATGGTGGCGAACACCTTTAATCCCAGCACTCAGGAGGCAGAGGTAGAAGGATTGCCGTGAGTTCAAGGCCACCCTGAGACTCCATAGTGAATTCCAGGTCAGCCTGAGCTACAACAAGACACTACCTCGAAAAACAAAAAAAAAAAAAAAAAAAAAAGTAGAGCTCAATCTCATTGGTGCCACCAGGGAGCCTGTTAGAAATGTAGTCGCTGAATGATCTGACTATGGGGCTAGGAGTTGAGTCAGGCCCTTGCGTGCTCAAGCAAGATCTGCTGCCAAGCTACATGCTTCTACCTAAGAAAAAACCCCTCAATCCCAGCTGCAGACCCCCTATGTCAAAGCTGGGGTGGCCTACATCTGCAGCTTGGCCAAGTGTGAGAACAGCTACTCACAAGGAATGGAAGATATGAAACCTGAAAGTGAGATGGAGCTGTTCTCAACTGGCAACTCCAACTTGAAAGGTACTTAGCAACAAGTATGCCTACAATGTCTAATGGATCTAAATTACAGGGTACATGTTTCTCATGTGACAAGGAAACATAATCCTATCAGGCAAAGTTGGAATTTATTTGGGGCTCCATCACCAAAAATAAGGTCAAAGTATATCGAAAAGCACCTAAAATGGTCAAGTGGCTTTCCACGAAAATAGCCTAAAAAAAATCTCTGTATGTATGGGAGAAACAGGCTTAAAGGGCCCTGCCGAGGATGATGGGGTGTACAGACACTGATGTTCTGGGAGACGGGCCGCCTGTGGAAGTCAAAGCAGTATCAGGCTTTGGTTACCCAGCTTAAATAAGATCATGTGTTTAATGCAGGAAAATGCTTAGTAACTATGGCTGATAGTAACAAGCCTTAGGGATTATAAAAACTTGCTTCCCAGGGCTAGAGAGATGGCTTAGTGGTTAAGTGCTTGCCTGTGGCGCCTAAGGACCCTGGTTCGAGGCTCGATTCTCCAGGACCCATGTAAGCCAGATACACAAGTTGGCACATGCATGTGGAGTTCGTTTACAGTGGTTGGAGGCCCTAGCGTGTCCATTCTCTAGCTATTTGCCTCTTTCTCTCTGTGTCTATCACTCTCAAAGAAATAAATAAAAGAAAGACTATCAGTGAAAAAGTTGTATATTTATTTAAAAAAACACTTCCCAGTTCAAGAGTTGAAGGATGATGTTGCTTCTTATTTTTGCACAAGCTGGTCTATGATTATTTAGGTTATTATAACTAACCTTCTAATCATAAGCCAATTATTCAGTTCATGAATCACTGTTTATTTTACTTTTTCTGCTTTTTAAAAATATTTTATTATTTATTTATTTGACAAAGAAGGAGAGAGAGAGAAAATGGGTACACCAGGGCCTCCAGCCACTGTAAACGAACTCTAGATGCATGTGCCCCTTTGTGCATCTGGCTAACATGGGGAATCAAACCAGGGTCCTTTGGCTTTGCAGGCAAATACCTCAACTGCTAAGCCATCCCTCCATCCCTTTTTCTGCTTTTTAAAATAACATAGCTTACTGTGAATCTAATACGGAAAACAAAAGATGTAATTAAAACACTCTTTTTTGTGCCTGTTAGCAGGTAAGAAAGGTTTCTTAAGAAAAGCTCACTCTGTGGGGGAGAGGGGAGGGAATTACCATTGGATTTTTTTTATAATCATGGAAAATGCTAATAAAAATTTTAAAAAATAAATAAAATTAAAATTCAAAAATTTAAAAAAGAAAATGAAAATAAATAAATAAAAAGAAAAGCTCACTGGGGTGTTAGGAAAGTTCTAGAAATGGAGGAGAGTGGTGATGGTAGCACTACTTTGTGAGTGTACAACATTACGAATGCTTCTAATAGTATACTGAAAGATGACGAACGTAGTAGATTTTATGTTAGATAGACTTGTCCACAACTGAAACACAGAAGTGATCAAAAGGATGACAGAAGCCTGGGTGTGCCTGACAGGCCGCTGGACCGGGTTGCAGTGACTCCTTCCACATCACAAGAGCTTGCATCTACAGAAAGCAGGTGCTTTACGAAAGGACTCAGGAGAAGTAGGTCTGCATACCCCCCAAACCACGTCCAATTCTAAAAACTCACTGGACTGGTGGCTGTTCTTGATGTTGAAATAATTTGTGCCAAATTCAGTTCAAACCAACTGGGAATTTCAACTACAAAGACTGGCTGAAAGTTTCAAAACAGACTTTTCTGAGATCAGAGCTCTCACCCCGCCTCTGTCTCTCCCAGGCCCGGGGCAGCGTGTGCTTCACTTTCTCCACTTTGAAGTTCTTTGCTGCCACAAGGCGGAGGCTCCTACACCTTGGGCTGAAGGTGGATTCCCATTATCTACCCATGGTTCCTGGGGAAATCAGACCATCTGCAGAACAGTGGAGTTCCTCTTTCTTTGAACTGAAGAGCACTGTTGCTCCCCAGGCTCCTTCAGCCTCTATTGCTGTTCAAACACAAAGTTGGAACTCTGCGGAGTTAGGGTGGATGGAACTGGAGCCTCTGAACTTTGGAAGACACAGAGCCATACGTGTACTGTGTTTGCACACTCACTTGGTTTCATTTCATCATCAGACTTAATAATTCGACTCACAATTAGATTTCTTGGTTACAAAACACTTTGCCTTTTGAAGCTCAAAGAATTCTCTCTACCAGCCACAGCCACACATTAAACACATACACACGCTTAAAAATTAAGTCAGCACAGGCAACAAAAAGGAGGCCTTAGCAGGTGCTCTCTTCCATCTCTTTTTCCTTCCAAAAAGCTTTCAGCTGTTTCTGTAGCTATGATGACTAAATATCTAAATAAATGAGGATTAGGGGTTCTATACACTCAGCTATCATTCTCAAATTATGTTGTAATCCTGGGGCTTCCACGTTCTAACTCTGCTGCCATTCCCTTGCTTTCTTGCTTAGTCCTGCTAAATGCTGTGCAAGAAAAGGCAGCTCCTGCCAGTGACACCTTGCTAAGAGCAAACCTGGTTCTGCGTGTAGGCATTGTGTGTTCACGTCTCATAGAACTGATTTTGCTGAGATTATTTTACTGTCAGCAAGGCAAGAAAGAAATGCTTATCATTTCTACTTGGTATACCATCCTGCACATTTGTTTCTGTGATGTTTTACTTGAGAATCCAATGGTATCTTCTTAATATCATTGCATTTCTGGCAAAGCAATTCAAATGTCAAGAAGCAAGGGGGTGGGGGAATCCAGTGGAATATGCATGCTCCTCCGTTCAAGGCTCATGTTGCCTGGTATAACGTGAAAAAGAAGTTTAAGGCATTGCCAACCTACATGAGATGAGTCAGCGCCTGAGTCTAAATCCAAGTTCTATCCTTGCTACCAGGGGACCTCAGGCGAATGAGTCTTGGGGCTGGGCAGGGCTAAGTAACACACACAATGTACATAGCACCTGGCACATCAGACGCAGTCTGCGAACTGTAGTTACTGTCACTGCTCTCATCCCCCTTCTCACTGCTGCATTTGTAACTTCCTTCTATACGTTTATCTCTGAAAATACAAAATTATAGAAATGAGTCTGACTAGTTTATATGCAACAGCAAGTATTCTCTTTTTTTTTTTTTTTTTTTTTTTGAGGTAGAGTCTCACTCTAGCCTAGGCTGGCCTGGGATTCACTATAGAGTCTCAGGGTGGCCTTAATTCACAGCGATCCTCCTACTTCTGCCTCCCGAGTGCTGGGATTAAAGGCGTGTGCCACCACACCTGGCTAGGTATTCATGTTTTAAAAGCTAGTACACAAGGCTATTCCTCAATTTATTAAAAACCCCATCTTAGGCCTGGAGAGATTGCTCAATGGTTAAGGCACTTGCTGGCAAAGTTTAACATCCAACTTCGACTCCCCAGTACCCATATAAAGCCAGATGCAGAAAGTGGCACATGCATTTGGAATTTGTTTGCAGTGGCTACAGGCTCTGATGTGACCATTCTTTCTCTCTCTCTTAATCCTAGCGCTTGACAGGCAGAAGTAAGAGGATCACTGAGAGTCTGAAACCAGCCTGAGTCTACATAGCGAATTCCAGGTCAGCCTGGGCTAAGTGGTTCCGTGGTGTGATGGTTAGCACTCTGGACTCTGAATCCAGGCCAGCCTGGGCTAGAGTGAGATCCTACCTCAAAAAACCAAATCCTCCAACAATCCCCATCCTAATATAATCATGTGTGCCTAGAAAGGAAGACAGGCATGCTAATTCCATAATCCAATTTCATCATTATTAATGTTACATAATAGTCAAAAGGAAGTTTCTTTTAGCTAGCTGAAAGACTCAAACACTAGAAGGCACTCTGTGATGACAGCACGGAGAACAACCTCATTAAACCAAGAGACATTTTTCTGCGGCTCTCAGATGTCAATCCTTCAGTAAAATTTCCTCTAAGTCCTTATCACTATGCTGTTGGAAAGACTTGCAGATGTGAATCCACTGGTGTGTCCCAGCCGCTCCACTCATGGCACCTCCTCCCCTCAGCCCTGGCTCTGAGCTGCAGGTGGTTAGGCAGCCAAGCTGGAAATGCAGACCAAGGGCTCCAGGGACATGGTGTCTGCTTCTCTCGCCTGCTTTTAGACCACTGTCCACAGCACACATCCCTAACCTCATGCTGTGGACACTACCTGCTGTTTCCCCTTTTCCTTTTTCATTTACGTAAAGCATATATATGCGTACAGCTGTTTGAAGCCTGGGCATGCTTGTTCCTTACAGAACAGCACCAGGGCAAAGCCGACTTCAAGCCTGCTCTCACCCACGGCAGGTAACTGAGGGGGAGGGGCGTGTCCAAGAGCAGCTATCCCGTGCATTTACACCCTCAGTGTATCACTCTTCCCAGCACTTACTCACCCCCAGGCTGCTTCATCTGGTCATCCGACTGGCACAGAGTACAAAGGCAGTCTGCTAAGACAGTCTGACTGGAATGAGGTCCAGTCTCCCTCCAGTCCCCAAGTCCTGGTGCAGGTGCCACTAGCACGAGTTGGCACTTCTTTGAAATTCACGTAGGGGAGGTCGTCTACCATTCTCAAAAGATTCTATACTCCTCACAAGAACATGTTCTGACCTACATCAATATAGGGCTCATATATTCTTACTTATTTTTGTGTCCTTCTAAGTGCCTGGCTAGCAGTATGTACTCAATAAATATTTATTAAGCTTAAACAATTTAGCACCAGCAACAATTAAAACAGATCTTTACACTCTACATGATTACTTAGTAGGCACTATGAAAGGGAGACAAATTAATCAAATAGAGTATCTTAGGGGCTGGGAAGATTGCTCAGTGGTTAAAGGCACTTGCTTGCAAAGCCTGCTGACCTGAGTTTGATTCCCCAGTATTCATGTAAATCCAGATGCACAAAGTGGTTCATGCATCTGAAGTTCATTTGCAGTGGCAAAAGGACCTGGCATGTCATGCTCACTTGCATTCTCTCTCTCTCTCAAATAAAAGAAGTAAAAAAATCCACAAAAAAAGAGTATTTTGGACTGCTGTTATAACCTCGGGCTATAAGGTGGTGGAGCTAAAAGTGAGAGCATGTTGGAGAAACAAGATCTGAAAATATGAGAAATGGAAAACAGGAGCTGATGGCCAAAGGCTTCCAGGAAAACATGGCCCATGTTAAGATTCTGCTTAACGTATATGACAGAGCACGTTGCTAACACATAGTTATTCAGTGCCTCTTATATTAAGTAACAATTTATCTCTGACTTCCTATTATAGCAAAAGTATTTCTACTTTAATGTTCATTGCTTAAATAACTGCTACTTTATTAAATTATAAAATGAAATAATTTAATTATCTATTTTACCATGCTGCATAGAACTCTGGCTATACACAATATGATAAATATATGTGGCATTAGAGGCATAGATCTCTGTGGTCAAATGGCAGCATTCACTTAGATGCCACAGCCTGCTGCGTTCTGCTAATAGACTCTCTGACCAAAGGAGGGCAGAGGTCAGGAAAGGGGCAGCAGGGCTCTTGCCATGGTATGTGGGGCTGAGTAGGTGGCAGTAGGCAAATGCCAGGCTGATGTCCAAGGCACCCATATCTGAGAGACCACACGCCCTAGGAGGGCAGAGGGCAGGTGAGACTGACTTCATCATATACAACAGAGCTTGTAAAAACAAGAAAAATTTTCACAAAAATATTTAGGTCTACAGGAACCTGGATTTTGTTGTTGTTGTTGTTGTTGTTATACAAACATTTCAGAACCAGGTACGTGAATACCTGTTCTTATTCTATAATCATAACTGCTTTCATGGCACAAGAAACATTTAGCTTTTCATATCTACTGTGATACTCATTTATCTATGTGTATTATTTAATTTTCTCACTGTTGTCATAAAATGTCTAACTGAACCAACTTTAAGGAGACAGGATTTATTTTGTGACTAATTAGCTGTTTGGAAAGTCCTTTTGCTCTACCTGGATGGAGATCATGGGTAAGCAAGGTGCTCAAGCATTTTCATTCCCCTGGTGCTCGGCAGGGCAAGTGGCAGCAGTAGACAGGCAGGAGCAGTAGGCACTGGGCCTTTCCGCACTATAATATTATAGCTATTGTCAGGGGCTGGGAATTCAGGGCCCAGCTTTTGTGTAGACTCACAGTCAGGATTCCTTAGCTCTAAATACCAGGTCTGGCCTAGCGGTCTGAGATCCTTTGCCCTAAACACTTGTCAGCTCTCTGGAACTTTCCTGGCATCCTGTAGAAGAGAGGCCTGTAGTTTCTCTTCTCTGACTGCCTACATCCTTTCATCCTCTGTAGCTCTGAATCTCCACCCTCTCTTGCCATCTCTCCTGCTGCCTTTCTTCTTCCTGCTCTGGCCACCCGTCTTCAGTGGCTAAGCAGCTGGCTGCTTGGATGTGTTCACAGCTCGTTTTTGCTGTCACTGCCACTTTGCTGCTTCCTTCTCTGTGTGATAAGTTCAGCTTACACTACGAAAAGTAGGTAGGGCCAGGCATGGTGGCATACACCTTTAATCCCAGCCTTTGAAAGAGGTAGGAGGAATGCCTAGAGTTCAAGGCCACCCTGAGACTACATAGGAATTCCAGCTCAGCCCGGGCTAAAACAAGACCCTACCTTGAAAAGCCGAAATAAATAAATAAACAAAAGTAGGTAGGCAAGAAAAGACCCCTTGATATAAGCTTTCTTTTTCTTTTTATAAGAGAGAGAGTGAGACAGAAAGAGAGAGATACGTGCACCATTTGCACACTTGCGTCACCTTGTATGTCTGGCTTACATAGGACCTGGGGAGTCGAACCTGGGTCCTTAGGCTTCACAGGCAAGCACCTTAATTGCTAAGCCATCTCTCCAACCTGAAAGAAGCTTTTTTATTGGGTTTTATGTTACCAACCAGGGAGGCAAAGCAGAGTCTCCTAGCTGGTTCACACCACGGAGGCAGCACCATGAATCTCCCAGCTGGCTCACAACAGGAAGGCAGAACTGAGAGTTTTTCCGTTGGTTCAACATGAGGTGAGCAGCTTGCTTATGAACCTGGAGAAGGGGTTCTTGGACTCATTAGACCCATCACAGATGTGCTTCTTAACACCAACCAAAGCCATCCCTCTGCTAGACCACCAGGCAAAGTGCTCCCTCTCTGGGCCCGGTAGAAATGGTTGCAGGGTCATCTAGATTTATTGAAGCTTGTGATAACAGAAAGCCTGGTAAAAACTGTCTGAAATATCCTGGTTGAGGCTGTGACTTTAGAAGCAGGAGCAATCAGCCACAATCCTTACATAGTTTTCTCAAGGCAACTATGGAATATTCCAGATGGCTGCTGCTGGCATAAAATGGGTATTTGGCTGACAGTCCTTCTCAGTGTAGCCAGGGCTGCAAATAGGAGTCTAATAGCTGCTAATTAAGAAATCAAATTGCCCCATGCCCCAACATTTTTTCTTGCTTACAGGAAAAATGAACATCATAAGAAGTACTTGCAACATAAGTTTAAAGAATGTATTATTAACACGAATGGTGACTTTTAATAGATTTTAAAATGGTTTACCTGTGCTCAACCCCCACCCAGAGTGCCAGAGATAGGTAGGTCGCCCTTATATCTGACTCAGTTTCAGAGGGCTCAGTTCAAGGTGCCTTGGTAGGAGGTTAAGATGGCAGGAGTGTGTGGCTGAGGAAACAGCAGCCAGGGATATCTACCCCAAGAAACCACCCCAGTGACCAGTATACTTCCTCTAGCTCCCAAAATAGTATTACCAGCTAGTGACCAAGCATTCAAAACATGAGCGTGTGGGGACCACTTCATACTCCAGTCAGAAAGTCATACCTTTTAACAAATCTCCATTGGAGAGCTATAAATGAGTCCTGTGGTAAGGCTGCAAATAAGATTGTGAACATGATACCAGTTTCACTGCCCTCATAGAATTCAGATTTCACTGAAGCCAGAGACCACAATAAACTAATTAAGCAAAAGAATATACTTTATAATATTATGTCAGGAAGTAAACAGACTAAAATAAAAGGTGGTTCAGAGCGATAGGAGAGTCCTGTCAGACTACAGAGAGAAATGAAGAGAATCCAAATAAACTTCTAAACACTCCACCAAGATTCATCAGAATGAGTTACTTCCTACAGCACAGTTTTGCTTGGCATGTCAACACTTTCTCAATCATCTTGTCTTAGCCAGGCATGGTGGTACACACATGTAATCCTAGCATGTGAAAGGAAGTAAGATGGTAAACTCTAGACCAACTGGGACTTCTATAGCAAGACCTCATCTCAAAAACAGAAGAAAAGAAATCCACCATGCCCCAAATCATCTTATCTTTCCATATTTAATCTACCAGTGTGAGAGGTTTCCTCCTAAGTCACTTAATTCAATATATTCCAGGGCAGGCACTCATAAGCCAAGGCACTGTGAGCATGTTCTGGCATTTATTTATGCTGGGCTCTCACATGCATGGGGCACAGAAACTGGCTACGACAGATAGAACTTGTCATATGCTAATGCTATCTCTCCCTTGCAAATTCCACTTGATTAAACATTAAAAAGCAAACAGACATGTAAAAAAGAAGCTTTGGTACAACTATTCAAAGGTATTATGAGTCTACAGAGCACGCCAGCTTTCTGCTGCACAATGACAATATTTTGGGATTAATCAGACTGCATGACTCAAAGTTAACTGCATGTTTTACAACTGTAAGTAATAACTCCTAATTTTCAGTGCTATAAAACAATGTGGAATACTTTTTTTCTAAGTAACTGTATACACATTTTGACAATAGAGAAATCAATCAAGCTGGTGTTGAAAAATAACTGTTTATTTAACTTCCCTACTTTCAATGTCAGAGATACTTCTGCTGACAGACAGGACTTACGGCTTCTTGACACCACTGTGTTTGTCATTTACAAGCAACACCAGCAGAAAGCTGCATAAGTACATTTGGTGTGTTAGGCTGGTAACTGGGTTAGCAAGAAGGGGGGAGGGTGGCTGAGCATGATGGTGCACACCTTTAATCACAGCACTCGGGAGGCAGAGGTAGGAGGACTGCTGAGTTCGAGGTCAGCCTGAGATTACTCCATAGTGAATTCCTGGTCAGCCTGGAACAGAGTGAGACCCTACCTCAAAAAACCAAAAAAAAAAAAAAAAAAAGAAAGAAAAAGGGGTGGGGGATGGGGAGATGGTTTAGTAGTTAAGGACCTTGCCTGTGAAGCCTAAAGGACCCAGGTTTAATTACCCAGTACCCACATAAGCCAGATGCACATGGTGACACATTCATCTGGAGTTTATTTGCAGTGGCTAGAGGCCCTGGCATGCCCATTCTCTATTTGCCTCTTTCTTTAGCAAATAAATTAAGATTTTTTTTTAAAAGAAAAGTACCTATGGAGCTGGAGAGATGGTTTAGCAGTTAAGTGCTTGCCTGTGAGGCCTAAGGACCCTGGTTCGAGGCTCGATTCCCCAGTAACCACATAAGCCAGATGCACAAGGTGGTGCATGCATCTGAGTTTGCTTGTAGTGGCTGGAGGCCTTGGTGTGCCCATTCTTTTTCTCTCTCTCTCACTGTTACTCTCAAATAACTAAAATAAAAATAAAAATTTTTTTTAAAAAACATAATGAACCTTTCTCTCCTGGCAGAGAGCTCATTTAAAATTAAAAAAAAAAAGGACCTATGTTCAATGTCTGAGATAATGTGCCAGCAAGACATCAACATCCTAGGCAACTAAGTATTTTGCACTAATTTGAATAGCTGTGTCATCTTATTAATTAGAAGTTTAATGGTGAAAATGAATTTGTCTTACGAGAAAGAAGAATTTCCCAAGAGCAATATTGTTTGGGCAGAAGGGCTCTCTGTAGCCAATTCCATACGGGCCCGATCAGCAATTCATGAGTTGAAGGCCCTTGGCTTGTGTTTCTTGCTCTGAATTCTTCATGGTGTCTGAACAACAGAGTAGCAGGCCTCTCGCTTCTGTGTTCTGTCATAATTCTTTCCATTCTTTACACCAGTGCTGGCTATCGTCTCCACAGCTCTGGTTGAGGTGTTTCTCACGGCTTTTATTTGCCGTAACACCATGGTCATCTCCCCAACATTTAAAGCCTGCGGGTTGGCAGTCTCTGGTGGTTTGAATATAAAATGTCCTACATCGACACATGTTTGAACACTTAATCCCCAACTGGTGGCACTGTGTGGGAAGGGGAAGGCTGTGGAAACGTTAGGAGGTAGAGACTTGCTGGATGAAGTATGTCGCCTGAGGTTTTTTTTTTTTTTTTTTTAATATTTATTTATTTATTTGAGAGAAAGAGGCAGAGAGAGAGAGAGAGAATGGGCACACTGGGGCCTCTAGTCACTGCAAATGAACTCCAGATGCATGTGCCCCCTTGTGCATCTGGCTTACATGGGTTCTGGAGAGTTGAACTGGGATCCTTTAGCTTTGCAGGCAAATACCTTAACCACTAAGCCATCTCTCCAGCCCCCTCGCCTGAGGTTTTATACCAAGCTCACTTCCTGTCTTGATCCCTTCCTGCTGACAGGATGATATGACAGCTGCTTCCTCCTCTTGCTGTGCTTTCCTCGCCATGACAGACTCTGTCCTCTAAAACTGTAAACCCCACTAAACCCCTTTCCTCCCATAATGATAAAGGAACTGCTGCAGGGTCACTCCCTCGCTACCACACCCAATCCCAGGACCTGCTGTTTTTATGGCATAAACATTTCTCAATCAGTCTATTCCTTTCTCTCCAACTGCACACTCTCCTGGTCCTAGCCACCTTCATCTTTCAGTGGGTGACAACAATAGCTAGGCTTCGCTTGACCTTGACCACTGCCCTCTGATCCAGCATGTGTCCTTAACAGCCTGGGGATACTACAGGAAATAAATCTGCCTTGGGATATTCTTGGTAGACAATGGCATAACTTGGTGTCTACTTACTTCCTCAGCTTCTTTCTTTCCCACAGTCCTCTTCCTCTCCCAGCATGCCTAAATGTGTCTGCCCCCACCCGCCTCCTCACTCCCAGCCCTGCTGACAGTGCATGAGAATGGCTGTTGGGAGTTAGGGAAGTGTGGTGGGCATAACTGGTGTCACTATATGGCTGAATCTTGGGTGGCAGATCCATTATTGAACATTTTACCATGTAGGATGCTTGTTCTGATGACAGGGTACACTTCCCCATCATCTTCCTCTCCCAGATCATAGCCTTGGCAGGATTATGAGAAGTACATCAGTATCTGTGATAACAGAGTCCCCACATGACCCTCAGATAGCTAGTTTCCCACGCTGCTGAAGCACACTTGTCACAACCAGTGTGCTTCCAGGTCCCACTCAGGAGACCACACTGCACTGGGTCACAGGTCTCCTCAGGCTCCGTACTCCCCAATGAGTCTGACTCTTCCAATTCTGCAGAGTGCTGCTCAAGCACGGGCAGAATGCCTTCGGTCTGGTTTTCTGATTTCCTTCTCATGGCCACTGAGGCTAGGGTTTGGGGCAGATGGAAAGTGAACCTCTCACCATGGCACATTAGGGGACATGGGGCCCTCATGAGTTGTCACCTTGACCATTCCTTACTGCCTGGGCGAGGCGCTGTGTGTCAGGTACTTCACTGTAGGGCTCCTCCTTCCCTTTTCCATTCTGTGCTCTTTAGGGTAACATAGGGGTCATACTGGAAATGTGAGAGGGGTGGCTCTCCACTTCTGAGGGAAGAGGAGCTATGAACACAACTCACAGTTCCTTTCTACAGAAAATCTGTCTCTTCTATCCATTTAGCCACTCCTCATCTGTGCCAGTGCAAGCATGCAGATCTGGTTCCATACTCGGGGTTATCCCAATACTGCGTTACTGATCTGGGTTATTCATACTGCCTGGCTTTGCCCCAAGAGCTCTGTCAGCAGGTTCTCACCGCTGTGACCTACCCATCCATCTCGTGTGTGCTTCTTACACATTCTCATTTTCTGATACTGAAAGATGCTCCCTGCTCACCTTGTAAGCCTTCACTGTTCCAGGCCTAGAATCTGCCATTTCCTCAAAGAGCCTTCACTGCATTTCAAAGAGAATGGTGTGAACCCAGCGCCTGGGTGCTAGGCACTCTCCATGTTACTGGGACCAAGGAGGTTTCTAAAGAGTAAATATCTGCCTTGATTGCTCTTTATTAATCTCTTGGGGTTTAGAAGTGACCTTTTGGAGTATAAATCATAACTCTGTGGTTTGCTTTGGGAACAAAAATAATATTTTATAAGTTAGAAGTTATTGCAGAATTGTTATGGCATTTTTGCCATTATAAAGATGTGCAGAAATAGTAAAGTAGTAAATGATTTTAATCATCTTAAGCAGAGGCCCTGTAGGCCTGTGGACCTTGATTCTGAGTCAGAAGGGGAGTTTTTAGTTTCCTTGGAACTGATTCATTTATCTCCTATTTTTCTCCTCTTATCTGATCCTTGGTCCTTTTAGAACACTGTCAGTTATTGCTCTGCAAACTGCTCCTGGCCAGAGAGACATAAAGTACAGCTTAGCCAATTCTTTGCAGAGGGGCTTGTTGCACACAGGTTTGTATTGCTGATAGAAATTACCCAATCAAAAGCAGCTTGTGGGGAAAAAAAGAGGTTTATTTTGACTTACAGGCTTGATGGGGGAAGCTCCATGATGGCAGGGAAAACGATGGTATGAGCAGAGGGGGGACATCACACCCTGGCCAACATCAGGTGGACAATAGCAACAGCAGTGTGTGCCAGTCACTAGAATGGGGAAACTGGCTATAACACCCATAAGCCCGCCCTCAACAATACACCACCTCCGGGAGGTGTTTATTCCCAAATCTCTATCAGCTGTGAACCTAGCATTCAGAACACCTAGGTTTATGGGGGACACCTGAATCAAACCACCTGATTCAAGGGAGAAACTACAGGGGCTTACTGGCCTTGGCCAGAGTCTTTCTATCAGGGCCCTTATAGCTATAAATGGTTAGAAACCCAGTGGTGGCTTTGCCAAAGAAGTCTAGGGAGCACAAAAGAAAACAGAAGAAAGGACAATTTCACTGCTGATCAGGAGATGCCCTGGTTACTCTCTCACTGGGAACAGGTAAATTGCAACACTGGAAACAGGCCGACGAGGCAGGCAGCACAGGGGAACTGGGAGGCATGCAGTTTGTGCTGTCTATATGCCGCACCTACAGACCCATCTTAGGTCAGGATTCCCGTAGGTAAAGCAGCAATGGAGGGTGTGGACCTTGGCTCAGTTTTCTTATTGATAAAAGTGAGGGCCTGTGCTGCAGGGAATACCAGGTGGTGACACAGCAGAAAGCACCTGGCACCTGGCACCTCCTCAGTATAATGTTTGTGTCCTGGCTACTGAAAGGTACGTAAAATCCAGACCTAAAAACTCAGCAGGGGCAATCTGCCCAATCTGCCCAGGTAGTGTAGAGAACAAGAACTGCAGAAGGGGTGTCAGCCTTCATGCTTGTTGCATCTGTCATCAACCAAGGGCCAAAACCCCGTGGTTTCTGTCAATACCTCGAACACCACTCTCATTCCTGCAGCGAGAGACCGCTCCGTTGCCCGGGCAGTATCACAGTATCACTGCCCTTCTGCTCAAAGTCTCGGGGTATGTGTTACTCTTTCTACAAAACTATACATTTTCTAACATGATAGAAAATGGAAACAGTACTTTGGATCATGCTCACCACAGTACAACTTCTAAAAAAATTCTAGTACATATTGTATAAAATGGCAAAATGAATGAAAATGCAGTATCATCAGGGTTTATTTTAAGCAAGAGTTTGAAATTGAAACGTGATACTTAACCTAAGCCAGGAAATATGGTGGGCATGGAAGGCATAACTGAAAACCTTCACAATGACACTGAACAGAGAGGGCGGAGCCTGACCCAGAATCTGGTGGCGAGAAAGGCAGGTGTTGTATTCTCTAGAGGACTACAATATCAACCATATTGTTTATGGGACATTGATTGATATGCACCACGAACACATCTAAGAACCATCAGGCTTTGTCCGACTGTGTGCAAAGCATTAAGTACCACTGCATGCATGTGTGCACAAACCCCCTTCAGAGAGGGACTGAAAAAGTAGAAAAGAAGTGTTTTGAAAGTCAAATCACATTTTACCTCTGCTATGGAGATTAAGTGGCTGCCAAGAAACTTAAGGGTGGCAGAGTTAGGAACTGCAAACTCAATTTTATTCTGCTATACTTTTCTTTCCCAGGGAAGAAAATAATGTTTTCATTATTACTTTATCATCTTCAATTGCAACTACTTGAAGAGAAAAATATAGTTTCAAAACAGCCTGTTGCTTCCTGGGAGGTCCCTTGGGTGAAGAGTTAGGTAAAGGAAATGACTGAGCTGATACACTGCAGCCAGAGGTTCCAAGCAGAGGCACACAGTTGCCTAGCAGTAGCCATTCACTAATGAGCACGGGATAAATAAGAGAAAAGAAAGGAAGGCATTTTGTGCTGGCCATGAAGGCTTTTCCATTGTGAGGGGCAGGAAATGGCAGAGGGAATCCAAGAGGACTGAACAGAGCTGGGCCCTAAGTGATGGATCACTTTTGGAAAGATAATTTAACAGTGTACTTACTTTTTAAGAGCAGAGATCAAAACTGACTCTGTCCTCTCTGAAGATTCATCGCTCAGAGACTCCAAGTACCTTGTGGAGGCATGTGGCCTCTGAGAAATAACTCTGGGTGCATTTGAAACCCATGATTTCCCAAGGGAGGTAAGTAAAATGTGATGTGATCAGAAAGGTACACAATTGGGAGGGAGGGAGGCTTGACTTTGTCTTCTACCTATTTTTTCATACTTACTTAGAAGCAGTTAAATATATAAGGCACCTATAAAATTACATTTTTTATAACAGAGTAATGCCAACTACATCAAATGGCTTTTATAACACAAATATCAGTACTTTTAACAGTCACACCCAAAGATGCCCCAAAGTGAATGATAAATGCTACACCACCTCAGACATTCTAGCTTTGGGTGTGAGCCAGTGGCCTACTAGAAAATGAGAAGCCACTATAGGCCTTGTCTCATAAATCCACTGTGGAGTGACAACGGCATGACCTCTGACCTCTTTGAAGGTCCCCCAGTCATTGGTGACATGCAGCAAATCATGTGAACTAATGTTATGTGGTATAAAAATAGAACTGACCATAGCTGTTGGTAACTGGAATGCCAATACTTTTACATTTGTGAGGCTGAACCACAGACTTGTGGCCCACCCCACTCAGGAGTGTGTGGATTTAAATGGAGAAAATATTAAATTTCTGGTCTGGGAAGATGGTGCAGCAGTTAAAGGTGTTTGTTTACAAAGCCTGCAGGTCTGGGTTCAATTCCCCAGTACCCACTGATAGCCAGATGTACAAGGTGGAGCATGCATACTGAGTGCGTTTGCAGCAACAAGAGGCCCTGAAGCTCTTATATAACTTTCTCCCTCTCTGTCTTCACAAATAAGTAAAACTGTAGAAAAATACTGACTTTATCAACCAATTATGTTGTAGAGAAAGACTAGGCTGTGCAGTGAGGTGTATGCCTGCAGTGTGGGCAGAGTAGGACACTGTACCAGCCAAGAGGACAAATGAGGCTTTATTCTTGTGACAGAACCATATGGAAATTCACACTCACGAGAACTGGCATCAAGAAACTAAGGTGAGCAAAGATCTCACACCTCACAGAAGTAACCTCCACGGGAAAGCGATTAGGCATGCTCTTCCTTTCTTGGCTATGGTGGGCTGTCTGCACAGCACTCGTAGGTCCCATTTCTTAGACTTCTGAAATGCATGGTTTCTGCTGAAGAGCCAGGTTTGAAATACGGCTTTTCATCACTGCCTCCTGACCTGGGCAGGGGACATGGCTTATATCATTTGCAATGGGAACATTTTATAGATGATCATTCCTACCTCAAAGTATTATTAAGGGGATCAAATTCAGATGGGAATCCCTGAAAACAGCTCTAGGCAGGCATGGTAGTACACACCTGTAGTACCAGATACTCAGGAGGTCCAGGTAGTAAGAGTACTTCAGCTCAAGAGTTACAAGGCAGCCTGGGCAACACAGACCAAGGAAAGAGAAAAACAAAAAGAGTTCCAGGGCTGGAGAGATGGCCTAACAGTTAAGGTGCTTGCCTGCGAAGCTTAAGGACCCAGGTTCAATTTCAATTCCCCTAGTACCCACATAAGCCAGATGCACAAGGTGGCACATGTGTCTAGAGTTTGTTTGCAGTGGCTGGAGAACCAGTGCACCCATTCTCTCTGTATTTATCTTCCTCTTCCCCTCTCACTTTCTCAAATAAATGAAATATATATATATATATATATATATATATATATATATATATATAGTTCCAGATGTAGCAAAATTCAAGAAAGACCGGCACAGCTGAGCATGGTGGTATATGTCTCTAATCTCACCATGCTGGAGACAAAGGTAAGTTGATAGCCATGAGTTCAAGACCAGTCTGGAACGAACTATAGAGTGAGTTCCAGGTCAGCTTGGGCTACAGTGAGCCTTTACCTCAAGAAAAAAAAAAAAAAAAAGAGAAAGAAAAAAAAATCCAAAAAGGCGGCCAGTATGGATCAGCATTGATGTGCTCCTCATTAAATCAGGATAATTATGAGGCATCCTCTACTAATGGTACACAATCCCGTGGGGGCTCTGGACTGGCTGATGTGCTTTATAAACCCTCTGGTGCTGAGCAGAGCAAGCCTGGATGAACACCTCAACCAACTGACTGGTCAAGTGAACAAACTCCACAAGAGCAGGTTCTTTTGTTTTTGAGGCAAGCCCAACAGACTTTTGTTTTGGTTTGTTTTGTTTTTTCAAGATAGGATCTCACTCTTGTTGACCTGGAAATCACTATGTAGTCTCAGGGTAACCTCAAACTCACAGTGATCCTCTTACCTCTGTCTCCCAAGTGCTGGATTAAAGGCATGCGCCACCACGCCTGGCTCCTTTTCTTTTTTTTACATGAGAGAGAAAATTGGCATGCCAGGGTCTCCAGCCACTGTAATTGAACTCCAGACACATGCACCACCTTGTGCACATGTGCGACCTTGCGCACTTGCGTCACCTTGTGCATCTGGCCTACATGGGCCCTGAAGAGTAGAACATGGGCTCTTAGGCTTTGCAGGCAAGCACTTTAGCTGCTAAGCCATCTTTCCAGCTCAAGAGTAGGTTCTGTGCATGCATCTTTCACGACTCCACCTCTGGGTGCTTACAATCATGCCTGACACATATCTACCATTTATGACATGTCTGAAAAATACATGAGGGGTTCAAGGCAAGGGTTTGGCCTTTGATTCAGCAAAAGTAGGCAAGCAGACACTACCGGGAAACCCTCAATTATAACAATGAAAACAGGACTTCCAGATATTGGGAGGCATTTACTAAGTGCAAGTTTGTTAGAATAGCCAAAGGCTTGCCTATAAACATAATTGTCAATATATTGAGAGTATCCAGTAATACTCATATCATCCTAGAAAACTTGTGAGACTATACCATAAGAAATTATGGTAACTTCCATTTATAATTAAATTTTCCGCAAAAATGTTGAGATAAAAATTAGTTGATTATATAGAAAAATAAGTATATGATACTGCAAAAAGATAATTTACTCATTTTCTAATCTTTCTACATATCAAAAACCTAATATTAAGCCTTGGAATTTCTCAGAAGAATAAAGAAACATGTATATGAATTGTTTAGGTTAAAGTTTTTTTTTTTGTTTGTTTGTTTTTTTGAGAGTGACAGAGGGAGAAAGAGGCAGAGAGAGAGAGAGGGAGCGAGGGAGGGAGAGAATGGGCACACCAGGGCTTCTAGCCACTGCAAACAAACTCCAGTCACATGTGCCCCCTTGTGCATCTAACTAACGTGGGTCCTGGGGAATCAAGCCTTGAACCGGGGTCCTTAGGCTTCACAGTCAAGCGCTTAACCACTAAGCCATCTCTCCAGCTCAGTTGTTTAGGGTAAAAAAAAAAAAAAAAAAAAACTCAAAAACTCCACTGTGATCTGCTAAAAACAAAAGGAAAATGTTCTGGGAATTTATGATAAGTTTAACCATTTTCTGTTAGAATGTTGGTAACACAAAGCCCATAAAACCCAATGAAGACAAACCAGTGAGCCACAGAAGAGGCAGCAGTAGTTTTTACCTTGAACCATCAGCATGGGCTCCTTGCCGCCACCGTGCGCCAGCATCTCCCTGCGGTAGCGCTCTCCAGCAGCCCTAGGGGTGAAAAGATTCTGTTACCCACAGCTGCTCTCCCAGCATCTTAAGTTTCTCAAAAGAAATCACACTGATGCCATCTTTGTAAAACGTTGCCACCATGTGATGGACAGATCACTTTCCTGCTTCTAAAACTCAACTTCTGATTTTGGATGATCCTACAATAAACAAAACCAGGTGTGGTATGTTCACTGTATGGGGCAAACTGAATTTTCAACTTTGTTTTGTTAGCAAGTCTTTCTCTGTGGGAAGGATTGCTTGACTTCTGTAATCCTGTGACAAGATGCTAACCTATTCGTGTAATCTTAAGGGGAGAGCTGAAAATGCTTATGCTAGTCTTTACTTTAGTAACCGGCATGGAGGAGGCAGGGCTCCCAGAGCAGGGGGTGGAGATACTCTGCCCAATCCCTGCCTTGGGGGGTCACGGTCCCCTTCTGGCCATGAGAGATAGCATCCCTTCTGCCAAATGAAAGCTGTCTTCTTAAGCCTTGCCTTGGCACACCTCTGCTCTACACGCCCCATGCCCTGATGAAGCTCTTGGTCAGAGGTGTGATCAAATGGTCCCTTCAGTGCAGACCTATGAGCCCACCACTCAGGAGGCTGAGGCAGGAGAATCATTAGCTCTACGGCAGCCTGAGTTACACAGAGTGATCTTGTCTCATAAACAACAAAAGACAAAGTCGGGCCTTTAATCCCAGCACTCGGGAGGCTGAGGTAGGGGGAATGCCATGAGTTCAAGGCCACTCTAAGACTACACAGTGAATACCAGGTCAACCTAGACTAGAGAAATACTCTCCCTTGAAACAGAAAAAAAGAAAAAAAAAAGGAAGAAGAAGACAAAACAAACAAATTAACAAACCAAACACTAAACTAGGAGAAAGAAAATAGGACTCTGACAGAGACTAGGGGTTTCTTAGTACAATGAGCACTTTTACTAGCTAATTTTTACATGTTCATAAAAGTATGGCAGCTACCTGTCTAGGCAAGAATGCACATATAACCATGATATAAATACCTGGAGATACGTTTTAATAGCATGTGGTTTTCTAGTAAAGTATAGCCCCTTCAAACAAGATGACATTTTACCCATTTTATAAATCTCCAGTAAAGAGCTGCCACCTCTGAAGCTGATTTACTATAGTCAAGTTTGGCTGTGGATCTTTTGAAAACAATAAGGTCTGAAAAGCAGCCCAGGTGTCTGCAGTCTGCAAAGGGTGGAAGACCCCCCCCCCCAAAAAAAAATCATCAAGCTAAGACATCAGATCCAAGTAGAAAAGATTTGGGAAATGTATGTGATTATGAGCTTCTGAGAAAATATGAATCTTCCAAACTGTAAATACAGCTAAGGGACGTGGAGGAGGCTGCAGAGCAGGGGGGCAGCCCCAGCAAACCATCTTAGTCCATCTGCTACTCATCACACCCCTCTGCAAGCCTCACTGTACTCATAGAAAGCTCTACTCTGCAGACCGAACCCCAAGGGGATGTGTGTCCTTGGCAAAGTGTTGCAGTCAGGTTCGCATTGTTGGCAGTGAACAACAGACCAAGAACAGCTTGTTGGGGGGAAAGGGGGTTTATTTTGGCTTACAGACTCGAGGGGAAGCTCCATGATGATAGGGAGAAATGATGGCATGAGCAGAGGGTGGACATCACATTCTGGTCAACATCAGATGGACAACAGCAACAGGAGTTGTGCCAAATACTGGCAAGGGGACACTGGCTATAATACCCATAAGCCCGCCCCAACAATATACTGCCTGAAGGAGGTGTTAGTTCCCAAATCTCCATCAGCTGGGAACCTAGCATTCAGGACACCTAAGTTTATGGGGACACCTGAATCAAACCACCACGCAGATAACCGTCATCTCCTGATAGATGTGAGTGGTAAGAAGATAAAGTCCTTTAAGCAGCTATGACATCAGCTCATAATTACTGGTTTGATTTCAAAGATGCACATTCTGGGAAGCCTGAGGCTAGAACCTGACTTCCTGTCAATTTCCACTGTAAGGATCTCAGGAAAAGAGAGGGCAAGAAACAAAGTAAGCTTTCCTGCACTTCTCAACCAATGTGAGGTGTCACTTCTCTCCACCCATATCAACCTGGCCTGGCTGGAGAGCCAGAACTGCCAGACACAAGCCCAGATGCCTTTGCCCTGCCCTGTTCTCTGCAGGGCCACGTCCCGCTGCCTCTTCTGAAGGGTTTGAGATAATGTGTCCACACCTGTAGTGTGTGGACACCTGACCCCACTTCCTCACTGGGTCCATGCTAATCCAGTACCATGTGCTCCTGAGAAAGGCCCAGGGAACTGCTGCCTGGACACTGCAGCAAAGCAGTCCTCACTTCGGTCTAAACCACCGCCTACCCAGATGAGGGACACATGCATGAGGAGGGCTCTTAGGCCAGACAGCAATGAGCAATGTGAGTAGCTATTTGGCAGCTACCTGCACTGTCCAGGTGGTGAGTGGCCACTAGGAAGGGAGCAAAGTTGGGGTGATGGGAAGAACAGCCCTCACCTCCAGACTGCCCGCTTTCTACATGGACAACCATCCCAGGGCAAGAAGATTCCAAAAGCAGAAAGTGGGTCAATTTTTGGAAACAAGCTAGCTATTAGTGTCAATAAACCATGTTTTCCACAGTGCTCTCTGGGAAGAAAGAACAAGCCCAGTGTTCAACAGGAAAGAGGAGAGAGGCATCCGTGAGCATGGGACTCCAGAGGCCTGGGCCAACACAAGTCGCTCATGAGCGGGACTGCGAACCACTGGGAGAAGCAGAGCTGACGGCAGGGGCAGCACGGAGGCAGGGCTGCCTTCTAGGAGTGCCTGCGCGGAGGCCGCCACATCTAAGGGTGCCAGGCAAGGCCCACTGCAGGCTGGGAGGAAGAGATGAGCAAGCCACGTCAGGAGGGAGGGGCCTAACAATATATGTTTACAGTGCTCCCATTTCCTGCCAAGGTCACCAGGTTCTGGGTGGCTGAGCTGGATATAGTGGGAATGGGAGATCCTGTGATTGAAGTGGAGGATTTTTGTTGTTGTTGTTGTTGTTGACCACTTTAATACATGGACAGACTGCAAGCTGATCTTGTTCCCATTGGGCTATACTCTCATGTTTCCTCTTCACTCCTCCATTCTACTGAGGCCCCACTTCAGTGGGGCCATCCTCAATCACTGTGGGGTCATGAATGCGCTCAGGATGCTTTATGAACTGCCCCCACCCACCCTTGTTACCTGTTAAAAGGATCCTGTAGGAAACATTCCTTCCAAACCATGGATGCCACAGCCCTGGACATCAGATATGAGTAGTATTTGGCACCATACCCCACAAGGTGGCTGAACCTCAGCTGCCAGGCCTGCCAACACAGAAATGCACATAGAAATTGAGAACAGCATGCACGAGAACGCAGCGTGAGCACACAGGAGAGCTGCAAGGGCTTCAAGTGGAATTTCATCCTAAACGTCATGTCACTCACAATATTAGTGCTGCCATATTTGATAGTGTTGATGGGCTCATCTGTGTCCCCCTCGAGTATGTCTTCATATGCTGAAGTCCTAATCCAGCACCTCAGAATGTCACTCCATTTGGAGATAAGACTTTTAAAGGCATGATGAAATTAAAGCTGGTGTCCTCAGAAGAGGAGGAAATTGGACAGAGACCCCAGAGGCACGTGCACAGCGGGAAGCCATCTCCTGTAGTACAAGACGCCCCAGGAGAAACAGCCTAATACCTGTCTGTGACTTCAGCCTCCAGAACTGTGACACAATGTATGTCAGTTGTTTAAGCCACCCCATCTAGGGGACTTTGTTATGATCGCCTGAGCAAATGAATACTTACTTCAAGAAAACTTTACATCAGGTAAATATAACTGAGACATACACATATCTACATGCAAAATTTTGTTTTACTCTAAATATATGACCTTTTCATTAAGTGAGCTTAATTACTTATGCTAATTATACTTTACTTCATATGACGACCTGGAAAGATGACAATGTCATGAGTTTACTTATTTTTAGTTATTTCTTTAGTTCAAAACATTTTACTCTGAACTGTTTGTTTTGCAACCTAATTTCACATGAGTGGCTTTTCAAGAGTTAAAAGTTTTCTTGGATTCACATTCCAGCCCAGGCTGACCTGGCATCCACTCTGTAGCCCAGGCTGGCCGCAACCTCACCGTGATCCTCCTACTTTAGCCTCCCAAGTGCTGGGACTAAAAGTGTGTGCCACCACACCTGGCAGCTCAGCTGAAAGTTCCTATCATATCATTTTTATAACATATTGTGTCAGGCATAGAGTAGATGAAAAAGAGGGGTAGAACAGAGACCCCCGCTACATAGAGATTGCATTAGTTTTAGAAAAGACATGTGTTAAGAACCAAGGAAACCAGGAATCTCTGTGGGATGCTGAAGAAATCCCTTAGGCTCCCATCTTCTCTAGGCCCAGCCGGCATAATTGCTGCTCATGACACTGAGGACGCAGCCACCTATGACTCTGTCCTGGTTCAGCACTCCAGCATTTATTCTGTGGCAGAAGGATAGAGGGGACAAACCAGAAAGGGCAACAAGGTTTGATAAAGAAGCATGGTCTGGAGACATGGCTCAGTGGTTAAATGCACTTGCTTACAAAACCTAACAGTGTGGGTTCAATTCCCCAGTACACACATAAAGCCAGATGCACAAAGTGGCACACGTGTCAGGAGTACATTCGTGACAGGAGGCCCTGACGTGCCCATTCTCACTCTTTGTGCATCTGACGCCACCCCCCCCCCAACAAAATATTTTAAAAAAAACACGGGGCCTGCATGAAATGAATGCCTTGACATGGTATATCAAAAAATTCTAAGAAAGGGCATCTGTTCTTTCTGAAGACAAGGAAGTAGTTAAGAAATGCCTCATGGGTCTTCATGGGAGAAGACTCCCATTGAAAATGTCACATTCTACCAATGCTGCTCTTTCTCTGAACCTTTGCAACAGGTCAGCAGGAAGAGGACTGCACAGGAGTGGATGCCTAAGCTCACTAGAGAACATTCTTGCAGCACTGGAAAACAGAAGTAGATAGCAATCCTGTCCTCTGAGGACACACTTGTGTGCTCTTACGTTTCTGAAACCAATGTGACATGCAGCCATCCACTTTCTTTATAAGCTTTACCTGACATTAAAGGGGTTTTTGTGGAAACAATTCTGGAAGCTTAAGAGGAACCACTATTCTCTAGAAGATCCTTTAGCTGCCTAGAAATGTAAAGTACAATCCCTCAACTACAAGCTGGAGATGGGCAACCATGCACTTTCTTCTGACACAAGCTTTAACTGACATTGATCTTTCCCAAAAGGAAAAGCTTTTTTTTTTTTTTAAAGAATAACCATTCTCTAACAAGTCTTATAATTCCTTGCAAAATAAAGTACAAGTAAACTATAATTCTTGTAACTACAGACTTCCTATGAACTAGACAGCAAACATGAGTTAACATACCAGGATGACGCAAAGATGTTGGAAAGATAATCCCTTCATCGCAGAGGTGTGGCAAATCTCAGGACACTCCAAGGCCCACGCCTATCACAAAGTGACTTTGAAGACATGGCCATGCACTTGTTACACTCTGACTGCACCCAATCTTTAAGGTAATTACTGTGCCTGGACTGGGAAAGGCAGCTGTTCCAGGGAGGTATGTAGGAGTGCTTCAACCAGCTTAGGACATGGGCTCATCAGAGTGGAGACATATGCTAACCCAAGTGTCCACTCTCCCCTTTCAACAAAAAGCTACCACATGCCCTGCAGGAGAGGGCCTTGTCCAGTGTCTCCCGGGTGCTGTGCTAATCACACCATCTGTGAGTGCAGCACTCAGCAGTAGGGGACACAGCCAGTCAGAAGCAAAGGCTTGAATGACTGGTGGCCACCACCCAAACTGCACCAGTGGACTTGCTGTCATCCAAGGTCTTGGTCACAGTGACTAGGTCTGTTCCCTCCCCAGAACAAGACCCTTCTGCCTGCAAGCTCAGCTGTGGTCCTCCACACCACCATGTAACATGAGCAACCATGAAATGGGGCTCACAGAAGGCCACACCACTGCTGAAAGGGGCTGAGCATTAGAAACGCAGCCCACACAGCTCCTGCCAGTAAGGCCCTCTGTGGCAGGGTAGCAGAAGGAGCAGATAGAGACTTTTCAAACTGTTTGGACACAAGTAATTTTTATTTTTTTAAAAAATACTTTTTTAAGACCTGGTATGGTGGTGCATGCTTTTAATCACAACACCTGGGAGGCAAAGGTAGGATGATTGCCATGAGTTCAAGGCCAGCATGAGACTACAGAGAGAGTGGCAGGTCAACATGGGCTAGAGAGAGACCCTACCTTGAGAAACAAATATACATATACATATACATATACATATACATATACATATATATATATATATATATATATATATATATATGAGGTGAGAATGATAGAGATTATGAATATGAGTACACCAGGGCCCACTGCCACTGCAAACAAACTGCAGATATATGCACATCTGGCTTTATATGAATACCAGGGAATTGAACCCTGGGCTAGCAGGCTTTGCAAGCACGTACCTTTAAGTGTTGAGCCATCTCCTCAGCCCACACAAGTAGTTTTTAAAAGAAAGCAAGTGGCTCAGGACATCAATATAGAAAGCTTTGACTATATTTTCAGTCAAAGGGCTGGGTCTCTGGGATTCACTTAAAACATATACACAGTTCTATAGTCTGTCATTTAAGAGCAGTCATGCATGGTTTTTAAGTTCTGCTGAAACCTTACTCCACTCCAAGTCCCTTAAAACACAGGGTCCTTTTGGACTTCTCCCACACAGAACAAAGTGGACGTGATGACACTTTAGGCAAGAGTATGGCCTACTGCTTTAGAGTGACACACTACAAGGTGGTGTCAGGAATGCTTTGAGCATCTCACAGACCACAGGCCTCAGAATTATGGTCAAGGTCTTCCTAGTGACCTGCCAGAGCTAGCTAGTCTGGCAGCCTCTGCAAAATGGAGGGGTTTCAATCTGTTTAAATTTCAGCAGAGGACAGCTTTATATTACCTTGAGAGCAGACCTACTTTTAACACTAGCTAGCTAACTGGAGCTAAGAAACACCTAGGTACCCCAGTTTTAATTACTCAAGAGTCAGGTTCAATCCCCCAGGACCCATGTTAGCCAGATGCACAAGGGGGGGAGGGCATGCATCTGGAGTTTGTTTGCAGGGCTGGAGGCCATGGCGTGCCCATTCTCTCTCTCTTTCCCACTTTCTCTCTCTAGCTCTCCCCCTCTTTAAAAATTAAAATAGCAAAAGAAACGCTGGAATTTCTTTCTTGATTTTCTACAGCAGACTTCCTCGTCTGCCTTTCTGCCTTCACTCGCTGCTCCAGCCACACCAGCACAAGAAACATGACCCTGCTCCTCTCCATCGATCTAATCACCTGGGACTTGTGGTGGAGGACTTATGGAAGAGGAAGGGACATGCTACTTTACTGTTTTCAAATTATCTCTGTTACTAATGACCTTTTCTTGCGCCTTTACAGCTTATGGAGAAAAACAGAGGCTATTCTAATTCCTTCTGTGCTCCCAAGGCCTTCAGAATCACAGGAGCACCTGGAACCCTCACCGCCTCACGGTTCTTCCTTCCTCCCTCCTCACCCAGGGCAGTGGCACACAGAGAGTAGCGCAGTCTCAGGTCAGCTTTCGAAAATTCATGGAACAGCAACATTCTGAGTCCTCAAGGCACCCTCATGGCCACATGTCCTAGTGGGGACAGACATTAGATGACCAACCACTGAATGGTCAAAGCATGAACATGTGATCACCACCAAATTTATAACCTTGCAATGTGACACGTGGCACCTGCCTCCTCATAGGAGTGTCATGTGGGTTAAAGGAGAGACAATTAAAAGCTTACACTGAAGCAGGGCATGGTGGCACACGCCTTTAATCCCAGCACTTGAGAGGCAGTGGTAGGAGGATCACTGTGAGTTCAAGGCCACCCTGAGACTACATAGTGAATTCCAGGTCAGCCTGAGCTAGAGTGAGACCCTAGCTCAGAGGCCCCCCACCCCCACCAAAAAAAAAAAGCTTACACTGCACTGGCCCTCTTTTGGAAATAGTTAAGCTTGTCAACTACAAGCCTACTGTAAACAGGGACCACACTGGTCACCTTTCTGTGTCTTGTGGCCAGCACAGTTTCTTCAGTAAGTAATCATACAAATGATGTTAAAAGGCATAAAAAATTGACAGAAATGACTGCAACTGACACACAATTTTCATGTAAAAGTCCAAATCCTTTAAGATTCAAAATCATGAACATTATGAGGTCAATGAATAAGTAACAAAATTTACTGACCACTTCCCCACACACATGAGTTTCTACAATGACAAACAAAATTAAACCAATGTCATTCTCCACTTTTATGAACATTCCATGGATCAGGCTGAGGTAGACATGTGGTCCTGAGGAAGCAGGACAATGAGACACACCCTCATCTGATTCCTGAAGCCTCAGGTCTTCACTTTCCTCTCCTGCCTCTTAATTAACCTAATCTAAATGCTGCTCATAGATTCTGGCTGGGTACCACTGGTTTCCAGGCTTATTTTCTCATTCTCCTGGTGAAAGTGACTATAGGTTGTACGAACGAGTGTAGCTGTTATATCACTGAGGAACAGTCACGAGTTGATTCACGGCAGGCTGCACCCCCAGCAGGCAATAAGACTCAGTTAATAAAGATAGTGAAAAACATCCTTACCCTTGGGAGGGTGTAACAGCTTCCCTTCCTGCCATCCCCTGGTAATCCAAAAGGCATCGCAGAATTATTAACTGCAGATTATTAAGTATAGCCAAGGGCAAGATGGTCTGTCATCTGCAGGTCCTATTACTATCTGCGTGCCAGGCAGCAGAGCAGACAGAACTGAAGCATACAACAGAGCCACTGAAATTACAAGGACTGCCTTCTTTCTGTCAACATGTTATCAATCCTCCTGACTGTCTCCTCTGAAGAATTTCCAAAATTTCTAATGTAATGGCTTGTAGCAATTTTTCACAAAAGTTGAAACTATTTCAGTTATGGCTGAAACACAGAGAACCACAGTAATGCCGAACAACACATGCTACTGGCATTTTTGAAAAGTACGAGATGAAAACAAAAAACACCGTTAGGTAATGAGGCAGTGGGGAAGTATTACTCCACCGACATTCACTGAAATGGCCAGGGAGCACCTTGCTGCAATGCTACCCTACAGAGACATTTCTTGGACAGAACTAAGAATGCTAGACTTTCTTCTGATAGTGCCTCAATTTGAAGATTCAACCTTGCTTACAGCTGACATGAACTGACAGCCAGATACTTCCTTCTAAAGTTCTGGGTTACAGGTCAAATCTTGTCATGTAACACTAACCAAAACAAGAACACCTCTGGAGGAAGGCTGATGTGAACACTCTACAACAATCCGGTATCTCCTTCATGGGAACAAACCAAGGCCATTGAGTGGGATCCAACACAGGCTTTCTGTACTCCCTATAGTATGAGAACATTGACTTTTAATTCAATTAGTCATATACCATGTAATTCACTTTTAATGTGTACAGTTCAGTGATTCTTAGTATATTGGTAAATTCACCGAAAAGAAACCCAACATTCGTGAGTAGTCATTCTCCACTCTCATTCTCAACCCCCAGCCCCTGACAACCACTAAACTATTTTCTTTTTCTGCAAATTTATTGTAGGCCTTTCATAGAAACAGAATCATACAACATACATTTTGTGTCTGGCTTCTCTTACCATTTATGTCTTCAAAGATTATCCACACATACACACTGGTCCCCTTGCTTTTCACAAATAGTTCCCCTTCTACTTCATGTCTTATATTGTTTTTAGTCTGACACTTTGATGGCTTGGTTTCTCTCTGCACATCTCTGACCGCTCCAGCCCATTCTCTACACAGAAACCATAGCTGTTTCTTACACCTCATACCAGCTTCAATTTCTAAGTCTCCCGTAGCCTGTGGGATTGTGTATATGCCTCTCAGAAGAAATAATTTCTCAGCCATGGTTTTCACCACAAGCAGATGGAATGTCCCTGACTCCAAGAGAAAAAATTAAGCACTTCCTTACCTGTAACAGACTTCTCCTGACTCCACATCCTATCATATCCACTCTTTCCTGCAGGTGTGCCCTCAGGGATAGCTGTCCAAGGATGCAACACACATGAGAAAAATGGGAGTGGCGAGATTAAGAGGAGCTGTGGCTCGATTGTTCCAAAACTTGTCTGTCAGGAAAATTATGAATCCCATGGGAAAGAAGCAAAAATCATGGAGCAAGGTTGGTTAACATGCAAGCTGTAGATTACTGTCTACTTAGTGATCTGAGAAAATGTGGGAGGTCATATACAATACTAAAGAAATAGAGAAACGGGGGATTCTGTTTTTGGAGAGATTGCTCAATAGTTAAGCACTTTCCTGAAGATACTAACAACCCGGGTTTGATTCCCTGGTGCCCACATAAAGCAGTTCATATGCAGCAGCTACAGGCCTTGGTATGCCTATCTATCTTTCTCTCTCTGCTTACAAATAAACAGAGAAACAGAAAGAAGAGTCGAATATTCCTTACATGGTTAGGAAAACTGTCAGTCTGTATGTAGTGCTTTGTTTCAGCTTCGGATTCATACACATACACATACTCAGATACACACGTACTTGTGTTTGTATAATCATCGTGTAAGATGTATATCTTATTGGAAATTTGGTCAAAATGCTTTAAAAAATCAATGAATTAAGAATTCAAGGACAAAGGACACGAAAAGCAGCAAAAGAGGAAAGAGACAGAGGTGTCAAAAACATAACAGGAGTCAGGTGAGGTGGCGTACACCTTCAAATCCCAGCACTCGGGAGGCAGAGGTAGGAGGATCACCGTGAGTTCAAGACCACCCTGAGACTCCACAGTGAATTCCAGGTCAGCCTGAGCTAGAGTGAGACCCTACCTCAAAAACAACAACAACAAAAAATATAACAAGAGACTAAAAACTTAAAGTGGGTGATCTCATAGCATACACAGATTCTACCCATCAGGCCAGCAGACGAGGACAGAGAAAGAACCGCAGTGGCTCTTCTGGCAGCGTGTTTAATTTAAATACCATACTTTCCTACCATCATAACAGTGCACAAGACTCTGTGGTGTACAACTCTCTACCCAGCCCCACTCTGCTGCTCCTGTCTTGTCTACATGGTGAGTATGCAGTCTGGTTCTCATCTAAGCACAGCAAAAGGAACAGCCGGTTAGTTTGAGCTGATTGTTCTGAGCTGTGCCAGTTTGGAACCCTAGTAAACTTCAGAAGTCATCATAACGGACCAACGTAATACATACTGATGATTCAGTTACTCAGTCAGCCGCTACATCATACCAAAGTTGGTTGCCTGGATTTGATGACACACTATGGCTATGAGGTTTTCATCATGGGGAAAACTGGGTAAGAGGAACATGGGAATATTATGATACTTTAAATAAGAAGTTATTAGGAAATGATTCAGGTCAAAGTGCTGTGTGGAAAGTTGGGCATGGTGGCACACGCTTTTAATCCTAGCACTTGAGAAGCAGAGATGGGAGGACTGCTGTGAGTTCAAGGCCACCCTGACAGTACATAGTGAATTCCAGGTCAGGCTGGGCTCCAGTGAGACCATGTAGATTATGAGTACCATTGCCAAAGGCTACTGGAGATCACTGTGCTACAGAGACATGTCAGTAACTCAAGGGAGGCAAGGCAGCTAAGAACTAATAAGCCAGCTCAACAGCATCTAGTATTGTTTCACTTTCTTTCAACACTGGGTTTCTCTAAACTTACGCCATGGCAGTATATTATTCTCTAAATCTTTTCATTGTACTTCCTTACTGACTTTGAGTTTAGTTCAATGTAGAACTAGCTCAACTTTCAGAGGATCTCCTAGGGTTTTAGGAAGGAAAATGCTTTAGAGAAAGTGGTTATGAAAACATGAGCCATCATCTAATTTATAGCCATCCACTGGCTCCATTTAAAGGACTCAGCAATGTGCAAGTGGTGTTTAGATTGCTTTGGCTTAAGTGGAAAAAAGTTACTGCTGAAATTGTATAAATCATTTCAAATACTGTTTGATTTTGTCTTCTAAGTGTCTGAACTTTTCTAAATGTTCTGAAAAAGGTTGGTTCACTTTTCACTCTCCATAAATCAGTAAGCATTTCAAAGCTTCCCAGAGATGCAGAAAAACATCCATGCTAGAAGAAAGACTGCATCACTGCTAAGTCAGGGATCTGAAGACATGTATATTAAGAAAGCAACTTGGGTGATCTCTCCTTATAATTATTCAAAATACTTTACATATTGAGATGTGTGCAAGACACCAGGGTAAATTACATCAGCATATTAGTAGCCACATGTGGTCATGTAATAATCAGCTAGAAAAACAGGGAATGTAAGTATCCAAACCCCCACCACCACCAAAATCAGAGACTGACTGAGGTCCTAGTTACCCTACAGTGAACACCAATAACATCAGTGAAGAGGGCCATCAGAAATGGGGACAGGAGGGGGTACATAAGACTGTAACCTATGTAGAACAATAAAAGTAAAAACAACAAAATTTTTTTCCATTCAAAAGACAACCCCCCAAAAGCAGTAACACACTTTAAAGACCTATGAGGCAGCTGAGTGTGTGGTAAATGCCTATGATTCCAGCACGTGGGAGACAGAAGCAGAGGGATCACTGCAAGTACAAAGCCAGCCTGATATACACAGCAAGTTACAGGCTAACCACAGCTACACAGTGAGATCCTATCTCAAAACAGCAAAAAATAAACAAATAAGGAGTTGAATACTTGGCAGCATAGGAAGAAGAGCAGGTAAACAACAGCAGGACAAAGCTATCTATGCTAGAAAGTAACTGTGAACAAGGCAAGAACCCCTGATATGGCAAACTGATAACCAAGCAGCCTTGCTATACATGGAATTCCACAGCTGACAAGGAGGACCTTTCTAGCTAAATACAGCAAATAAACTGAATTCAAAATCTCAAGCATCACACCAAAACTTAGGTAAACAAAGGTTTGAGACTAAAATAAATGAAGTCAGAAGAAAACATGAGCATAATAACCCTGCATTGAGAACTTTGGTGGGGCTTGGAAAGATGGCTCAGTAGTTGGAGGCACTTGCTTGCAAAGCCTGAAGACTAAGTGACATTCTCTACCCTCCCCACTGCAGACTAAGTAACGACCTCTACCCTCCCCACTGCAGACTAAGTGACAACTCTACCCTCCCCACTGTAGACTAAGTGACGACCTCTACCCTCCCCACCGCAGACTAAGTGACGACTCTACCCTCCCCACCGTAGACTAAGTGACGACTCTACCCTCCCCACCGTAGACTAAGTGACGACCTCTACCCTCCCCACCGCAGACTAAGTGACGACTCTACCCTCCCCACCGCAGACTAAGTGACAACTCTACCCTCCCCACCGCAGACTAAGTGACGACCTCTACCCTCCCCACTGCAGACTAAGTGACAACTCTACCCTCCCCACTGCAGACTAAGTGACGACTCTACCCTCCCCACTGCAGACTAAGTGACAACTCTACCCTCCCCACCGTAGACTAAGTGACAACTCTACCCTCCCCACCGTAGACTAAGTGACAACTCTACCCTCCCCACTGCAGACTAAGTGACAACTGTACCCTCCCCACTGTAGACTAAGTGACAACTCTACCCTCCCCACTGCAGACTAAGTGACGACCTCTACCCTCCCCACTGCAGACTAAGTGACGACCTCTACCCTCCCCTCTGCAGACTAAGTGATGACCTCTACCCTCCCCTCTGCAGACTAAGTGACGACTCTACCCTCCCCACTGGAGACTAAGTGACAACTCTACCCTCCCCACTTCAGACTAAGTGACAACTCTACCCTCCCCACTGCAGACTAAGTGACGACCTCTACCCTCCCCTCTGCAGACTAAGTGACGACTCTACCCTCCCCACTGGAGACTAAGTGACAACTCTACCCTCCCCACTGTAGACTAAGTGACAACTCTACCCTCCCCACTTCAGACTAAGTGACAACTCTACCCTCCCCACTGCAGACTAAGTGACTCTACCCTCCCCACTGCAGACTAAGTGACGACTCTACCCTCCCCACTGCAGACTAAGTGACAACTCTACCCTCCCCACTGCAGACTAAGTGACGACCTCTACCCTCCCCACTGCAGACTAAGTGACAACTCTACCCTCCCCACTGTAGACTAAGTGACGACCTCTACCCTCCCCACCGCAGACTAAGTGACGACTCTACCCTCCCCACCGCAGACTAAGTGACGACTCTACCCTCCCCACCGTAGACTAAGTGACGACCTCTACCCTCCCCACCGCAGACTAAGTGACGACTCTACCCTCCCCACCGCAGACTAAGTGACAACTCTACCCTCCCCACTGCAGACTAAGTGACGACCTCTACCCTCCCCACTGCAGACTAAGTGACAACTCTACCCTCCCCACTGCAGACTAAGTGACGACTCTACCCTCCCCACTGCAGACTAAGTGACAACTCTACCCTCCCCACCGTAGACTAAGTGACAACTCTACCCTCCCCACCGTAGACTAAGTGACAACTCTACCCTCCCCACTGCAGACTAAGTGACAACTGTACCCTCCCCACTGTAGACTAAGTGACAACTCTACCCTCCCCACTGCAGACTAAGTGACGACCTCTACCCTCCCCACTGCAGACTAAGTGACGACCTCTACCCTCCCCTCTGCAGACTAAGTGATGACCTCTACCCTCCCCTCTGCAGACTAAGTGACGACTCTACCCTCCCCACTGGAGACTAAGTGACAACTCTACCCTCCCCACTTCAGACTAAGTGACAACTCTACCCTCCCCACTGCAGACTAAGTGACGACCTCTACCCTCCCCTCTGCAGACTAAGTGACGACTCTACCCTCCCCACTGGAGACTAAGTGACAACTCTACCCTCCCCACTGTAGACTAAGTGACAACTCTACCCTCCCCACTTCAGACTAAGTGACAACTCTACCCTCCCCACTGCAGACTAAGTGACTCTACCCTCCCCACTGCAGACTAAGTGACGACTCTACCCTCCCCACTGCAGACTAAGTGACAACTCTACCCTCCCCACTGCAGACTAAGTGACGACCTCTACCCTCCCCACTGCAGACTAAGTGACAACTGTACCCTCCCCACCGCAGACTAAGTGACAACTCTACCCTCCCCACTGCAGACTAAGTGACGTCCTCTACCCTCCCCACCGCAGACTAAGTGACAACTCTACCCTCCCCACTGCAGACTAAGTGACGTCCTCTACCCTCCCCACCGCAGACTAAGTGACAACTCTACCCTCCCCACTGCAGACTAAGTGACAACTCTACCCTCCCCACCGCAGACTAAGTGACGACCTCTACCCTCCCCACCGCAGACTAAGTGACAACCTCTACCCTCCCCACTGCAGACTAAGTGACAACTCTACCCTCCCCACCATAGACTAAGTGAAAACTCTACCCTCCCCACTGCAGACTAAGTGACAACTCTACCCTCCCCACCGCACACTAAGTGACGACCTCTACCCTTCCCACTGTAGACTAAGTGACAACTCTACCCTCCCCACTGCAGACTAAGTGACAACTCTACCCTCCCCACTGCAGACTAAGTGACAACTCTACCCTCCCCACTGCAGACTAAGTGACAACTCTACCCTCCCCACTGCAGACTAAGTGACAACTCTACCCTCCCCAGTGTAGACTAAGTGACGTCCTCTACCCTCCCCACTGCAGACTAAGTGACAACTCTACCCTCCCCACTGCAGACTAAGTGACGACCTCTACCCTCCCCACTGCAGACTAAGTGACAACCTCTACCCTCCCTGCTGTCTCATCCTGGACACCAGTTACAGTCACTCATGCCTGGTGAATTTTCATTTCTGTTCAACCTCACTCACTCAAATTCTATACCTGTTATTACTACCAAAACATCAAAGCTAAGCTAGACTCTAAATTCACTGCATGTTAGAAAGCCATCACATTCAAGACCCAGAACCTTAGAATGCGGGACAGGCACACCACACACATACACACAATACAGTCACACATATATGCATAATGTAAACATACACACACATCATACACACATACACACCTCACCACATAATCGTACACATGCATACCAAACAAACATATACCACACAAACATACAGGCATGCCATACAAACATATACATACACACACACACACACATCACACATGCAAAGAAAAAATGGCTGGTGGGAGATAACTGGATAATCACTTTGAAACACTGTAAATAGCTACACTAAATAGAACAAAAGTATAGCACATTTCACTTAATAAAAGTAAATGTTTACATTCACCAAAAGATTTACAAAATAAGTCTAGATAAATATTATTCATAATCTCAAATTGGTTTCAAATATCCATCAATATTGAAAAAAAAGTAGCATATTAGATAGAAGTGGAGCACCATAAAGCAATGATAAGATTACTAACATGAGACTTCCTGAATAAAACCCCAGTGGCTCAAGTTCTTAAACAGTCACTCAACCATTGGGATCATATGAAGCTGAAGAGTTTCTTTACAGATAAGCATATAATAAACAAAGCCAATAGAATACCCACAGAGTGGGAGAAAATATTTGCAGGTTATCCAACTGATAGAGGCCTTATCTCTAGAATTTATAAAGAACTCAAAAGTCTAAACAATAAGAAGACAAATACCCCACTCACAAAATGGGGCACAGAGTTAAACAGGCAATTCACAGAGGAAGAGATACAAATGGCAAACACACACCTAAGAAAATGTTCATCATCCCTAATCATCAGAGAAATGCAAATTAAAACAACTATGAGATTCCACCTTACCCCAATAAGGATAGCCAACATCAAAAGGTCAAATGAAAATAAATGCTGGCGAGGATGTGGAGAAGCAGGGACACTCATTCACTGTTGGTGGGAATGCAGGATGGTACAACCACTTTGGAAAGCAATATGGAGACTCCTGAAAAAGCTGACTATAGAAATACCAACAGACCCAGTTATACCATTACTGGGCATGTACCCTAAAACCTTCAAACCAAAAGCCAGAGAGATTTGCTCAACCATGTTTGTAGCAGCTCAATTCGTAATAGCTAAAAGCTGGAATCAACCCAGATGTCCATCATTAGAAGAATGGATAACAAAGATGTGGTATATCTACACAATGGAATTCTATACAGCAGTAAGAAAAAATGACATAAAGAAATTTGAGGAAAAATGGTTGAACTTGGAACAGATCATTCTCAGCGAACTTACCCAATCACAGAAAAAAAAATCGACACATAGTCTCACTCATCTGCAACACCTAACCTGAATTTGCCCAAGATGCCTTACATACCCAGCAAGTACCTCATGGACTAGACAATAAGATGGATGGGAGGGCGGGGAGGGAATCAAAGGGTGGAAAACAGTAATCCGGACCCAAACGGCAATGGTACCATAAAATTCTACTTCCTAAAAGACAGACCAAATGACTGAACCTTCACTAGTCCCTTACAGGAAACACCTGAACCACAAGACACTGGAGAGGGTAGGATCAAGACTGACCTAAATCTCCTACATCTTCCCTCCCTCCCTCTCCCCCTCTCCCCTCTATCTCTCTTCTCTCTAACTCTTGTATATTAGTTATCTTTTTCCTCAATTTCTTAGTGGACACTGACCTGTAACCCCCACTTCCAGCTTGGGCCTACAATCCACAATGAGCTTTTGATCAAAGAAACCTACAAGGTTTCCCAAAACAATGACAGACTTCTGTCAGAGTAATTGATGACCCACCAAAGGCCAGTGGTAAGACCCTATTGCTGAAGACTCCATACGCAGCTGACACGTAAAATGGAATGACATGGCTGGAAGCCAGGAGAGAGTCAGTCCCCAGACAGTCAGCGTGTCTAGTGCCAGAAGGCGCTACATAGGCGACTGGGGGAAGTGACCAAGATCTGTCCAAGCAACACATTGTTTAACCTAAGTAGCAACAATTAACCGGATGTGATACCCATACAAGTGCAATAGTGGTACACAGCCATGGTGAGGAATCAATTGCTCTTGATTTGGCTAACTGATTCACTCAGTGGTACTAGACCCTTAGCTGGAGCTGGGAAACAAGTCAGAACCATACCCAAACACAAGCCTACTCTACAATATCAAGCTACCATCAATCACGGGGTATAAGAGGGCCTACACCTATCAAACTGTCTATCAAAAAAGTAAGTGTTATCTCAATTTTCTGGGTGCTAACTTACTCTCTGTTGGAGAATCTGCTTCTCTTTTCCAGATAGATGCAGATCCTAAGAAGAGAGCTGCCCCAACATACCTCAGAAGGGGCCCAACTGAAACTAAGGACAACTGGCGAAATAAGCAAGGGTGATGTTTTCCTGTGAACTGGATACCAGCACAAAGGGGAAGGAGATCAACGCAGAGAAAAATCAACTCCTACCAAATCAGAGAGCCAGAGCCTCAGAGGCCCCCAACACCTCAGCACTAAAGCAGACCAAAAATGAACCCAACATGGCTCAGGGAAATCTTGCGGAAGAGGGGGCGGAAAGAATGTCAGAGTTACATGTTGGGTCATGATTTTCAGAGACATTTATCATACTAATAACTGGGGGCTAACTCCACAATGCACGACCCATTTTCAATAATAAGGAGGGTCTAATGGGAGGGGGTAGATCACAGATGAGCCTAAATAATGGTACCAAACTGCCTGTATTTACTGAAAAGAAAACTAATAAATTAAATTAAAAAAAAAAAAAAAGATTACTAACATGTGCCAAGAGATGGAGAGATCTCACAGGCATGTTCTATGAAAGAATTTACACACAATATTCATACACGTGCTATATGCTGCCACTTAAATGAAACTGAAATGAAAAATCAAAAACTTGTGGGGGAAAAAAGTACTGACTGAGGTGGATACCAGCAGCTCTGGGCTACTAGAATCACTCCCCACCTTGATTTGGTTAATGGATATACATACAGGCAAACACATTTCTAAAAGTGCCTGAGGCTTATGATAGAATTTCATGGACTGTATGTAAATTATGCTTCAATATCACAATAAAAACATCTCAGCCAGTACACACTAAGTACCTAGCATGAGAAGTGGCTATGCAGGATTCTGGAGAAACAATGACAAAGTGAGAAATGGGCCTTGCTCACTTGCTTCCAGTGTCTGTCACTGGAAGATTCTGTGAGAATGCCAGAGGGACTGGCCAGTCTAGAGGTGACTCTTTAGGCAGAGGCAAAGTGATTAGGAAAGGAAATCCTTAGTATGGGGGACAAGGGCCAAGAAGCCAGTGATGAGAAAGTTGGGTTTCTCCTACTGGATGAAGCCTGGCTGAGCAGACCAAGCAGGGACTGGAAAAAAGCAATGGTCTTGGCCTTCAGCTTAAGAGCAGAGTGTGTGGAGAGAGACTATGAAGGGTAGGTGGGTGGGTGGGTAGGTGGGGGAACTGTCCCTGCTGGCTGTGTGCCCCTGCTCACAGGGTTATCTTTCACTGCACAGTGCAGGGTCAGCCTATCTGGGAAGGAGGCAGAAAGAGTGGTGGGAAGAAGTCATTAAGAGCAACAGAGTTGAGCATTTATACCTTCTGGAGGGATCTCAAGTCTTGAACTTGTGTACAGAAGTCACCCAGGCTGCTCTGGGGGTAGAGAGGACACAGAACACAGGGCACTTCATACTGTAAACCTTTTTATCTCTTATGAGTTATTTTCTCAAACTGCAATTGAAATGTCCAGTTAAGAGAAATGGCTCAGTCGGTAACAGTACTTGCTTCCCCACAAGTTTTCAGTGTGAGTCTTCCTTATAACATTCAAGTGCACTTGGAGGTGGTGATAAGGCCCAGAGCTACACAGGTATTTGAAGGAGCCCCTTCGTGTGCCCATCACACCTCGAGTAACAAAGAGACCCTGAGTTTTGCTCACATTCCTTAGGGGTGAGACTCACCAGAGAAAAGCTTTCAGAAATGTTAAGGCACATGCACTGCTTAAAACACAAAAGCTTACCTGGCAAAAAGAACCTCCAATATTGTGGGGTTTTAGCTCATTATATCCAAGCCACATCAAATTTCAGGCCAAAAAGAAAGAAAAATAAATTCATGAAAAGAGTACAATGTTACTCATGAAAACCAAGACAAAAAAAATGAACACTGGTGACTTGGCTCAAAAGACTGTCATAAAAACAACTGGGGCCACTGCATGATCGCCTGTTTTAAATGGATCAAATCTAAAATTGCAGCTGTTCAACAAATAGACGCCATATAAATTTTTAGAAAATGAGTCAATCATAAGATTAAAGTTTCAATTTATAACACTTCTCTGTTTTAGTTACCAAGTCATAGTAAATCTAGCATGTCAGAGAAGATAAACATTTTCTCAGTTGTTTACGTAGCCAAAGGGGAAAGGAATTTAACACACTGTTAACCACTTAGGTGCTTCTAGATGTGCACCAGACAGTCTGGCCTCTGTATTTAAGATACAGAAAACAAACATAAATAAGCACTGCTTTCTTTAATCTAGCATTTGCTTAGCAACAGTGAATATTGCAAGGTAGGCCTTCACTTCAGGGAGATTTGCCATTCAGGGGAGCTAGGACAGAGGGATGGAACTTTTTCCCTAGGGGACAAGATACTCCCTGGAGAGAAGAAAAGCACTTAACTCTCCTGGGGCTCTTGTGCCATTGTAAGATCTCATTCTGCCGCCTAGGCTGGTCTCAGGCTGACAACAAGCCTTCTGACTCAGCCTCCAAGTGCCAGGATCACAGGTGTGAAGTACCAGGCCCAGCTGGCAATAATATGTCATTATGCAAGAAAAGGGGAAATCTTTATGTCCATTTTTAGCTGACCTTTCAGCAAGTGTGAGATGAGCATACAAGGGTGGAAAGTAGACTGAAGATGTCTACATAAAGACACCCCTGTGTGATTACAGCTTCTCCTACCAGCCTTCCTTTAAAAATAACTAATTGGGGGCTGGAGAGATGGCTTAGCGGTTGAGCGCTTGCCTGTGAAGCCTAAAGACCCCGGTTCGAGGCTCGGTTCCCCAGGTCCCACGTTAGCCAGATGCACAAGGGGGCGCACGCGTCTGGATTTCTTTTGCAGAGGCTGGAAGCCCTGGCGCGCCCATTCTCTCTCTCTCCCTCTATCTGTCTTTCTGTCTGTGTCTGTCGCTCTCAAATAAATAAATAAAAATTAAAAAAAAAATAACTAATTGGGCTGGAGAGATGGCTTAGTGGTTAAGCGCTTGCCTGTGAAGCCTAAGGACCCCGGTTCGAGGCTCAATTCCCCAAGACCTACGTTAGCTAGATGTACAAGGGGGCGCACGTGTCTGGAGTTCGTTTGCAGTGGCTAGAAGCTCTGGCGCGCCCATTCTCTCCCTCGCTCTCTGCCTGCCTGCCTCCCTCCCTCCCTCTCTCTGTCACTCTCAAATAAATAAATAAATAATAATAAAAATTAAAAATAACTAATTAAGGGGCTGGAGAGATGGTTAGGTGGTTAGGGCACTTACCTTCACGGCTAGGCACCCAGATTTAATTCTCCAGAACCCATGTAAAGCCAGATAAACAAAGTGGTACATGCATCTGGAGTTTGTTTGTAGCGGCTAGGCACTCTGGTATCCCTATTATCTCCTCCTCTCTCTCTCATAAATAAACAAATGAATAAAAATAAAATGTTTTTTAAAATAACTAATCAAGGGCTGGAAGAATGGCTCAGTGGTTAAGTGTACTTCCTAAGCAAGCATAAAGATCATCTGAGTTTGAATCTTTAGAACCCACGTAAACAGCTGGACATGGTCGTGCACATCTGTAACAGTCCTGTGGGGAGCAGAGAGCACCGAATTGCTGAGGAGCAGCAAGCTTTGGAACCTGGAACAGACTCCATCACAAGGAGCAAACAGGTGGGTGGGTGAGGGACAGGCATACTTGATGTTTTCCTCTGGCTGTCACAGGCGAGCCCACAGGACCCAGCATCAGCACATACATGTGCATCTACTACTTACAAGGAAAAAAACAAAACAATAGAAATGATTTAGTAGTTATTCCTTATAACCACATTGCATCAAAAATTTAAAGTGTGAAAGTATAATCATTACTATTTGATGCAACCTAAGAACAACTAGCAGTAATGCAGGGTCATCTCAACTGGATGGTAACTGTAATCAGAGGCTCAAGAGAGCTACAGTCGGTGCAGAATGCTTCATGAGCATGCAAGGTGACGCATCACTTTGTTTGCAAAACTGCCCATGAAAAATCGTATATATTTAGAATGAAAAATACAGATCAATTTTAATATGCTTGAGTGCATAAATATCACCCAGATTCATGTATACATATATCCATATTACACATGCACACATTAGTCAAAGAAGCTCTTACAATTGACTAGCAAATGAACAAGGAAAAGAACTTCTTATGCATATATATTCCTGAAATCCCAGGCAAGAAGATTGTGAGTTCTAGGCCAGCCTGGGCTAGAGAGACATTACCTCAAAAATAAATAAACATATAAGCTGGTGCTAATAAATCAAAGCCTTAAATATTAGGTTGCATATAACCTTACCATTTTCTCATTGTGGGTACTTCCTGTTTTTCTTCTTTTTAAAATATTATTTATTTATTTATTTGACAGAAAGAGAGAGACAGGCAAGACCTCTAGCCACTACAAACAAACTCCAGACGCATGTGCCACCTTGTGTATCTGGCTTACATGAGTACTGGGGAATTGAACCCGGGTCCTTTGCCTTTGCAGGCAAGCGCCTTAAGTGCTAAGTCATCTCTCCAGCCCTGTTTTTCATTTTGAGACTATTTTATTTGGTGTGTGTGTGCAGTATATGCTGTGTGTGTGTGGTGCATGCATGTGTGTGTAAATATGCACATTCATGAACACACGTGTAGAGGCCAGAGAAAGACCTGGGGTACCCTCATCTATCACTCCTTCTTCCTCTTTTCCTTGAGGCTGGTGTCTCACTGAACCTGGAGCTTGTGCAATTTTTTAGTTAGACTCACTGACCAGGAAGTCCCAGTGATGCTCCTATATCTGCCCCCAAAGCTGGGGTTACGGGCATGCAAGGCCAGGCAGCATTTTACAGGTGTGCTGGGGATCGAACTCAAGTGCTCATGCTTGGGCACCAAGTGTTCTTACCCACTGGGCCGTCTCAACTCCCGTTTTGAGACTATTAAAGACAAAACACTAATGGTAAGATATACCTGACTCAGCCATGTAAGAATCCCTTTGTATGCCCCTTTATAATGACTTCCTTTCCCCATCCTGTTGCGCTTGGGTCAGGAGAGCTGCAGGGCGTGAGCCTGGAGGCACATGGCCGGTGTGAACTGCTGGCTTCGGCAGCGGCTGTACAGCTACCAACTGGTAAGCAAGTGGCTACTTTTCTTTGCACACATAATCATGGCCACAGCAACGTCAGCATAGGGCTCTGCTCTCCACATCAAGCAGTTTCAATGTGGGAAGCCCTCAGCTCACACATGAACTGCATGGTAAGCATTCATTTATTATGTGCCATTTGGGAAATCAGAGCTCACATTCAAAGCAAATGTTCTATAAACAATGTTCAAGCCACTATCCAAGCAATGTAACCCTAACATAATAAAGAGCAGAACATTATACAGTTGTGATCATAGGAGTAGAAGCAGAAAAGAAAATATGCTTAAAGTGCTTGAAAGTTTGAGTTTTTCTGATACTTGAGAAGTGGCTGTTCCCATGAGGTTACAACTTAGTCATGCTGGCTGGGCTCCTACCCACTCATGGTGTGGAGCAGGGGCTGAGATCTTCCCTATCTCCCCAAGCACCACTGCCCTGCAAATTGTTGTTTCTTGCCACAGCTTCTTGTAGCTCTCTAGGCAGTGACTTTCAAACCCACAGAGCTCCTGTCTTCACCTGTGTCTCAGGCACACCCAGTGACAAATCACCTAAATATCTTATAGGCATTCATGTTGAACCAAACTAATTGACCCCCCTAGACTCCGTATTTCCCTGGCTGTCATCACTGTCCGCAGAGGTAGTCCAATGTACCAAGACACTGTCATCCCTCACTCTTCAGTTTAATCACCACCTCCCTGTATGCAAGCAGCCAGTACCAGATCTGTCTGGCAGGTGAACTCTCCCTTTCCTACTGTTTCACCTCCCAGCACCAACCAGGTGTTTTGTCCAGGGTGCTGTTCTCCATAATGCTCGCGGGCACAGCATGAAGAGGTGTGGCCACTGCAGAGGAAAGGGGCAGAAACCTGCAGGCACCCCTGAAAACCAGAAGGTGCCTCTGTTTCTCATGAGATTTTATGGAAAGTGCTTCCCTCTGGAAGTTAAACTGGTCCCAACACATCCCCTACATTGGCTGCATTCTTTCACAGAACGTCCAAATACTCTCAGTTTTTTAGGCTCAATCCACCTATTCACAACTTAGCATGATTCAATAAGGTCAACAAATATTTTGCTTAAAAATAAAATGTATGATGGGGTAGCTAGATATGATGAGAAATCAGTCAGTGTGTGCATGTCTGAGAACATCGGGCATTCAAGCTGGTCCATGATGCTGATTCACCACCAAAACCCACAACTCTACCAAACAGCTCAAGGCAGAGCATGCCTTCCAAAATTGGGAGCCAGGCGTTCTTACTCTCTACTTGAAAATGACTCACTAGGCAGTCAGAGGGCCACAGGTGACAGAAGTTTCTTCCTAGACCTGATGTCCTTCACCTGTTTCAGAGTGAGTGGGAATGCATAAATATAAGTCTGGTCATGTGTGGTAGCTGGCACACATCTGTGACCCCAGCACATAGGAAGCTCAGGCAGGAGGATCACAAGTTCCAGGCCAGCCTAGGATACATAACAGACCCTATCTCAAAAACAACAGCAACAACAAAATACAACCTGCTATACTACAACACTAAAAAAATAACATCTACTCTGGGTCAAAAAAAAGAGAGACGCATAATCACTAAAGAGATTCTTAGGATGGGCTGGAGAGATGGCTTAGTGGTTAAGCACTTGCCTGTGAAACCTAAGGACCCTGGTTCAAGGCTCGATTCCCCAGGACCCATCTAAGCCACATGTGCCAGTTGCACATGCATCTGGAGCTCATCTGTAGTGGCTGGAGGCCCTGGTGCGCCCATTCTCTCTATCTGCTTCTTTGTCTCTCTGTCTGTCACTCTCAAATATATAAATAAGAATAAACCCCCAATTTTTTTTAAAAGAGATTCTTAGGAGACAAGATGGTCATGACAGCAAACACTCTCTAAACAAAGAGAAGGGGTAGCAACAAGAGACCAGCCTGTAGTGCATAGTGTGAAACCATTCTGAGAGTCTCACAGGAGAAAAGTGGGTTTTAAATTTTAAAATTTGACTAATAAAGTAGAATGACAAAGTTACCAGCCACATAGCCACTGGCCACTTTATTACAGAAGAAGGGGCAGAAAGAATGTAAGAACCACAGGTTGGGAAGGGGAGATATGAGACACTGTCCTCCCACAGAAACCAACTGGTACATTCATGACCCCACAGCGGTCTATGGCCATAGCAACCTGAACATGGCCAATTTCACCATGACCCCACAGAGGTTACTGATCCCTCTATGGAGGATGGAATGGGGACAGGGAGAAGGGACAAAAGAGATTAACAATGGTAGGAATATGCCTTATTTGCAGTATGTTTATATATTTAAGTTCTCAATAAAAATTCTATTTTCTTTCAAAAAGGGAAATAAAATTGCCACAATGTACATAATACCATTCCTTAGCCAAAAGGGTATACACCTGATGACTTGTGCTTATAACGTCCTTACTTACCTTGAGTCTTATTGCATGTGCACTCCTCAGTTCCCTCTTCTGTACCCTGCTGTTTATTCCTGATTGATAATCACCTGGGTTCTTTCCATAAACCTCACCACATTCTACCTCCTTTCAAAATTATTTACAAGCTATTAAAAACCTTCCTGTTTTCAGCCCCTCGTATATTAGGTCCACTGCACAAAAAAAACACAACATATTCCCTATGTTACATCCAAGAGTGCACTGCTGGCCACAGGGGGTATCCACATCCTACTTTAATAGAAATACCCAAGGCTTTCAAAACATGGGAGCCAATCTAACAGTACTGTGATGCTATATCCTTCCCAAGAATGGATATTTTAAACTAGTTTATTTTTTCCACATTGGTAACAGCAAATGGTACCAGGATATGGTTTTAGTTGGCATGCCTTGATTAACACAGAGGTCACATTTTGGGGGTTTATTAAGTACCTATCTTTGTCCTTTCGAAGTACTTTAAACAATATCCTTGTAAGACTACTTTCATGGATCAGTGCTGTAGCTTGGTTCTCTGAGTTAAGTACTGGAAGTACAAGGCAGCAGGATTTTCCCCAGACACTGGAGTTGATTTTTGTATATGGTGAGGGAAGTGTGTCTAGTCTCGTTTTTCTCCTGTAGTTATCCAATCTCTCCAGCACCATTTGTTGAAAATGCTGTCTTTTCTCCAGGGTGCAATGTTGGCTCCTTTGTCAAAGGTCAAGTAGCTGTATTTGCTACCTAAGGCCTGGATCTTCTGTTCTGTTCCACTGACCTATATATGTGTTTTTTTTTTTTTGTGTGTGTGTGTGTGTGTGTGTGTGTGTGTGTGTGTGTGTGTATGCATGCATGTGCACATGCACCAATACCTGCTATCTTTATTACTATGACTTTGTAGTATAATTTGAATTCAAGTATAGTGATACCTCCTGTGGTAGTTTGAATGGATGGCTCCCTATATATTCAGTGTTTTATTAGTTTGTAGTTTGCATCTGCTGCCACCTGGTTGGAGGCAGTGTCACTGGCTGGATCTTAAGGTGTAGTGGTAAGTTTGAGATTTCAATCTAAAGATATGCAAAGTATGCCTACCTGGAGTTCCTGAAGTGTGCTGTACTATGTGTTTTTTGATTTTAGGCTTGTGCTTCTCTCTCTCTGCCTGGTCCTATAAAAGCAGGCCAGCTTCCTCTGGCATTATGGAACTTCCCCTGGATCTTTAAGCATCAACAAATCCCTTCTTCCATAACCGTGCCTGGTCTGGAAGTTCATCTGAGAGAACCTGAAGCTGTCTGCTACACCTCCTGGAGTGTTTCTTTTGCTAAGGATAGTTTTGGATACCTGAGGCCTTCTACAGTTTTATATAAATTTTGAGCCTAATTTTTCTATCTCTGTGAAGAAAGTTGCTGGTATTTTTGTAGAAATTTGTATAATTTCTATTATATTGAATTTGCAAATTGCTTTTAGTAGAGTGATCATTTTTATGAGGTTGATTCTTCCAATCCATTAACATGGAAGGTCTTTCCTTCTTCTTGTATCTTCTTTGATTTCTTCTGTGTTTTTTGTATTTTTATTATATAAGCCTTTTACTTCCTTAGTGATATTCTAAGATATTCTCTTTTTTGTGCCTATTGAAAACAATACGGCCTTGCTGATCTTTTTCTCCATATGTTTGTCTTTAGTGAATAAGAAGCTACTGATTTTGTGTTGATTTTGTATCCTGCCACTTTGCTGAAAGAGTTTATCACCTTTTGCTGAAGTCTTTTGGGTCACTTATATATAAAATCATGGCAACTGTAACAGGGCTAGTTTGACTTCTAATCTGTAATTTGTTTATTTATTTCTTCCTCTTGTCTAATTGCTTGGGCTAGGACTCCTAGAACTATGTTGAAGAGCAATGGTGAGAGTGGACACTTCTGTCTTATTCCCAAACTTATGTAAGAACTCCTTGAGTTTTCCCCCATTTAGGATGACTTAGACCTTAGGAGGTTTATAGATAGCCTTCTCTCCAACTACTGAAATGATCATGTGGATTTTGAGATTAAGCTTATTTATGTGGTGTGGTGGTTTAAGTCAGGTGCCCCATAAACTTAAGCATCCTGCACGCTAGATTCCCAGCTGATGGAGATTTGTGAATTAACGCATACTGGAGGCAGTATATTGTTGGGGGTGGCCTTGCCCCTTGTTTGGCACATTCTTCTGTTTCTGTTGTCCATCTGATGTTGGCCAGAAGGTGATGTACACCCTCTGTTCATGCTGTTGTTTTCCCCTGCCATCATGGAGCTTCCCCTCAAGCCTGTAAGCCAAAATAAACCCTTTTCTCCCAAAAGCTGCTCTTGGTCAGGTGATTTCTGCCAGCAATGTGAACCTGACTGCAACATGTGATGTATTACGTTTTTTGATTTCTATATTTTGAACCATCCCTGCATTCCTGGAAGGAAGCCTACTTGATAAGAGGTGATTAATGCTTTTGATGTGTTGTAGAATTCAGTTTGCAAGGATTTTATTGAGAGTTTTCTCATCTACATTCATCAGGGATATTGGTCTATAATTCTCCTTTGTTGTTGTGTCTGTCTGGTTTTGGTATCAGAGCAATGCTAGCTTCCTAGAAGGAATTCTGGAGCATTCCCCCTTTACCGATTGTATGAACTAACTTGAGAAAAGGTGGCTTCCATTCTTCTAGGAGATTTGGTAGAATTTAGCTGAGAATCCATCAGGTCCTGAACTCTTTTTGGTTGGAAGTGTTTTAATTACAGGTTCAATCTCACTGGATGTGGTAGGTTTGTTTAGTAAGCTTATCTGTCCTAGGTTTAGTTTTGATAGGTGACATGTATGTAGGAATTTATCCATTTCTTCCAGATTATGCAATATTTTGCAATAGAGGTTTTGGAAGCATGTATTGATGATTAATTGGTGTCAGTTGTGACCTCTCCGTTTTCATTTCTGATCTTGTTAATTTGAAGCCTCCCTGTTTTTCTTTTGATCAAAATGTCCAGAGGTTACTGATCTGGTTTATTTTTCTTTAACTGGCCCTTCATTTCATCAATGTTTTACATTGCCTTTTAATTTGCAATTCATTAATTTTTGCTCTGATCTTGATTATTTCTTTCCCTAGAGCTCTTGGGATTGGAATGCTCTTGTTTTGAATTAGGGTTTTCCCATCTCCAGTTTGATTTCTTGTTGAGAGTGTGGTATTAGTTCTTCTGTGGCCCTTGTGTTGTATCATCAGGTCAGCGCTGGTTAAGAGGGAGTGTGGGGAGGTTGTCTGCCCTCTTGCTTAGACTTGATGAACTAAGGTCTGAGCAGGTCTTGCATGTGTCACCTCCAGGTGGGACAAGGAGTGGCCTTGGCCTGCTTGTTGTAGAGGCAGTGCTCGATTCTCCCGGTGTCATTTACTGCAGTCCAAGGATATTGGAATGTGAAGGTTACTGGGATCCTGTAGAGCACAGAGCGAATGGCCCAGGGCCTGACAGGCAGGTTGCTCTGAACTGAAGTAGTGTGGATGATGCTTTCTGTTAATAGCTATCACTAGGCCCTCAGGGAAGCTGGCTCACCTGAAGATGACTACTCCACCTTGTCCCACTGCTCTGCAATCAGCCTCAAGACCATGTGGGTGCTATGACTATAGCCACAAGCTTGGAGATTTGGGTATTGCAATCTAGTGTGTTGTCTCAAAGGTTGGAGAAGTTGTTGGGTCCTCCATGATTATGTGCTCTAACATGCTGGCGACCAGCACTTCCTCACATACCTTGTAATTGTCCCTATTTTTACATGAATAGGTTTTTCTTACTTTAATGTTACTGTTAATAATAATAATAGTAACATTATTATTATTGCTTCTTTTGAGGTAGGGTTTCACTCTAGCTCTGGCTAACTTGGAATTCACTATGTAATCTCAGGATGGCCTCAAACTCAGGGCAATCCTCCTACCTCTGCCTTCCAAGTGCTGGGATTAAAGGTGTGCACCACCACAAATGGCACATATTTTTATTATTAAATTTTAATACAGTTAAATTTGCCCATATTTTGCTTTATATTTAATGCCTTTTGAATCATATATAATATGCTTTGAAAATTAAAAAATGGCTATCATAGCTGGGTGTGCTGGCACATGTCTTTAATTCCAGCATTTGGGAGGCAGAAGTAGGAGGATCACTGTGAGTTCAAGGCCAGCCAGAGACTACATAGTCATTTCCAGAGTTAGACCTGGAGTGAGACCCTACCTTGAAAAACAAAATCAAAACAAAAAATGTCTATTATAAGAAATCATTTCTGGCTGGAGAGATGGCTTAGCGGTTAAGCACTTGCCTGTGAAGCCTAAGGACCCCGGTTCGAGGCTCGGTTCCCCAGGTCCCACGTTAGCCAGATGCACAAGGGGGCGCAAAAAAAAAAAAAAAAGAAATCATTTCTCAGGCCTATGAAGCCTACGGACCCAGGTTTGACTCCCTATAACTTACATAAGCCAGATGCACAAGGTGGCACATGAACAAGGTGGTACATGCATCTGGAGTTCATTTGCAATGACTAAGGCCTTTGCATGCCAATTCTCTCTTTGTCTCTCTCTTCTCTTTCTCATAAATGAAAAAAGAAATTATTTCTCAATGTCCTATTATGATTTCACACTTTGTACATCCAAGGTTTTAACTCACTTTACATTGCATGTAAACTGTGAGGCACAGGCCTGACCATCAGGGCTTCTATATGTCTGCTGCTTAGCAACCATGGGTTAAGGGGTCTTCTCTGCCCACAGATCTGCTGTGCTGTTCAATGGACTCAGTGGCCAGAGTCCACACATGTGCTAAAGCTGCTTTTGAGTTCTACTATCCCATTGTCCATCCTTCCACAAGAGTTGGCTTGTCTGAAATCCCACAGCAGTCCTCTGCTGTTTGATTAGTGAAGATGAAGATCACATCTGGGGCCTCATGTACTCTCACAAGTGCTCTACTAGTGAGCTGCAACCCCGTCTCCCTGGAGCTATATCTGGACATTGAGCAGGCAAGTTCATCAACTTGGAGCTGTTCTTTAAAATTCTGAGTTAGAAGAGGCTCCCAATGCCCCCAAAACATTATAGACCATTGCTAAGGCTCTGGGTTGTCTACCAGAATTAGATGATAAGACCTATTGCTGAGTGACCTCAAAGTGCCTGATACTACCTACCAAAGACCTTCAAAATAGGAGGGAAAAAAATGATAACCTCAAAATAGAAGACAGACTACTTGGAAAGAAGAGATTCAGTGGCAGGGGGATTCAGGAAGGGGAAAAGAGAGGATGGTGGAGGGGATCATGGTATATTTGTCTATACTGATGGAAGATGTCAATAGAAAGTAAAAACAAACAGACAAACAAACAAAAACAGAGCTGGAGAGATGCCTTAATGGTTAAGGTGCTTGCCTGCGAATCCTAAGGAACCATGTTCAATCTCAGATCCCACAAAAGCCAGACATACAAAAGTGAGGCAAGTGCAAGGTCACACATGCCCACTGGTGGCACAAGCATCTGATATTCATTTTCATTGGCTGAGGTCCTGGCATTTTCTCTCTCTCACTCTTGCTCTATCTTAAAAAAAACAACAACTAGGCAGTTAGGACCATAGCAAAGTGCAGTGGTAAAGCTCAGTCATGCTCATCTACTCATAGACAACATGTATACACACATGCACACACAAACGTACATGCACACATGCATGCATAGGCATACACATACATGCTTTGTATCTGGAGATAATTCCATTTTTAAAAATTTTTTATTTATTTATTTGAGAGCAACAGACACAGAGAGAAAGACAGATAGAGGGGAAGAGAGAGAATGGGCACGCTAGGGCTTCCAGCCTCTGCAAACGAACTCCAGACACGTGCGCCCCCTTGTGCATCTGGCTAACATGGGACCTGGGGAACTGAGCCTTGAACCGGGGTCCTTAGGCTTCACAGGCAAGCGCTTAACCACTAAGCCATCTCTCTAGCCCAATAATTCCATTTTTAAGACCATCAGAAACTCCTGAGAGTATCATAGAGGCCAAATGTCTCTTCTCTTGTCTAGTACACATGTTTACATGTGAGGAAGCAATGATCTGGTGGACAGTTATCGTTTATTGATTAATTTAACATCTAACACATGTTCTTGTATCTAACCCTTTAACTTGATGTTTACTCTGACTTTTATAATATATGGAATTCTTTACATTAGCTCCTTATTGCACTATCTAAGCCAGAAGGACAAAAACCTAGGCTCAGTGGCAGCCATCTCTCCACATGGACAGGGAGACTGTCCCAGAGAACAACAGAGCAGAGAAGGGGGAAAAAAAACATTTCCAATTACATGATGGGAGACCTAAGATTAGTAAGATGGAATAGCCCAGCACCTTCCAGTTATGATTCTCAAAAACTTCCTTTTCTATCTGGGTTTCACTTGCAACTGACAGAAACCCTAGAAAATGCAGGACCAATCACACTACAAGTGCACCAGTCAATCCTTTGCCAACAGTAGCCTGGGATGAGAAAGGATGTGGTAGCTTTCCCTTGCAACACAGTCACTATAGAATCCCGAACCCACTGTATGTGTGAACATCAACATGAGCCTGATACAAGGAGATAACCTCAAATCCCAGCTGGTTTGAGAGTCAAGGTGAAGATCTTTCCCCAAAGCACTGAGGTGGAAAGAGGCACACAGAGCTGGGTAAACAGTAAAAATGTCCCCATATACTAGCCTAACAGGACACTAAATGTGACAGGGTTTAAAGCGCTCAGTGTAATCCCTGGCACAGTGTAAGGTACTCAACAAATGTTTGTTTTCTTAAAAATGAAAACTACTATAGGAAAAAAACTGAAAAAGAATACTGACTAACACCCACTTTTCCAGGAATCTGGACAGACACTGAACAAGAGACTAAAGTAAGGCATGTGACAGACAACTGGAGCATTAGATGAGCCAGGCAGCCCCTGGCATTCAGCCCATGTGAAACGTTAACCTAATCTAGGAATTTCAAGTTCTCCGAGGGGTGTGAGTACAGCCACGGAAACACAGCGGAGCCGTCCAAAGGCATGGCAGGACCAGCATGCGACTCACCGTATTTGTAACGTAGGGCAAGCCGTAAAACTGCTCCTGTGTTTCCTTGAGAAGATCTGTGGTTGACTTCTTCAGGGGATGCTGGCCATGGTAGATTTGATCCAGAGCAGCATAAAAGACCTAGGCAGATGAAAACCAGTGTTTAGCTTCAGCAGTCCATATTGTATTTATGATGTGGTCAGCCACAGATGTCACAAGTGCATCAAAATGGCTGTTGTGAACCACAGGTGAAAACACAAATATTTTATATCACACTTATGCCCAAAGATTTAAAGCAATGCCCTCAACCTTTTTGTAAGTAAACATATTACACAAACTTGAACCTTATCCATAAGGTATTCATTCCCTCCCTCCCTCTCTCCCTCTCCCTCTCTCTCTCTCTCTCTCTCTCTGTGTGTGTGTGTGTGTGTGTATATATATATATGTGTACATGGTATTAAGTTGTGGCCACAAAACTGGAATTATGTACTTAGGAATAAGAAAAAATAGAGTACTTGTAAACCCCTGAATCTAACAAATCCTGTTTGGCTTCCTCATGGAACCAGGTAGATCTTAAAGGAGAGGCATGAGAACCCCCACTGGGGGGTGGGGGGAGGTCCAGGAGTGAAGAACAGTAACTAGCTATGCTAAAGTGGAGAAAGAAATGGCAGCTAGCACCTGGAGAACATGGAGGTGACCACAATCCTGATGCAGCTGTTATGGCGTTTGGAGGAAGGCCACATCAGACTCCACACCTGTGCCAAGTACAAAGGAAGCAGCTGCCACATGGGGCAACTGTACTGAACTAGGGGCCAGGAGAGAAAAACCCCAAGACCCCTCACCTCTGAGTAGATAACAGGGGCTGATGACATGTAACAGGACAGAACATCAAAGTACTCTTGAACATGAGATATGCTGCTCACAAGTGCTGAAAAACTATGTTCTGCACAGAAAATATAATATAATAATAAAGTGCTTTTTTACCACAGCATCTGACTTGAATAATAACACAAGTTGGAATTAATGTGACATTAATAATAATAAATAAAAATAATGTGACATAAATGTTCTGTTTGACTCATAAGGGGAATCTCTACAGAATGTGCAGCTGTTGACTAGAAAGAAATGAGGATTAGTCTGGGTAAAAGAAACTGTAAATGACCTCTGGCTTCTCCTATAGATAGAATTGTGGCTGTAACTTATAAGGCCGAGTACCAGCCTTCTCTGGAAGAATACAGACATTACTGGAATAGAAATATGGTGCTCCTTGAACTAGAAACCTGAATGCACAGCTAACTCCAGCTCTTTCGCTCTCACATTCTACAACAGGTCACAAAGGGTAAAGACAATTGGGTCTTCCCAATGCCCTGATAGAGTAAAGGTCAGGAATGGGAACTCCTATAATTCTAACCTGAGCAAGGAGGCGGGATATCACCTGTCCCAGTCTACAAACAGGTAGAACAAGAGTTTCTCTCTTCATTTATGCCTTTTAACAATAATAAACAAGGATCTCTCATTTTTTTGAGTAATACAGAGCAAAATAAATGGGCATTTTTTATGCCTACTTGCTGATAAACCAACAATTCTCCAGCCACCAGCCTATCTACCTGCCACATCCAGTAGTGATATTATGCATTCCTAGATCAAGAAATGCACAGAGCCTATTTTTAAAATGGCAAAAGGAATCTCACAATTTCTCAAACACTGAGAAAGCTCAACCAATTCTCTTCCTTTCCACGTATTTGTCTCCATTGTACAGGCATGAAAGCAGGGCACGACACCACTGCTTGCAGGAATCTGCCTTCTCTTTTCTTCCACCTCCCTCTTCTCCTCCCTCCCCATCTCCATCTAGAGGAGAAGGAAGGAATGGTTGGTTTCCCATCTCAAAAGAAAATCATTGGAACAAATTTTCAAAAAGAAAGCCCCAGCACATGCTTCTAAAAGGGAGGATGATTAAACATATTAGCAAATCAAGACTTCAGCGCAGCCAGAGTAACTAACTAGGAACACATATCAGAAGAAAAAGTTAAAAAGATTTATTTCCAGGTAATATCAATTTTAAAAATAATCCAGAACTCCTTTTAAAATTATATTCACATGTATGGAAACTACATAACATAAACCAACTGTAAATTCATGGTTGTATCTATAGTATATAATCCTTCTCTTCCCTGGAGAAGTCAGTGGTGCTGGGGCTGGACCCAGGGCCTGCACATGCTCTACCTCTGAGCCACACCCCCAGCTGTGAGATCCATATTTTAAGATACTACAGAGAGCTCACTCATTTTCTAGTAACTGAATTTTACAAAGCTAAACTGCATTGAAAGGTGGTTTCTATGTGAAACGGCTAGCTGAACCATGAAATTCTTGAGATGACAAACGAGTGTGCAGGAGCTACTGACCTCACTCTCAAGATCTACAGGCAGAAGAATCCCACAGTCTCAGCAATCACACGTACCCAAACATCAGCCATCATGCAGGCTGAGCATTCAGGCAGAGCATAAACATTTTCTTGTCTTTATCTGTATCCTGGGAAACTGGCTTTATATATTATCTAAAGTAAATGGTAATTACCATTTAAATTTCTTATCAAAAACCACAGTGTATTTTAAAAGATTAAAACATGAATAAGTGAATGAATGAATGGGCTTGAGCCCTAACTTGGCTGCTGGCACGTGTGACTTAGAAGTTTAGCAGCTTCTTTTATAGGCTTTGATCTTCCTGATAAAAATGGGAACTACCCTTATTTCACCTGTGCCTTATAAGAACAGTGTAAGGATTTAATGAGTCAGTTTTGGAGAAGTTCTTTGAACACAGATGAAAGATGTTTTAGAAGCATGATTATTATAATAAATGTGCAGCACTGGCAAGAATTTAAGTTCTATATTTATATGGGATAATGACTAGAAAACGTTAGCACAAAAGTAGACATGCATACCTGAAGCTGCAACTCTGCGGCTGCACAAACTTTCTTGGATTCACAGAGACGAGACACCATAGCTTTCGGCAACAGCTTCATAAAACAAAACAATACACATGTGAATAAACTGCTGAGTAAGCCACTGACCATGTACATTTCAAACGTGAAAATGAATGGCAGATCTCATTATAGTTAAAAAACCTTCAAACTTTTTTGCTGACAAGTGAACATGGATGAAGACATTCTACTTAATTTTGAGAAGTAGTAACTGTCAAATGAGGGTTACACATCAAAAAAAAAAAAAAAAAACAGGATTATAGGGAGTGACGACATTGGCACTGATCTCTTGACTGTACTTAAACCCCAGAGGGAATACTTCTGGCCTTGTGTTTCAATGAGTGTCTCTTAGAGTGCTCTCTTAACTTCCAAGCACATATAATAACTGTTGATAGGCCCAAAAGATTAAAATGTCAAGAAATAGAAGCTAATCTGTGGTGTCAGCTAGCATTAGAGCAGAACTGATGTCCTGACAAATAGGTGTGCTAGTAAACTGCAGGTTCCCATTTTCCAACCTGCAAAAGGATTTCAGGGCTTGAGAGATGGTTCAGCAGTTAAGGCACTTGCCTACAACACCTAATAACCCCAGTACCCAGGTAAAGCCAGATGCACAAAGTGGCACATGCATCTGGAGTTTGTTTGCTGTGGCTGGAGGCCCTGGTGCACCCATTCTCTTTTCTCTATATCGCTCCCTACTTTCAAACAAATATAAAATATTTATTGAAAAAAAGGATTTCAGAGTTTGGGCATGGCCCAATGCTGTGGTGCCATTTGAAGCTTTCTGTGTGAGATAACTAGATCCAATCCTATAAGCTACACATCCTGTTGGAAATAACATAGTCACATAGATGAAGTGAAAATATTCTTTGCTCAGTCTTTACAATTATTACTATTGATGCTTATTTAAGAAAGTTATCTTTTTATATGATCCAAATTCAGCCAAAAGTCCCCCTCTAAGAGTAGGATGTTACATAGGAGAGCACAGGCAAATGACAGTAGCCTAGCTGTGTAAATTACTGACCAGGGACCAAGAATGTAGACTGGCATTTTAGAAGGGGAACAACTGCTGCAGCCTATATCTCCAGAGCTTGTCACGAGAATGCCACCTAGAAGCCAAGGTGCTGCTGAAGGAATGCATGGACAAAAGAATCACTTGCAGTCATTCAGTCAAGGGAAAGACTACAGTAGGATTTGATGGTAACTCAGATACAACCATCGCCTTTTCTTCTCTTTGTATTTGCCTGGAAGAACAGCCAGTCAGACCCCGGGACATTGAGGCAAACTCGGAGCAAAATTGAACGAATTAAAGCAACACAGTGGACGCATCATAGCCCAAGCAGAACATAAGTATCTGGAATAGAGGACAAGGTCAAGGACATACTACATTCAAACAGCAACTGAGATAAAGAAGAAAAGAAAAAACAGAGCACCAACAACAGCAACAAAACAAAACAAAAACAAACAGCAAGTATTGTAGTCAGTTCCACCTTGGATAAATAGCCAAGCAAACACTGTGTATGGAGGAACAGGATTTACTTGAGCTTATAGACCCAGGGGAAGTTCCATCAATGGCAGAAGAATCTGGCTCCCTTTCAAAGATTCAAGCAGAGAAGAAACAACCAAAACAGCCAGCAAACACCAAAAAGCAGCAAGCAGCAGGGAACCTGCCAGAGCTCACACTGTTCTCCACACCTTTGGGCTGGAATTCAAACCTGCCCCCAAAACACTCTCTTGCGCTGGACTCCAGGATCTGCCCCCAGTGACATTTCCAGCCAAGACAGCTGTAGAACCCAAGTTATAAGCTTTAATAAAACACCTGAGCCTATGGAGGACAGACATTCACATTCAAACCACCACAGCAAGCAATTTCACAAGACCCAAAACTCTAGGATCCAATCAAGAAACTAAATCTGAACCCAGATGAGACCCCAACAGAGAAGCTTAAGGGAGCTACCAGCAACCATGCGATAGCATGTAGCCTGGGAAGCTCTTCTCCTTGCCCCGCTCTACCTAAGCCAGCAATATCACTGGAAACTACTGGTAAAGAATTCTGACTCATGCCATGCAAAATCATTAAAACCTGAAGAAAAAACAGCAGGGACCAGCTGAGCAGCTTCAGAACACCCCCGGATATTCTTCCATACCATCTCCTTCCCCATATATCAGCACACCAAGTCCACCTCTGCAGATCTCAGGACAAACCATCCCCCTCTGACACAGCATCTAGACCAGGTGATCTGAAAGACTGACCAGCCAAGAGGATCCCATAGCACCAAAGAGGAACCATCTCCACAAATTTAACTTAGGTGAGATAGAAAGTCACACGGTTTACAATAGGACACTCCATACCTCAAAGCCAGGCATATAGGTTGGTCCTGGAAGTGCTAATTGTACCATCCATATCAGGGCATGTTGCCAAAAAATAAAATTAAATTCCAGGGAAGGAAAAGAACTCACGTCCTAGCCAAATAACGCAAAACTATTGATTTGTTAGATAAGATATATGTTTAGTCTACTTTGCCATTCTTAATTCAGTTTGTGTTAGGGTTAACTTTTCTTACTGTTGATTATCTCCTCTCCCTCTCTCTCTCTTTCGAGGTAGGGTCTCACTCTAGCCCAGGCTGACCTGGAACTCTGTAGTTCCAAGCTGGCCTTGCACTCACAGCAAACCTCCTACCTTGGCCTCCCAAGTGCAGGGATTAAGGCATGTGCAACCATGCATTTATTTACTTGCAAGAAGAGAGAGAGATAATGGGTGTTCCAGGGCCTCCAACCACTGCCAACAAACTCCAAATGCATGTACCACTCTGTGCATCTGGCTTTATGTGGGTACCAGGGATCAAACCAGGATTGTTCAGGCAAGCTCCTTAACTGCTGAGCTATCACTCCAGCCCTCTTGATTATCTCTTAATTGTTCATGCCTTTAAAAAATCTTATTGAGGAAGGCTTTCACTGTAGTGCAGGCTGACCTGGGACACACTGCAGCCCAGACCAGCTGTGAACTTACAGTGAGCCTCCCAAGTGATAGGACTAAGGGCATGAGCCACTATATCCTGCTTAGGGCCCTTTTTGATATCTCCACTTAAGCAATTACATTCTATGCTGGTTTTGGTTGTTTGTATATTGCTCAGTCAGATTTTAGATTTTTTTTGTATTCTTCTCCAACTAGCCTATTATTAGGATCTCACTACTATTCTTCATGCACAGACCTTGAATTCTTTCCTTCCCTTTTAGACCTCTTTTATATATTTCTCTCCTCTCTACCCCTCCCTCCTTTTTATTCTACTTAACTTCAACTTTCGTATCCTCAACAAGCTCGAAAATGTGTAAAGACTAACAATATCCCAGCCACCTCTATCTTTTTCAAAGTTAAAGCTAGTCCTCACCTTAGCCAACCCCACGTCCCTCCACTTCTAACTAACTAAAACCCAGCTCACTTCATGCCAGCCCTGCTCATTTACCCAGCAGCAACTACTGAAGTCAAAAGGAACATTGGCTTTAAATAGCTACTAGGATATTTGCAGAGCAGGCATACCCACCAGCTTGGGTTGTTCCTGGTATTACTCTGGGAGTAATATAGAAGCTATACCTGGCAACCTGTGCTCCTACACAAGATATAACTTCTGATCCTCATGTTTAAGAGTACAGCTGATAAAGAGAAAACCAAAGCAATGAAATAACTGAACATGCATTGTATTAATACAACACACACAAAAATCATGACAACATAAATCCTCCAAAAATTAGAATTCAAACTGTGATAATCTCTAGTAAGACTGAACCAGATGAAACACCAGACAAAGAACCCATACGAGTGATTATAAGTATGCTCAAAGAATTCAAAGACATCAAGGAAGCATACAGTCCTGAAGGAATCCCAAGAGAACACAGGGAATCAACTTAAGGAAGTTGATACTAGTTATGAGTAAGGAAAAAGAAATGTATGGAAAAATACCAGTCTGAAATTCTGGAACTGAAAATCAAATTAATTCAAAAACTCTGCAGAAAGTCTCAACAACAGGATGGATTAAGGAAAAGACAAAATATCTGAGCTTGAAGACAAAGTGGCAGATATAGAACATTCCAATGAAGAGAAAGATAAACTAATAGAAAGGGGTGAGTGAGAATTTCAAAATATTTGGGATATTATAAAAAGATCAAACTTAAGAATTTAAGGAATTACAGCTAGAGAGATGGCTCAGGGATTGAATGGGCTCGATTCTCCAGTAGGCACATAAAGCCAGATGCTCAAAGGGGCACATGTGTCTGGAGTTTGTTTGCAGTGTCAGGAGACATACATTTGCAGACTGGATTAAAAGGCAGGATCCTTCTGTTTGTTGCCCCCAAGAAACTCATCTCTCAATAAGACAGACAGTATCTTAGGGTGAAAGGATGGACAATGGTATTTCAAGAAAATGGGCCTAAGAAACAAGCAGGTGTTACTATCCTAATATCTGACAGATAGAATTCAAACCAACATTAGCTAGGAAAGATAAAGAAGGCTACTTTATTATTATCGTTATTATTATTATTATTATTATTATTATTATTATTTTGGTTTTTTCAAGGTAGAGTCACCACTCCATGCCAGGCAGCTTCTGCTTCTTATTGATTTATTTCGTTTATTTGCAAGCAGAGAGAGATAGAAAGAAGAGAGACAGATAGAGACAGAATGGGCAAGCCAGGGCCTCTAGCCAATGCAAACATTCTCCAGACACATGTGCCCTTTGTGCATCTGGCTTATGTGGGTCCTGGGGAATCGAACCTAGGTCCTTTGGCTTTGAAAGGCAAATGCCTTAACCACTAAGCCATCTCTCCAAGAAGGCCACTTTATATTTATTAAAGAATCAATCCTCGCGCTGCCTTTGAGCCCCCACCGCGCCTGCACGTGGCCGCCGGGGTCTAGCTGTGGCGCCACAGTATGCACTTGCACATAACTGGGGCCGCTTGGCTCAGTTGGATTGGACAGGAGTGTCATACTTACTTGAAAGAGAAAGGCACATGGAGAATGGACGCACCAGGGCCTTTGGTCTACAAACTCACTCCAGATGCATTCGCCACCTTGGGTACTGGGGAATCGAACGTAGGCTCCTTGACTTTTGCAAGCGCCTTACCCATTAACCACCTCAGCCCAAACATAACTTGAAACCAAGTGTATGGGCAGTGACTCGGGTCTGTAATTAACCACCCTTGGCAGGCAGTTTGTGGGAACCCTGATGGAAAAGGAGGGGAAAGGCTGACCATGTGCTCAGTGGTCGAGTGATGCCCTAATTGGTTTCCATCACCAGTACATCTGCGAAATCCATTTGGATAAGCTACCTAAATTAATGTTTGATTAACTGCAGGTTGTTAAACGTTACATTAGACTTAAAAATACAGGTTTTTAGCTTAAAAAAAAAAAAAGAATCAATCCAACAAGAAAACACTACTATTCTAAACATATATGCATCAAACATAAGTGCCCCCAATCTCATTAAGCAGACACTACTAGACATAATTCACAGATAACCCCAAGAACAATTATAATGGATGACTTCAATGCCCACTTTCACCAAGTGACAGGTCATCCCAGCAATAAATAGACAAAGAAGCATCTGGATTAAATAGAACAAATCATAGAACAAATAAACCTAATGGGCATTTATAGAATGTTCTATCCAAACGTTGCAGAATATACATTCTTTTCAGCAGCACATGGAACATTCTCAAAAAAAGACCATATATTAGGACACAAAGCAAATTTAAACGATTACAGGAAAATTGAAATAATTCCTTGTACTCTATCAGATCACAATGGGATTAAACTATAAATCAACAGGGAAGAAGCAGTTTCCACACAGCACATCCTTCTCAAAGACATGAAGATGTTCTCACTCTTGGTTGTTTTGTTTTACAGATAGCAGGGGAAACACAGGCGATCCAATATCCATTGATATGAAAAGAAAACTGACTGCCTACCATACGGATCCCACTACTACCACATCGCTGAGGCCCAGAAGAAATTGCAGAAGTGGTGACACAATTTCTACTCTCACTGCTAGCCTGACAAACAGCTCTCAGGATACGGTGAAAGACACTGTGGTTAATCAAAACCTATCAAAGCAGATATCCGGCTACAAAAAACTCAACAATATATCAGACAACCAAGAGGCCTGCCATGGCTCAGGGAACATTGTACAAGGGGGTGTGGAAAGACTTTAAGAGCATCAGAGTGGGTAGAAATATCCTGAGGCATACCTCTCCTCTCCCGCAAGGACTGACTAAGGTCATTGGGATCACATAGTGAATACCAATTACCCCACGGAAGAGGGTCCCCAGGGAAATGGGAGCAAGAGCTAGGGGACAAAAGAGTATAACCTCAATAAAATAAAAAATAAAACAAAATATCTCACTATAAAATACATACATTTAAATGTTTTTAAAGTGAAGTAAAATTTCTTCAAACTCATGCGGAACCCAGGAGCTACTTTGTGTCCTGTATTTATCCCCACTTTCTTCAGAGAGCTTCTTTCAGCTTCTCTAAGCCCACCCAGGAACTGGCCTCCCAGGGCCAGCACAGACTCTCACAAGTTCTGGTAACTTCCCTGTGGGAGGATATGGATCCTCTGACTGTTGAGGGGCCACTGCCTTAATCAAGAGTCATTTCTGGCCAGCTGAGAGAGCTCGTGAAAGGGGAACTCAGGCATACTTCAAGAAGACTCTTCTCTGGGCCCTTCACCATCCCAGAGGTTCCCAGAGGCTCACATTGCTCCAGGCAGAACCACATTCCTCTACAAGCAGCCACTTAACCACTCATGGCCTCAGGCAGCAAAACAAATAAAGACACCTGGGCAGCACTGCCTTCCTGAGCACTTCTCTACTCTCTTGGTGCCGTTCACTTCAGGTAAAACCTGGCGTCAACTATTCTGATGGAGGCATTCAAGCACAGCCATGTCAGGCACAGGCTCAACCAAGTAGTGGCGCCACTGCTCTGCTGCTTTGGCAAACTACCCTGAGCACAGTTTGAGAATATGAGCACAAATTTCTTTCAAAATTGTATTTACTGGATGGAACTTATCCTTCAGAGCTTCTTTTAGGAAAAATTTTGCAGACTTTCTCTAGAGCCACACTGGAGCAGCAGAGGCAGCTCTGGTCCTGACCAGCTGCTTGCCTGGTGAATGAATGGGACCCTACTGGTCAGGGAAACTCCCAAGGCTCATGCTCACCCACATCCCATCCCACAGTCTCCAAGGCAAAATACCAAGCAGTTTACAGGGCCATGAATATGACCTCTGCCAGGAATGAATGAATAACCTCTGCTGGGTATAAGTATAAGAATAAGTCAACTCTATTGAGAATGAAGGAGTGACCTTTACTGAGATTGAATGAGTGACCTCTACTGAGAATGAGTAAGTGACCTCTACTAGGAATGGAATGATGTTTACTGGGAATGAAAGAGTGACCTTTATGGGGACTGAGTGAGTGACCTCTACCAGGATTGAATTGAGTGACCTCTACTAAGAATAAATAAGTGACCTCTAACAAGAATGAATGAGTGACCTCTACCAGAAACAAATGACCTCTACTAGGAATGAATGAATGACCTCTACTAAGAATGAATGAGTGATCTTAACCAGGAAAGAATGAGGTCTCTAGGAATGGAGATGCCATCCTCTGTGCCCCCAAAGTGAAGGAGGACAGAAGAAAGATTCCATTAGGCAGTTTCAGTTAGAAATTGAGGCCCAGAGAGAACCAGGAAATGCCACCCTGAGACTCCATAGTGAATTCCAGGTCAGCCTGGGCTAGAGTGAGACCCTATCTCAAAAAAACCAAAATTTAAAAAAAAAAAAAAAAAAAAAAAAAAAAAGGAACTCTTGGCAGGAAGACTGAACTACAGCGCCCCCTGCTGCCCATGGTTACGCACTACCTAAATATACAGCCCAGGTGGGCTGGCCCTGGGGTCTGCCCTCTAATTCTACAAACCAACAGAGTCTTCCCTTTGTATACCTGAATCTGATAAAAGAATACTTTATTTATTTATTTATTTGAGAGAGAAAGAGGCAGAGAGAGAGAAAATGGGCATGCCAAGGCCTCCAGCCACTGCAAATGAACTCCAGACGCACGCAACACCTTGTGCATTTGGCTTACATGGATCCTGGGGAATTGATCTGAGGTCCTTGAGTTTGGCAGGTAAATGCCTTAACTGCTAAGCCACCTCTCCAGCTCTGATAAAAGAATACATTTTTTTTTTTTATACTATAACGGCTACAGGCTGATTCCTGTCACTTTCTCTGGATTTCCTCTCATCTCTGCTTGGATACACTTCCTCTCTCACTCAGCCTGGCTGGTGGGGGTGGGGCAGCAGAATACTTCTGATGGTCTTTCTGTTTGCCTCTGCTTTATAGTTCAGGATAACTTCTTACTTTAATTGCATGTATGATTTTCCTGTGGTCTGAATCTACCCTGAATATATTTTCCTCACACCCTAGATCTAACACATGGGTGCTTTCTCTACCTCTAGGCCTGTTACCTGTGTATATTGCCCTAAACTCAGAGTAACCATGGATACAACACTCTTTACTACTCATTTTTCATCGGAGTAATTTCTCTCTGCTATGGTGCCTTATATCACCACCATTTGCCCTTTTAACTCTCTTCCATGGGAAACTCAGGGTGGATACTATGGGTGTTCCTTCTAAATCTCCCTACACTAGATCCCAAGTTCTCTCTTCCATATGCTTATTCCCTAAAAGCCCCAATTTCTCTTAAATGAATCTTATGGGCTACGCTGTGTTTCGCACATACGTATGTGTTTCCTGCCTCCATGTGTTTATGATTCTACTCCAGCCTTCTTTCTAGGTCCCAATTTCCTTTAAGTAAACCCCCAAAACTGTGACTTCTCCCTAAATAAACAATAATTAATAATTTATCCTTCTTGAGTCTGTCTTTATCAATTCTTTGTTAAAGTTAGGACAGAGCCCAAACTTAACTAAATTTGGGGACCCCTCCTGGACCCCAAAATCCTGTATGAAAAGCACAGAGCTTTGCTTAGCCAGGACTGACATCCAACACTCTTTCATTCTTTCCAATCCCCCTCAATGCCAGTTGTGACCCAAATGAAAGAATGTAAAACTGAGCTCTTCCCATGTTAAAAGGCCAGTTTCTTGGTCATAATCACAATGTTTTAGGCCTAAACATGAATTACCAGAACAATAATTACCCAGCCCTATGAAGCCCAATATAAGTAGAGACCAATGAGCATCACAGCTTCTGGGGGCTTCTTGAAAAGCTTAAGATGTTGGTGCCTACTCATGTTTGCTAACTCAGAGCCTGTGCTCTAGGCAGAGCTCCATGCAGGTTTCATGTAGTCTGAGATGCCCTGATTTACAAAAGCAAAGCCATCACAATGTCTCAAAAAGCAAAGGAGCCACTGGAAAGCTTCTCAGCCTTCCTGCAGGAGGCAGAGCCATGTGCCAGGATGACAACCACTACCGCTGCTCAACTGCAAGGAAGTCTGTAAGAATTCTGTTTCCTCATTCACAAAATGATGGCAAAATCCTGCACAGTAAGTTAGCATGATTCAATGAGGTAATAATTATTACATCAAGCTGTGATACTTACTAAATAAGAGAAATTCAGATCTCTGTACTTAATGGCTCTTCAAATGCTGTCATGACTCTCAGGACCATGTGTGCAGGACAGCCTGACATTTCTGAGTCTGGCCTGCTGTCTTAGAGTGACTACGCATGCTACTTCCTTCCTGGCCTGGACACTCAGTAAACTGTCACTCTGGTCATAACTAACTTTCTGAGCACTTGTGAGCCCGCAACAGTCCATACATTGTGGTGGCAACAAAGAGAGAAAGCTGATGACTACAGGCTTGGAATGAATAAAACCAATTTCAGCTGACCATATATATGAAGAAAAGCATAAAACTAATAATAGTTTTAATAGTACAGCACAACATTTGAGAAAGATTTCTGGCAATAACAAAAAATATATATATACAATTGTTTTTTCAAGGTAGAGTCTTACTCCAGCCCAGGCTGACCTGGCATTCACAATGTATTATCAGGGTGGCCCCAAACTCACAGCAATCCTCCTACCTCTGCCTCCTGAGTGCTGGGATTAAAGGCATGTGCCACCACGCAAGGCAAAAAATACAAATGTTTTAACAAAATTTGCATCAATTGAACTCTCTTGGAATGTTTTGCTAGGAGCTCAGTGCATAAGCACATAATCTCATAAATTTGTCAAGCATTTTCTATCATTTCAAAAGCTCACCAGTCTAGTTTACAGAATGTTATGTTACTTTGGCATCAAGTTCTTAACAGTCAAGTCACTATGATAAAACACCTTGATGTATTTGTGACCATTTAGAAAATATATGATTGCAGAAAGTGCATAAATATTAAAAGTTAAGACATCCTTGGATGCAAGTCTTTCTGATGGCAATTATTCAGCTTCTCCCTGAAGCAAAGAACTCCTACATTGACAGTCACTGAATGGAATGCTATAGAACTTGTTGAAACATGATCAGCTAAAACAAAAAATACTTGAAAGGCCAGGTGTGGTGGCGCGCACCTTTAATCGTGCTGGGAGGCAGAGGTAGGAGGATCGCTGTGAGTTCAAGGCCGCCCTGAGACTACATAGTGAATGCCAGGTCAGCCTGGGCTAGAGCTCGAAAAATCAAACTATATAGAGGACCAGAGGCATGGCTTAGTGGTTATGGAACTTGCTTGCAAAGCCTAAGGACCCATGTTCAACTCTCCAGATCGCATGTAAGCCAGATACATAAGGTGACACAAGCATGCAAGGCCACACGTGCACACAAGGTAGCACATGCATCTGGAGTTCAATTGCAGTGGCTGGAGACCTTGGTGCACTAATTCTCCCTCTCTCTCTCTCTCTCTCTCTCTCTCTCTCTCAGAGAGATAAGTGTGGGGAAGGAAGTGTGCTTGATGGGGCAGATAGATGCCAGAGAAGTGCTCCCTGGAGGCAGGTAGTCACCAAGGGAGTGCTCCGTGGGGGCAAGTAGAAACCAGGGAAGTGCTTATGGGGACAGCTAGATGCTAGGGAAGTACTCCCTGGGGGCAGGGAGCCTTGGAAAAAGTGTTCAGTGGGAGCAGATAGACACCACACCGGAAGTGCAAGTGTGCTCAAGAAGGAAATGCTCCCTGAAGGCAGGGAAAGAATAGGGAAGAACTCCTTGGGACAGGTAGACACGAGGGAAGCCTGCTTCCTGGGAGAAGGTGGAACCTGGAGAGCCTGCTCGCTGAGGACCCAGTCTAACAACTGGTGCCAAGCCACACCTCTGTCTGACTCCTTATTCCTGTGTTCCTACCCCAGTTGCCTCTGCAGATATATGCCCCACAGCAGCCACCTCCAGGGCACCCTGGGTCAGGCCTGGTCCATGGAGCCCAGCTCCACCCATCTCCCCTCCAGCCACCGCCCTCATCCCCCAACCAGTACTCCTTCCACCTTTGCCCAGAAGGGAGGCACAGGAGTAGCTTGCAAGTGCCTGCAAGGTGGGTGTCAGTGCAGCTCCAGAACTTACTCAGCTGAGGTACAGTGGGGGATTAAGGATAAGTGCTATTACTCCTGAGCCCCACAGACAAAGCACAGCTGTGACTGCAGGCTAAAGAGATTCCAGACCTCCAAATCAGCTCTCATACCAGCCACTAGCCCAGAATGGGTAGCGCACTTGCACCCTTCTCAATCCACGCATTTGAGATTATAACCCCATCCCACTCCAATCTGGTTCAAACCAAAAACAGAACACTCACTTAAGATCCTACAAGGACAAATACTTGCTTCTTCCATAATAAAATAAAACTTTTAAACAAAGATGGGTAGACCCCAATGCAAAATAAATAAGTAAATAAAGACAAACCAAGAGATCTCCACCAAGGTTGCCTAGCCCCCACAATAGAAGACTCCAATGAAAATATAGAGGAGACAACAGAAAGGGAATCCCAACATAAAAGCACAATAAGCTATGTGACCCTGAGCAAGCAAAGTGCTGAACTAAAAGAAAATCATCAAAAGCCCAACAACTGCAAAAATGAAATGCACATAGCCTTTGTCACTAGGCTTAACTTCATTGAGGAAAAACATATCATCATTAGACAAATTATCCAAGCAGAAAATCAACAGGGAAATAACAGATATTAACAACAATATGGATCAACTACACTTAAGAAACATCTACAGACATTCCACCCCAATTCTACAGAATGCACATTCTTCTCACAGCCCACAGAAGCTTCTCCAAAATAGATCACATGTTAATGATAAAGCAGGCCTCTATAAATTCAGGAAAATTGATGTAACTTCCTGCATCATATCAGACCACAATGTAATAAAGCTAGAAATAAACAAGAGAAAGAACAGAAATTACACCAGCTCCTGGAGACTGAACAACACACTATTAAACAATTAATGGGTCATAGAAGAAATCACGGGGCTTGAGGGATTGCTTAGTAGTTAAGGTGTTTGCCTGCAAAGCCAAAGGACCCAGGTTTGAATCCCCAGGACCCACATTAGCCAGATGCACAAGGGGGCACACATGTCTGGGTTCGTTTGCAGTGGCTAGAGGCTCTGGAATGTCTATTCTCTTTCTATTTCTCTGTCAAATAAACAGATAAAAAAAAATCTTTTTAAAAAAGGAATCACAAAGGAAATTATAAATTTCTTGCCCTGAAAAATAATAAAAACACAACAAACTAAAACTTATGGGACACAAAGAGGGCAGTCCAAAGGGGAAATTTTATATACTAAATGACTTTGTAACAAAGACAGAGAGATATCAAATTAATAAACTACAATTACCTGAAGATATTGTAACAACAAGAACAATCTAACCCTAACAGTTCCAGATGGAAAGAAATAATTAAGATCAGAGCAAATATTAATGAATTGGATACTAAGAAATTTGATGAAACCAAGAGTTGGTTCTTTGATAAAAAAAAAATAATAATAATAAGATTGATAAACCCCTGGCCAATTTGATCAAATGAAAAACAGAATTTTCAAATTAAATTAGAAAAGGGAGGAGTCACCACAGACATCAATGAAATTGGAATAATCATCAGGACATATTTCTACAAACTCTACTCCACAAAATTAGATAATCTGGAAGAAATAGTTGAATTTCTAAACACATAACACCTACCAAAACTAAGTCCAAAGCAGATAAATCCAAACAAACCTATTATATCCCTCAAGATTAAAAATATAATCAAAAACTTCCCTTAATGGAAAATTCCAGGTCCTGATAGATTCTCAGCCAAATTCTACCAAACCTTCATCAAAGAACTGAAACCACTTTTTTTTCAAGCCTTTTCACATAATCAGAAAAGAGGAAATGCTCCCCAAGTTCTTCTATGAAGCTAGCATCACCCTAATACCAAAACCAGACAGAAATATGTCAAAAAACTACTAATCTATATCCCTAGTGAAATTAGATGTAAAAATCCTGAAGAAGGGCTGGAGAGATGGCTTAGCGGTTAAGCGCTTGCCTGTGAAGCCTAAGGACCCCGGTTCGAGGCTCGTTTCCCCAGGTCCCACGTTAGCCAGATGCACAAGGGGGCACATGCAACTGGAGTTCGTTTGCAGAGGCTGGAAGCCCTGGCACGCCCATTCCCTTTCTATCTGTCTCTTTCTCTCCCTCTCTCTCTGTCACTCTCAAATAAAGAAATAAAAATGACAAAAAATAAAAAAATAAATAAAAACAATCCTGAAGAAAAGCCTAACAAACCAAATTCAACAACACATAAAAAACATCATCCACCTCAATCAAATTTGCTATAGCCCAGAAATGCAAGGATGGTTCAACATATAGAAATCAATTAATGTAATACATCAAAAAAATAAACTTAACCACAAGAACTACCTGATAATTTTGATAGTTGTAGTGAGGGCTTTCGACAAAATACAATGTCACTTTGTGATCAAAACACTGGAGACACTAGGCATGGAGGGTTAATATCACCACATAATAAAAGTTACATATGAAGCACTAGAAGCCCAAATCATACAAGACAAGGGCACCAACTCTCACCACTGCTCAACATAGTACTAGAATTCCTAGCCCAAGCAATAAAAGAAGAGAAAGAAATGGAAGGGATACAAATTGGAAAGGAAGAAGTAAAACTAGCCCAATTTGCAGATGACATGAACCAATACCTAAATGACTTGAAAGACTCTACCATAAAACTTCAGCAAAGTGGCAGGATACAAAATCAACATTCAAAAATCAGTAGCCTGCCACACATGGTAGCACACACCTTTAATCCCAGCACTAAGGAGGTAGAGGTAGGAGAATCCCTGAGTTCAAGGCCACCCTGAGACTACATAGTGAATTCCTGGTCAGCTGGGCTACAGTTAGACCCTACCTTGAAAAACCAAAAAACAAATCAAAACAAAACCCAGTAGCCTTTCTATATGCAAAAGATAAATATACAAAGAAAGAAATCAGTAAGGCTGTCCTATCTTCAATAGCCACGAAAAAAATCAAATACCTTGGCATAATGTTAACCAAGGATGTAAAAGACCTATATAATGAAAACATAAAAACAAATAAGAAAGAAATTGAGTAGGACATGAGAATGTGGAAAGATCTTCCATGCTCCTAGATAGGTAAAATTAATATTGTGAAAATGACAATCCAAAAAAAAGATAAAATATAAAACATTCAATGTAATACAATAAATATCCTATCCCTGCATCATTTTTATGGAAATAGAAAAAATAATCTTAAAATTCATATGGAATAGCAGAAGGCCTCATATACCCAAAAAATATCCTCAGCAAAAGAAACACCTTTGGTAGTATCACCATACAAAATCTAAAGCTATACTACAAAGCCACAGTAACAAAACCATCATGGTACTGGCATAAGAACAGACATACAGACCCAGCCCTTAGTTCAAGCAACTACAGATACTTGATCTTTGACAAAGGAACCAACAACATACAGTGCAGAAAAGACAGCATCTTCAACAGATAGTCCTGGACAAATTAGATAATCACATGTAGAAAAATGAAGCTAGACCTACTTTTTTCACCAAGCACAAAAATCAACTCCAAATGGATTAATGACCTCAAATATAAGACCTGAAACTCTAAAATTATTTGCTGAAAAAATAGGGACAACACTTCAAGATGCAGGAATGGTGAAAGACTTCCTAAATAGCATGATAGCAGTATAGAAAATTAAACAATCACTCAACCAGTGGGATCTCATGAAGCTAAAAAGCTTTTGTACAGGCAAGCATACCATAAATAGAGCCAACAGACAACCCGCAGAATGGGAGAAAATATTTGCTAGCTATGCCTCTGACAAAGACCTAATATCTAGAATCTACAAAGAACTCAAAAAAAAAAAAGCATTAAAAAAACAAACAAAGCCAGGCGTGGTGACATGCATGACTTTAGGAGGATTACCAAGAGTTTGAGGCCACCCTGAGACTACATAATGAATTCCAGGTCAACCTGGCCTACAGTGAGACCCTACCTTAGAAAACAAAACAAAACAAAAAAAACCACAATACACTCAAAAAATGGAGCAGAGAACTGAAGATGGAATTTTCAATGGAAGAAATAGAATGGGTAATACTCACTTATCAAAATGTTCAACATCCTCAACCCTCAGGAAAATGCAAATTAAAAGCAATTATGAAAGCTGGGTGTGGTGACATATGCTTTTAATCCCAGCATTCAGGAGGTAGGAGGATCACCATGAGTTTGAGGCCACCCTGAGACTATATAGTGAATTCCAGGTCAACCTGGGCTAGAGTAAGACCCTACCTTGGAAAACCAAAAACAAACAAACAAACAATACACTCAAAAAATGGGGCAGAGTTGGGTGTGGTGGCGCACGCCTTTAATCCCAGCACTCGGGAGGCAGAGGTAGGAGGATCGCCGAGAGTTCGAGGCTACTCTGAGATTACAGAGTAAATTCCAGGTCAGCCTGAGCTAGGGTGAGACCCTACCTCAAAAAACCAAAAAAAAAAAGGGGGGGGGCAGAGAACCAAAGAGGGAATTCTCAATGGAAGAAATACGAATGGATAATACTCACTTATGAAAATGTTCAACATCCTCAACCCTCAGGGAAATGCAAATTAAAAGCAATTATGAAAGCTGGGTGTGGTGGCATATGCCTTTAATCCCAGCACTCAGGAGGTGGAAGGATCGCCATGAGTTTGAGGCCACCCTGAGACTATATAGTGAATTCCAGGTCAGCCTAGGCTACAGTGAGACACTACCTCGAAAAACAAATAAACAACAACAAAACAACTATGAGATTGCACCTTACTCCAGTCATTAATCATTAAAATAATCAGCAAACAATAACAAGTTGGCAAGGATTTGAGGCAAAGAGGAATCCCCTTTCACTGCTGGTGGGAGTGCAAACTTGTGTAACCACTATGGAAATCAATATGAAGACTCCTGAAAAAGATGAAAACAGAGTTACCAACTAACCCAGCTAATCTTCTATTGGGCTTCTATCCTAAGGGCTTCACTCTTCACTGCAGTGCTATTTGCTCAACCATGTCTACAGCTAATCAATTCATAATACCTAAGACCTGGAACCAACCCAGATGCCCGTTGTTTGATGACTGGATAGTGAAGACATGTACACATACACAGTGGAAGTCTACTCAGCAGAGAGGAAAATGCTACAGTGAAATTTGTAGGAAAATGGATGGACTTGGAACAGATCATACTAAGCGAATTCACACAAACACAGAAAGATAAACACCACATGTTCTCCCTCATCTGCAGTTCCTAACCCGGGAGAGCTGAGTTGCAGGCATACCTGAAAGACAACCAGAGGTACAGAAAATAGGGATGGAAGGGTCTGGGGAAAGGGTCTGAGGGCAGGGGAGATACACACAAAACTAAATCTAAAAGGAATTGTACCACAGAAACCTTTCACTTGGATACCAGACTAGAAGTTATAAGCCTCAAAAGGAGTATGTGAAGATTGTGTGGTAAGAAGGGCACTGAAGAGGGTAGGGTGAAGTCAAATCTCTAAAACATCTGGCTCTTGCTTCTAACTCCCAGTACAAGAATTGGCTATAACCCATATTGAGCTATTGATCAGAGAAACATACAAGGCCCCAAAACAAGATAGACTCTGTCAAAATGCCTGAGGTAAAAGGTAAGACCCTACTGCTGAAGACACCACAGAACATGGAGAGATCTGGCTAAATGTGGAAGGAAGCCAGTTCCCATGTGGTTAGCCCATATAGTGTTGAAAAGCACCACATGAGATACTGGGGGAAAATGGCCAACAATGTTGTGTGCTAGCAGGGAACAGTGCTATGCAAAAGCAACCAGCCTCACGAGATGCACACACCTGTGCAATAATGGCATCCAATCTAGGTGGGAACCTAATGGCTCTCTGCTTGGCTAAGAGATCTGCTCAGCGGAAAGGAACCCTTAGCTGGAACTGGGACTCAAGTTAGAATATTATGAGATCAACATCATGGACTCCAATGAGAAGCCCCTACTGGTCTTTGACCAAAAGAGAGGCCACATCCATCAATATCTCTCTTAATTAACAATGCTTATCCCATTTAGCCTATGCTAACCTCAGTCTCCATTGGAAAATCTGTTTTTTCTTTTTAAGAAGACAGTGAGTTCTGGTTAAGATGGTGGCATAAAAACCATACAAAGCAGTCTAGGGGATAAAAAGCCAAAAAAAAAAAAAAAACCAGCAAAAATACACTCTTCTACTAAAAAGTGAGTTATATAAGAAATTATCAAGTGCAGCAGAGAAGTAGGAGAGATCCAGAGTGTCTTGAGTCTACAGAAGCAGGCAGAAGCGGCTCCAGAAGCAGCAGAACCAGGTCCACATGGCTATAGCCATACGGCTTGGCCTGAGCTTCAGGAAAAGCCAGGTGAGGGGATTCCACTCACACTGGAGCTCCTTGCAAACTCAAGAAGCGTGAAAGGAGGATGCAGGGAAGAACTGAGGAGCAGCTCGTGAGGAAGACAATAGCGAGGACCAGTGGGAGAACTTCAGCACTATCCACAGCCTCCCCTCCCCCACCGCCAACACAAGTGCCAGCAAGCACCAGAGTCCTGGGGAGGGGAGCTCACCTATACAGCACCCAGACAGGTGATCAGAGCAGCGATCCAGCAACCCAACCAGCCTACCTGAGCCCAACAGTGTAGCAAAGAGGGACCCAAGGGAACGAAGCATAATTGAGACCAAAACCATCCCAAAAGGTAACTGGGATTACACCAGGTTAGTACCCGCCAAATGAGCCTGGCATATAGGTTTCAATCAGAAGTGCTAATTGCACCTTCCGTGTTCAGGATAAATTACATGTTAAATCTGATGGATGGTCAGATTTGCCATTCTTAAATAAGCTATATTTTGGGCTTGTCATTTGTTGCTTCCTGATTTACAGCGCCTTTGTTTATTCTTCTGTCATTTGTTAGGAAAGGGTCTCACTTGGTCACAAGCTGACTTGGAACCCTCAACAGACCAGAAATCTTAGCCTTCTAGTTGAAAGGATTAACAGTGTGGAGCAACACACATCCTAAGGGACTATGACGTTGTTTGAGGATCTGGTTGTCATAATACCTACTGTTGCATAGTCCGTGCTGTTTTTCATTGAATGTGTACATTGTTTAGTTAAATTTTAGAATCTGCCTGTATTTTTATTTTCTTTCATTTATTTTTTTCATTTTTCTTTTTCTTTAAATATTTTTTTTTAATTTTAATTTCTTTCTTTATTTATTTGAGAGCAAAAGACACAGAGAGAAAGGCAGATAGAGGGAGAGAGAGAGAATGGGTGCGCCAGGGCTTCCAGCCTCTGCAAACGAACTCCAGACGCGTGCGCCCCCTTGTGCCTCTGGCTAACGTGGGACCTGGGGAACCGAGCCTCGAACCGGGGTCCTTAGGCTTCACAGGCAAGCGCTTAACCGCTAAGCCATCTCTCCAGCCCTTTTTCTCGTTTTTTCATGGTAGGGTCTCTCTCTAGCCCAGGCTGACCTGGAATTCACTATGTAGTCTTAGGATGGCCTCAAACTCACTTCAATCCTCCTACCTCTGCCTCCCAAGTGCTGGGATTAAAGGCGTGCGCCACCACACCTGTCTGCCTGTATTTTGTTCCACTCAGCCTACTTGAATACTCTCATAGCAAGAAAACCCAACATCTAGGACCACTTTTGTCATTACTCAGAGAGTCTTAACAGCCACACCTACCTAGCACCTTAAGCTCCTACCCTAAAGATATATAACATCAGATTGATTGATACATCTAATAATACTGCAGATAGTTAGAAAATCCAAGAATTAAATTAATCCAAGATGCAAAAATATGTACATTATGACACAAGAAACACAAAAACATCAAAGCCATATAAATCCACCAAAAAGTATTAATGTATCAGAAATGACCTCCAATGAGAATGATTTAGAGGAAATGCCTGAGAAAGATTTCAAAAGAATGATTATAAATATGTTCAAAGGAATCAACAGAATGAAAGAGGAAATCAAAGGAATCAAAGAAGACACAGGAAACCAACTTAATGAAATAAAGAGGTCAATACAAAGCATAAATAAGGTAATAGAAATAATAAAGAAAAGCAAGTCAGAATTACTAGCAATGAAGAACACAGTCAATGAAATTAAAACCTCTGTAGAAAATCTCACTAGTAGAATGGATGAAGGAGAGGACAGAATATCTAAACTAGAATAACAGGTGGCTGATATAATACAGTCCAACAAAGAGAAAGACAAACTAATAGGAAAGTATGAATGGGAATTTTAAGATATTCGGGACACAATGAAAAGATCAAACATAAGAATTCAGGGTATAGTAGGAGAATAATTTCACTCCAAAGAAATAGTAGACATTTTCAACAAAATCATAAAGGAAAACTTCCCCCAAATTAGGAAAAAGATGCCACTGCAGATAAAGGAAGCCTTTAGAACACCAAACAGACAAAACCTGGAAAGAACTTCTCCTCGCCATATTATAATTAAACTACCAAACATACAAACCAAGAAACATATATTGAAAGCAGAGAAAAATCAAGTCACATACAAAGGCAAGCCCATCAGGGTCATAGCAGATGACTCAATAAAACTTTAAGCCAGGCGTGGTGGCACATGCCTTTAATCCCAGCACTCGGGAGGCAGAGGTAGAAGGATTGTCATGAGTTCAAGGCCACCCTGAGACTCCATAGTGAATTCCAGGTCAGCCTGGGCTAGAGTGAGACCCTACCTCAAAAAAAAAAAAAAACAAAAAAAAACTTTAAAAGACAGAAGAGCTTGGAGTGATGGATTCCAAGTTCTGAAAGATAACAACTTCCAACCAAGGTTACTTTCTACTGCAAAGCTATCCATTAAAATAGAAGGAGATATAAGGACATTCCACAGCAAAAGCAGGCTAAAGGAATATTTGAAGATAAAACCAGCTCTACAGAAAATACTTGAAAGGATCTACCATGCTGAAGAGAAAGAAAAGAACCTGGAAAACAAAAACCATACTCAAATACTAGTAAGAGGAAAGATAAAACCGGAAGAACTACAAAACAAGAAAAATGGCAAAAACTAACACATACCTTTCAATAATAATTCAGTATCATTGGTCTTAATACCCCAACCAAAAGACATGAGTTGGCAGACTGGGTTAAAAAAGCAGGATCCTTCAATTTGTTCCCTCCAAGAAACTCACCTTTCTACAAAGGATGGACACTATCTTAGGGTGAACAGTTGGAAAAAAGTGTTTCAAGCAAATGGCCCTAGAAAACAAGCAGGGGTCACTATCTTAATATCTGACAAGGTAGACTTTCAGAACAACATTAGTTAAGAAAGATAAGGAAAGTTACTTTATATTGATTAAAGGCACAATACAACAGGAGGCTATTCTTAAAATCCTAAACATATATGCGCCTAACATGGGGACTCCCAACTTCATCAAACAAATGCTATTAGGACTAAGGTCACAGATAACACCAAACACAGTTGTAGTGGGGGATTACAACACCCCACTCTCATCAACGGATAGGTCATCCTGGCAAAAAAAAATAAATAGAGATGTATCATCTGGATTAAATGAGGTCATAGAACAAATGGACCTAACAGATATTTATAGGACATTTCATCCAAATGCTGTAGAATACACATTCTTTGCAGCAGCACATGGAACATTCTCTAAAATAGACCATATGCTAGGATACAAAACAAATCTTAACAAATACAGGACAATTGAAATAATCCCTTCTATCTGATAACAATGGGATCAAAGTACAAATCAATAGCAAGAAAGTCTATAGTGTATAAACAAAATCGTGGAAACTAAACAATACACTACTAAATTATGAATGGATCAATGTAGAAATCAAGAAGGAAATAAAAAATTCACACAGTCAAATGATAATGAGAACACAACATACAAAAACCTTTGGGACACAATGAAGGTAGTCCTAAGAGGGAAATTTTTAGCATTAAGTGCCTATATTAAGAAATTAGAAAGGTTGCAAGAAAACGACCTAATATTTCACCTTAAAGCCTTGGAAAAAGAAGAACAAAGCAAACTGAAAATCAGTAGACAGAAGAACTAATAAAGATTAGGGCATAAATTAATGAAAAAGAAACAAAAAAAGCAATCCAAAGAATCAGTGAAACAAAGAGTTGGTTCTTTAAAAGGATAAGAAGACAGTGAGAAACTAGTAGGTAGGTTCTCTTACACATCATCCAGAGGCCAGGTGACCCCACAGAGGAACTGGTAAGGTGAGCAAGAGTCATGCTTCCATGATGAGCCTGACAGCCTGGGCCAGGGTGATGAAGTCAGACACTGAGGAGACTCAAAATGTATCAAAGCAGAAATTCAGAAGCTACTGAGAGCTCAACACTAAAGTAGACTTAAAACACACCCACCACAGGTCAGCAAACTTTGTGGAAGAAAGAGTAGAAAGATTATGAAAGCCACAGGGTGGGAGGGAATATACAGAGGCATGGCCCCCACAATACTGACTGCTGCTCTCACAACTCATAACCCACAACGCCATGGTGAATACCAGCAATCCCACTGAGGTGGGCCCTCAGTGCAAAGGGGACAGGGTGGAGGGAAATGATGATGTTAACATATGATGTGTCTATACAAAGTTTTTTAATATATATATATATATATATATATATATATATATTTAAATTTGTGACAGAGGCCTATTTACACTTTTTCCCTAAAAAGTAGTCTATTACTACAGTTTGTATATATTACCACATTTGACTAACAAAATGCTTAGAGGACTGGATGCATTCCTTTTCCAAATGTTAGTTTCTTAAAAAATATAAACGATGGTCTCATTGGCCCTGCTCCCAGCCTGGATCCAGCCAGCTTGTTCAGTCCAGGGTGTCCTGTTCCGCCCTCACTAACCTGCTGAACTGTGGCCCTTGGATCCCCTTCAAACATGGCGTTGCCAGCAGCAAAGAGCATGTGGGCCTTGGCCTGTTGCCTGTGCTTGGCCGTGGTGCCCATGCCACTATTTTTGCGCAGTGAAGCAGCAGCTATGCAACAAAGTAGTAAACAAATAAAATGCAACTCTTAATAACGATATAAATGATGAGAAAAATGATGAGCTGAATGATTGACATGAGGTCACTTGTGTGAATTGGTGCAGCTGGGTGCTGAACACTGACCCCCAGACCAGTACTCTCATCTGAGTACAATGAGAAGCATTAAAGCTGAAGACAAGAAAACTCCCCAGCAAGTGACCCCAGCTCCAAACTGACCCAGCTGCAGCATCCTGTAGTCCAGGCTCAGTCCGCATCAGAGCTTGGAAGGGAACGTGGCTGTTCTCTTGGTAAAAGCAATCCAGCCTTGGGCTGATTTTTCACAAACCCAAGCAATGCAGAGCAAGATAGCTCTAAAAGTACTGGAATAGCATTATTATAAATATAATACTGAAAATTAATGCTCATCTGCTATTTTGTGACATACTGTCAGGAGCAAAGGCCCTTTCCTACATAAAACGCATTCTTCAAAGAAAAAAAAACTAGAAAAGGAAAGTGGCAATACTGTAGTCATGGTGACAGAACTTTGAGGAATTTTTCATGTGAAACTAACAGATCTCCTGCAACTGCCACTACTGTAACCTGTGAGATGAAGTAAGCCACCATGCCTCAGTGTCTGCTCAGTGGGTTACCACCACCACTTACAGCTTGATATTTTGTGAGGAAAGTAACTAGAACAACCAGTATCTGAGTTTAATGGCTAATAGACAAATCTATACACAAGTCACACCTCAAAATACATGACCTATATTAGATGATTAGTAATGTGGCTAGGGTTGCAAAATTATCAAGAACAGAATAGTCTTAAATGATCATATAACAAGTTGCCAATACATGAGGAAGAAAGGAATAGTTCATCAAGAAGATAAAAATATGCTTCATGGGACTGGAGAGATGTCTTGGTGGTTAAAGTGTTTGTTTGTGAAGCCAAAGGACCCATGTTCAATTCCCCAGGACTCAAGTAAGCTGGATGCACAGGTGGCACCTGCATCTGGAGCATCTGCATCTGCAGCTGAGGCCCTGTTGAGCCCATTCTCTCTCTCTCTCTCTCTCTCTCAAATAAATAAATAAATAAAATATTTATAAAATATGCTTTATGCATCTAATATAATATTCTCCAAGTACAAACAGCAAAAATGGACAAGTCCATGGGGCACGGGGAATACACACCCACCTCTGAGTAGAAGACACACCTCTCAATTTCTGATAGGCAAAAAAGTCTTCAAAGATATATACTACAGAATTAAAAGGCAGACAGCAGACTTGAACAAAATCCCAGCACAACATATAAAACACAAAGTTTACTCTGGCACAGAAAGAGTATTTCCAAAACACTGTGGACACACCAGGCTATAAAATAAAAAGCAACAAATTGCAAAGAACCAATGCCAGATAGCCCACTTAATTAGCTATTGGTAACAAATGAGTTTTAAACTGATTATTATTTTCTTACTATTTTTATTTACTTATTTGAGAAAGACAGAGAGAAATAGGCAGACAGAGAGACAGAGAATGAATGAGCGATGAGTATGGGCATGCTCAGGTCTCCTGCCACCACAAATGACCTCCAGACACATGTGTCTCTTTGTGCATTTGACTTTATGTGGATACTGGTGAATCAAATCCAGCCCAACAGGCTCTGCAAGCAAGTGACTTTAATCTCTGGGCCATCTCTCCAGCCCCAAATAATGATTTTTAAATTGAAGGCCCTGGTGGGTCACAAGTTCAAGGCCAACCTGTGCTAAATAATGACAGACCAGTCTATGCTACATAGTGAGAACCTATCTCAAAGAAACAAAAAAGAACAAAAATTTTTTTCACTACATTCCTAAACCTTCAATCATAAAAAAGTTTACAATGAAAATTAATATTATAAATATACTAACATTATATAGAGAGCTAAGGTGCTACATTATGAAATTAGGGGCTGATGGCATTATAGTTTAAATGTGTATGCAAAATAAATCTGAACAATTACTGAAGGTCCAACCATGCGAAGAAATCAAGGAATGGACTGCAGAGATGCAAGGCCTAATGACCTGGGTTCATTTCCTAGGTAACCCATACAAAACCAGATGCATAAAATGGCACATGTGTATGGAGTTCTCTTGCAGTGGCTGGAGGCCCTAGCACACCTATTCTCTTTGTCTCTCTTTTCTATATGCCTCTCTGCTTGCAAATAAATAAAAATATTTTAAAAATTAAATGAGGGAAGTGGAAAAGACAATGAAGGAAGAAGTGAACAACAAAAAGTGAAAGCTATCAGTGAACCAAACAGAACAAAGACAAAGCCAGCATAAATTCTTTGAAAATACCAGTAAGACAAGGCAAATTTATGCCAATATTAACAAAGGAAAAAGATGAGAAAACAATATTGAATGAGAAGGGACATAATTACAGATTAAGCTGAATTTGAAAGATAAAACAATACTATAAATAACTATGCCAATAAATTTAAGAACTTGGACTAAATTTCTAGAAAATTATAACTCTGCAACACTTATTAAGAAGAAAAGAAGGCCCAAAGAGTCTGATGTCTAGCAAAGAACCACTCATTTAAAAACCTTCCCACAGAGAAAACAAATCATGAAAGGTTTTATAGATGAATTTCTACTAACTTTTAAGAAACAGATGATTATAGTTTTATACAAAACACTTGTAGGGAACAAAAAGAAAAAAGGAACACACAGCAGCTCACCCGCTCACCAGCTCATTTTATGAAATAGTCTGCTTAATACCAAGAAAAACAAAGAAACAAAGAGAAATAATTGGCCACTTTCCTATAAACCAAACGCTCCTATATTCACAAAACAATAGCAAGAAGTCAGCTCTGCAACAACAAATAATAAAACCTTAGGGCTAAAGTGGTTTAATCTGAGAATTCACGGAGGTCGTAACGCTCACATTCAACACTTTCAACACGAACAGATTGTTAGAAAAGAACAACACAGCTGGTGTGGTGGCATTCACCTCTAATCTCAGCCTTGGGAGGCAAAGGTAGAAGGATCGCTGTGAGGTTGAGGCCAGCTTGACACTACAGAGTAAATTCCAGGTCAGCCTTGGCTAAAGTGGGACCTTACCTCAAAAAAAAAAAAAGCCGGGCGTGGTGGTGCACGCCTTTAATCCCTGCAGAACTCGGGAGGCAGAGGTAGGAGGATTGCCATGAGTTCAAGGCCACCCTGAAATGACAGAGTTAATTCCAGGTCAGCCTGGACCAGAGTGAGACCCTACCTTGAAAAACAAAAAAAAAAAAAAAACAAAAAAAAAAAAAAAAAAGGACGGGGGGGGGGGGGGGGAGGGAGGGAAGGAAGGAATAATCCAATAAAAGATGTAAGGAAAAATCTTATAGAAAAGATACTCAGTAATATTTTAAAAGTTAACAAGAGGAAGGATTTTTCTCTTCCTGGCATCTCTACCAAACTGATGTCAGACCATCTTTCTTTGTGATGCAGCATTAGAAGTAGTAGTTCCTTTAAAAATCAGAATCAACACTGCAAGCCTTATAATTGGCCAGCCAGGCCAAATGAGCCAACGGGTGCAATAGTGGCACGTCTGTCATGGTGGAAACCAACTGCCCTCCAATTGGACTGGAGGCCCGCTCCAAGGGAAGGAATACATCCCTGATACTGAAAACTTAAAGCAGGGGTAGTCATGAGCCCTGGGGGTGTAACATCTGCTGATGTCTGGATAAGTGCATATACTATGCTTATCAAACTGCCCAGTAAGCACTTCTCTTAATATCTGTACCCTTATATTAATGCTACTCTCACTTTGGGTAGAGAATCTTCTCTTTTCAGATGGCAGTGACCTTGAGACGACTCAGAAGGTATCATGGTGCTGGAAAGAAGTGGCTGGAGTACCGAGTAACATCTCGATCACACCTTCCAAGGCTCAAGGTCTAATGTGGAAGAGGTGGCAGAAAGAATGTAAGAGCTAAAGGAAGGGTAGGACTCCTTTCAACGTGCTCCTCCAGACATAAAATGGCCTCAATACCCATGACCTCATGGTGCCTGACACTACCTATACAAGACCATTGTATGAGGAGGGAAAGATCATGACATCAAAATAAAAGAGATACTTATTGAGATGGGGAGGAGATATGATGGAGAATGGAATTTCAAAGGGGAAAAGGAAAAGGGGGGGAGGGAGGGTATTAACATGGGATATTTTTTATAGTTAGAGAATGCTTAAAAAAATTGAGAAAAAATTAAATTAAATTAAAAAATCAGAATCAAGGTGAGCCACATCCATAGATAGCCTTCCTCAACACTCTATAGGTGCTAGAAAATAGACTAGAAAAAGGAAAGGAAACAAAAGGCTGACGTGGTGGTGCACGCCTTTAATCCCAACACTTGGGAGGCAGAGGTAGGAGGAGTATTGTTGAGTTTAAGGCCACCCTGAGACTATACAGTAGTGAATTCCATCAGCCTGGGCTATAGTGAGACCCTACCTCAGAAAAACCAAAAAAATTAAAAAATATAATAAAGAAATAAAGAAAAGACATGTGGATTGAAAAATAAATAAATAAATAACCAAACTCATTTTCAGGAGAAATAACTGGTTAAGAAACTTTTAGCTGGGCAAGGTGCTGAATGCCTTTAATCCTAGTACTCGGGAGGCAGAGGTAAGAGGAAAGAGGATCACTATGAGCTTGAGGACAATAGCCTGAGACTACATAGTGAATTCCAGGTCAGCCTGGGTTAGAGTGAGACCCTACCTCAAGAAAAAAAGAAAAGAAATTTTATAGGTAAGTTATTAGAATTAATAAAGTTTATCATAGGTTGCTCAACATAAGCCTGATAAGTGATAAATATAGTGTTGATAATTATTTAATTATAGTATTAAAAAGCATAGCAGTATCAAAATTCCAAAAGCAGGACTGGGGAGATGGCTTAGTGGTTAAGGTGCTTGCCTGCAAAGCCAAAGGACCCAGGTTTGATTCCTCAGTACCCATGTAAACCAGATGCAGTGATGCATGTATGTGAAGTGGCCCACTCCATGCCCCCTCACTGCTTATTAATAAATAAATTAATTAATTTAAAAAAATTCTAGAAGGACTTCTAGGACCAATTCTGTCAAAAATATAAACAAGGCTCTTCTAGGAAAAAAGCATTACAACCTTATTCAAAGATTTTTACAGGTATCTAAGACATACCATAGTTATGTATTTGAAGAATCAATACAAAAAAATACTGGTTCTCTCCAACTGTATCTATAAAAAAAATCTCAAATTCTTACACTTTTGCAAAAAATAATTTTATTCAAAAATGTAAAGGAAAGAATACAAAGGCCCAAGGATAGATGAGGAGTGTTCTGAGGAAGACCTATCCTGCCACACTTCACTTCAAAGCCCATTATAAACTAGGGGTTAAGACAATGTGGCAGTGGTGTAAGGACAGACACCTTAGAGTGGGGTAAGAGATCCCGCAGACAGACCACTACATGGACATGGGTCCCTGGTCAATGGCCAGCTCACAGGAGCAAGGGAGGAACAGCCCTGTTCCATGCAGGGCGGAGTGAGTATAGACAGATGATCTGAGCTGAAAACTGAACACGTGCCATTTGACAAAGGCAGGGTGCACAGCTGGGTTCTTTTCTGCCCAAGAACTTGGCTGCTTTGATTCAGTTACAGTGAATCCTGGGTAAGTATCTAGCCTGAGAACATGGATGGGAAAAGGACCTTAAAACAAAGCAAACTCAAACCCTAACCCTTGGGCTTAGACTCATTTTCAAAACATTTACCTAAAACCGGGTATGAAGAGATCACAAACTTTTATCACAGTGATCCTGCCGTTTAGGAGTCAGTAGCTGGAGGCAGCAAGAGGAGGAGGAGGAAAACTCAAATCAGGATAGCCTCGCTTCCCAGGGAGATGCTGGGGCGGGGAGGGGGGGTTAGTGTAAGAGCTAAGACTATCGTCTAGAAACCCAGGAACCCAGTAATTATGAAGAAGCCTGTGACTTTTATGAAAGATTTTGGGATGAGGGAACACTCTGCCACTAAAAATAAAAAAGAAATCAACACAGATTCAAGCTTCAGAAGAAAAAAGGAAGTTGCATTTTTAAAAGGTTTAGTTCTGGTAGGGGAGACTGTTGTGCAAGCCTGATGGCCCGAGTTTGGATTCCCAGAACCCAGCTGGGCTTGGGGATTCATAGGCCTGTAATCCTACACTTGCTCTTCGCCAAAAGGCTGAGACACAATGTGCTTGTAACCCTAATATGCCTGTCAACAGCAATGGGAGCAGTCAGGAGAATTCCAAAGCTTGCAGGGCCAGCTAGTCTGGCATTCTCAGGAGCAGAAATTAAAAAAAAAAAAAAAAAAAAAAAGTTCTTAAGAGAGACTGTACCTCAAACAAGGTGGAAGGGGGTGAGGACCTACACCTACATGTGCACCATGGCACATGTACACACACACACACACACACACACACACACAGAGAGAGAGAGAGAGAGGTTTAGAGAGTACAGGATCATACTTCCAAGAACATGGGCTGCCTATAGGTGATTCATTCAAAGTGACTGGAAAAGGCTAAAGCCCGAAACCAAGAAGCATGGAAAAGGGCAATGAGGGCTGGAGAGATGGCTTAGCGGTTAAGCACTTGCCTGTGAAGCCTAAGGACTCCGGTTCAAGGCTTAATTCCCTAGGACCCACATTAGCCAGACGCACAAGGGGGCACACACATCTGGAGTTCACTTGCAGTGGCTGGAGGCCCTGGTGTGCCCATTTTCTCTCTAATAAATAAATAATTTAAAAATTTTTTAAGAAGAAGCCAGAGAGGTGGATGTCCGTGTCATCTTCAATCTTTCCCCACTTTATTTACTGATACAGGGTCTCTCAGCTGAACTACAAGATCACTGATTCAGCTAATCTAGCCAGCCAGCTTGTCTTGGGGGTCCTATGTCCACCTCTTGAGTGCTGGGATCATAGGCAGGCTGCCATACCCACTCAACATTCACAAAGACACTGGCGACCTGAGCTCTGGTCCTTTGCTTTGCCCTCAGTCCTGTATCTCTGAGCTTGTGTGACAGTGCTTGCAGTAAAATCAACTCTACCTCTGATGATGTCGCTGGTTGAGAGAATTGTGAATCTCAAATGAGTACCTTGTCACGGGCATCTGAGTGGCACTAGTGAAACTGATGAACTGACCTCAATCCTTTCAACTCAAGAATTCTCTGCTCTAGATAAGAGAAAATAGTTGTAGGTGTTAGTAAGTCCCTGACAGATGGTCATGGACTCTCTTGAGAGCTTTCTAGAATATACCTCATGATTACCAAAAAGAAAAAAAAATTTCCTGAAATGCAGCAGGAGATGAAATTAAGCATGAAGAGGTAGCCCTGTTATTTTTCCTTATGGGCTTAAATGTCATTTATCTACAAAGACTTGGACTTTAGGTAATTAACTTCGTATCCTTAAGGCTAGAAATGCCCTTAAATAAATAAAAAAAGGATGAATCTACTTGGTGTTTTAATTAGAACAAGAAGAGGCAAGCCTTCATAAAGCTTCAAATATTTATACATCACTTGCCTTTGGGTATGCTTTCTGGCTCTCCACAAAATCACAACATAGTTTTGAGGCATTTAGACACTATGTCTGCAAGTCCCAAGGGCACTGGACATGACTCCTGAATCTCAAAGTGGAATTAACTCAAAGCAGATTAGTACTTTCCTCTCATCTCATCTATCTTGGAGTGCATTTAGGCTTAGTACTGTTTTTTTTCTTTAACTATCTAATTCAAAAGAATGTTTATTTGTGTGTGTGTGTGTGTGTGTGTGTGTGTGTGCGCATGCATGTGCACATTCCTGTGTACAGGGGCACGTGAATGTAGGTGCATGTGTGCAGGCATGTATGTGGAGGCCAAAGGACAGCCTCAGGTGTTGTTCCTTAGGATCCATCCAATTTTTTTTTTAATTTTTAATTTTATTTATTTATTTGAGACCGAAAAAGAGGCAGAGAGAGAGAGAATAGATGCACCAGGGCCTCCAGCCACTGCCAAGGAACTCAAGATGTGTGCACCTCCTTGAAAGACAGAGAGAATAGGCGCACCAGAGCTTCCAGCCACTACAAACAAACTCCAGACGTGTGCGGCCCCTTGTGCATCTGGCTTACGTGGGTCCTGGAGAGTTGAACCAGGATCCTTTGGCTTTGCAGGCAAAGGCCTTAAACCACTAAGCCATCTCTCCAGCCCTCCATCCACCTTTTATGAGACATGTATTTGCACTGGTCTGGCACTTGCTAATCAGGTTAGACTGGCTGGCCACAGAACTCCAGGGATCCACGTATCTCCACCTTCTTAGCCAAACAGGCTAAACTAGCTGGTCAGTGAGCTCCAGCTATTCTGACTCCACTTCCCCAAATTCTGGGATTATATGCACATGACACCATGCCCAACATATTTATGGGGGTCCTGAGGACTGAGCTCCAGTCCTCATGCTTGCAAGGCAAGCGCTTTACAAACTGCCCTACCTCCCCAGCCCTTTTATTGTTTTGTTTTCTGAGACATAGCCCCAAGCACTAAGATTACAAGTGTGTGCCACCATGCCTGGCTCTCAGTGCCCTTCTGCTGAACATAGCAAGGACATAGGCACTAGGAAGCAGGCCCTTCTCCAATCCCTTTGCTTGCTCTGTAAGATGGTCCTATTTTAAAATTGACTTTAGTGTCGATGATGAAATGGGACCTTTGTGTGGCCATCCCCAAGAGCATGTGTCCTTCTCATGCCTTGCATTCACATCCCCAACCAGCTGCTCTGCTAATGAGGCTGGCTTCTGTACACACCTCCTGACTTCCCTCACTGGGCAATATCTTTATAAAAAAAAATATTTTTATTTATGTATGAGAGAGAGTGAAAGAGGCAGAGATAGAAAGAATGGATGCACCAGGGTCTTTATCCACTGCAAACAAACTCTAGGCACATGTGCCACCATATGTGCATCTGACTTACATGGGTACTGGGGAATTGAACCTGAGTCCTCAGGCTTCACAGGCAAGCTCCTTAACCACTAAGCCATCTCTCCAGCCCATCTCTTAATGGGCATCTTTTCCCTTAACTTTTTTTAATTGACAACTTCCATAATTAAAGACTATAAACCATAATTCTGTCCCCACCACCCACTTTCCCCTTCACAAATCCACCTACCATCATATCCCTCCTCTTCTCAATTAGCCTCTCTTTTATTTTGATGTCATCATCTTTACCTCCTATTGTGAGGGCCTTGTATAGGTAGCAGCAGGCACTGAGAGGTCACGGGTATCCTCGGCAGAGGGCATTGTAAGCAGTCTTTCTTTGGATCCCTTCCTTTGTCTCTTATATTCTTACTACCACCTCTTCCACAATGGACCCTGAGCCTAAGTCACAATATCAACCTATTAATTACCCTCCTCTTTAATGGGTAATTTCTAATCTCCCTATTCTATAGCCACTGCCTTTAGTCCCCTTATTGTTACAGGGCTCATTTGACATCTAGACTTTAGACTTGAGCTGCTAACAGTCTCTGACACAACAACACCATCCATTGAAACATTCAAACAAGACCTCAATAACTTCCCTCTCCAACGTGGCCTTCTTGCAAAATTCTCTGAGTGTAATTATCCTGCTGTCTAAAGTGGCTGCCACATACCACCTATATTAGTTACTTTGTTGTTGCTGTTAACAAATATCTGACCAGAAGTAGCTTAAGAAAGAAAGGGATCTATTCCAGCTTGTGATTCAAAGGGATTATAGTACATTATGGTGGACTGGCTCTGCCACATTTCAGCCAGGAAGAACAGGAAGTGGCACCTGGCTGTAGGCATCAAGGTCTGCTCACAATGATCTACTTCTTCCAGCAAGGTACCACCTTTTAAGGATCCACAGCCTTCCAAAACAGGGCCACCAGCTGGGGACCAAGTGTTCAAACATGTGAGCCTATGGAGGACACTGTACATTTAAACCACATACAGATAGAGACTCTGGGTCACCCTCATCCCCTACTTACAGGCCTGTAAGCAAGGCCACAGTTCAAAGGTGAGATTCAGGGAAGCTGGGGTTGGGGGGGGAGGCACAGCTGCATGGGAGCCAAAGGTCAGGAGCAGCAGGTACTGGGAAAGTGAGATGGCAAAGTCTGTTGCAAACCAGGCTGAGCAGACAGAGCCAAGTATGGGCAGTCCACAGAAAGCTGAAGATGAGCAGGGATGGAGTGCAAGGTAATCATGCAAAATGCCCTCAATGCAGGGTGCCCACAGTCTGCTCCTCAGGAAGCCTGAATACCTCTCTGTCCCAAGCTTTCCTCAGTCTAGGTCCTGGAGATGCAAATATGAACATAATTTATACTTGCAATAGAAATGTACACTATGAGCCAGGTGTGGTGGCGCACGCCTTCAATCCCAGCACTCGGGAGGCAGAGGTAGGAGGATCAAGGTGAGTTCAAGGCCACCCCAAGGCTACAAAGTGAATTCTAGGTTAGCCTAGAGTGAAACCCTACCTTGAAACAAAAAAAAAAAAAAAGCACACTGATGGGAGAAAGCACCATCTAATGTAACGCCATAAGATCCAAGTTCCTCCAGAAGGGACGAGTGTATTTTCCAGTGTACATTAGGACAGTGGGGCTGGAGATGTAAATCAGTAGTAAAGGGTATACCAAGCTTCTCAAACATGTATGCTCATAATAGATTAGTGCTACTCTCAGCCTCAAACACAGCTTCCTATTGCAGTGGTCAGGGTCACTGCAGAGGGGCTCAGGATAAGTAACTACTGTGCTCTTAGCCTGAAAGAGGACATACATATCACCCCCTGCCCCCAAGCCCCCTGCAAAGCTCATGGAACACTGCAGATGAAGGGACAGAAAGAATGGAAACGCAGGAGGATGGACAGCAGTGCTGTGGAAGGCTGCTACATTATGAACTCACAGCAGCTGTGCTTTCCAGCATAAGAATGAGCCCATGCTCTAGTAAATAACACCCCCAACAACCAATGCGCATGCAAGCAACCTAAACGAAATATACCAAGTCACGCGGGGTGTGGTGACACACACCTTTAATCCCAGCACGGGGAGGCAGAGGATCACGACTTCAAGGCCACCCTGAGACTACATAGTGAATTCCAGGTCAGCCTGAGCTAGAGTGAGACCCTACCTCAGGAAAGGAAGGAAGGAAGGAAGGAAGGAAGGAAGGAAGGAAGGAAGGAAGGAAGGAAGGAAGGAAGGAAGGAAGGAATATACCAAGTCACAAAAAAGTCATGAACGTAAAAATGGGCTAGTCTGAAAGACAAAGTTCAGTGGGAGGGGGAAAAGAGAGGATAACAGGAACAAATATGATCAAAATGCATTAGATACACGTATGAAATATTCAAAAATAAAATGAAAATTAACAAATGTGGACAGTAAACAGAAATACTAATAGTTATGATACTTACAGGTAGCTGGGTATATGTGGTGCACACCTTTAATCCCAGCACTCAGGAGGCAGAGGTAGGAGGATCACTAGGAGTTCAAGGCCAGCCTGAGACTACATAGTAAATTCCAGGTCAGCCTGGACTAGAGTGAAACCCTACCTCAAATAATAACATAACAACATAATATAACAAAATAAAATTTAAAAAATTTAAAAAGACTATTGCTGAAGACTCCACATGCTTGGGCTGCAAGGTCATTGTGAAGTCAAGCTGGAGTTGAGTTGAAAACCTCCTCCCTGAAGACCAACTGACAAAAAGCTATAAAAAGCACACACATTGGGCTCAACACTTTGTGGGTGTGTACATATATGTGTATGTATATGTATATGTGCATAACCACATGTGTGCATACATGGAGAGGCCAGAGGACAAACTGAGATGTCATTTCTGTCATGCACTGTCTACCTTTTTTGGGACAGGGTCTCTAACTGGCCTGGAACTTGTAAATTAGGCTAGACTGGCTGGCCAGTAAACCCCAGGGATCTGTCTGTCTCTGTCTCCTCAGCACTGGGATTACAAGAGTGTGCCACCATGCCCAGAAATTTTATGTGGGTTCTGGGGATGAAACTTGGGTCCTCATGTCTATGAGGCAAGTATTTTAACAACCGAGCTATTTTTCTGGCCCCAGGACCCAAACTTTTTCATACTTTTTAATCTTAATATTTGTTCACTTATTTGTAAGCAGATAGATAGAAGAGAGAGAATGGGTGAACAAGGGCCTCCAGCCACTGCAAACAAACTACAGATGCCACTTTGTGCATCTAGCTTTACGTGGATACTGGGGAATCAAACCTGGGCTTGTAGGCCTTTAACCTCTGAGCCATCTCCCCAGACCAGAACCTAACTCTTAATAGAAAATTCACCTATGCTTCAACACCTTACTTAAGCATATAGCCTGAAGGCAATTTTATATGCTATTTATAGTACACCTGGTTTTGAGTAAGGCCTGCCACATGAGATAAAATTTCCTACTGGTGGCACTGTGTCACAACTCAAAATTTCAGATTTTCAATTTTCAGATTAGGGATGTTTAACTTAGATTAGTGGTTCTCAGTTGCCTCAAAATAAATAAATAAAGGACCTGGTAATAAACCTAACCAAGGGAGTGAAGGATCTCTACAATAAAAACTTTAAGACAAACAAGAGAGAACTGCAGAAGACACTAGGAAATGGAAAGACATCCTATGTTCTTGGATTGGAAGAATCAATATTGTGAAAATGTCTATCTTACCAAAGCAACCTACAGATTTAATGCAATTCCCCATCAAAATTCCAATGGCATTCTTCACAGAAATAGAAAAACAATTCTGAAATTCATGTGGAAGCACAAAATCCCTCAGATAGCCAAAATAATTTTGAGTAATATGTGGTTCCTACCTGTCCGGTCTGATAATGCCTGGCAAATTGGTTAACCACTCGGTAATCATTTGAAAAGTACTCCATCAGAATAGATGGAACTTCAGCAAAGTCAGTGGGGCACCTGGTCCCTAAAACAGGGAGAAAAAAGAAAAATCAGTATAACTTAAATCAACATGTTTATTTTTCATTTTATGTATACTTTTAAAACTTTTTTGTACTTCTAATGAACTATGATAAGCTTTAATTCACTGAATCAATATTTTACTTATATAAGATTATTATACATATTTGGGGAAAAGCTTACTATAATCCTATATATTTTTCTTTATATCAAAAGTAAAACAAAATATTTGCACAGCTGCTGAAACACCTTATAAAGCCATGGCTCACACCCTCTACAAACAACCTGTCTTCTGCTATGCTGGCTTGACATGAAATACAAATTAAAACATTCTTACAACTAATAGAGCATTTGTATTTATTAAATTCCATTACCAAATGCCTTTATCCTTCATTTGTTTTAAAAGTACTTTATTTTATCTCCATATTGCTTCTTGTAACAAAGTCAGTCCTCAATGAGGAAAATCAGTATTTTAAACACAAAGTTACTTAAAGCAACAAATCCTGCATGACCTTTTCTCTTCAATAAATTCAGAATCCTTTTTATATTCTTAAATTTTATTTACTTACTTTCAAGCAGAATGAGGAGGAGGAGAGAAAATGGGTACACAAAGGCCCTGAGTCACGGTATGTGAACTCCAGATGCACGTGCCACTTTGTGCATCTGGTTTCACATGGGTATTGAGGAATCAAATCCAAGTTATTAGGCTTAGCGGGCAAGTGCTTTAACTGCTCAGCCATCTCCCCAGCCCCTGCCTGACCCTTCTGATACTTTATGATTCTGATGAATACATCCATACATAGTCTTCTCAAACATCCTTTCCTTGCACAAAATCTGAGTGAACTTAGTAAGCAACGGATATAAGCAATTTACCTGGTGGTCAAATGCTGACCACTCATGGTGGTGAGTAAAGACAGTAGAAGCACGATGACACAAATCCCAGCATTAGGGAAGTGGTGACAGAAGAACCAGGAAATCAAGCCTAGTCTCAGATGCATAGTGAAATAAAGGGTAGCCTGGACTATATGAAATCTACTTGGGAGGTGGAGGCAGTAGGATCAGGAGTTCAAGGCCAATCTCAGTTGACAGCAAGTTCAAGACCAGCCTAGGGTATATGAGACCTTGCCTCAAAACACACAAGACAACTAAAAGGAAAAATCAGAATATCATATGCAGTAACATATATACATAAAAAAACTCAAACTAGAACTATAATTTTATGTAGGGGATAATATAAGAAAAAAATTTATCATACTTTTAAGGCAGTATTTTGTGTTTTGACATGCTAGGTAGAATTTTATTTTAGATGAAACAAGCAACATCCATCCACCTATTCACTTGTCAGTATGCCAGAGAATGAGTAGGTACATATTTATTCTCTCACACATTCTCTCTCACTCTCTTTCTCTACCTCTTTTTCTCTCTCTCAAATAAATAAATAAAATATATTAAAAAAATTTTAAGTCCTCTTTGTAGCTCACCAGTGACATGTTGGTACCGAGTTCGTCCCAGCATCGAGTGCATGGCATGTCCCATTTCATGAAAAAGATTTTCCATCATTCCAGGAGTCAATAAGGTGGGTGAATTCCTTGAGGAATGGGGAAGATTCAGCATAAGAACCACGACTGGGAGCTGATAGCTTCCATCTTCCTTTAGCCTGCCTCCTCGAATTGTAAAGTGGCAATCCTTTGAGAATCAGAAGACATACAGAAAGATTAAGGTGCTAGGCACACTATAGAGTAAAAACGTCTTACTGAATATAATGTTGTGCAGAAATGTGAGTTCAAGCTATGTTATGAGCATGTGAGGACCAGCATATGGTCCAGGGCCAGTTTAGGATAAACAAGTTTGTTGTGAGAGTAAAAAATGCAAAGTCAAAGCTTGTAAGCAAAACTAAGACTAACTGTGTGCAGTGACGTAGTAGAGATTAGCAGATGTGTGTGTGGAACTATTAGATAAGCATTGGAAGGTATAAAAACCCCAGCTGCTCAGCAACCATTGTCTCAGTCTCCCCAACACTATGACTGACTGAAAGGTTACTCAGCAGTCCTGACTGAGACCCCCGCGAGACATGTCACCGATCCGAATTCATCAGCCCGACACTCTGTCCGAATGATCATCTGTAAGCCAAAGCACTAGCTTGCGCCAGCGGACCAAGACTCGGCTTGGAGCACAGCTCGAACCTCGCGTTGGTCAGGTCGTAAAACGTTGTAAAACGTCGCAACTCAAATCTTGCGTTGTCAGGTCGTATACATGTTAGACTCGTTAGAAATATTCTTGTGTTAGTAATGTAGCGATGACTATACCTTGGTTATATGTTATATTAGCTATAATATTATTTGTGATAGTTTGGACTTGCTTGTGCGTGACTTTCATCCCAGTAAACTCCTTTGCAAGTATACCAGTGTCTGAGTATCATTGGCCTTCGCAGGCGGAATCCTCTCAACCAATCATCTTTGAGAGTGCTCGTGACAAAGCTATTAACTTATTCTATTTTTATTCTGTATATTTACTTATAGGTACTTTTCCCCTCAACCATTATTATTATGCTAACATTTAAATTTGTAAAAGGCTAACAATACGTTGGGCTTATACCAATACATTCATTCATTTGTTCCAAGAACATACATTGAACTGACAATGTGCCTGGTGCAAGATAAAATGCCTCAAAGAGCTTAGATCCACACTCAAGGTACTCAGCACATAGGGAGGGACACTGTGAGCCTCATCTGTAGACAGAAGGCTTCCTATCACATCTCAGCCTGGCTGAGGACATTTTCTAGGCTTATATCTCTTCAAATGCTTTGGAAATTGTGAATGACTGTTCAGTATCATAGTTTCTTTGAAACTGGTAACCTGAAGTTCTTCCATTTTCCATAGCTTTCATGAACATGTTGAAGCTGACCAGCTCACCAACAAGCTTTCATATAATGAACTATGTCGAAGTGGTACAGTTTCTGTATGAGCCTACCTTCTGCAATTTCAAACCCGGTTCACTGTCAAGCATGGAGAGAAATTGAGAGTTGTGACTCTAGCCAGAAAGTCTACAGTCAAGGCCTACCATCTTCACCTGTGTGCTTCGGGGGCAGTGCATAACCTCAGACCTTAGTTTCCTTATATCGTCAAAACCTAGTTCACATGGCTGAGAAGAACATTAAAAGGCATGAGTACATAAAGATCTCCATGAGCTGGCTGGCAAAAATAAGAGCTTGAAAAACGTTGCCCAGCCATTATTAGTGTCATTAACTCATGCTCCAGGTACAAGTAAGATACAGATGGATGTAATTCTTTTCATGACCTTTATCATTTTCAAATTCTATTGAATTCTGAAATTTCTGTATTTTGTACCTATCTTTAGTGTCTTTAAATAATAAAAAAACAACACATAAAGTTCAGATTAATACAGATCAACTGCCAATCAGTTCTAAACAAGTCAGCTTGTAAAGAAAAGGTTACCTGATATGGTTTGTTTTCTCGCTGGAAGAAATCGCAGTAAATGTATCCCAACAGTCCTTCAGACTCATGGACAACAGCCTAGAAAACAAGCTTAGATTCAGGGAACAAACCCAACAAAAACTAAAAATGAGGGCTGGGGAGATGGCTCAGGACCTAAGAGTGAGGGTCTGAGACCATTCAAGTTCAAATCCCCCACAATGTAAAAAGCCGGGCATGGCCACACACACACATCTTTAACCACAATTTGTGGTGGGAAGGGGTACATGGACTGGAAAATTGGCAAGGCTCACTGACCAAACACAGCAGCTCCAGGTCGTGGGACAGCCTATCTCAAGTAAGTATGCAGAGGACTGACAGAGAAGAGCACCCAAGTGCTCCTCTGGCTTTAAGCATGCACACACATGGTGTACATTGCAAACATCACACATAACACACCACACCGTACATAATCTGCACATACACACACCCCTCTAAAAATGGGGAAACATTCCTGACACAAGACCCTGAACATTAAACATCCATGGTCATAAATACACACATTTTACTTACTTCCTACATCCCATGTTTGTCTAGATATTCTCCCCACTCCAACCTCTTTTGTTCCCTCTCTGCAATAGTTTTGCCTGGACTTGTTCAAGGATCTGAGAAGTGGAAATAAACACAAGGGCCTGGTGCTGGCCAGGAAAAGTCCTCACTCCCCAGGATGGGTGAGAGCATGCTGCCCCTTGCATCTTGTTCTTTCAGACTCTGTCAGTGATTTTTTTTTTATTACAGGTCTGCATTTTCCTGACTTCTACCATTGTATGATGCTGGTAATATACAAAGGGATATTTAGTAGTTAACAGTAGACATTCAATACCCCTCAGTTTGTTTATCCTTGTCACACTTTCTTCACATCTATCCCATGCTCAGAGTTGGCCCAGAGAGCAAGGCAAGCTGACAGTGCTGGGAACACAGTGAACAGTGAAGTAGGTACAGTGTGATAAGCATGAAAGCATGAGATAAATAAGGTCAAAAAAGCCTCAAAATTGGGTTGGAGAGATGTCTTAGTGGTTAAGGTACTTGCCTGTGAAGCCTAAGAACCCAGGTTTGATTCCCCAGAACCCATGTAAGCCATATGCATAAGGTTGTGCATGACTCTGGAGTTCATATGAAGTGGCTAGAAGCCCTGGTGTACCTATTCTCTTGCTCACTCACTCACTCTCTCTCTCTTTCTCCCTTTCTTTGCCTTTCAAATAAATAAATAAAATATTTAAAAAGAAGGACAGCCACGGGCTGCAGGGATGGCTTAATGGATAAGGAGCTTGTCTGCCAAGCCAAAGGAACCAGGTTCAATTCCTCAGCACCCATGTAAACCAGATGCACAAGGTGGCACATGCGTCTGGAGTTTGTTTACAGTGGCTGGAGGCCCTAGTGCGCCCCCTTCATTTCTCTCCCACTCACTCTCTCTCTGCCTCTTTCTGTTAAATAAATAAATATAAATAAAATATTAGGGCTGGAGATATGGCTTACCAGTTAAGGTGCTTGCCTGCAAAGCCAAAGGACCCAGGTTCGATTCCCCAATGCCCATATAAGCAACATGCACATGGTGGCGCATGCATCTGGAGTTCATTTGCAGTGGCTAGAGGCCCATTCTCTCTCTCTCTCTCTCTCCTCTTGCAAATAAATTTAAATAATTAAACAATTAAAAAAACATTTTTTAAAAAGAAAGCCTCAAAATCACCGAAAAAGAAATTAATAAAGCAGACCCTAGCAGAAGGATGAACTCCAGGCCTGAAGTTTTTGTCAAAGAAGCCAAATAAATCAGGACTTGGGATAAAAAAATCAGTATCTAATGGGCTGGAGAGATGATTCAATGGTTAAGGCATTTGCCCATAAAGCTTAATGTCCCAAGTTCAATTCCCCAGTACCCATGTAAAGCCAGATGCACAAAGTGGAGCATGCATCTGGAGTTCATTTGCAGAGGCCAGAGGCCCTGATGCACATATTCTCTCTCTCTCTCTGTTGGGGTGTGGTAGCACACACCTTTACCCAAGTACTTGGCAAGCAGAGGTAGGAGGATTACTGCTAGTTCAAGGCCAGCCTAAGACTACACAGTGAATTCTAGGTCAGCCTGGGCTAGAATAAGACCCTACCTCAAAAAAAAACAAAAGTAGGGCTGGAGAGATGGCTTAGCGGTTAAGTGCTTGCCTGTAAAGCCTAAGGACCCCGGTTCGAGGCTCGGTTCCCCAGGTACCACGTTAGCCAGATGCACAAGGGGGCGCACGTGTCTGGAGTTCGTTTGCAGAGGCTGGAAGCCCTGGCGCGCCCATTCTCTCTCTCTCCCTCTATCTGTCTTTCTCTCTGTGTCTGTCGCTCTCAAATAAATAAATAAATAATTTTAAAAAAAAAGTAAAATAAAATAAATAACTTAATAACCAATACCATGAGAAGAGTTGAAAAGAAAGGAAGTAATGAGTCTGGGAGCCAAAAGGAACATAGCACTGCTACATAACAACACATTTTCCTATAAGCAAAATTCATGAACACATAATGGCATGTGCATGAAAATTCAACCTTTGTCAAGTTCCTGTAAAAAAACTTATGTTCAGATCCTTTACATAGCTACTAAACCAGAAGTGACAGTTTTCAGAATTTTATGAAGCAGAAATTAGGTGGGACACCCCTGGATCTAACTCAAAGGAAAAACTTCTGGGGACTCAATAACCAACCCAAATGGTGTCACAGCTAGGGAGGCTTACCAGCTTTCGGACGTCGTCACACCACACCTCTCCTTTTGCAGGAGGCTCTGCATATAGTGAAATGCCCAACAGTTTATTAAACAATATATTCAGGCCTTCCATGCATGCTCCAAGGGAGAAAAATGGGCAATATAAACTGGGCTCGATATTATACCTAAGAGAAGGAAGGAAAGGTCAACAGGTTATTTGATTTATGAAAGTAAACTCATTTATGTTTTCTCTAGGTAGTAAAGAGCAGAGTGGCTACAGAAATATTCAAAACAGGAAGGTATACAGCTAGCCATCTGAATCCTCAAGTTCCAGGTTCAGGGATTCATACAACCACAACAGAAAACATTTAGGGGGGGAAATATGGACAGGCTGCTTTGGCATTACTCCTCAAACAGTCCAAGATAACTATTTATACTGCAGTAGGTATGATAACCAGAAATGATTAAAGTCTATGAGAGGATGTACACAGGCCCTATGCAAACCAAACACCATTTTATATATGAGACCCAAGCATGCTGTGTTTGCACATCCACAAGGAATCCTGGAGATAACCCTCAATGGACCCTGAAAGATAAATGGATTTCTATCATTTGAAGGATATACAAACTCCCTTTCTTCAGAAGAATGGAGTCTTCTTTGGCTAGCATTAATAGTTAAGGTACACTTATCATACCTTAATCTTACTCTTTTCAGGTTTGCTCTTTCACTAACCTGCTTATAAAGTTGGCATCAATGACCCAACCAAACACATATTCTTAATACATACATATATATAAAATATGACTAGTGCCAATTGTAGTGGTAATGATAAATTCGCATTATGAAATTTTTTTTATGAAGTATCACTTGTAGAATATAAATATTAGTAAGTGAAAACCTAAGATACACAATATGAATTTGAAGTTCTCATCTGGTAAAATGTTTGTTTATGGGAAATGCTTAGAATATAAACAGATTTTAATGTGTATATTACATACTTATAGATCTTTTTTGAAGTTTTAAAATATTTATTTACTAGAGAAAGAGTAAGAGGCAAAAAGAGAGAATGGGCACACCAGAGCCTCTGGCCTCTGCAAACAATACCAGAGATATATGCCACATTGTGCATCTGGATTACATGGGTACTGGAGAATTAAATTTGGGTCCTTAGGTTTTGCAGGCAAGTACCTTAATTGCTAAGCCATCTGTGGTGGTTTGAATCAGGTGCCCCATAAACTTAGGTGTTCTGAATGCTAGGTTCCCAGCTGATGGATATTTGGGAATTAATGCCTCCTAGAAGGAGTGTATTGTTCTGGGCGGGCTTATGGGCTTTATAGCCAGTTTCCCCATGCCAGTGTTTGGCACACCCTCCTGTTGCAATTGTCCACCTTATGTTGGCCAGCGGGTGATGTCCACCCTCTCTGCTCATGTCATCATTTTTCCCTGCCATCCTGGAGCTTCCCCTCAAGCCTGTAAGCCAAAATAAGTCTTTTTCCCAGAAGCTGCTCTTGGTTGGGTGATTTCTACCAGCAATGCGAACCAGACTGCAACACCATCTCTCCAGCCCCATAGTTATAGATCTTAAATTAGGGCCAATATATCTAGTAAACTTAATTATTTTTACACTAAATAACATTGTTGTACTCTACTTATCCCACCATAAACCAAAGCAGATCCAAAATATGTGGTCTGGGGGCTGGGCAGCTGGTGTAGTTGTTAAAGGTGTTGCTTGCAAAGGCTGCTGGCCTGGGATTGACTCACTACTACCCACATAAAGCCAGACACATAAAGTGACACATGCGTCTGGAGTTCTTTGCAGCAAGATAAGGCCCAGGAATGACACCCCTCCACACACTCTCCTACTCTGTCTTTCTCAATAAAAGTATTTCAAAATATGTGATTTGAATGGGTTTTTTTGTTGTTTATTTTTATTTATTTGAAAGTGACACAGAGAGAAAGAGGCAGATAGAGAAAAACAGAATGGATGCGCCAGGGCCTCTAGCCACTGCAAATGAACTCCAGATGCGTGCACCCCCTTGTGCATCTGGCTAATGTGGGTCCTGGGGAATTGAGCCTTGAACCCTGTTCCTTAGGCTTCACAGGCAAGCGCTTAACCACTAAGCCATCCCTCCAGCCCTGAATGTTTATTTTTGAGTAAATAAATTAGGCCAAAATTTATAACAATAGCCAAAAATAATGGCTCTACAAACATTGTAGGTGCTCATTACATTTGTACTTTTTGCACTAAAATACATACAAATACATACTTACTACTAAATTAATAATTGGATTCCTTGAATAAACATAAATTACACTAGGCAGGAGATGAAATCCAAATGTCCATCATAACTTCTGACCCACTTTTCATAAAAGGAGAATCCTGGCATTGGAAGTGATGATGGTTGTGCCCTCGCTCACTGGTTTATCCCTCACGCCTGCCGTCCGTAAAGACGCCAGATGTGGGGGGAGGGGAGTACCATGTGGAGGAGGCTGAGGTGTGCAGAGCCCATATGATGTGTGCTGAGCCTGGAGTGGCAAACATACAGCTGGCACTCAACAAACTGTGAAGAAATGACAGGTAAGATGGCACCATGGGAAAACACACACAGCAGAGTACAATATAATTGCCAGGGGAACTATTTTAACTTTATCATGAGAGAGTGGAATAGAAAGCTTTAGCACCTACAGTGATGCCTGATGATAATGTTACACTGGACGACATCTTTAGGTATTGGTGTATGGCACACAGGGAGAGCCGCTGTCCTCTCAAGTTAGGTACAGGAAAAGGGGCAGTGAAAGGATGGAGATGCTAGAACCTGCCTGCCTTTGAAGTGACATGTAGCCGTGAGAATGAACAAGACCTTTCCTTCAGCTTCCAAAGCACCCACCAGGGCCACCTGGCCTAACCTGGCTTCTGAAGCCAGGAGCTAGACCATCCTGTGGCCTCACGCTGATCAGGAGTAGTTTCCTTCTGGTGCAGGCCACCCACACCAAATGAAGACCAAAGACCACAATTTGGAGCTGAGTGAGATGTCTGCTCTGGGCCATGGGGAAGCAAGAAGGAAGGGTTGCAGCTGGGGAAAGGAAACAGGCAGGACTTTCTCCCTAAGAAGTTTAGGGGAAAGATGCTGAAGGCAAGTGGCTGGGGTGTCATTTGTCTGTGAGTTTTTCAACCCCATGATATTGGTCAGCCTATCCTCAGACCCCTTCTTGGCAGAAAAGCTCCTAGTTCAGACCTGGAGAAACTGCCACTTGGTCCTGCAATGTACCCTATCACTGGGTCTTCTAAACATGCCCTGATACTCCCTAGGCAAGTTCCTAGAAGACAGTTAAAATCAAGGCATTAAAATTTTCAGCACATTTTACCAATTTGGCATCCTCCCAAAAATTACTGTAATAAAGTGAAACATGTTGAATCAATTAAATTCCTAAATTTATAAGGATATTTTCAAAAGAAAGCCAAAAAAATACTCATTGGTCATCACTTAAGGAAACTATTAAATCCTTATTTTGAAAATTGGTTATATCTTTTAATCTACTTTCAAGAAGAAAGGTTTCTATGGTAACAGTTCATTTTGAGTTTAGTTTTGTGTTTATTCCCCTCACCTTACCCTCCCCCCCCAAAAAAAACACTCTTCCATCCCTATTGTCTGGGCCTCAAGTTGCCTTCTGCTATGCCAGCAACTCAAGCTGATCCAGGTTAGGAACCGCAGGTGAGTGAGAACCTGTGGTGTTTGTCTTTCTATGATTGTGTGTGTTCCCTGCGAATGATCTCTCCTAAGTCCATCTATTTTCCTACAAATTTCATTGTATCATGTTTTTTTTTTTCTTACTGCCGAGTATAATTCCATTGTGCAAATGTACCACAACTTCATTATCCATTTGTCCAGTGATGGCCACCTGGGTTGATTCAAGTTCTTAGCTATTATTAATTGTGCAGCTATAAACATGGTTGAGCAAGTATCTCTGTAGTGAAGCATGAAGCATTTAGGGTAAATGTTCAGTAAGGGAATACTCGGACCTGTTGGTAGTTTTATATTCATCTTTTTCAGGAATCCCCGTATTGATTTCCATAGTGGTTGTACAAGTTTGCATTTCTACCAACTCGACAAGAGTATAGGGGCAATGCCCCAAAAAGAAAGCCCTGAAGAGGGTGGGTTGAAACCTAACCTTAAAAAACTTTGGCTCTAACCTGTAACTCACAGTACCAGAAATAGGTGCTATCCACATTAAGCTGGTGATCAGAAAGACCTATAAAGTCTCCAAAACAAGATAGCCTTCTGTCAAAGCACTTGATTACCCACCTAAGGTAAAAGGTAAGATCCTATTGCTGAAGATACCACATGCTGCTGACGCAGAACAAGAGAGACCTGGCTAGAATCAGGAAGAGAGCCAGTCCCCAGTCAGCCCATCCAGTACTGAAAAACGCTGCATGAGCTATGGGGGAAAGTGGCCATCAATGGTGTGAGCAAGCAGAGATCTAAGCCACTCAGAAGCAACCAGCCTGACAAGAAGAACACACCAGTGCAATGGTGGCACACAGCCTTGGTAACCTATGGCTTTCTGATTGGCTAAGAGATCCGTTCAGTGGAAAGGAACCCATATCAGAAACTGGGAACCAGGCCTGAATCCTATGGAGACAAAAACGATGCTCTCCAATGTCAAGCTTCCACTAATCTTGGTTAAAAGAAGGGCTATATCCATCAAACTCTCCCTAGATTAATAACACTTGTCCAATTTAACCTATGCTGACTTTACTCTCCATTGGAGAATGTTTTTCTTTTTCACAATGTAGCAAGACTGAGGCAATAAACCACCTCTTGCATCTCAGTCAAGGACAAGGTGAAATCATACAGGAAGTGGGAAGACAAGCAAGAGTGGTTTCCATGGTGAGCCTGACAATCAGTGCTAAGATGAAGGAGACAGACCCTGAGGATACTCACACTTATCAAAGTAGAGATCCAAAGACTCCTGAGAGCACAACACTGAAGTAGACTTAAAAAACACCCACCAAAGCTCAGGGAATTTTGTGGAAGAGGGGGCAGAAAGATTGTAAGAGTCACAGGTAGGGATGCCATGCCCAAAGCCACTGCCTTCCCCCAATAACTGACTGCTGCTCCCACACACATAACCCACAACCCCAAGGGGAATACCAGCAACCCCACTGAGGAGGGCCCCTGAGGAACAGGAGTAGGGAGAAGAGAAAAGATGGGATACCAACACATGATGTATTAATACAAAGTATGTTCTTAATTAAAAACAAAAAGAAAATTGGTAGTTGAAAAGCAAGGATTACAGCTTCTATCAAGGACCCTCAAAGGCAGCTGAAACCATGCCAACTGTAGGGGAACTGGGCAAGCCCATTTGCCAGTACCAGATACCAAGTGCATTCCAAGTGAGAGAGGGGAGGCCTGATCCTCCCCAGGATGCACATGGCCAGGGTGGCACCCTAGGGTTGCTCTCAGCACCCTCGGTGGTGAGGACAAGTTCCATCTTCTACTGGGATATAACGCAGTTTACACCAGCACCCAAGTATCCCTGCCCTGATGGCAATGTCTGAGAATCTTGTGAGCAGCACAGCTTACAGCAACAGCAGCGAGAAAGAAACCCATGAAATGATACAAGGAAACAGCCAGCTAAATCCAGAAGGTTGGAAACTGCACAAGACAAAATGGCATGGATGCTGCAATAACTGCTCTTGATAGCGTGGAAGGGGAAATGCACAGTGTGGGAAACTGCTTGAGAAAAGCTTGGCGAACAGGAAAACTACCTAAAATGTGGAGGCCTTGTTTGGATTCCAAGCTGGCTGACAGGGAAAAGCAGATTTGGTACTGCTACAGTGTGGCTCCTGAACATCTCCCAAAGGCCCATGTTGCTACTGGGAGATGGTGGGGACTATGGGAAGGAAGCTAGGCCACTAGAAGGTACCACTGAGTGCATAGTCAGGACCCTGACTCTTTTTACCCCCAGCTTCCAGGAGGTGTACCTCCTCTGCCACAGTCTCCCCACCACTACATGTGCCTCACCATGGGCTCAAAATCACCGAGGCCCAGTGGACCACACACTGAGCCCTCCAAAACAGGAGCAAAAATAAATTCTTCCTCCTTATAAAGCTGATTATCTCAGGTACCTTTTGCTACAGAAACAGCCAGCCAACCAGCACAGGTACTACCAAGAAAATATGAATATGGACTAGAAACTAGATGATGACCAAATGATTTAATATCAGACAATAATGGTCCTGAAGATACATAAGATATCAATGTCCTTCAGAGAAATAAGCAAATAAGAGCAAGCTGGCAGGATCCTAAGTACTTCAATAAAAAGGAAAGAAGGGTGAAACAAGAGAAAAGGAAAGACAAACATAGAAATAAAAGAAAAAAGGAACAGATGAAATGAATCAAGCAAAACCTTGTGTACTGAGCCCATGATGAACACAAACAGGTGATTTACATCCTTCTCTGTCTGCTTATTGTGCATGAGCTGAGGGTGTAACACTCTTGGTAAAATAACTGCCCAGCATTCATAAAGCCTTGGGTCTTATCCCAAGCACCGCACAAACTGGACACATCAGCACACACCCTGCATTCAGGAGGTAGAGACAGGAGAGTCAAGATAACCCTGATCTCCATGACAGTTATGAGGCCAGCCTGGGATACATGAAACCCTGTCCCCCCAACCACCAAAAAAGTAATTAAAACCATCCATGATCACGTGGCCATATCAACAAATAAAGTGTAAAATATAAAACACCAAAGAGAAGTCCTTCTGTGACAGTATAATATTTTCCAAGTAACTGAAAATATAAAACATCCCTGCCAGGCACTTCTTGGAAAACTTACCTCTCAGCACGAATCACACCACTATAGTAGGGGGGGTCCCAAGGCATTAGCACCTAAAATGGAATAATTTACTGTTATCAAAGCTACTAACTCGTGATTTTAAAAAAAAATTATTTGAGGGTTAAGGAGATGGTTCAGTACCTAAAGGCACTCAGTTGCAAACCCTGCCTGCCCAGGTTCAATTCCCCAGTGCCCACATAAAGACAGATGTAATAAGTGGCACATGCATCTGGTATGTGTTTGCAGCAGCAGAAGACCATTGTGTGTGCATGTGCGCGCACACACACACGTGAAAAAAATAATTTTTAAATTATTTATGTGTATATGCATATGGACACACCAGGTCATCTTGTCACTACAAACAAATGCCAAACAACTTTACCAAGTTTTATTTATTTACTTATTTGCAAGCAAAGAGAAAGACAGGGTGAAAGAGAGAGAGTATAGGCACGCCAGAGCCTCTAGCTGCTACACACAAACTCCAGATGCATGTGGCACTTTGTGCATCTGGCTTCATGTGAGTACTGGGGAATCAAACCCAGGTCATTAGACTTTGCAGGCAAGAGTCTTAACTGCTGAGCCATCTCTCCAGCCCCAATTTGCCACTTTTTGCCCCTGCCTTCCATAGGTGACTTGGGATTGAACCCAGGCCACTGAGCATTCCTCCTAGCCCCTTGGCTTATGATTTTAATTGATAACTTAGCAGACACAACAAAAATCAGTTATTAATATAAATTAGAAAATATGTATAAAAACCCTAAATAATTCATGTAGAGTTTAAGGGAAGGAGACAATAGATATCAAAATAGATGGGTAGAATACTGAGAGAGGAAAGGTTTAAGTGGAAATAAGATGAGGAGTGGAGGACAGGAGAGGGTGGGGAGGAGGGTTAACCAAAATTAAAGATATGAAAAAACCATTTAGAAACCTACTTCTTTGTTAACTAATTGAAAATATAATTTAAGGGGCTGGAAAGATGGCTTAGCAGTTAAGGCATTTGCCTGCAAAGCCAAAGGGTCCAAGTTTGACTCTCCAGGACCCACATAAGCCAGATACACAAAGGGATGCATGCATCTGGAGTTCATTAGCACTGGCTGGAGGCTCTGGCGTGCCCATTCTCTCTCTCTCTCTCTCTCTCAAATAAATTTAAAAAAATAATACACACACACACACACACACACAAAATTTAAAAATAAAGAGGCTGAACGTAAGAATCCCATGGAGGTGGATAATTCTGCTCCAAAAAGTCACAGGTCAATATAGAAAAATCTCAATCCCAGGGGTGGGATACCACCCAGTGAGTTGTTGGTGATAGTAGCCCCAGAGGCTTCCCTAAATAATACAGACTATTGCCAATGTTCATGGTTGCCCATCAGAACCAGATAGTAAGACGCCATTGCTGAAGATGCTACATGCTTCAATTGCAGGACACTGAGAAATCAAGCTGAGCTTGGAAGCCTCTCTCCCTGCTGGCTAGCTGTCATAGTTCTGGAAAGTGTTAGGCAGGAAGCTGGGGGGGGGAGGGGGAGATCATCAATGGTCTTATCCAGAAGTGGACCCTGCAAGCTACAAAAGCCCCGATCCAGGAAAAATGCACCCACTGGTATAATAGTCACACATCTGTTATAAGGGTTACTAACTGCTCTCTGATTGGATCCGAAGCCTGTTCCATGGGAGGGAATCCATGGCTGGTACCGAAAACCTAGTCAAAAACCTATAACTGGGGGTTGGGGAGATGACTCAGCAGTTAAAGGCACTTGCTTGCAAAGCCTGCCAGCCCAGGTTCACTTCTCCAGTACCCACATAAAACTAGATGCACAAAGTAATCCATGTGTCTGAAGATCATTTGTAAAGGCAAGAGGCCCTGACATGATCGCTATCGCTCTCTCTCTCTCTCTCTCTCCCCCTCTCTCTCTGTCCTTGTGCAAACAAATAATGAAATATTTTTATTTATTTCAACAATAAAGATGAGACAAAGAGAAAGAGGCAGACACAAAGAGAGTGAGTATGGGTGTGCCAGGATCTCCTGCCACTGCAAATGAACTCCAGATGCAGGCATCACTTTATGCATCTGGCTTTATGTGGGTGATAGGGAATCAAACCCAGGCCATAAAGCTTTCCAAAAAAGTATCTTTAGCTGCTGAGCCATCTCTCCAGCACCCCAAATAAATATCCTTTTTTTAGTTTTATTTATTTATTTGAGAGAGAATGGGAGTGCCAGGGCCTCCAGCTACTGCAAACAACCTCCAGACACATGTGCCCCCTAGTGCATCTGGCTTACGTGGGTCCTGGGGAATTGAACTGTAGTCCTTTGGCTTTGCAGGCAAATGCCTTAACTGCTAAGTCATCTCTTCAGCCCCTAAATAAATATCTTTATAAGCCTGTAACTGAGAAGGTCACAGGCCCTAGAAGAGAAGCCACTACTCTTATCTGGCCAAATACATATGTTATGCTGTTGGGCCTTGAGAGGCCCACACATGAGGCCTAGTGGAACTTCCTGAGCCTAGCTAAAGTTTGGCGACCTGTCTCTGGCCAGCTATGATTCAACAGGGAGCCAAATGGCCTCTGACCTGCTACTTCTGTAAAAAAAAGGTAGAGTTAGAACCAATCATTTCAAAAGCCGCAATATGCTATGGGCCCTTACACCTCATACTTTCCTGAGATCCCCGCCTTCGTTCTCAATGCTATATAAACACCTGCCTGTCACAGTAAAGTGAGTTCCTCCTTCGACAAGTCTCCCGACTCAGTGTGGTTTTTCTCCAGTGACTAGGAGAGGTACTGAGTCGTCAACACTCACCATCCCGCTCAGCCCCAAGGAGAGACCAGCGGGACCGGCTCTCCTACAGCCCTACCTGCCGGTGAACCCAGCATTATGCCTATCAAATTGCTCTCTAAATTTTCTGTTTATGCCCATAGATTAATGCTACTCTCACCTTTGGTCACCTTTGCAGTTGGTGGTAACCACTGGAGAGACTCAAAACTCTATCAAAGTATTAAGGGTAAGTGACAGTTGAGTGTTCAGCACTACATGAAACATACATATCACTTCCTACAAGGCTCAAGGAACACTGTGGAAGGAGCAGAAGAAGGCTGGCAGGAGTGACATGGAATGCTGTCTTCCAGACATGAAGTGGCCATTGTATCCATGACCTCCCATTAGCTGTGGTTACTTGGACAAGACAAGAAGAGGTTTGGCAGAAGAGGATGGAGGGACAACAGAAATAACAGGAGGGTTTGTACAATCGAACTACACTATGTGCGGGTTGGAGGGATGGCTTAGCAATTAAAGAGTTTGTCTACAAAGCCAAGGGACCCAGGTTCAATTTCCCAGGACCCACATAAGCCAGATGCACAAGGGGGCACATGCGTCTGGAGTTCGTTTGCAGTGGATAGAGCCCTGGCATGCCCATATTCTCTCTCTCTCTCTCTCTTTCTCTCTCTCTCTCTCTTTCCCCTTTTCTTCTCTGTGAAATAAATAAATAAATAATATAAATATGAAAAAATACACTATGTGCATGTGTGAAGTTTGTCAATAAATTTTAAAAAGAATTTATGGGCTGAGAAAATTTGACATCTCTGTAATCAGTGCATAGAGAGGTATAAATAGGACATAACCCTAGAACTTGGGGAAATGGAAAACACACGTCATTCTAAAGGATAAACTAACAAAGTTAATGACCTGTATCAATCAGCCATATAGACATGTCTGGGGAGGTGTGCAGCAAGCCAGATCAATTTTTATTGAATTATCTTTTTATAACACATTTCAAGTTTTTCAATTTCTACAGTCACCCAACTAAACTGTGATCTATTATACAGTATCCCAAATGTTTCTTCCTGCTGTGCAAAGCGTGCAGATGACCAACAACAGCTTCTTCAGTACAACCAGATACAGCCCCAGGGAGGTCAAAGGCTGGATAAGGCTCTAAGTCTGCCCAGCCCAGTCATCTATCATCTGTCTCGTGGTGGGCACCTCTTGGGGGCTGGTGAAAATATTGCAAATCTGCAAAGCTGCTTTCCCTGTATTCTCCCTAAGTCTGTGGCTCTGGCAGGTGCTAAGATTTCAGACTTATCAACAGCAGGACCTACAACAGGATGGTGTAGACAACCCCAGCAACCCTGTTTGTGCCTTTAAATACATGGGAACAAGGGTCCTAATGTCTGGAGTACCTTCACTTCCACAGCAACCTAAGACCTTGGACATCATTCTCATCATAAGGACACTTGATCTGCACTGTAAGGTCCTAAGGTCATGTGACCTTAGGACTGAAACACAATGTGTAGGTATTTTTAAGGGAAATAGGCTTTATCACTTAGTTTCCACATAACTGAAGATCACAAATCAGCAAGCAAATAAATGAGCACATGGTTCAAACATTCATACCCAGGATCAAACCTCCACCCAAGCTCCTCAAAAGCTGCTTTGCAATGCAAAGCTAATTTTTGAAGAATGAACACAATATTTGCAAAAATACACATAGTTTCAGTTAACACACACACACACATACACACACACACATTAACTGATACAAAGGCTAGGCTTCTAGGTAGCATCAAATGCAGATCTATGTATCAAACATTTCAATTCCTCATTCATTAAAGGAAAGCATTAGAAGACTGCACAAACTTTAGCATATCATAGGTGTCCTAGAATCAACAGATAGTCCCTCCCAAGTACTGAGATTAAAGGCATACACCACCACACCCAGCAACAAATAGTGTTTCTATGGATATGTGTTTATTTTGTAAAAATTTCAATCATATTTACTTACAGCATTTTGAGGATTTAATTTCATTTTCATTCTTCGCATCATCTCAAAATCTTTTACAGTTCTGTAAAACAAAACTATCATTAATTGTTGTCAAAATTTTAACAATTACACTAAGAACTAGCTTCTCAATAGTCATGATAAAATGAGACGTCTCATAAAACAAACGAGCATTAACCGGCTTTTACTCAAGTGCTAGAAGAAACAACATATAAATCAGTAAATCACTGAAATTTCTATGGAACAGATAAAGCATCAGTCAGCAAAACTAACAAGTTAATTTGTATAAAAGAGTACCAAGCTATAATTACAATGGCTATTCATAACTTTTTTCCTGCAGGAAAAACTATCTGGATAGTAATTCAATAATTCAGTAGGTACTCATTATTTATAAAATTGGAAGTCTCTTTTAGAATTACCCTCTATATGTAGCCATAAAATTAAGAAGATGTTTGCTGAAAATATAATCTACAAAATACATTTGAATAGAAAAAATTATTAATGCTTAAAGCATGAGTACAATAAATCAGCTAATAATTAACAAAGACAACATGGATCTCTAGGATTAAAAATATTTTAGGAGCTGGGCGTGGTGGCTCATGCCTTTAATCCCAGAACTCGGGAGGCAGAGGTGGGAGGATTGCCGTGAGTTCGAGACCACCCTGAGACTCCATAGTGAATTCCAGGTCAGCCTGGGCTAGAGTTAGACCCTACCTCAAAAACAACAACAAAAAAAAAAAAAAAAAATAGAAATTTGAGCCAACAATAAATGTGTTGCCATTATACAAAACAGCAAGGGAAACTCTAGGCAGCTTATAAAACAGACACAAGTGTGTGGCTGCTCCACAGACCATGGAACCTAGGGTGGCTCAGGGTAGGGTGGGCTACCACTCCTCTAAGTGCTCAATCAGCACCAGTCAAGGGCTCAGGCTTGGTGGGAGGTACCAGAGAGACCCCCAAACATAGGAAAGCACTGAATGTGAACGTATAAACACTGAGGCAGAGCATTTAAAATATACAAAGTCCAAAATGGATTAATCCACCATAGCCTTGAGTCTCCTTTATTCTGTCCAAATAAGAGAAATGCTACTAAGGATAAAGTAAATATTTTCAAAAGGACTTTGGAAACATCATTCAATGTACACAACTGAGGGGGTGCTGAGGACAATGACCAAGGAGGGGAGACAACCTACAGTGTCAAGATTGGCACCTCAGGAATTAACTGTTTCCAAAGTGCTTTTCATAGACTGGGCCACAGATCTGACTTACATTCTTAGTAAGTTGCTTCCCAAATTTTCTAATAAATCAAATCCCTTATAGAAACTAGCCACATGGGCTAGGGATCTGGCTCGGTGAGTAGAGTGCCTGCCTGGCACGTATGAAGCCCTGAGTTCAATCCCCAGCACCATATAAAACCAAGTGTGGTGGTGACACGTGCCTGGTAACCCTAGCACTTAAGAGGTGGAGAAAGAAGGATCAAGTAGTTAAGATCATCCTTGGCTACATAGGTGATTGCAGGCCAGTCTGCATGAGATCCTATAAAGGAAGGGAGGAAGAGGGGAAGAGGGGAGAGAAAGAATGGAAAGAAAAAAGAAACAAAGTAGCACCATAACTCAAACATTAAACACAATAAAAACTAACCTTTCAGAAAGTTTGTCAGATAGTTTCTCAAGGAACTGCATTACAGTCTCTAAAAGAGGAATTAAAAGAAAAAGTCTTCAATTATGTGAAATAACATAAACACATGTTAAAATTACAGTGTTGTGACCACTACACATGTCCACATCTCTCTCAAAGTGATGCTTTTCGAAGGAGGAAGAATTACTGATACTCTTAGTATGTGATAGATATTTCTAGATGCTAATCTCTTCATGAGAAAAACAGACTAGCCCAAAGCCTTAGATTACACCCCAAAGTTAAAAACATTACTAGGAAATAAAATTTTAAAAATCTAAAAATTCTAACCACATATATATGAAATTCTTAGACATGTCCAATTTATTCCCTAGGTTTCAAGAAAATGAAATTCTCATTTGCTTCTAAAACTTAGTGCATGCCTGTTTTCTTGGCAAAGATTAAGCACTAGGGAGGCTTCTCTTCCCCGGCAGGTAGTTAGGGACACAGGCCCAAAAGAATGTAGATTCGGACCTGCCCTAGCTAGATGAAGGAACTCCAGTCTGACTCAAACGGTAATCAAGAACAGCTTCCTGGGAATAAAGAGATGACTCAGAGGTTAAAGGCACTTGCCTGCAATGTCTGCCAACCTAATTTCAATTCCCCAGTACCCACATAAAGCCAGATATACAAACTCCAGATGCATCTGGAGTTCATTTGCAGTAGCAGGAGGTTCTGGCATGCCCACATTCTCTCTGTCTCTTTCTCTTAAAGAAATAAATAGAAAAAAATATTTTTTTTAAAGTGAACACCTTCCTGCCTATTCCTCCTTAATTTTGCCATATCCTATTTTTTTCCCCACCTAGGAGGCTCTTTCAGAGTCTGTACTCCCCTCCCTGACTCACCAACCAATCAAGGTTGACCATAAACACCTGGAGTCAGCCAATGAAGCTCATCCCAACTGGATGCCTGCTTTGTTTGCATTGCCAAAGTTGCAAGAAAGCCTGAGCCATGCAGGTTACCCCCTTGGGAGCCCTCCCAACTTGGGAGCTTACCTGCTTTGCTTATACTTTCTGCCCTACTTTAAATAAATCCTTCTGACCTACCCTTCTGTGTGTCCATACTTGCCAGCTCTTTGTGAGTCATGAGACAGGAGCTCAACAGCCACTGGCTTGAGGAGCTCTGGTTCAGTGTCTGGCACTCTAATCTCTTAAGAAAAGCCTAACCAGAGCTGAGAAGACTCTCAAAACCCACAACAATCTCAGTACTTGGAGCACTGAGGCAAGAGGATTAAGGTTTCAAAGATAGGCAAGGCAGGCTACAGAGAGAATCCTCCACTCAGAAGTGCTCAACTTCCCAATCTATCAGGTAAATGCAAATCTAATCTACACTGTGATACCATCACACCCCAGTCAGAATGGTTGCCATTAAAAAAAACAAACACTAGCCAGGGGTGGTGGTGCATGCCTTTAATCCCAGCACTAGGGAGGCAGGGGTAGGAGGATTGCCTTATGTTCGAGGCCACCCTGAGACTCCATAGTGAATTCCAGGTCAGCCTGGGCTAGAGTGAAACCCTACCTCAAAAAACAAACAAACAAACAAACAAACAAAACACTGCCTCAGCTAGAGTGAAACCCTACCTCAAAAAAACCAAAAAACAGGGCTGGAGAAATGGCTTAGCTGTTAAGCGCTTGCCTATGAAACCTAATGACCCCAGTTTGAGGCTCCATTTCCCAGGACCCACGTTAGCCAGATGCACAGGGGGCGCACACATCTGGAGTTTGTTTGCAGTGGTGAAGGCCCTGGTGCACCCATTCTCCCTCTCTCTCTCTTTCTTTCTCTCTCTCTTTGCCTTTTTCTTTCTCTGTCTCTCTCAAATAAATAAATAAAAATAAACAAAACAAATTAAAAAGCACAAAAAACAATATGACAGAAAGCAGGGCTATGAAGGAGAAAGTGGGGGAGAGGAGAGGAGGGAAATACCATGGTTTGTTGTCTGTAAATATAGAAGTTGTGTTGTCAATAATAGATAGATAGATGGATAGATAGACAGACAGATAGATAGATAGATAGATAGATAGATAGATAGATAGATAGATAAAAGAGAGAGAGACACTGATTGAGAAGGGGTAAGGGTATGATGGAGAGTGGAGTTTCAAAGGGGAAAGTGGGGGGAGGGAGGGAATTACCATGGGTTATTGTCTGTAATTACGGAAGTTGTCAGTAAAAAATATTTAAAAAAAAAAAAAAAAGCAGGGCTGGAGAGATGGCTTAGCGGTTAAGTGCTTGCCTGTGAAGCCTAAGGACCCCGATTCAAGGCTCGGTTCCCCAGGTCCCACGTTAGCCAGATGCACAAGGGGGCGCACACGTCTGGAGTTCGTTTGCAGAGGCTGGAAGCCCTGGCGCCCCCATTCTCTCTCTCTCCCTCTCTCTGTCTTTCTCTCTGTGTCTATCGCTCTCAAATAAATAAATAAAAATTTAAAAAAAAAAAAGCACTAACAAATTCTGGCAAGGGTGTGGGGAGAAAAAGAACACTTTGTTATTGCTGGTGTGAATGTAAACTGGTTCACCCACTATTGGATATCAGTGTGGAGGTTCCTCAAAAATCTAAAATTGATTTTATTTACTTGTTTGTTTATTTATTTATTTATTTATTTATTTTGGTTTTACAAGGTAAGTGCTCACTCTAGCCAGGCTGACCTGGAAATTACTGTGTATTCACAGGGTGGCCTCGAACCCACGCTGGGCAATCCTCCTACCTCTGCCTACCAAATTCTGGGATTAAAGGCGTGTGCCACCTCATCCGGAAAAAATCTAAAATGAAAATACCATACAATCCAGCTATACCACACTCATCACAGATCCAAAGGAACCCATGTCAACATACTACAGACACAGCCTGCATACAATAGCCAAGTTATGGCAATCACCTAGGTGTCCATCAACAGATGAGCAGATGGGGAACATCTACTCAATGGATTTTATTCAGCCATAAAGAATGAAATTATGCCATCTGCAGGAAAATGGATCGAATCAGAGGTCATATCAAGCAAAGTAAGTTAAGATTCATAAACACAAATATGCTTTCCCTCATGAAGGGCCTACATTTTACAAACTTACATATATGTGCGCGCGTGCGCGCGCGCGCACACACACACACACACACACACACACACAGAAAGACACATGGGGGAATGTAGTCTTGTTGCTGAGACAAAACATCTGGCCAAAAGGAGCAGATTACAGTCTCAAGAGAAAGTTTTATCATGATAGAGAAAGCATGGCAGGCCTGAGCAGAAAACCTAGGTCACATCTCCCCATCAGTGGGGAGGACGCAGTAGGAGTGAGCTAACTCTGAACACCCCATGGACTAGACCTTAAGGTCCACCCCCAATGACACACCTTCTCCTGCAAGGCTCCTCCTCCAACTACCCCAAACTGCCATCAGCTGAGAACCAAGTTAAAACACACAGGCCAAGGGGGGCACATTTCATTCAAACTGCCACAGGAAACTATTTGGGAAGAGGAAGGGGACCAGCAGGAAGAGAGAAGGGAGACAGGAAAGGGTAATAAGGAATAAATATGGTAAACATACATAATATACTTTAAAAAATCATTATTGGGCTGGAGAGATGGCTCAGGGGTTAAAGGCACTTGTTTGCAAACCCTGATGGCCTGAGTTTAATTCCCCAGGACTCACGTAAGCCAGATGTACAAGGTGGCACATGTGTCTGGAGTTCATTTTCAGCAGCTACAGGCCCTGGGATGCCCTTTCTCTTTCTCTCAAATAAATAAATAAAATATTAAAAGTATTGTTTTAGGAAAACATTATGAAGCTGGGCATGGTGGTGCACATCTTTAATCCCAGCATTTGGGAGGAAGAGGTAGGAGGATCTCCATGAGTTCATGGCCATCCTAAGACTACATAGTGAATTCCAGGCCAGACTTTAAAGTGAGACTCTACTTCGAAAAAACCAAAAAAAAAAAAAAAGAAGAAGAAGAAGAAGAAAAGAAAATCATTATGAAACCTATCACTTTGTATAACAGACATATACTAATGGGCTGAAGAGATGGCTTAGCAGTTAAGGCACGTTCCTGCAAAGACTAAGGACCCATCCCCAGTACCCACAGAAAGCCAGATGCCCAAAGTGTCACATACACCTGGAGTCCACCTGCACTGACTGGCTAGAGGCCCTGGTGAATCCATTCCCTTCTTTCTCTCTCTCTTTGCAAATACATAGACAATTTCTTTTTTTGAGTAGGGTTTCACTCAGCTCAGGCTGATCTGGAATTCACTATGGAGTCTCAGGGTGGCCTTGAACTCACACCGATCCTCCTATCTCCGCCTCCCAAGTGCTAGGTTAAAGACATGCACCATCATGCCCGGCAATTAACTTTTTAAGAACAAATATACTATAATAAAAATATAAATAGGATTGGGGAAATGGTTCAGCACTTAAAGGTGTTTGCTTGCAAAACCTACTGGCCAGGGTTAGATTTCCCAGCACCCACATAAAGCCAGATGTACAACCTGAAGCATGCATCTGGAGTTTGTTTGCAATAGCAAAAGGCCCTGGAGTGCCCTGTACACACCCACTTCACACATTCACTGTCTCTTCTCTTTTTTCCCTCGCTCTCTTTTATCTCTCTCTTAAATAAATATCAGTAAAGTTTAGAAATATGATTTACCAAAACTTAAATTTATAAAAGCAATATTTACTAGGTAACTTGGGCTGGAGAGATGGCTTAGCGGTTAAGTGTGCTTGTCTGTGAAACCTAAGGACCCTGGTGTGAGGCTCGATTCCCCAGGACCCACATTAGACAGATGCACAAGGGCGTGCACACATCTGGAGTTTGTTTGCAGTGGCTGGAGGCCCTGGTATGACCATTCTCTCCATCTGCCTCTTTCTGTCTCTCTCAAACAAATAAAAATAAACAAACAAACAAAAAAATCCACCTTTTTTCAAGTTGGGGCTCACTCTACACCAGCTAACTTGGAACTTACCCTATAGTGCCAGGCTGAGCATGAACTCACAGTGATCCTACTATCTCTGCCTTCCTAGGGCTCGGACTAAAGGTGTGTGCCACCAGGCCCAGCTACGTAGCATTTTTTATTATTTATATTTAATTACTTGAGAGCATATGTAGGTAGGTATATGGATGTGTCAGGGCCTCTTGCCATTACAAACTCCAGATGCATGCAACACTTTGTGCATCTGGCTTCACATAGGTACTGGGGATTCAAACCTGGGCCAGCTGACTTTGCAAGCAAGTTCCTTTAACCACTGAACCATCACTCTAGCCCTACTATGTAACTATTTTTATATACAACTACAGAACAACTTACCAAATGAAAACAAAAATCAGAAACTTGAAAATTTTAAATTGTAATAGAATTTTAAGTGCCTATTAATGTGCTTCAGCTAAAGTTAGCAGAACTTATAAATCCACGAGTGACAGCTTGACTATTATTTCCCATGAAAGAGTTATTTCGTGTGTGCTTTTTTCACTTAGTACTTTCTGATTGACAAATGTGTACAGAGCTTTCATAAACATTTTAGTTGGCCACAAACACTGTTTTTATATTTTCCAGATGATTTTTTATATAGATTTAAGATTCTTACCCTCTCTTTATCTCCTTTCTGAGTAAAATAAAAGGCTAAGGAAATAACAGGGGTTAACCTAAACCACAAAGCCATAGGGTTTCTTGCCACTTTCATACTTAACAAGCCTCAGACAGACTGCCTGAAGACACCAGCTTGTGTGCCAAGTTACATGGCATCAGAAACTGCAAAAAGACAAAATTGTTCTGCTCTTGAAAGCTCACTTCAGCTTGTCATTCCAGCTACCATGTACAACCATCCTCAAATAAACCATATTTTATTAACAGTCATTTATTGTGTTTTTCTAGCTATAAGTGAAGAAAAGTCACATTTAACAAAACTGAATGTAGGGCTGGGGAGATGGTGCTCTCTTCAAAATGCCATGAATCCAGAAGTTGGTGCCAGAGACCCACTGAAATGCTTCCACCCTAGTCAAATGCCATTGTTTCTGTTTACAAAATAATCTCTAAGTAACCTCTGCTCATCTTGCCCAGTACAGTCTGGTGTCACAATGGGCACTACAATGTCTCATTACAATGCAGATCAGATCACTTCATTCCCTTCCCAAACTACCCAAAGCCTTCTCATCTCACTGGGTCAGGGTCCTCTATCACATAGCCCCTCATCATCATGTTCCTTTTCACCCCTTCCTGCTCTGCCCTCGCCTACCCCACTTTGTCCTCTCAGCTTTCTTAAAATACACCAAACACATGTCTGCCTTGAGATTTTGACGCTGCTTGCATCTTGTCCCTAAGAGGCTTCAGACTTATTCTGGTACCCATCTTTTGTACCTTCTGTTGCTGGGACAAACACCTGGCCAAACACCTGGCCAAGAGCAGCTAATGGGAGGAAAGGGTATATTTTGGGTTAGTTCTGAGAGGAAGTTCCATCTTGACAGGGAAAGCATGGTCGAGAAGACGCTGGACATCACCTCTGCCACAGCAGGTAGAAACGGCAGCAGAGTGAGCTCAAATCTGGCAAGGGAGAGCTAGGTTGTAACACTCCAAAGCTCGCTCCTAGCAACACGTCTCCTCAGCAAGGACCCCACCTTCCAAGCTTCCACCAGCTAGAGCCCAAGCACTCAAAACACATGAGCCTATTTTGGACATCTGATTTAAACCACCACATTCTGTCCCTGGCCCCTATTGACTCAAAGCCATTTCATGATGTAAAATGCATTCAGTCCAACTTTAAAAGTACCCATGGTCTTTACCAACCTCAACACTGTTTAATAAAAGTCCAAAGTCTCATCTGAAACAGTCCCTTAGCTGTGAGTCTGTAAAATCAAAACACAAGTTGCATGCACATGATGGAACAGAGTAAATATTCCCTCTGCAAAAAGAAGGCATTGCAAGGAAAGACTGAAAACTGCAACGCCTAAAACAAGCAGGGGATACAACAAATCCTGTAGCTCCACGTCTGGCATCTGGAACCCCTGACGAAATACTCCAAAAGGCTTCAAATTTCACTGCCCCTCCCCACCCTCCGCCCCTGTCCAGCCATGCTACTTGCTTGCTTGGTGGATCCACCCAGGCCAGAACACGCATCTTTCTGTCCTGGCATCGTCAACATGCTAGGGCCTCTACTGCATTCTACAGTCATCCATGCCATGGCCAATCATGGACTCTATTAAGGGACTATGACTCTGCTCCACATCACCTAGGGGCCATCTTCAAAAAAACACAAGTCAAATCCAAAACTAGTACCAGGTGAGCTACCAACTTTGTTAACCCAGGGGGAAATAAAGCCAACTCTGAAGAGCAGGAAACCTCCCTCAGCATTCATCCTTCAGGGCTTTCCTTTCAAAACAGTCAGCATTCTTTCTTTTTTCTCAATGCAGAACAGCTGGCTGAATCTCAATGGTGGTAAAGTCTCCAACAAAGCCCTGGAACTCAGCTTCAGTCTTTGACCTGAAACTTTCATTTCTTTCTGTGCCAACATTTATCTTTCATATCCTTCTGTTTTATGTTCTGCCAAACACACCAGTCCATTACTTTTAAATTTAGCTTTTATTTAAGTTCTTAGGATACAGGAAGGCCACAACCAGCCTCTCACGCAAACTGCCTGTAGCCCAATCTGGACAACATTCATTTTCAATTCACAAACCAAGCCTCCATAGTTTTCAGTTCTTTCTGCATTTGGGTCTTTCAACTCTGACCAGATGGCCCATTAGGCTCTGCTTAGAGCACCACAAGGCAGCTCTTAGTCCAGGGTTTCAAATCCTTTCACATCCCTCCCTCATATCAGTTCCAAAAGACCAAAAGCCACCACAGTGAGGTTTCTAGCAGCAATAACTCCACTCCTCTCATACCAATTTTCTGTTGTGGATACCTCTGGGTTTCTGGGACAAGACAGCTCGCGAAAGCAGCTCATGGGAGGAAAGGGTTCTGTCATGGCAGGGAAAGGATGGTAAAGCAAAGGCTGAACATCACGTCTGGATAGCAGCTAGCAGAAAGCAGTGAGTTTGCTGAGCTCTGGCAAGAAGGGAGCTGGGCTATAATACCATGAAGCACACCCCAGAAACACATCTCTTCCAGCAAGGCTCCACCTCCCATGTTGCCTCCAAGCATTCAGAACACATGAGTCAGTAGAAGACATCTGATCCAAACCACCACTCCATCAGAACTCTGCTCACACATGATAGGCTGCATAAGCTTGTCTGGCAACTGCAACACCATTACAACTCACATGCCATGTCTCTTCCCTACTTCACCTTTCTACACCTTTCTGATTAGTATTAAACAACACACCCCACAATGGACCTTGCTTTGCACAGCCTTCCTCCCAAGAATGCAAACTGCATGAAGCAGCTATTCCCATCTATCCACTAGACTGACTTGTTTCTAGGACCTAGGAACATATCTGACAAAGGACAGGCACTCAGAAAAATTTGCTGACCCAAGCAATGAAAATCAAGTAGGAGGGCTGGAGAGATGACTTAGTGGTTAAGCACTTGCCTATGAAGCCTATAGGGACCCTGGTTCAAGGCTCAATTTCCCAGGACCCACGTTAGCCAGATGCACAAGGGGGCGCACACATCTGGAGTTCATTTGCAGTGGCTGGAGACCCTGGCATGCCCATTCTCTCTCTCTCTCTCCCTCTCCCTCTTTCTCTCCCTCTCACCCGCAAATAAATAAAAATAAACAAAAAAAAAAAGAGAGAGAAAATCAAGTAGGTAAAAAGGGAGAAGATAGTACACTGGCTCTCACTACAACATCTGTATACACATCTCTGCCACATTCTAGCAATACACCCCCAGTAGCCAATTCCTACTTCACAAGGCTGCCAAGTAGTTAAGTGCTGAGAAGTGACAGTGGAGTGTTCAGCACTAAGTGAGACATCTTTATCACACTCTCCAAAGCTCAGGGACCACTATGGAAAAGGTAGTAAAAAGAATGCAGGAGCCAAAAGAAGGGGAAAGTGCTTTGCAATCCACACAAAGTGGCCATGGCATTCATGACCTCACAGTGGCTTATGCTACCTACACAAGACCTATATAATTGGAGGGAAAAAAAGGCTGACATCAAAATAGAAGAGTGAGTGGTTGGAAAGAAGAGGAGACTCAAGGGAGGGAAGATAGAGGAGAGAGCAAAGGGAAGGTGAGAGGAGGGGATTATGATCATGGTACATTATCTATGTGTATGGCAGTTGCTAATAACTGATGTTTAATAGCTACTAGAGAAAAACATTTAGAAAGACATGTATATCATATTACATTCATATACAATCATTTAGGAAAAAAAAAACTATATGAAACCTATAGCCTAACAAGACTATAAAAGGTCAAGAAAAATGTCAATTATGAAAGAGAAGTTAAGACTGGGAAGGTATAAAGGGAAAGAAGGGATGTGCATGAAAGCAACAAAGACTGACGAATGGAAGCTCTTCCCCATGCAGAGTCTGCCCAGTGTGCCCTATTCCTATCCTCCTCCCTCTCTACCCACTCCAAGTCTTGTCCCTTTGACCTCTTAGGTACATCTTGACTCTAAGCTCCCCGACTGTCCTCACTACCTGATTCACTGCCTAAATGATATCTATAATGTTAAAGTGCCTTTGATGAAGACTATATACATTTAAATGACAGCTTTGTGGAACATCTCTTAAAAGCCTTAAATCGTAAGGACCTCAGCACAGTACAAAGCAAGTTTATTGCAAACTCATAAAAAGGTACTTCTGCCACCTAGCACAAACCTTCCCATGTAGTTCTGCCTCTGAAAGGGGCTCAGAGTACTGTACATTTATGACCTAGCCTGTACTTAACCCTGGCCTCAGTAAGCAATTTGATGTTTTATCCTCTCACCCTTATTCCAACCAATATGATGACCCAAGACATAGAAAGTAGCTGAGTTAGAAAGTAACTAATTTAAATTAGCAATAAATGAAAACTTAGATATGAGTTATTCTCAATATACACATGAAATAAAATGCCTTTGCTAGAAAGTATGATATATACCAAATTACTAGCTCTATTTAAAGATGATTCTTATCAAAAGAATTTATCTTAGGGCTTGAGGGATGGCTTATGATTAAGGCATTTACCTGCAAAGCCAAAGGACCCAGGTTCGATTCCCCAGGACCCACGTTAGCTAGATACACAAGGGGGCACAAGCACCTGTAGTTCGTTTACAGTGGTTGGAAGCCCTGGTGTACCCATTCTCTCTCTCTCTCCTCTCACTCCTTCTTTCTCTGTCAAATAAAGAAATAAATACAATAGCTGGGCGTGGTGGCGCACGCCTTTAATCCCAGCACTCGGGAGGCAGAGGTAGGAGGATCGCCGTGAGTTCAAGACCACCCTGAGACTCCCTAGTGAATCCCAGGTCAGCCTGGGCTAGAGTGAGACCCTACCTCGAAAAACCAAAAAAAAAAAAAAAAAAAAAAAAAAGAAAGAAAGAAAGAAAGAAGAAAGAAATACAAAATATTAAAACAAAATGTTTAAAATAATTTCTTTTAGCTACTTGCAATCAGAAATTCAGGGCTGGGAGTATAGTTCCTTGGGGTTGATTCCCAGCACTGCCTAAAGAAATAAATAAATAAAGTTCCCTTTCATAAAACTCTCAGTCTGTTTTTAAAACTTGGGTAAAGGAGCCAGGCGTGGTGGTACATACCTTTAATCCAGGCACTCTAGAGGCAGAGGTAGGAGGATCGCCATGAGTTCAAGGCTACCCTGAGAATACAGAGTGAATTCCAGGTCAGCCTGGGCTAGGGTGAGACCCTGCCTTGGAAAAAATTTTAAAAACTGGGTAAAACAGCTTACCTGGGTTCTGAGCAATGGTTCCCTGGAGAGCCCTGTGGGAAAAGGTGGAATATCCCACTAAGTTTGCCAGAAGATCTCTACTCCTGAGCAATTCTTCTAAACATTTCAACTGATCAGCACTGGGATAAAGAAATATTTTGTAAGCAGCTTCTCGCACCTATATTTGAAAAGTGAAAGGAAGAATAGTAAAAGATCTAAATGCCTTGATGGAACATTTACATGATAGCACACAGGCCAGTTCTCACCACTTTATCTGGCAAGAGCCATAGTTGTGAGAGGAACAGCTCAGACCAGGTCTACAAGCTTCTAGACATAGAATAGTATGGAATACGACAATGCACTTGACAGGATACGGGTGGTACATTTCAAGACCCATTGAGACAAACCTTCAATCATAGCTTTTGTCTCTGTAACCATAAAGCACCTTTAACCAGGGGAAGTAGGGACTGAAAAAATTTCCGTGATCTTCAAGGTCAATTTATTATTATTTACAATATATTCTAAGGTGGAGTTTTTTAAGAGACATGAGTTTCAACCCTTTTCATTATACACTGCACTTTTGGAATTATTGATGTTACAAGTTGAATTTTCAGGTCTCAGCAACACAAAGATTTGTAAGGATAGTAATAGATTGCTAATGAATTTTTGGTTAGAACAGCACCATCACACATTGTTTGGTGTCCAGGAAGAGTCATACCAAGTCATCTGCGGCTTCTGCATGTAGACCATCAATTATTACATGATTCCCGTCTCGTGCAAAGTTGTGGCAAATGTGTTCTGGTAAGAGATGTTTCTCAATCTTGTTGGGAAAATTGGTTCCCATGAGAAATGTGCTGCTCAAGTCCAAGATTTTAACATTAAGGTCCACTGCTCTTCTACGCTACATATGGGAGGAGAAAAATTATGTGAAAGCACTGAAAGTTAAAATCTCATAATTAATACACAATCTATACTGGTAGGAAAAAATATATATGTACTTGATATAGAACACTTAACATTCTGCTGTTGATAACTGGTATTTAATGCTCTAAAAACAAATCTTTATAATAATTCTCTTTTGCTTAAGACTTACACAGTTTATAGAGTTCTAACTTATGTATAAATTACACACCTAATACTTGAAAGCAGTGATATGAAAAAATATTCCATTAAGTGAGCCAGAGGAAACTATGTTCATAAGAGCTATTCAATGGCACATAAAACATTTTAAGAATAAGAAAAATGCAGTATATGAAAGGTGGATTGAAAAAGACATTGAACAGGGATGAGGGGATATAAGAATATAGCCTTTAAAAAAATAAACTCAAAGCCAGGTGTGGTGGTGCACACCTTTAATCCCAGCACTTGGGAGGCAGAGGTAGGAGGATCGCCATGAGTTCAAGGCCACCCTGAGACTACAGAGTTAATTCCAGGTCAGCCTGGACCAGAGTGAGACCCTACCTCAAAAAATCAAAAATAATTTTAAAACCAAATAAATAAATAAAATAAAAAATACATTGAATCTTAAAATATTAGGCAAGAGGGATAAGAGAAAAGAGAATGATAATACAGTTCTACACAAAACAGTACTGAACATCATCAACAGTAGTGAACATGAAACAAACAGGGAAGCCCCTTCAGAGGTTCTGATCTGCACACACCCGCTGCTAGAGAATGATGGTGATAAAGCCATTAACTGCAGACACAAGCAGGACTTGGTGGTACACACTTGTCATCCTAGCACTCAGGAAGCTGAGGCAGGAGGATCACAGGTTCATGGGATCAAGGTCAGCCTAAGACTCTGTTTCAAAAGTTAAAATGAAATTGAGAGGTAGACTCAAGGCCTGCAGGACAGAGCAGTGTGTCCTACACTACGTTCCAGGCATGTGGTACCTGCACCTGATGCCTGCTCGACCCTCAGTCAAGGTTTACAGGGCACACAAACTCATGTAAGCTTCTACTCCCAGTCGCAACTATAAAACAGTCTCCTGAGAAAATGTGTATCACCAAAGCCATCATAAACTTTTCCCTTTTTTTCTTGAGCAGTAGCCCAGACTGGCCTCAGCTCAGCAGGTATCCAAGAATGACCTTCTGCCTTCAACTCCTGAGCCCTGGGATTACAGGTGTGTACACTATCACACCTGGTTTATGCAGAGCTGAGGATCAAAGCCAGGGCCTCGTACATGCAAGACAAACACGTTACCAACCATGTCAGAAGAGCTTTAGATGACGTATAAATGGTAGCCCATGAAGTTCATAAGTCTATTAACAGAATAGATATGAACTTTCATGTATTTGTCACTACAAAACCAGATGGACTGTGGACTGGGCTCAGCTTTAGGAAAATGATATGGACATCTTTCTGGGAAAGAGTCCATGACTAACAGATGCTAAAGTGAATTCTGCCCTTGAAACATAAACAGAACTAATTTTTTAAAAAATATGTAAGATGTATATATATATATACTCGGTAATAAGTTGAAAAAATAAGTATATATAAGCCAGATGTGATGGCACCCACATGTAACCACCACACTGGAAAGGCTGAGGCAGGGGGATAGCACGTTCAGAACAAGCTTGGACTATGCAGTGTCCCAGGCCATACAGCAAGACCCTATCTCAAAAACCATTAACTAGGGCTGGAGAGATGGCTTGGCAGTTAAGGCACTTGCCAGCAAAGCCAAAGGACTCAGGCGCAATTCCCCAGGACCCACATGAAGTCAAATATACAAGGTAGTGCATGTGTCTGGAGTGCATTTGCAATGACTAGAGGCCCTAGCATACCCATTCTCTTTTTCTATCTGCCTCATTCTCTCTCTCAAATAAATAAAATATTTGTTAAAATTAACTATATAATATATCTTAAGTTTTTCAATGTAGAAAACTCAAATATTGTTGGAAAAATAAATTTCCAAAGCCTTCAATGTGGTAATTTGTCTAGACTTCTTTTTGTCTATTTCTGATATGACCATCTATCGCCACCTAATGGCAAGCAGTAGCATAACAAAATCAATGAAAGACATGAAAATAATAGTCAAAACTTATCCCCAGTACTGTTTTATGAAGAAAATACGATGTAATAAATTAATTATTACAAGCATTTTATCAATTGGCTAAGTCAATGGAAAAATGAAAGCTTAATTAATTTCTGCTTCAATATCCTGCTAGACATATTAGTTCATTCTGAGATATCAGTTTAATGTGTAATACTCTGAACTCTTAAAAACCCCATAGGAAACAAATGTGAAAGACAGTTGCCATTCAATAGCTTATGTATCTACTAGGTATTTTGGGAAAAACTGAGGGATCATTTGTTTGGACAAAAACCCACAGAATAGAATTTGTTGTAACAAACAAACAACAATTTAATAATTGACTATCAAAAATATCATATAAAATTGGGCTGGAGAGATGGCTTAGCAGTTAGGTGCTTGCCTGTGAAGCAGGACCCCAGTTTGAGGCTTGATTCCCCAGGACCCACGTTAACCTCCAGAAGGAAGTGCACGCGTCTGGAGTTTGTTTGCAGTGGCTGGAGGCCCTGGAGCGCCTATTCTCTCTCTCTATCTGCCTCTCTCTCTCTGTCTGTCACTTTCAAATAAATAAAGAAAATTAAACAAATTAAAAAATATACCCTGGGCTGGAGAGATGGCTTAGCGGTTAAACGTTTGCCTGTGAAGCCTGAGGACCCTGGTTCAAGGCTCGATTCCCCAGGACCCATGTTATCCAGATGCACAAGGGGGTGCACGCATCTAGAGTTTGTTTACAGTGGCTGGAGGCCCTGGCACACCCATTCTCTCTCTTTGTCTGCCTCTTTCTCTGTTGCTCTCAACTAAATACATAAAAATGAACAAAAAAATTAAAAATATATATATCCTATAAAATTGCTATTTATTAAATAATTGTTTTCTCTCTCTTTCTCCCTCCCTCTCTCTCTATCTGCTTCTTTTTTTTGTTGTTGTTCATTTTTTATTTTATTTATTTGAGAGCAACAGACACAGACAGAAAGACAGATAGAGAGAGAGAGAATGGGTGCTCCAGGGCTTCCAGCCCCTGCAAACGAACTCCAGACGCATGCGCCCCCTTGTGCATCTGGCTAACGTGGGACCTGGGGAACTGAGCCTTGAACCGGGGTCCTTAGGCTTCACAGGCAAGCGCTTAACCACTAAGCCATCTCTCCAGCCCTCTATCTGCTTCTTTCTCAAATAAAGGACTAAAAAATATTTTTTCAAAAAGGGCTGGACTACAGAATGACTCTGTCTCAAAATCAAAAAAAAAAACAACCTAATAATAATATCAGCATATGTGACATACAGCCATCTCCTGGTATAATATCATCTGGTTTTAAGACATCTCCTACCTTGGACACCAAAGTCCACAGATGGGCACATCACCCAAAGTGCAGCAATATTTGCATGGATGCTACACACGTCCTTCCACACATGCTAAGTCATCTCTTAGAACACACAGCACAATGCCAGGAAAATGTTTAGGGAATTATGACAAGGAAAAGATCTACATCTGCTCAGTACAGACACAACTGTCTCTAAGCAATTTTTTTGTTTTGTTTTGCTTTCTTTTTTTAATTTTATTTATTTATTTGAGAGTGACATAGAGAGAAAGAGGCATAGAGAGAGAGGGAGGGAGAGAGCGAGAATGGGCGCGCCAGGGCTTCCAGCCACTGCAAACGAACTCCAAACGCATGCGCCCTCATGTGCATCTGGCTAACATGGGTCCTGGGGAATCAAGCCTCAAACTGGGGTTCTTAGGCTTCACAGGCAAGCGCTTAACCACTAAGCCATCTCTCCAGCCCTGGTTTTTTGTTTGTTTTTTTTTTTTTTTTTGATGTAGGGTCTGGCTATAGGCCAGGCTGACCTGGAATTCACTATGTAGTCTCAGGATGGCCTCACACTCAAGGTGAACCTCCTACCTCTTTCGGTCTGTACTTGGCTGAATCCAGGTACAGAAACCACAGTTGTGGAGGTCAGCTGGATATCCCCAAGAAAGCTATTTACTTCTCAAGATATTCTGAAATATTCAGAACTATGTGGAAAAATAAAACTGTTTCTAGGGAAACTTCTTAATGTACTACATTTATTAGGCGAAAGTTATGGGCTGGAGAGATGGCTTAGTAATTAAGGCACGTGCCTATGAAGCCTAAGGATCTACGTTCAGCTCTCCTGATCCCACGTAAGCCAGACACATGTGATGCAAGTGCAAGATCACACATGCACACTAGATGGTACAAGCATCTGGAGTTTGATTGCAGTGGCTGGAGGCACTGGCATGCCAACTCTCTCTCTCTCACATAAAATTAAACTTAAAATTAAAAAAAGAGAAAGGGAAGCTGGGCATGGTGGCACACTCCTTTAATCCCAGCACTCAGGAGGCAGAGGCAGGAGGATCACCTTGAATTTGAGGCCACCCTGAGACTACAGAGTGAACTCCAGGTCAGCCTGTGCTAGAGTGAGACCCTACCTCAAAAAACTGAAGGGGAAAAAAAAAAGAGAAAATGTTATGTTTAAAATCGTAGTTAGCCTAGGGACAAGTGGGGAGGCTATGGAAAACTATACCGATGTCCAGTCACCACCACCCCCTTCATGAGTGGCCGCCATCATGAGGCCTGAGAACTTGAGCAAATCATTCTGTCTGTCTCCACATCTATCGAACAAGAGGACCTCATGAAGTGTTGGGCCCTCCAGCCAGTGTAAACATCACCTGACACACCTATGCTGCCAGTATGTGGCCCACCAGACAGGTACAATGGGTACAATAGACCTCTGAGTCTCAGTGACATTCCCCGTCCTTCTGAGCCTCAGTGTGCAGTCTTTTCCAATACTGCTTCTCTCGGCCTCCTTCCATGACACCCCAGTGTCCAGTCACTTCTTAACTCTGAATTATCAGGGGTGATAGGTCAGTTTCTAGAAAGCACTGCATTCAAATATCTCAAGAATAAGATCTGAGCATTTGTATGATCCACAAAATCCAGAAATATACAAAGACTCTGGCTACAAAGATATCAACTAAATTAGCTAATAAAACAAGAGTCAAAAGAGCAGGAAGCCAGGTGTGATGGTGCATGCCTATCATTCCAGAAGAACCAGGAGCTCAGGACCAGTCTCTACTACAGAGTGAGTTCAAGGACAACCTGGGCTACATGAGACCCAGCCTTAAAAAAAAAAAAAAGAAAAAGAAATAGGGCTGGAGAGATGGCTTAGCAGTTAAGGTGCTTGCCTGTGAAGCCTAAGGACCCATGTTCAACTTTATAGATCCCACCTAAGTCAGATGCAAAGGTGAGGCAAACATAAGGACACATATGCCGAGTAGGTGGCACAAGCATCTAGTATTTGATTGCAGAGGCTGAGGCCCTGGTGGGGCAATCCCTCTTTCTCTCTGTCTCTCCCTAAAAATAAAATAAAAAAAGAAAGACAAACGAAACAAAACAAGCCAGGCATGGTGGCGCACACCTTTAATCCCAGCTCTTGGAAGGCAGAGGTAGGAGGATCACCATGAGTTCAAGGCCAACCTGAGGATACAGAGTGAATTCTAGGTCAGCCTGAGCTACAGTGAGACCCTACCTCAAAAAACAAACAAACAAACAAACAAAAAGCACAGATAAAAGATTTACCTTTTCTTCATCTAGATGGATTCCACTGATTTCAAAATCAAACATAAATAGTTCAGCCACTCGCCTAGAATAAAATGAGCCTCAAATTACAACAGGCAGTAAATTACAAACAAAACTCAGTCACTTTTGCATATGTATGTGTGTATGTGGTCTGTGTGTGTATGCATGTACACAGGTGCAAGGGCATATTGATGTACATGCGTGTACAGAGGCCCGAGGTGGAGGTCAGCTATCTCACTCTATCACTTTCCACCTTGCTTACTGAGACAGGGTCTCACGGCACCTGGGGCTCTTTCAGCACGCACTGGGGATCCCATCTCCACTTCCCTAGTGCTGGGATTACAGGTGCATGCCATCACACCCAGCATGTTACATGAGTGCTGAGAACCAGAACACAGGTCCTCATCATGCATACCAAGCATGTTACCCACTGAACCCTCTCCCACCCCCAAATTCAATCTTTTCTTAAAATATATTTTATTTATTTATTTGAGAGGGAGAAAAAAGCAGGGAGATGGTGGGGCACACCAGGGCCTCCCGCCACTGTAAATGAACTCCAGGTGAATGTGCCCCCTTGTGCATCTGGCTTACATGGGTCCTGGAGAGTCAAACCAGGATCTTCTAGCTTTGCAGGCAAATGCCTTAACCACTAAGCCATCTCTCCAGCCCCAAATTCAATCATTTTCTAAAAGTATTTTTGTTTATTCATTTGCAAGCAGAGAGAGAGAGAGAGAGAGAAGATAGACATTAAGAATGAGTGCACAAGGGTCTCCAGCCACTGTACACAAACTCAAGACACATGTACGTCTGCCTCTACATGGGTACTGGGGAATCAAAACTGGGTTGTTAGGCTTTGCAGGCAAGCATCTTAACTGCTGAGCTATCTCTCCAGCACCCCAAATTCAATATTTTGTATTGTTGAAACTTGTTTCAGCCAGGCATGGTGGCACATGCCTTTAATTCTAGCAGTCAGGAGGCCAAGGTAGGACTGCTGTGAGTTTGGGGCTTGAGATTACATAGTGACTTCCAGGTCACCCTGAGCTAAACCCTTCCTAAAAAAAAAAAGTTGTTTGGGCTGGAGAGATAGCTTAGTGGTTAAGCGCTTGCCTGTGAAGCCTAAGGACCCTGGTTCAAGGCTCGATTCCCCAGGAACCACGTTAGCCAGATGCACAAGGAGCGCACGCATCTGGAGTTCATTTGAAGTGGCTGGAGGCCCTGGTATGTCCATTCTCTCTCTCTCTCTCTCTCTCTCTCTCTCTCTCTCTCTCTCTCTCTCTCATAAATAAATAAAGATAAAACAAAAAAAAGTTGTTTGAGCATTGACATGTAAGCACACACACAGTGTGAAGCTCACTTAGCATCTCTGAAATAGCTGACTAACAGTTCCAGTCAGCTGGTGTGTAAGTTTATTCCCTGTGCAGAGAACGTGAACCTGTGAAAACCACCATCACAATTATTCATTCAATTCCATCCAAACCCCAGTAATTAAAAACAAAACAGTCTTTATTGGGAGAGTTGTTCAAAGGCCCTTTGCATGAGATTTTCAGCTCTCCTTCCAACTAGTGGCAGTTAATAGTCACTCTTTGATGCTGGGCCCAAAGCTGGGTTTCTTGGCTAAAGAGAACTGTTTTCTTTCTATTCTGGCTTTATGCTTGGAATCAATTTCAAGTTGAATACATTTTTTTTGTCCATTATGTATTTTTAAAGTTGCTTCTGTTCCTAAAGGTAGGCTACCCAAATATTTGATGTACAATTCTGGCGTTGGCTTTTCAAAAATGGATGTTATCTTCATAATTTTTGTGTTAAGCAAAGATATTGTTCTTTTGTTTCATGATACAGGATCTTGCTAGTGGGCTAGGGACCATGTCTATCTAGCCCAAGCACATCTTGAATTAGAAGAATTAAGGTTGTTTCAAACTTCTTTCCACCTTACATAGTCCTGGGACTCAAACCCAGGGTCTTGAACATGCAAGGCAAGTTCTCTACCACTGAGCCACCCCCACCGAAGTTCTTCCTAAAATTCTAAAACAGTAATAGATCTAGTTGAGCATCTTGGTGGTCACTGTGATTGCAACACTCAGAAGGAAGAAGGAGGGTCACAAGTCTGAAGACATCCTAACTATACAGCAAGTTCTAAAACCTGTCTTAAAAGAAACAAACAAGGGCTGGAGAGATGGCTTAGTGGTTAAGCACTTGCCTGTGAAGCCTAAGGACCCTAGTTTGAGGCTTGATTCCCCAGGACCCACATTAGCCAGATGCACAAGGGGCGCACACTTCTGGAGTTCATTTGCAATGACTGGGGGCCCTGGCGCACCCATTCTCTCTATTTCTCTCTATCTGCCTCTTTCTCTGTCTGTTACTCTCAAACAAATAAATTAAAAAACCAAAAACAATATTTTAAAAAGTTTATTTGGGCCAGAGAGATAGCTTAGCGGTTAAGGGGCTTGCCAGTAAAGCCAAAGGACCTAGGTTCAATTCCCCATGTAAGCTAGATGCACAAGGTGGTACAAGCGTCTGGAATTTGTTTGCAGTGGCTAGAGGCCCTGGTGCACCCATTCCCTATCTGCCTGTCTTTCTCTGCTTCTCTCTATCTCAAATACATACATACATACATACATACATACATACATACATACATACATACATACATACATACATACATAAACAAATAAATAAATATTCAACAGACTACACTGACAATGTAGTCATTTATATATTTTTTTATTTATGTATTTGAGAAAGAAAGAATGGACACATTAGGGCCTCCTGCCACTGCAAATGAACTCCAGAAACTTGTGCTACTTTGTGCATCTGGCTTTATGTGGGTACTGGGGAATCAAACTTGGGCCATCAGGCTTCACAAGAAAGTGCCTTTAACCACTGAGCCACCTCTCCAGCCCCAGAAAAACAATTTTGTTTTGTGTTTTCAAGGTAGGGTCTCACTCTAGCCCAGGCTGACGTGGAACTCACTCTGGCTTCAAACTCAGTAATCCTCCTACCTCTGCCTATCCCAAGTGCTGGGATTAAAGGCGTAAAGGTATGCACCACCACACCTAGCTTATATTCTTATATTTATAATTTATTTACTAACAGAAGGAGTAAGAAGGGAGAGAGAATGAGTATGTCAGGACCTTTTGCTGCTGCAAACAAACTCCAAATGCACTTGCCACTTTTGTACATTTGGCTCTTTGTAGATACTGAAAAACTGAACCCAGACCAACAAGTTTTGCAAGCAAGTGCCTTTAACCACTGAGCCATCTCCTCAGCTCATTTACATTATTTAAAACATTATTTACTTATTTATTGAAAAGAGAAAGGAAGGAGAGGGAGGAAGAGGCAGATAGAGAATGGGTGTGCCTAGGGCCTCCAGCTACTGCAATCAAACTCCAGACCCATGTGCCACCTTGTGCATGTGGCTTATGTGGGTACTGGGGCATTGAACCTGTGTCCTTAGGCTTAATAAACAAGCACCCTAAGTGCTAAGCCATCTCTCCAGCCCCCACTTATATTCTTTTTTTTTTTTTTTTTTTTTTTTTGGTTTTTCAAGGTACAGTCTCACTCTAGCCCAGGCTGACCTGGAATTCATTATGGAGTCTCAGGGTGGCCTCGAACACGGCAATCCTCCTACCTCTGCCTCCTGAGGGCTAGGGTTAAAGGCGTGCGCCACCACGCCCGGCTTATATTCTTTTGATTATTTACTTGGAGGAGGGAAGGGGAGAATGGGTGCACCAAGGCCTCTAGCCACTGCAAATGAAGTCCAGACACATGCACCACCATGTGCATCTGGCTTATGTGGATTCTGGGGAATCAAACCTGGGTCCTTAAGCTTCACAGGTAAGTGCCTTAACCACTAAGCCATCTTTCCAACACTATTTATTTATTTATTTGGTTTTTCGAGGTAGGGTCTCACTCTAGCCCAGGCTGACCTGGAATTCACTATGGGATCTCAGGGTGGCCTCAAACTACCCACGATCCTCCTACCTCTGCTTCCCAAGTGCTGGGATTAAAGGCGTGCACCACCACACCCAGCTTCCAATGCTATTTATATTCTTTCTTCTTTTTTTGAGGTACAGTTTCGCTCTAGCCCAGGCTGACCTGGAATTCATTATGTAGTCTAAGAGTGGCCTCAAACTCACAGCAATCCTCCCCTATTTATATTCTTTTTTTAAAAGACAGTATGTTCTTTTTATTTAATTAATTTATTTATTTAATAGAGAAGGGGGAGGAGAGAGAGAATAGGTGCTCCAGGGCCTCCAGCCACTACAAATGAACTCCAGATGTGTGCACCCCCTTGTGCATCTGGCTAATGTGGGTCCTGGGGAATAGAACCTGAGTCTTTTGGCTTTGCAGGCAAATGCCTTAACCACTAAGTCATCCCTCCAGCCCCCATTTATATTCTTAATTAAACAATGCAGAAGGCTTTACTCAAGCCCCCAAACAGGTCTTATCATCTCCATTTCTCATCTATTTCCTTCTCTAAACAGCCTAAAAACGTAGTACTCTCTTCTTAGGCAAAAGTATCCAAGTATCAGTACATTATACAGAACTCTACTATGGAGATGTATGGAGCAGCTTTTTCTTACAAAAGTACATCACAAACAATGAACTGGTCTTCTTGTCTTTAAATAGTCTTCAAAATTATAACTCATAGTGTTTCTGCTATGCTATTGTGTGGACTAAAAAATGTTTCCATTTTTCCCACTCCTGTAACCTATTAACCTATGTATGTGGTTTTTTAAAAATTTATGTATAGCTGAGTATGGTGATACATATCTGTAATCTAAAGTAAAGTATTTGGGGGGTAGAGGCAGAAGGATCAGGAGTTCAAAAGCAGTTTGGACTACATGAGACCCTGTCTCAAAACCAAACCAAATTTCAAAACCCAAAAACTTACATGTACTTCTTCATCCCTGTTTGTTTCCTTAGAATAAAGTACAATTTTTTAATTGATCAAAAAGTACACATAATAATATACATTCCCAAACTATGCTCCCTAAAGACATTAATTTACAGTTAGAGAAGTCCCATTATGCCAAACATTAAGCGACTGTTTCTACGTTGCCTTATCTGTGTTGTCTGACAGGCTCTGCTTTATTCCACCTTTCTTTAATAGTAGTAGGTCCAATGCAGGGGGTACTGGTAATGAATAAAGCACTTTACAAGAATTATTTTGTTCAAAGCTCATTGTAATCCTATGAAATCCTTCTTTATGCATTGTTACAAAAGGGAAAGTTCACCTTTAACCCCAGCACTCGGGAGGCAGAGGTAGGAGAATCGTCATGAGTTTGAGGCCACCCTGAGACTACATACTGAATATCAGATTAGCTTCTGTAAGACACTACCTCTAAAAGGCGGGGGGGGGGGGGGGGGGGGGGAAGCTAAGGCTTAGGGAGGTCTGGAGCCAACATCCAACCCTGGCAATTTAATTCTAGAGCCACATCTCTCCTACTGTCACTATTACCAGTTTTCAACTTATGGCATACTGATATAAATTTAGTAGACATTTTTACTATTCCTTATTTTGTGAAATGTGACCTTCACTTCGCAAAAAGAATTTTGTTCCCATTCATCTGCTCTTTTTTTGTTTGTTTGTTTTTCGAGGTAGGGTCTCGTTCTAGGCCAGAACTGACCTGGAGTTCACTACATAATCTCAGGGTGGCCTCAAACTCATGGCAATCCTCCCTACCTCTGGTCTCCCAAGTGCTGGGATTAAAGGCATGCGCCACCACGCCTGACTTTCTGCTTACTATTTTTTTTTTCCCTCAAGTAATTTATAGTCTCTGTGGTGGTTAGAATCAGGTATCCCCAGTTGACTTGGGTTCTGAATGCTTTGTCCCCAGCTGGTGGCAATTTGTGAGGCAGAGTCTTGCTGAAGAAGAGGGTGAGTTTAGGGGTGGTGTAGCCAGCTCCCCCTTGCTAGAGCCCAGCTCCCTCACTTGCTGCTGTCTTCCTGCTGTGGCAGAGGCAATGCCTAGCCTCTGCTCATGCCACGCCAAGAAGCATCCCCTAGAGACTGTAAGCCAAAATAAACCCTTTCCTTTCATTAGCTGCTACTGGTCAGATGTTCTGTCCCAGCAACACAAAGGTTATATAGCAATTAATAAGTCAGTAAGTAGATTAACCAGTTGTCATGTAAGTAAATTGTTTCATTTGTATATTCAGAATATGAAAGTTTTGCCATACAATATCTGAAAATTTTATGATAATCAAATCGAGCTTTCCTTTTCAGATTCATGTTAAGAAAGACTCGCCACATCCTTAAGTATCAATGCATTTATAGTTTATTTTATTTTATTTTATTATTTTTGTTTTGTTTTGTTTTTTTGAGGTAGGGTCTCACTCTAGCCCAGGCTGACCTGGGATTCATTATGGAGTCTCAGGGTGGCCTCGAACTCACGGTGATCCTCCTACCTCTGCCTCCCGAGTGCTGGGATTAAAGGTATATGCCACCATGCCTGGCAGTTTCTCTTTTTTAATATTCAATTGATTGACGATTATGTTGGGGATTGAAACTATGCACTTGCACATGCTAAAAGACTCTACCACTGAGCTACAATCACACTCCATTTTACTGTTGTTGTTTTCTTTTTAATTGTTATTGTTGTTTATGAAGTAGGATATCACTCTAACCTGGCATTCAGTCTGTAGTCTCCAGCTGGCCTGGAACTCATGGTGATCCTCCTACCTCTGTTTCCCAAGTGCTGGGATCAAAGGTGTGCACCACCATATCTGGCCATTTTACTTTTTTTTTTTTTAATACTTTATTTATTAGAGAGAGAGAGAGAGACAGAGTAAGAGGCAGATATATAGAGAGGGAATGGGCATGCCAGGGTCTCTAGCCACTGCAAACTTCAGATGCATGAATTGAATGAGTTATTTTACACAATATGAACATCAATATAATCACAATTATAATTAAAAAAATCTATCCACTTATTTACTTGCTTGAGGGAGAGAGAGAGAGAGAGAGAAAGAAAGGGAGAAAGACAGAGAGAACGGGTGCACCAGGGCCTCCAGCCAATGTAAACGAACTCCAGACACATGAACCACCTTGTGCTCTGATTTATGTGGTTACTGGGTATTTTACTTTTTATGTGTAAACAAGGTCTTGCTAAATTGCCCAGGCTGGCCTTGAACTTGTTCTGTAACTCAAGCAGGCCTTGAATTTGTGATCTTCCTGCCCCAGCCTCCTAAGGAGCAGCTGTAATTACAGACCTAAGCCACCAGGCCTGACTTTAATGAAATATTTAAATCTTTGATGAACCAACTCTCTTCTCTTCCAAAATGCTACTGGCTGGCCTAGCTAGCACTATAATCCAGTCCTTCCCCCAAGCTCTGGCTTATTCATTCTCTACAACTACAAAATAATTTCAAGTAACAACAGAAAACTTTCCCTTAGACAGAGGCAGGATAGCACTAAACTAATAGGCCAGTAGAAAACAATGTTGAGCTTTCTTCTCTAAGAAAACAATGTATTTCTCTACTTTAGCCAATTTCCATGCTTCCTGGAGGCCACTTGTGCTAGGGTTCTGTGCTCTTTGCTTTCAGAGTCGATCTGAGAGTATATTATAGCTACGCAGTTCATGGGGCGGGAATCATGCCCACTTATTGTCTCGAGAGTGTGTTCATTATATTCTTTTTAAAAATATATTTTATTTTTATTTATTTGAGAGAAGGAGGCAGATAGAAAGAATGAGTGTGCCAGAACCTCCAGCCACTGCAAACAAACTTGAGACACATGCGCCACCATGTGTATCTGGCTTATGTGGGTAGTAAGGAATCAAACCTGGGTTCTTAGGCTTTGCAGGCAAGTGCTTTAACCACTAAGTCATCTCTCCAGTCCTCATTATATTCTTGCATATATGGAATATATAATTTTAGAAAACCTAAGTTAGAGGTGCCTGTATGGCTAGATTCATTGGAGACTCTATGCTACCAAACTTCTCCAAGGGGAAAGACGGGAGCAGCTCAGATTTTCTTCGTACATTAACTAATCATAACAAAACACTTGGTTAACTCTACAGTCATAGTTTTGCTTTGCCATCAGTCTAAGATATGGCTCCTTGGGTGCCTGCCAGCTCCTTTTACAATAGTCAAGTTTCATATATATTATTAGTTATTATTTCAAAGTATGGCTTCACCCACATCCAGTGCTTTTCTTTCCTGAGCTACTGACTGCTCACCAGGCTTCCTCTTGCCAGTGTGTATCACTTTGTTATGTAAAAGTTCTTATTGGCAATTTAGTGAAATCTAGAAATAAATTTAACCTATTAGTACAAGTACTTTGTATCCAAAATAATCCAATAGTCTACTATAACTTTTACACATTTAACATGGAAATGTCAATTTTATTAAAATTGGATCCTGAGTAACCTTAAATGTAATGCTTTTCATTGTTACACCAAGCCAGTATCAAGTGAGTGCTAACTCTGAGACCGTGAACACATTCACATTTTACTTGTTCTGCTAACGGAGTCAATATAATGCTCCAGCCTAAAATTATAACGAGGCAATCATTCTGATGACACAGTTAGCTTTACAAATAGCTGGGGCATCAGGAGCATTAAGAGAAACAAGACAAGTTTCCTGCATCACTGCTGGCCAGGGAGAAATGAGCCCTCAGTACTGAGCCCCACGGTGCTTCTGCTGCACGGGACTCACACATTGCGTTAATAGGCAGCTTCCAATTTCAACCAGCTTGCATGGAATCAGGCTTCCATTGGGGTGACAAACAGAAAGGATGCAATGCCTGGTGTGGTGGCGCATGCCTTGAATCCCAGCACTCGGGAGGCAGAGGTGGGAGGATCACCGTGAGTTTGAGGCCACCCTGAGACTCCATAGTGAATTCCAGGTCAGCCTGAGCCAGAGTGAGACCCTACCTCAAAAACAAAAGAAAGAAGAAACAGGAAGAGGGAAATTAGATAGTCAAAGGAATTATCCAAGAAACAAAATGAAGATACACAGGTATAAATGGGTGAGGCAAAAAATTTAATCTCTGTTACGACACAAAGATGAGTAAGTAAATGAAAACATTACTACACTTATTTCATAACCAATTTTTTTTTTGTCTTGTTTTTTTGAGGTAGGGTCTTGCTCTAGCCCATGTAATTCATTATGTAACCTCAGGCTGGCCTCAAACTCACAGCAATCTTCCTACCTCGGTCTCCCAAGTGCTGGTATTAAAGGTATGCACCACCACACCCAACTTATGAGCAAATTTAAGCAAAGAAATAAGATATTTAAAAAGTCACACGTCAGGCTGGAGAGATGGCTTAGCGGTTAAGCGCTTGCCTGTGAAGCCTAAGGACCCCGGTTCGAGGCTCAATTCCCCAGGACCCACGTTAGCCAGATGCACAAGGGGGCGCACGCGTCTGGAGTTCGTTTGCAGTGGCTGGAGGCCCTGGCGCACCCATTCTCGCTCTTTCTATCTCTATCTGCCTCTTTCTCTCTGTCGCTCTCAAATAAATAAATAAATAAATAAACAAAAAAAATTAAAAAAAAAAAGTCACACGTCCATTTTTCCCATGTACGGCTCAGCATTAAGCCTTTCAATTCAAATGAACAAATGCAATCTAATGAGCATTGCAAGGATCTTGATGTCCCCCTCTACAAATGAATAATTTTGCTGGCAAAGTAACTTCTGATGGTCAACATTATGGAATGGCAAGCCCAAAGATGGTGTAATACCAGAAGCCATCACTGGTTACTCACCACACAGCAGTGACCAAAACATGCCAAGCTCCACCCTGTGCAGCCCAGCCAGAGAGACCTTGAGACAAGGACAAACCACTATGCAGACAGACAGGAAGATGCTGGGGTGATTACAGCAAGGAAGAAAAATAGCACAGTGGAGGAGACAGAGACATGGTGTGAAGAGAAGACACTGTGGGATCGAGGCTCAAAGAAAGTGTACCACTGTGGGGACGTGGGGGGACAAGGCAGTATCTCCCAGCCTGGCCTGCAAGGCCAGTCATAAGGAACATCACACAGGAAACAGTGAGTACCTGGTTTCTGCATCAAGAGAATCCATAAGATTTTTATCATCTAGTAATTTCTGCAGACTTTGATACAATTCCACATTTGTGTTCAACCTAGAAAATAAAATAAAAACAAATTATTGTCTATCCTTTTGCTGTTGGAGTTGTTGCTGTTGCTTTATGTTAAAAGAATGCTGTCAGAGGGTCACATACACATGCCCATGACCCAAAACTTTGTGGAAGTTTTCTGTGTGTCCCTTTGGACCAAATATAGCACAGTCACACTTAGAACCTGTTCAGTATAAAGACAGGGGCAAACTCTTGGGCAAAAGGCTAAAGATCCTAAGTGTCCTGGGTGTGGTTGCTCACACCTATAATTTCAGCATTCAGAAGGCTGAAGCAGAAGAATGACTGTGAGTTCAAGTCCAGCCTGAGCTACAGAGCGAGTTCCAGGTCAATATGGGCTCCAATGAGACCCTGCCTCAACACCCCACTCCCCACCAAAAAAAGAAAAAAAGCCAAATTAAATTGAGTCAACAGCTAGGTCAGGAAATGCACACATAAAAGAGGGGAACAAAGAAATTAGGTCATGAAGAACCAGTCCCCATTAGCAATACACCGATGGTTACTGGGTTTTTGGTAAGAAGAAAGGAAGGAAGCTGAACTAATACAAAGGTTTCCTTCAGCCATCAGGTTAGTACCCTGGAACTCAGGGCAACATATGGGTGAGAATAACAGATCCACACTGGGAAGGGCAGCTCACAACACTGGACGTGGTACCACAGCCACATGCAGGGCTGGACACTAGGGCACTATGACCTCAGGCAAGATATTGGACCTTCGGCTGCCATGGGCATTAAATGGGACCGTGTGCACATTCCTCAGCTACTGCCTAAACCAGAGCGGAGCAAAGAGCCTGTGCCAAGCCCAAGCCTCACCAGTCTGCAGCCCCACAGTCCTCCATCCCCAGGTGCGGAAGGCCTCGCACCCACGCAGCCAGCCAGCTAGGTCCAGACTTACTCTGCTCCCACTGGTGAAGGACAAGATCTCCCACAGGTGAAGGACAAGGTCACTAACACCACCCACTGTCCAGGACTCCTAGGCAAGGACATAAGGATGGGCCGGCTCCCCAGGCCATTCATAATGAAGGAACCGTAGCGCTAGGACTGGAGAGATGGCTTAGTAGTTAAGAACTGCGGTGCTTTTGGAGGTGAAGAGTGTCTTTTGCTACCACTCTTACAGATCCTCCCAACAGAACAACAGAACAAGGTAGTCACTGTCACAGAAGATGCTCAGAAGGGAGGGGTTGTGGCCTGTCTCAGCACCTACCCTGGCACAGTGCCCAGTTATCAGAGGGAAAGCTGTGCCTAGCTCCCGCTAGCCGCGTGACCATGGGTCCTCTCACTGTGTAAAGGTCTACTGAGGTCATTCCCCAGCTGTTTAATGTTGGAAGACCCTGAGATAAAGTCCATAGTCTAAGGCAGAAGTAGAAAGATCACTGTGAGTTTGAGGCCAGCCTGGGACTATAGAGTGAATCCCAGGTCAGCCTGGGCTAGAGTGAGACCCTGCCTCGGGGGGTGGGGGGAGTCTGTAGTCTAGCTTTTCCATTAGTTCCCAACTATACCAAGTTATAGGCTCTTTCCCCAACTACCAGAAAACAAATCAGCTCCACCCATGTATGTGAAATCACCCTGATTTTTCAAACATCAGCTGAGTAGTTACTATTCAGTGAAAGGGGAAAATAAGTCACTGCACTTGTAGAAAGCAGAAAGCAAAGCTTGAAGCAGACCGTAAATGCCATCAAGGGCCTTGTTTTCAACACAGAACCACCCTTCACAGAGAGACGCAGCTTATAGCCGGATGCCGCAGCGATGTGCTACCAGCCGGGTTCTTCTCCATGGGCAATCCCATACAACGAGCAGTGTCTGTGAGACGGCACGCTGTACTCAAGTCTAGTACACACAGCCTGACAGCGCCCAGGCAGGCAGGCTGGCCACACTAACCCCCTTTTTAGGCTGCTCTTCCATAGGTAACAGTGGTCTTCCCAAGGTCTTCCCTGTTGAAGCTCCTTTGGGATGTCCCGGGTCTAGATGTAGCTGGGTCCAGTTTTATCCCTTTAGCAAATGGATTTGGCAATGCATGTAAGAAAACTCATCCACTGTGCCCAAGTGGGCCAATGTTTCTCCATGGGTAAAGGCTGAAACCATTCCTCCTGAGACGTTAGATCTTCACGAAGCCTGTCCAGTTAGAGAAGCTGCCCCTCTCCTACTTCCAGTCCATGAAACGGGCTTTTTGCCTGGTGCCTATTTTCCCATCAGAAATCCATTCCAGGCAAGCCCAGAGCTCTCCCTGTCTTATGCACTACCTGGCTGGTGTAACACACCTAAGTGCTTTGCAACACAGTACTGTGTACAAGGATTTTTAACAAGCACGTTGGAGCCCTCATAAATGGCTTGAAAACATTTCAGTTTACCCCCAAAATCAATTTAGAGTAACTACTTTCCTCATGAAGCCTCTACCTACAGTATGTCTTGGCCCTCCCAGAGAGTTTTATGGTCCCCAAGACCCTCCCAATCCCAATTCAACAGGACCTGCAAGAGCAGTACATACATACATCTATTGGCTTCTTGCCTGGTGGTCCACAGCCCCATATGATGCCACAGAGATTGAATCATGTGAGAACCTAGGAACTCAAACTGGTCAGGGAGATGCTCAAAGCCCGTACTTCCCATCTTCAAGGTGATGGATATCAGATGTCCACAGTGTACGTGATACATCATAACCACCTCACAGTTCATCTTCATAGCAACCTCAAGAGTCATCTTGATTACCCCATTTACAGAGAAGGAAAGTAAATGGAGAGAATGAAGTGAAGAGCCCACACCACAGTGCTGGGAGGTGAACTTGCTCTCCAGCCCTCCCTCTCCCACCTCCCTGGGTAGCTGACCAGGGACCATCCACAGCTCCTCCCACTCTGCTCCTTAAGGGAACCAACACCATTCACAAAACCACCTGAAGCATGACTGTTGCAGAGCAAGACACACGGCCCTAGGGGAAGGGACAGCACATACTTTTCTACCACGGTGCCCACACTTCTACAGGCGTCTTCGGCAGCCTCTCTGAATGCAGGCTCGGGATGTGCAAGTTTCACAAAATCAGCCTAATGAAGGGGAAAAATAAAAGTGAATTTGATGGAATGCCTGCTTCTAAGGTCCAGGGCAAAAATGAAAACCAGTGTCTAAAAATGTTCCACTTGGCTTGACCTGTACATTTCCATGACTGAATTTTTCCTCAACTAGTAAGGCAAAGAAATGTCTTTAGAGGCATTTATTAACTCTGTTACTCCTTGGAACCAAGTCTGTTTCATTCCAAAGAAAATACTTTCATGAGTTCCATTTTATAAAAGCTGTTCACCTCAAAATGAACAACTAACAATTCTTTCTATCCTGTATTTCCAATGAGCAGACCCTGGTTTCAAATATTCTAAAACTGTAACTCAAATTGCATTACAGTTTTTCCATGTTAGCCTGGCCCCAGAGAACAACTCAGAGGTGCTTTATAATAAAATGACATATGGCCAGGCGTAGTGGCACATCCCTTTAATCCCAGCACTTGAGAGACAGAGGATCGCCATGAGTTTGAGGCCACCCTGAGACTACATAGTGAAGTCCAGGTCAGCCTGGGCTAGAGTGAGACACAACCTCGAAAAAAACAAAAAGACCTGTAAGGGGCTATAAAGAGATGGTTCAGAGGGTAAAGCACTTGTCTAGCGACTGAGGTTCGATTCCACAGTACCCATGTAAATCGATGCACAAAAGTGGCACACGCATCTGGAGTTCTGCAGTGGACGGAGGCCCTGGTGCACCTATATTCATTCTCATTCTCTATTTTCAAAAAAAAAATAAATGAAACATTTTTCTAAAATATTTATTTTTATTTATTTATTTGAGAGTGACAGACAGAGAGAGGCACAGAGAGGGAGAGAGAGAGAGAATGGCCATGCCAGGGCCTCCAGCCACTGCAAACGAACTCCAGATGCATGCGCCCCCTTGTGCATCTGGCTAACGTGGGTCCTGGGGAATCGAGCCTCGAACCAGGGTCCTTAGGCTTCACAGGCAAGTGTTTAATCACTAAGCCATCTCTCCAGCCCAAATGAAACATTTTAAAGAAAAATGACATATAGGGCTAGAGAAATGGTTTAGGGGTTAAGGCACTTGCCTACAAAGCCAAAGGACCCAGGTTCAATGTCCCAGGACCCATGTAAGCCAGAAGCACAAGGTAGCACATGCATCTGGAGTTTCTTTGCAGTGACTAGAGTCCCTGGCACACCCATTCTCTCTCTCTCTTTCTCTCTACCTCTCTCTTTCTCTCTACCTCTCTTTTTCAAATAAATAAGTAAATAAAAATTAAAATCTAAAAAGAACAGAATACTTTTAAAAACTGATATATAAAGGGCTGGGAAGATGGCTCAGCAGTTAAAGGGACATGCTTGCAAAGCATGCTGGCCCTGGGTTCAAGTCCCCTAGTCACCCACATCAAGGTGGACATTCATTTGTAGCAACAAAAGACCTTGGCACACACTGATACATACACACACATACACACAAATTTTCTTAAACAATATATAAAAATGATGCAAAACCAATGTAACAGCATCCTCTGTGCAAGAAATGAAGGCATATTCAATACATGCACCTTATACAATCCTTTTTAAAATATTTATTCATTTTTGTGTGTGGTGTGCAGGTGTGTGTTTTTGTGTGTGCAGAGGTCAGTCATCGAGGGTCTTCTTCAGTCACTCCCTGCCCCCCCCCCCGTGTGTGTGTGTGTGTGTTCATGAGTGCAGGCACATGCTGTGTAGAGGTCAGAGGACAACTTCCCAGTAGGTCTTTGCCTTCCACCTCATTTGAGGCAAGGTCTCTCATTCAGTAGACTACCTGGTTAGAAAGCTACCAAGATGCTGGGCTTGGTGGCACATGCCTTTAATCCCAGCATCTGGGAGGCAGAGGTAGGATCACAGTGAGTTCAAGGCCACCACCCTGAGACTACTGAGTAAATTCCAGGTCAGCCTAAACTAGAGTGAAACCCTACCTCAAAAAAAAAAAAAAAGAAAGAAAGCTACCAAGAGAGGGCTGGGAGATGGCTCAGTGGCTAAGAGCACTTGCTTGCAAAACCTACTGGTGCAAGTTCAATTCCCCAGCACCCATGTAAAGCCAGATGCACATAGAGGGCTTCCAGGGAAACTCTTCTATCTCCGCCTCCCTTTTCACTATAAGTTTGCTGGAATTACAGAATCCTTCCATGGCTTCTGGCTTTTACATGAGGCGTGGGGATCCAAACTCAGGTACTCACACTGAGAATGGCAAGCCCTTTATCCACTGAGCCATTTCCCTAGGCCAGTACACCCTACTCTGAGACAGGATCTCTCACTGAACCTGAGTTCACCAATTTGGCCAGTTTGACTGGACTAGTCAGTGAGCCCATGAGATCCTGTCTTTGCTTCCCCCATTATTATAGGCTGGGATTACAAGTACACATCCTATCCTAGCATTTCACCTGGGGACCAGGAACCCGAACTTGGGTCTTCATGCTTGTGCAACAAGAACTTCATACACTGAGCCACCTCCCTAGTCTACACGTCTTTCTTCCTTGTTTTCAAGACAAGGTCTCACTTTAGCCCAGGCTGATCTGGAACTTGCTCTATAGTCTAGGATGGCCTCAAACTCAGGTAATCCTACTTCTCTCAAGTGCTGGGATTAAAAGTGTGTACCACCACACCAAGCTACAGCTCTTTTATAACCACAAAATAGAAATTCTTGGTCACCTGATATGGTAACACTGCTACATCAGCCAGTAGAATTTAAGCAAGAATTCATCCAAAAGAATGAAGTCATGAGTTGGAGAGATGGCTTAACAGTTAAAAGTACTTGCCTGCAAAGCCTGCAGGCCTGGGTTCAATTCCCTAGCACCCATGCAAACCCAGATGCACAAAGTGGTGTCTGTGTCTCGAGTTTCTTTGCAGCAGGAGGAGGTCCTAGTGTGAACATATATTCATATATTTTAATTCTCTCCTTTCCTCCCTCTTTCCCTTCCTCCCTTCAAATAAATATATTTTTAAAATTAAAATCAGGTAAAACTAACTTTCATTTTAGTTGCAGAACACTGCAAAACTATAAGAACTGGAGAGATGGCTTTAGTGGTTAAGGTGCATGCCTGCAAAGCCAAAGGATCCAGGTTCAATTTCCCAGGACCCACATAAGACACCTGCACAAGGTGGCGCATGCGTCTTGAGTTTATCTGCAGTGGCTGGAAGCCCTGGTGTACCCATTCCCTCTTTATCTGCCTCTTTCTCTCTCTCAAATAAATGAATATTTTTTAATTAAATTTAAAAAAACTACGGGTGAACAGAAAATGCAAGGAAACTATGAAATACTTATTTTCTTTATTCTCCAAGAAGACCTGTACGACTTTAATATGAAATACAATCACCACAAGGGAGTTGGGCCTGGTGGCACACACCTGTAACCCTAATATTAAGAAGGTTGAGAGGCACAGGAGTAAGAATTTCAGACCAGTCTGGGCTACAAAGTGAGTCCATGTCTCAAAAAAAAAAACGGCAAAATCACCACAAGATAAAAGTTACAACATTTTATTATCAAACAGCTTTTAATACAAAAACATTTGAATCCATGATCCATGGTGTCAAACAGTTGTCTTAACAATAGATACTGTTAGTACTAAGGTACTTGAATAAGAAGCTGTGTAAAATTTACAACATTAGTTTATAAATTTCAATATACATGCTAAAATCCAAAGTTTTTACAGTGCTAAAAACCAAAACACTAGCATGCCTTTAACAAGCTTATTTGCACTTGGCTCTGTCACTTAGTTGGTTAAAGCACCTGTCTCATAAAAGCTTATTTGTAATGATAGTGAGGAAAATAGTTCTATTACATAAAAACTGTATTAGAAAAGTAAAATTGAACAAAACGACCATTTACCAATGATCACACAAACAGGTTAATATTTTAAAGATTCAAAAAGGAAAACAATTCTTTGAATTATTTTACCCAAAGAATATATATAAATCACATTATAGTTTGGATTTTCTAAAATGGTTTTTTATTATTATTGTTTCTGTGGGCTTTTTTTTTTCTTCAATTTTCCAAGTTAGGGTCTCACTCTAGCCCAGGCTGCCCTGATTCATTATGTAGTCTCAGGGTGACTCAAACTCACCATGATCCTCCTACCTCTACCTCCCAAGTGCTGAGATGAAAGGTGTGTACCAGCATGCCCGCCTTTTTTTTTTTTTTTTAGGAAAGGGTCTCACTCTAGTCCAGGCTGTCCTGGAACTCACTATGTAGCCTAAGCTGCCCTCAAACTCAGTGATACTCCTACCTCAACCCCTGAGTGCTGGGATTAAAGCTGTGTGCCATGACACACAGCTTCTTTTTACTTTTTGTAGCTATTATTGTTGAGACCTTGTCTCTCTATGTTGCCAGGCTGATCCAAACTCCTGCTTCAGCCTCTAGGGTGCTAGGATTCAAGCATGAATTACCGGAACTCACTATAAAATAGATTTTAGGCCATGCATGGTGGTGCATGCCTTTAACCACAGTACTCAGGAGGCAGAGGTAGAAGGATCTCCATGAGTTCAAAGCCACCCTGAGACTACATAGTGAATTCCAGGTCAGCCTGGGTTACAGCAAGACCCTACCTTGAAAAACAAAAATAAATAAATATAAATATTTTTAAAAAAACTTTTTAAATTAAAAAAAAATAGATTTTAAAGTGAAACCCTATCAAGCAAAACTGTAGGGACAAGTTCTGCAATGCTGCTTACGGCAACAAATGCACTGGTTTCCAGGACCATGAGCGCTGAGGCTCATCTCTCACTGCACTATGGCTTGGCCGCCAGCAGACATTTTCCTTCCAGGTGCCAGTGGCTCAAGGAGGAGGCAGAGGTGAGGCCCTCCTGTCCAGTGCAGGGATCATTGAAACTCACCACGCAGGAAACAGGTCCATGCACACACCAGAGGCATAACCCAGAGAGCCCGAGAAAGCCCAGGACCTAAAACACCACTCCTGAGGGAGATCCTTAACAAGAGGATATGTAAGTTTTCTTTTAAAAGCTAGCACCATCACAGTGAGTATCTAATCCAAAATGTGTTATTGTTCACACTGATACAAATGCAGGAAAGAGGCAATGCTCTATAAAAGGGAAAAGAACAGAAATGTGGAGGCATTAGGCTTACAGAAAGTTGGCCTTGGGCTGGGGAGACGGCTCAGTGGGTAAAGGAATTCGCTTGAAAATCCTGAAGGGGAGCTAAAGAGATGGCTTAGTGGTTAAGGTGCTTGCCTGAGAGGCAAAAGGACCCAGGTTTGATGCCCCAGTACCCATATAAGCCAGATGTACAAGGTGGCTTATACATCTGCATCTGGAGTTTGTTTACAGTGGCTGGAAGCCCTGGTGGGCCCATTCCCTCTCTGTGTATCTGTCTGCCTCCGCTTGAAAATAAAATATCTTTAAAAAAAAGAAGAAGCCAGGCATGGTGGTACACCCCTTTAATCCCAGTACTCAGGAGGCAGAGGTAGGAGGATCACCATGAGTTCAAGGCCAACCTGAGACCCTGCCTCACGAAAAAAAAAAAAGGGGGGGGGGAGGAAAAATAAAGAGAGAAAAGAAAAAGAAAATCCTGAAGGTCAGGTTTTAATTACTCAGTACCCACATAAAGCCAGATACAAAGTGGCACACACCTTTAATCCCAGTACTTGGGAGGCAGAGGTAGAAGGACTGCTGTGAGTTTGAGGCCACCCTGAGACTACATAGTGAGTTCCAGATCAGCCTGGGCTAGAGAGAAACCCAACCTTGAAAAACAAAACAAAATAACAAAGTGGCACACAGGAGACACTGGCCTCTCTCCCACCCCAACCCTATTCTGCTGGAAAATAAGTAAAAATATTTACATTTAAAAAAAAGGGGGGGCTGGAGAGATGGCTTAGCAGTTAAGCGCTTGCCTGTGAAGCCTAAGGACCCCGGTTCGAGGCTCGGTTCCCCAGGTCCCACGTTAGCCAGATGCACAAGGGGGCGCACGCGTCTGGAGTTCGTTTGCAGAGGCTGGAAGCCCTGGCGCGCCCATTCTCTCTCTCTCCCTCTATCTGTCTTTCTCTATGTGTCTGTTGCTCTCAAATAAATAAATAAAAAAATTTTTAAAAAATTTAAAAAAAAAAGAATGAAAGAAAGAAAAAGAGGCTGAAGCTGAGTGTGGTGGTCTACACCTTTAATCCCAGCAGTAGGGAGGCAGAGGTAGGAGAATTGCCTTGAATTGGAGGCTACCCTGATTACATAACAAATTCCAGGTCAGCCTGGGCTGGAGTGAGACTCTATTTCAAAACAACAAAAAAAAGGGGGGGGGGGGAGATGGAGGGATGGCTTAGCAGTCAAGGCATTTGCCTGCAAAGCCAAAGGACCCAGGTTCGATTCCCCAGGAACACGTTAGCCAGATGTACAAGATGGTGCACATTCTGGAGTTCGTTTGCAGTGGTTGGAGGCCCCAACACACCCATTCATTTTCTTTCTTTCTCTCTCTGCCTCTTTCTGTCAAATAAATAAATACACACAGATACATACATGTGTGTGTGTGTGTGTGTGTATATATATATATATATATATATATATTTTTTTTTTTTTAGGTAGGGTCTTACTCTAGCCCAGGCTGACCTGAAATTCACTATGTAGTCTCAGGGTGGCCTCAAACTCATGGCGATCCTCCTACCTCTGCCTCCCGAGTGCTGGGATTAAAGGCATGCACCACCACGCCCGGCTAAATAAAATATTTTTTAAAAAAAGATTTTTTATAAGTATATACATAAATATACTATTAGGGTAGTGGTAAAACTTTTATGAAGAAGGACCTTTGTCAAACAAAGAATATCCACTGTTCTGGTGACCCTTCTCTCATTATATATTAAGTCTGCATAGAGTGCATTAAGTGTATATTTGATCAATATGAATAGCTGTGGCAGTTCTCACTATCACCATATCCTATTGTGGCAGTTTGAATGAAATGTCTCTCACAGGCTCATATGTTTTGAAAACCTCAGCTGGTAGCAATTTAGGGATGCTGGCATAGCCTTTGGGAGGCTGAGCCTTGCTGGAGGGGGTATGTCACTGGGGATCCATCCTGGAGGAGGTTTATTAGCCCAGCCCTCCCCAGTCCTCACTAGCTAGCTCACTCTCGCTGCTCCCACCCTGCAGCTCACATATGAGGACATGAGCCGCTTGCCTGCTCTGACATGCTTTCTCCACCAAGATGCAATGTCCCCTATAATCCTGAAATAAACCCTTGCCTCCCACCAGCTGCTTATGGCCAGGCATTTTGTCACAGCAATGAAAGCAACTGCTACAGCTACACCTACTTCGAATGACAGCTTAAGAGCTGCTTCAGATGTTTTTAACCTCAGTACCTATTAACCTTGTGCAACAAGGGAGAACATGCTGCTATGTTCATCCCTCAAAAAAGGTAGGTCATGTCACGTCTTACCAAGTCGGCCACTCTGCACAGGGTATCAGACAGTTCGTCAAAGATGAGCACTGTCTGTGGCCCAGGGGGTGTAGAACACGCGCGTTCCACCAGCCACTCCGTCTTCTGCAAGGCTGCTTCCTGTGCAATGTGGAATCCTTCTGGGGAACTGAGCTCAGGAACTCCAAATAGACCCTTAAAGCCAAAGAATATGCTTAGTTGATTATTTTGTACTCACTAGAAACACTTTTTCACAAAGGGAAGCCTTAATTTTCAGTGAGATATCACAATACCTGTGCTCACAGACGTCGTTTCACATTCTCTGTATTACACTATATAGACTAGCCAAAAAATGTACAGAGAATTTAAGTTTTCTTCAAGTTTTACTTATCAAAACAAAAATAAAATTGCTCAGGTTCAGCTCTGTCAGCTCCATAGCACTGCAGCTCTGTAGGAGAGTGGCGGGGAGTATTAAATACAGGTTAAAAAAAAAAAAACTATGAATGTCTGGCACATAAAAAGCATTTAACACATGCCAGTGATAATCACAATTAGCATGTAAGCTTGGTCACACTTTTTCTCCTCCTAGCTTCAGCTTTTTCATTAGCTACAATCAAGGTGACAAGCATAAGTCTCACAGCACAGAGAAGAATGCCTCCCGCCTAGCCAGGTCTAAGTACACAACACCAATCAGTCTACTACTATGACATAAAGAAGAGCTGATGGTCAAGCTAACATTTTAGACAACTTTAAGTAGAGAAACTTAAGATATTAAACCAGCCAGGCGTGGTGGCGCACACCTCTAATCCCAGCACTCGGGAGGCAGAGGTAGGGGACTGCCCTGAGTTTGAGGCCACACTGAGACTCCATAGTGAATTTCGGGTCAGCCTGGGCTAGAGCAAGACCCTTTGGAAAAAAAAAAAAAAAAAGATATTAAACCAAATCATGGGATTACACTGACAGCAAGTTTTATAATTTTCAAAGGCATTTCAGCATGTTGATAAAAGATAAAAATCTCTAAAGAAAGTGACCATCCTTTTGTACCAGTTCAGACCTGTTAAAGCCCTCAGGAATGCAGAAAAAAAAACCACAAATAAGTGTGTGCATCTACCTCCCCCATGCCAGGAATGGTGCTTTCTACAACTTCTCTCATCTAAATCACACAATCTTGGAACAAGGAGCATCATCTTCCTTTCAAAAGGGCAGGAAATACACTCTGTAAAAATAAAAAATAATTGATCTCAGCACTTGGGAGGCAGAGGTAGGAGGAATGCCGTGAGTTCAAGGCCACCCTGAGACTATATAGTGAATTCCAGGGCAGCCCAGGCTAGAGCAAGACCCTAACTCAAAGAAAAAAAAAAAATATATATATATATATATATATATTTTTTTTTTTTTTTTTTTTCTGCCTAAGCCAGAGTGAAACCCTACCTTGGGGGGAAAAATGATTTTATTATTTACAACAAAATCTCACTTTGTGGTTGAACCTAACGTGGAACCTGAGATTCTTCTACCTAAACCTCCATGTGTGCCACCATCCCTGGCCAGAGCTACGATTTTAAGAAATTAGAAAAAATAAGCCAGATGTGGTGGCTCATGCCTTTAGTCCCAGCACTCTGGAGGTACAGGCAGGACTGCTTTGAGTTTGAGGCCAGCCAGAGACTGCATAGTGAATTCCAGGTCAGCCTGGACTAGAGTGAGACCCTACCTCAAGAAAAAAAAAAAGAAAAGAGGAAGGGAGGGGAGGGGAGGAATTAGCAAAAATAGAGCAGGCATGGTGATTCACTTGTGAGGGTAGAAACAAGAGGATCAGGAGTTCAAAGTCAATCTCATCTACATGGCAAACAAACGCCAAAAATAGGTCAGCAAAGTGGTTGGGGAGATGACTCATGGGTTAAAGGCACTTGTTTGCAAAGCCTGATAGCCTGGTTCAATTCCCCAGTACCCATGCATAGCCAGATGCACAACGTGGCACATGCATCTAATTTGTTTGCAGTGGCCAAGAGGCCCTGGAATATCTCTCTTTCTCTAACTTCAAATAATTAAAATTATTTTATAAAGCACCCAAGAGTAAAACAAAGAAATTTTAAGACAAAAATAACCCTTAGGGCTGGAGAGATGGCTTAGCAATTAAGTGCTTGCCTGTGAAGCCTAAGGACCCCGGTTCAAGGCTCAGTTCCCCAGGTCCCACGTTAGCCAGATGCACAAGGGGGCGCACGCATCTGGAGTTCGTTTGCAGAGGCTGGAAGCCCTGGCGCGCCCATTCTCTCTCTCTCCCTCTGTCTTTCTCTCTGTGTCTGTCGCTCTCAAATAAATAAATAAATAAATAAATAAAATAAAAAATAAAAATAAAAAAATCTATTAAAAAAATAACCCTTAACCTGGATTGGAGAAATGACTTAGTGGTTAAGGTGTTTGCTATGAACCCACAGGACTCAGGTTCAATTCCCCAGTATTCATGTAAGCCAGATACACAAGGTGGCACATGCATCTGGAGTTCATTTATAGCAGCTAAAGGCCCTAGCATACCCATTTTCTCTGTGTGTGTGTGAAATAAATTTTTAAAAAGTAAAATAGGGGCTGGGAAGATGGCTTAGTGGTGAAGGTATTTGCCTACAAAGCCAAAAAACCTATGTTCGATTCCCCAGGACCCACATTAGCCACATGAACAAAGGTGGGGCATGCATCTGGAGTTCGTCTGCAGTGGCTATAGGCCCTGGCACGCCCATTCTCTTTCTGTCTCTCTCTCTCAAATAAATAATGTATTTTTAAAAATTAAAACACTATGAGCCGGGCGTGGTGGCGCACACCTTTAATCCCAGCACTTGGGAGGCAGAGGTAGGAGGATTGCTGTGGGTTCGAGGCCACCCTGAGACTCCATAGTGAATTCCAGGTCAGCCTGGGTTAGAGTGAGACCCTACCTCGGAAAACAAAAAAAAAAAAATTAAAACAATATGCTGAGCTGTATCAAGATGTTGCTTTTTTGTTATCTGTATACAACTGCTTACTTTAAATTAGTAATTCTGAAATAGCTTTTTTTGCATGTCTAAAATAAAGTATTGCATGTAAAAAAAAAATTAAAACCCTGAACCTAAAGTGAGCAAAATGTAAAAATCAAAAGTAAAGGAGGGCTGGAGAGATAGCTTAGCGGCTGAGTGCTTGCCTGTGAAGCCTAAGGATCCCAGTTAGAGGCTCAATTCCCCAGGACCCAGGTTAGCCAGATGCACAGGGGGGCGCAGTGGCTGGAGGCTCTGGCGTGCCTATTCTTTCTCTCTCCCTGCCTATTTCTCCGTCACTCTCAAATAAATAAATAAAAATAATATATATTTTTTAAAAGTAAAGGAGCCGGGTGTGGTGGCTCATGCCTTTAATCCCAGAATCCCAGCACTTGGGAGGTAGAGGTATATGGATCACTGTAAGTTCAAGGCCACCCTGAGACTACATAGTGAATTCCAGGTCAGCTTGGATTAGAGTGAGACTCCTACCTTGAAAAAACAAAAACAAAAAATGTAAAAAAGAGCCAGGCGTGGTGGCACACGCCCTTAATCCCAGCACTTGGGAAGCAGAGGTAGGAGAATCACCCTGAGTTCAAGGCCACCTTGAGACTACATAGTGAGTTCCTGGTCAGCCTGAAATACAGTGAGACCCTACTTCGAAAAACAAACAAAAAAAAAAAAAAAAAAACTAAAGGAGGAGTCCATTTGGCAAGTTCTTTTCAGGCCTGACTATCTTTCATTCATAAATTACCAAGTGCCTGACACAATAAGCAGGGTGGTTGCAAAAATATGAACCAAACAGTTCAGTCCAGTGACTTCCTTGGAAATCAACTACAACGCATTACAGGAAACTTGATTCAACAACAACAACAAAAAAAAAATTTTTTTTTGGTGGTTTTGTTTTTTGAGACAAGGTGTTATGTAGCCCAGGCTGGTCTTTTAATTACCCACCCTACTGTCTCCGCTTCCCAAGAGCCGCCTTAGCAGTTATTAAAAATAAAAAAAAAAAAATAGCAAGCCCAAAGTTTCGAAATGGTAAGTTAGCTGTGAAGAAATTTTCACTAGGATTACTAGGAAAAAAACATGTGCAAAGACAATCTGATGTGCCTAATGACAGCAAAGATGTAGTAGGGGTGGAACCAACAGCGAACGTGAGCTGGGGACAGGCTGGGCAGGGACAGGGTGGGACCGGTAGCTGAAGTGACCGTTCACGTGCACGCAGGTCCTGGACCCCACACCGGCCCTGGACTCAGCCCCTCCAAGAGGAGCCTGGCCAGGGCTCAAATGGCTCGTGGGCTCGAGGATCGCTACGGACCCCGTCCCCACACGGCCTGTCCCGGGCCGCCGCGGGGACCCGGGGACCCCCCGCCCCCAAGCGCCGCTCACCCGGCGCTCGCCGAACAGGTCCAGGCGGCGGCCCTGGGGCTTGGCATTGAAGGCGGCGCCCACCGGCGACCAGCTGGTGCTGACCCTTCGGACCCAGCTCCGGGCTCCCAGGCCGACCCGACCGGCTCCGAGGCCGCCCAGCCTTCGGGCGCACAGCATCATGGCCGTGAGGAGCGTCCGCCCCAGCTCGGGGTTCCCCCCCTCACGGCTCCGGGAGGGCCGGCGCGCCCAGCGTCTCCACTGCAGCCGCCCACGCCGCGCCAGCGACGCGCACGCTTCCGGGTCGGCGCTGCGGGCGCAGGTCTGGCGGGTGAGTGCGCCGTCGCTCGGGCGAGCAGAGCGGCTCCGCGCCACCTTCTGGCGGGCCGCTGCACTCTACCGCCCCCGTGCGTCTGGAGGAGCAAACGTCTCAGAGCGGCCCGGCCCTCCCTCCCACGTGTCTTGCATGAGGCTTGAGCATGCGGCTTGAAACCTATTTTTTTTTTTTAATTTTTATTTATTTATTTGAGAGCGACAGACATAGAGAGAAAGACAGATAGAGGAAGAGAGAGAATGGGCGCGCCAGGGCTTCCAGCCTCTGCAAACGAACTCCAGACGCGTGCGCCCCCTTGTGCATCTGGCTAACGTGGGACCTGGGGAACCGAGCCTCTAACCAGGGTCCTTAGGCTTCACAGGCAAGCGCTTAACCGCTAAGCCATCTCTCCAGCCCTTGAAACCTATTTTTGTTTGCTTGTTCCAGGTATAGTCTCACTCTAGCATAGGCTGACCTGGAACTCAACCTGTAGCTCCAGGCTAGTCTCGAACTCAGAAGTGATGCTTGTACCTCTGCCTCCCCAGTGCTGGGATAAAGGGCGTGTGCTACCACGCCCAGCTGTTAATTTTTTTTTTTTAATGGGGGTGGTGGGGAGTAGAGAGATGACTTAGCCCTTAAGGCGCTTGCCTGCGAAGACAAAGGACCCAGGTTCGGTTCCTCAGGACCCACGTAAGCCAGATGCACAAGGTGGAGCGTGCATCTGGAGTGTGTGTGCAGCGGCTGAAGGCCCTGGCACACTCATTCTTTTTCTCTCAATGTCTCTCTCCTCAAAATAAATAAAAGTTTGAAAATATTTAGTTAGTTGAGAAAGAAAGCATGGCATAGGCTCAACCAGAGCCTTTTGTTGCTGCCAAGGAACTCCAGATGCATGAGCCACTTTGTACACCTGGCATTACAAGGACTGGGGATTCGAACCCTAGGCAAAACAGTACCTTTAGCCACTGAGCCATCTCCCCAGCCCCAAGAACTCTTATTACACACTGAAATGCTTCCAGGTTGTGCGTGTGTGTGTGTGTGTGAAAATAGAGCCCTGTGAGTTCTTGATGCTTACTTAGAGGACACCCAGTGACAGAACCTGTGAAAGGGTCCAACAGAGGACATGTGCAGTTGTATCAGGTCTCTCCAATGCATCTGTCTTTGCTAGAGAAGGTTCACATCAAGCACACTATGACTGTGTGTCAGTTAAGGTTATGTGTAACCACGTGAGTTATCCAAGCGTCTTCATCTATACTGACTTGTGAAAATATAACAACCTACACTATAAACAAGTGCAGACAGGATTTCCCCAAACCTCAATAGAACAGTGCAGCAATAAAAGGAGGTAGGGGAGGGTAGCTAGAAAGTTGTGAGCCTGGGACTTGAAAAGAAGGAATGTTAATGTGGACTTGGGAAGACCTGTTTTCCTTCTCTTCCTAAAAATGGCAGAAATAGAAACAAGTGACAAATCATAATATGTAATGTAAATCTGTAATGTGACACCATGCCTGTCTCCTTAGAGCTGTAACATGACACCATAATTCTCTTCCCACCAGAAACACACATGCAAGGGCAGCGTAACGGTGATAAATGTTGAGTTCACTGCAGCAACAGGCTGAAAGTACAGCTATGGTGGAGCACTTCCCTAGAGCACACAAAACCCTGGGCTCCACCTTAAGCACACAAAAAGCTATGACAACAAGCTGGACAACTGTTTATGATTTTACTCTTTAGAAGATTTTCAGTTACATAGAACCCATTACAAGAGAAGCTTTCCCATTCTTCCCTTTTTAGGATTATTTATATATACATATATACACATTATATATATATAAAATAATCAAAGGAACTGATGATACAGACTCGCTTCTTCAAGCTACAGCCTCTGTGTCATGAGCTGCTGAACAGGAGGAAGCCCGTGAACGTGGTGTCGTCGTCCTCATCAGCAAACAAGCCATTGAACCTCTCCCCTCCTGTCACCTGCATCCACAGCTCATCCCCAAGCTTCAGCGCCAGCACGATGCCCCCTGAGGCCTGGTCCTCAGAGCTCATATAACCATCCTTGGTATGAAGGATCTTTACCCCATTTTTGACCAAAGATACCTGCACATTTCTGGAGAAAACAGTGATGTGGTAGGTGAAATAATAGACACCAGCCACGTGGCAGGTGAATTTCCCTGTGGCCACGTTGTAGTGGTTGAATTCGTTGTACAGGATCTTATCGAATTGAATGGGCACATCCGGTGCCGGGAACTTGCTCAGCACTGTCAGCCCCACGGTGAATGCACTCTTGGGCAAGACCGGAGTCTCGCCGATTTTCCCTTTCTCTCCTCTGTCTCCTTTCCAGCCTCTCACTCCTCGGACTCCTGGCTCACCCTGGGGCCCTATGGGTCCAGCTTCTCCCCTGGGACCTGGCTTACCAATAGGGCCTATGGGGCCAGGTAAGCCCTGGGGGCCTGAAGGTCCAGCAGTGCCTCTTAGTCCTTCTGGACCACTGGGACCCACATCACCTTTATCCCCTTTCTGCCCCTGAGGGCCAGTCTCTCCTTGGGGCCCTTGCTCTCCCATGGGACCAAGAGATCCCTTTGGGCCGTGCTTCCCTGGGGGTCCTCTGGAGCCTGGGTCACCTTTGACTCCTTTTCCATCGACTCTTCCATCTGCTCCTAAATAGAGGAAGAGAAGGAAGAGGTGGTTGATGGAACATTGCCTCATGAAAAAATATTGGCTTTTCTGTTACTAAGCATTTAGCTAGGAAAAAGCAGTGCCTCATCTAAGAGCTGATCAGGGTATAAAAGGCCACAAATTCCCAAATGCACACAAATCTCCTTTTGCTTCTGCTTCCTGAGTGAACGGCAGCACTCATGTGAGCAATGACAACTATCACTTAAGTCTCCCGTTTTGACCCAGAAACAAGGCCAGCCCTTGACAGAAGCACTATTCAGGGCAGGGAAGGGAGACAGACACACAGCAACACAAGCTGCTAGGGAAACAGACCTTCAGCCCTGAGGAAGTGACAGCTCCTCAAGAACTGGACACAAAGTCTTCAGTGTAGCATGCATTCCTCCCTACTGTTCGGCCCTAGCTTGCCTTTTCCACTGCGCTTGTCCTCAGTCTAATGAACACTCAGTGCTTCCTCCGCCCAGATAGGAGAGCAGTGATGCTTATGAGTATAGACGCTGAACTTATATTCCAGGTCAGCATGCCGTCTCCACTCCTGCACACATGGACGTACCACACAGTCAGCTACTGAGACTCCATCACCTCTGCTCCCTCGTCTGTGGAGCTGGAGCATTATTGCTGTTTGGCTTGCAGGACCCTTGCATTCACATGAACCATCTTACAATGATGCCCAGGGCAGGGTACACATACATGACTTTATGATCATCTCTCTCCCATTCGTTGTTGATGGATTTTTGTTTTGCTTTGTTTTGTTCATTTGTCTGTTTTTGTTTTTCAGGGTAGGGTTTCGCTCTAGCCCAGGCTGACCTGGAATTCACTATGTAGTCTCAGGGTGGCCTTGAACTCACAGTGATCCACCTACCTCTGCCTCCCAAGTCCTGGGATTAAAGGCGTGCATCGCCAAGCTCACCTGGGAGGATCTTCCCTACCTTTTAGAGCCAATTCATTTGTCAAGCACCAGCCACTGGGTTACATAACTACATTCCAGGGTCCAACTCAAGTGCCACGTCCCTGGAATAGGCCATTTGTACTGAGTTCGGGCAGAGCCCCCCCCCCACCGAGTCAGAAGTCAGCACTCAGTGCCCCAAGTCCATCCTCTCACTTGACTTTACAGAGCCTACAAGCTCAAAATGTCTCATATGATTAAATCAGCAAAAATTATAGCCCAGCTGGGTTTAGTGGTACAGACCTGACATGACAAATTACTCATGAGGTTAAGACAGGAGGAGGACAAGATCAGTGTTTGTCTGGGCTACCAGGTGAGTTCAAGGCCAGCCTGGGCAAATTAGTGATACCCTGTCACCAAATAAAAAGCACAAAAAATAAAAAAATAAAAAAGAGGACCTTTGGTTTAATCCCAGCTCTGGAAAAAAAAAATAAAAGCAATCTTCTGGGGCTGGAAGGATGGCTTAGCAGTTAAGGCACTTGTCTGCAAAGCCAAAGGACCCAGTTCGATTCCCTAGGACTCATGTTAGCCAGTTGCACAAGGGGGCACATGCATCCGGAGTTTGTTTGCAATGGCTAGAGGTCCTGGAGAGCCCATTCTCTCTCTCTCTCTTTCTCTGTCACCTAAATAAATAAATAAATAAAAATCAAACATGGGAAATATTTTTTAAAAAAGCAATACTCCATATGTGACGTGACATTAAGTTGAAATATCACTCCTTATGCCCCAACTTCCCCAGAACACAGCCATACTTATCTATGAAGCCATCGATAGCTGCCTCTTATTGCAACTGCAGACAGGGCACATGACCCTCAGGGCTGAAAGGATTTCCCATCCGGCCCTTTCCAGAGTCTGCTAGCTCCTACACTCCTCTGGAGCAATGGTGGCCTTGGGTGGTGGCTCATCCTTGGGAGCCTCAGACATGTTGGTCTTCAGCAGTGCTTCACAACTATGGTCAATTTCTCAGCAGGCCATCCAGGACCAATTCACTGCTGACCTCTTTCACCTTTCTCGCCACTCCTTCCATCCTTCCCTGGGCCCCCAGGATGTCCTGGTTCTCCTGAGTGCAAAGAAAAAAAAGCAGACAAGAGTTTAGCTTTCAGGCCTGGATTTCCTGGCCCTGAGTATCCAGGGGAGAGGGATGTGAGGGTGTGCCAGCCTGGCCCCTCCCTCCCAGCAGATCCTGTGGAGAAGGCAGCTGTGAGTGAGCAACTAAGGCGAGCTGTGTAGGATGAGTGAGTTATGAAATGAATTGGTGATGTCCTAAGCATTCAGTCGCAGGGTGCTCTTGGAGAACGTAGGAAAGCTGGCTGAGAAAGGGTGCGTCCTGGAAACACTGCAGGATGCACTTTAGTTTTCTGCAGGGCTGAGGACTCAGCGATGATCTGAAGCAGGTCACACCTTTAACCCCAGCACTCCAGGCACTGAGGACGAAGATGCTGTGAGCTTGAGGCCAGCCTGGGGCTACAGAGAGAATTGCAGGTCAGCCTGGACTAAAGTGTGACCCTAGCTGGTGTAAGACCAAAAAACAAAAAAAACAAAAGTGATCTAAGTTTGGGAGGAATTGGCCACCTCTAATTCTGTTCCTTTTACATCCATGTGGAGAGGGAAATGGAACAGAGTCCATTAAATGCCAGATAAATCTGATAACATGATTGCCAGGGATGGAAAAGAGGCTTCTGGAAGGAACCTTAGTACCTCAGAGTGAAATGAAGCTGTCTTGGGACCTTGAGGTTCTGATCACACACTAGTCTTGAGGATCCAAGTAGATCACCCTCAGTCTCACTGTTACTGTGTATCAGCAAGCTGAGCTGGAGACCCTACCTTGAAAAAAACCAAATAAGATTTAAAAAGTATATAAAACATATGGGCTGGAAAGATGGCTTAGTGGTTAAGGCACTTGCCTGCGAAGCCTAAGGCTCCATGTTTGGCTCTGCCGGTCCCGCGTAAGCCAGATGCACAAGGTGACACAAGTGTGCAAGGTCGCACAAGATGATGCATGTGTGTGACGTTCGACTGCAGTGGCTGGAGGCCCTGGGGTGCCAACTGTCTCTCTCTCTTTCTCGCTCGCTCTCTCGCTCTTGCTCTCTCATAAAAGTACAGAAAAGTTATATATATATATATACACATATACATACATAAACATACAAGCTAGAGACATGGTCAACACTTGCTTACAAAGCCTGACCATGTGGGTTCCGTTCCCCAGTACCTGCATAAAGCCAGATGCACAGAGTGATCCATGATGCGTCTGGCATGTGTTTGCAGTGGCACTAGGCTTTGGCATGCCCAATCTCTCTCTTCTCTCTCTCTCTCTCTCTATCTATCTATATATATATATATATATGTATTTTTTTTCACATATACATCTATATTGTCAATCACTATGGCCCGGGTGGGACATTTGCTTTTCTTAGGAATCAGATATCACTAGTAATTTAGATGGTGCTTTTGCTATCTGGACATGTCACAGGTCTAAGTCTGACTGTGACAGACTGGTGGATTTCCTGGAACTATAACTGACCAGGAAAGACCTCATGGAGCATATGTGCAGGGTCATGACTGGAAAGGAATAAGGCTGCCCCTTGTGACCCTCAGCCTCATCCAGCCCACTCAGAAAACCATTAAGACACTCAATGCCTTGAGCTGGGACATCTTAGAAATACCAATTTGTCTTTAAAGGTGTTCATCAAAGTTGGGTTTTTGTTTTGTTGTTGTTTTTTACCGTAGGGCCTCACTCTAGCCCACGCTGACCTGCAATTCACTACTTAGCCTTGGGGTGGCCCCAAACTCACAGTGATCCTCCTACCTCGGCCTCCCAAATGCTGGGATTAAAGTCATGTGCCACCATGCCTGGCTCAAAGTTTTCTTAAATTGACTTTTGTTGTTGTTTTGGTGGTACTTAGGATGGAACCCAGGGCCTGGAACATACTAATCAAGCCCTCTACCACTGAGTTATATTTCTTGCCCTTGTCTTTCTGAGACAGGGACTCACTATTTAGCTCAGAGTGGATTTGAACTCACTGTATAGCCCAGCCTAATATCAAATTCATAATCCTCCCACCTTACCCTCCCTAGTGCTGGGATTACAACTGCGCACCACCACACCTGCCTCCATGAAGGTTCAGTTTCCTCCTGCGCTCAGCTGAGTCACTCAGGTATGTCAGGTCCCAGGTATGTCACCTTATGGTTAGGACCAAAGCTCAGGACTGAAATCCCAGTGAAAACCAAATCTGTTGGTTGATGTGATGTAAACTAGCATATTTTCTGGTGTTTGCAAACCTCCCTCGAAGAGGCTGGATTCTTCCCTCAAATCCCAAAATGCTGGGACAGGTCCCGACATGGATCATTGACACAAGGTAGCAGCCATGTGCTGTTAGGTTTGTATCTCTGCCACTCTGTGCCACCTGCCTCACAGCAGGCAGCAGTAATTCTCACCTGACCTCCCATCATGCTCTTTGCCACACAGAGTGGAGCTCCTCCTTATCTGCTGGCTCACTTTCCATACTCAGTGACTGATAGTCAACTGTGGCCCAAAAATATGAGATGGAAAATTTCAGAGATAAGGAGCTTGTAAGTTGTATGTTGCATGTCATTCTGAGCAGCGTGAGGAAATTGCATGCTATCCCACTCTGTCCCATTAAAGATGTAAACCATCGCTTTGTCCAGTGTGCTCATGGTATATGCGCTCCCCTCCCGCTAGCCACTCTGCAGCCATCTCAGTGATAAATCTGACCATTGCATCGTCACAGCGCTTCGTTCCACTTCACGGTTGCAAAGTGAAAGAGGAGCGGTGCTTGCAATTTTATCACCGTACAGCGTAACGGCTATCCATTTTATTATTAATTATTATTATTATTTTTGTTTTTTGAGGTAGTTTCTCACCCTGGCCTAGGCTGCCCCAGAATTCAATATGTAGTCTCAGGGTGGCTTCGAACTTACGGCGATCCTCCTACCTCTGCCTCCCAAGTGCTGGGATTAAAGGCAAGCACCGCTACGCCCGGCTCATTTTATTATTGACTGTTATTAACCACTGTATCAAGCTTGTAAGTTAAACGTTATCATAGGTTATGTGTGCATGAGGAAGAGCATGGTATCTGTAGTGTTCTGTGCTATGTGGTTCAGACATGGCACAACGGCCTTAGAATACAGCACTGTGAACGCCGGACTGGACCATCAGGTAGATCCCTCAATTGGCTGTATGTGGCTGAAGATTCATCACACCCAGAGGGTACCACTGAGAATGCCCTGGGGTGCCAGAGATGGTGGCTAATGGTTATCCTCAGTGCGTGAGAAGAGGAGGAGAGCAGGCCTCGTCCTGCACCCGCCCGGCCCCAGCACTGCGTGGGGCACAGAGCAGGCCCCGGAGAAACGGCTGCTGAGCGGAGGGATAGGACTTAGTGGGCAAGTGGAGGAGCACGCAGGTAGCCAATGAATGGAAGAACAGTTAAATGGAAGGCTGCAGGTGGCGAATACCTGTGTCCCCTTTGTCACCCTTGGTGCCGTCTCTTCCATCTCTTCCAGGCAGGCCATTGTGACCTGGATTCCCAGGGATGCCAGGGTGCCCTTGCCGGCAAGTATCCTGTGAGCGCACGCTCTTCACATACGCTCCCACCGCCAGCAGGAGCCACCAGATCCTCATAGCCAGATGTCGGGGTCAGGACTGAAGGAGAGAAACTGAAACCAAAAGGAGCCTTCGTTGGGGGACACAGACGCAGCTGCCCTCTGCAGTGGGAAACGGACCCCACACCCGGCCTCGCAGGGCTGGATTTGTCAGAGTGGATGAGGGTACAGACCGCATAGCCTCGTGTGCTGATTACAATCAGTAGGACATTGCCACAAATTTGAATATATCCCACGATCATAGACTACTCTGGGCTATATAGCAAATATAATGTCTTTAAAAAATAAAATGTCTTAAAAATAATAAAAATAAAAAGAAGCCGGGGCTGGAGAGATGGCTTAGCGGTTAAGCGCTTGCCTGTGAAGCCAAAGGACCCCGGTTCGAGGCTCGGTTCCCCAGGTCCCACGTTAGCCAGATGCACAAGGGGGTGCACGCGTCTGGAGTTCGTTTGCAGAGGCTGGAAGCCCTGGCGCGCGCCCTCTCTCTCTCTCTCTCTCTCTCTCTCTCTCTCTCTCTCTCTCTCTCTGTCTTTCTCTCTGTGTCTGTCGTTCTCAAATAAATAAATAAATAAATAAATAATTAAAAAAAAAAAAAAAAAGAAGCCGGTCATGGTGGCGCATGCCTTTAATCCCAGCACTCGGGAGACAGAGAGGTAGGAGGATCTGCATGAGTTCGAGACCACCCTGAGACTACATAGTGAATTCCAGGTTAGCCTGGGCTAGAGAGAAACCCTACCTTGAAAAACAAACAAACTAAATAAATAAATAAATAGAAAGAAAAAGGAAAAAAGAAAGAAGGACATTCCCTTAGGAGGTTACATGTTACTGGGGACACTGTTTATTCATGTGTGTTTCAAAATAAGGTTTCCCTCTAGCCAGACTGACCTGGAACTTACTCTGTAGCCCCAGGCTGGTTCCAGGTTTACTCTGTGGCCTGGCTGGAAACAATTTTTTTCCCCTGTGGTTTTTGAGGTAGGGTTCACTCTAGCTCAGGCTGACCTGGAATTCATTCTGCATTCTCAGGCTGGCCTCGAACTCACAGTGATGCTTGTACCTCAGCCTCCCAAGTTCTGAGATTTAAAGGCATGGAAACACTTTTTTTTTTTTTTTTTTTAATGGTCAACAACAAATGTGGAAGCCACTCTTCAGGTCAGGAAGCTCTTAATTAATTGTTTCAATTTGGGAAGATAATTTTTTGAGTCAAAGAGAAGAGTTCTTATTTATCCTACAGAGCTGATATAAAGACCAAATTTGACCACAATGTACATGAAAAAGTCCACTGTAACAAGTAAATCATGGGGCTGGAGAGATTGGTCAGTGGTTAAGGAGTTTGCCTGCAAAGTCTAACGACCTGGATTTGGTTCCCTAGTACCCACGGAAAGTCAGATGCACGAAGTGATGCATGCATCTGGAGTTCCTTTGCAGTGGATGGAGGCTCTGAAGCACCCATACCCTGTCCCCTCTCGTGTGTGCTTGTCTGTTTGCAGGTAAGTAAATAAAATATTTGGAAAAAAGTAAATCAGACCTGGAGAGATGGCTCAGCAGTTAAGGCAAACACAAAATTGTCCTCTAATCAAGCAATAGTCCAACTGGGAACAGACCCAAAAGAACTGAAAGGAGAGACTTGAGCAAGCCTTTGTGTTCGTAGCAGCTTGTCCACAATGGCCAAGAGACAGAGGCAACCCAACAGTGGGTACACGGATACCCAAAATATACTATGTACGGTGGAATGTCGCTCAGTTTCAAACAGGAAAGACAGCCTAGGCTGGAATGATGCCCAGAGGCTAAAGGCACTTGCTTACAAAGACTGGTGGCCTAGGTTTGCATCCCCAGGTCCCATGTAAAGCCAGATATACAAAGTGGTGCATACGTCTGGAGTTCATTACCGTGGCAAGAGAGCCTAGTACACCTATCCTCCTCTCTCACTCTTTCCCTTCTCTATTTCTATTCTCTGTTCTGTGCTTGTCCTTGAAAATAATTACATAAGAAATATTTTAGAAAAAAGGAAGAAATTCTTAATTCATACTACAACATGAATGAACGTTGAGGTCACTGGGCTAAGCAACACAAACCAATACAAAAAGATCCTTCTGTGTGAGTCAGTTATCTGAGGTACTTAAGGTGGTCAAACCCATAGAGGAAGCAGGATGGTGGGTGTCAGGAGCTAAAGGGAGTGAGGAATGGGAAGTTACTGTCCAATGGGAAGATGAAAATATTCTGGAGATGGTTGGTGGTGATGGACATTGAATGATACTTACAATGGTTAAACTGGGGCTGGAGAGATGGCTTAATGGTTAAGGCATTTGCCTACGAAGCCAAAGGACCCAGGTTCAATTTCCCAGGACCCACGTAAGCCAGATGCACAAGGGGCACATGTGTCAAGTTCATTTGCAGTGGTTACAGGCTCTGGAATGCCCATTCTCTGTCTTTCTGTCTCTCTTCTATCTCTCTCATTCTGTGCTTGCAAGTAAATTAAAAAAAATTTTTTAAGTGGTTAAACTGGTAAGTTTTATTATATGTGTATACACATGTATGTGTGTGTGTGATTATATACATATATATACATTATATACATATACGTACATGTATATAATCACAATAAGAAAACATCAGGGGCTGGAGAGATGGCTTACTTGTTAAGGTACTTGCCTGAAAAGCCAAAGAACCCAGGTTCAACTCCCCAGGACTCACGTAAGCCAGGTGCACGGGGGGGGGGGGGGGGCAGGCGCATGCATCTGGAGTTTGTTTGCAGTGGCTGGAGGCCTTGGCATGGGCCCCTGTCTCCCTCTCTCAAATAAATAAAAATAAAATATTTATAAAAACATCGGGCTAACGGTGGTCATGCATACCTTTAATTCCAGCACTCAGGGGGCAGAGGTAGGAAGATCGCTGTGACTTCAAGGCCACTCTGATAGTGCATAGTGAATTCCAGGTCAGCCTGGGCTAGAGTGAAACTCTACCTCAAAAAACCAAACCACACCAAACAAAGCAAAATAAATAAATAAATAAAGAGTGGGCTGTGGTTCAATGATAGAAAAATCTCCTAGCATTCACAAAGTCCCAGGTTCCATCCTCAGCACCACAGAAAAAGAAAGAAAAAGGGAGGAAGGAAGAAAAAGAAGTGAGTGAGCTGGAAGCCTTGGCCCCTGCCGCTGCTAGTTTTCATAGTACCAGAAGGTGCTATGCAGACCGCTAAGGAAAAAAGCCACTAACTGTCTTAGCCAGCAGGGGGCGCTGCATGCCACACAACCCACCAGACAGGAAAGATGTGCCCTCTGGTCCAACAGTGGCATGAATGTTACGCAGGTAACTGACTGCTTTCTGATTGGATATAAGGGAGGGAATTCATGCCTGCTATACTCAAAAGCCTATGGATGGGGAGGTCACGGGTCTTAGGAGGGAAGCTACTATCATTGTTTGGCTAAATGGATATGTTGGGTCCATCAAACTTCTTTCTTAAATATTCATGTTTATGTCTATCAATTAGTGCCATGTTCAGCTTTGGTCAGAGAAGTGTCTTTCTGCATTGGACAGAGACTATGAGGAAGCTCAAAACTTGTCAAGGTGTTGAGAAGAAGTGACTATTGAGTGCACACAGCTAAGTGGATAAATCTATGTCACACCCTCCAAAGCTGAGGGAAAACTGCAGAAGATAAGGCTGGAGAGATGGCTTAGTGGTTAAGACACTTGTCTGCAAAGCCTAAGGACCCAGGTTCAATACCTAGTACACATGTAAGCCAGATGCACAAGGTGGCACAGGCATCTGAAGTGTGTTTGCAGTAGTTAGAGGCCCTGGCGCACCCATTCTCTATCTATCTCTTAAATAAATATATAAATAAATAGTACTAGAGAGATGGCTTAGAGGTTAAGGCACTTGCCTGCAAAGCCTAAGGACCCAGGTTTGATTCTCCAGGTCCCACGTAAGCCAGATGCACAAGGTGGCACATGCGTCTGGAGTTCGTTTGCATTGATTAGAGGCCCTGGCATGCACATTCTCTCTCTCTCTCTCTTTCTGTGTTTCTAGTAAATAAATAAAAATTTAAAAAAATTTAAAATAAATAAATAAAATTTTTTAAAAACTGCAGAAGAGAGGGCAGAGAATGTAGGGGCCGGAGGGTGGGGAGGAGTGCTATGGAGCACAGTCTCCTGGACATGACATGGCCATTGCACTTGTGAGTTCACACAGCCACCGATACCTACACAAGACCTTCAGAAGACTGGGCCAAGTCATTCCATCATGGATGGTGAGGGGCTCAAGACCCCCAGGGTGATTGGCAGTTAATGGTTACTAAGGAGGAGATATTTTCTTCAGTCATGCATCCCCTTGTTAAGGTGCCTGTGCTCTGGTAAAGAAACCCCTCTCAGTGTTTGGAGCTGGAGACGGTCCAGATGCTGGCAGAGCGGTGGCAAGGGTGAAGCCAGGTATGCCCGATCACCTGTGTGGGTGTCATTCACGGTTAGACGCTGACCAGCGGCCACCATGGAAGGCAGCGCGGCCTGGGCTTCGCATTCCTCTGGTTTTCTGCTTGATCTCTCTGTTCCATCCGTACAGAGACAAGATGCTCATGGTGACACGGCAACTGAGAGACCCTGACATAAGCCCTTGCTTGTCAGAATCTGATGCTTCTACCAGGTGTACAGATGAAAATAACTATGACAGGGGGAAATGTCCAGCTACTTCTTGAAGTACAAAAGCTGGAGATTCTGGAATTCTATCATAATCCAAAGAAGACAGAGTGGGGTGCAACCACCCATGCCCACAGCAGCAGAAAGAGATGAAATTTTGGGAGCCACGGGAAAGATGCCCTATTAACTATTTGGGATAAAAAAAAGAAAAGCCCTATCCACTCATGCAAGCAACACTGATTGGACTCAGTGGGTCACCAAAAAAGAAAGAACAAGAAAAGAAAAAAAAGAAGACATCAAAGTAGGTCTGGGCTGGGAAGAAGAAAGGGTTCTGTGAGAGGGGACAAGAAAGAAAGGGAGGTGAATATGATCAAGATACATTCATGCATAAATTATCAATAAAATGAACTTTAAAAAGTGAAGACATGTACAGAAAAGTCTGTGGCATGAATGCAGTGGATCAAGTAAGCCTTTGGGCTTTGGCTCTAATTCAGAGGTTACATAGCATACACAAGGCCCTTGGTTCAAGTCCCAGTGCTGCCCAAAACACAACAAAACACTGAAATGTGTTGGTATACGCTTGCAATCTTATCCCTCAACAGGCTGAGACAGGAGCAGCCGGGGTTACATAGCAAAACCCTGACTCATGAAGAGAGTGTGAGAGAGAAATCTAAAAGCCCCTTCTGGAATCAGACACATTCTTTGAGATGAGGTCTTATTTTCATGTGAGGTCATGGTGATGAAGGGACAAACACACACACAGTAACACAATGTGGGAGAAGAGCTTGTCTTTTCCCTCTATAGACACTATCTCCCACTCAGACTTTTCTTTTTTTTAAACACACACACACACACACACACACACACACACACACACAGAGAGAGAGACACACACAGAGAGAGAGAGAGAGAGGAAGAGATGCCAGGGCTCTAGCCACTGTAAATGAATTCCAGATGCATGTGCCACTTTATGCATCTAACTTCACTTGGGTCCTGGGGAATCAAACCTGGATCCTTTGGCTTTGCCAGCACGTGCCTTAACCGCTAAGCAATTTATCTCTCCAGCCCCCAGTGAGATTCTTCTATCTGCATTTCAGCCCCATGATGAATGAAGAATCAGTCTCAAGTCAGGGCTGAGATCTAGGCAAGAGGGGAGGTGAAATGGTCCCCACAAAGGGATTAGTTTTTGGTTTTTTTTTTTCGTAGGTAGGGTCTTACTCTAGCTCAGGCTGACCTGGAATTCACTATGTAGTCTTGGGTGGCCTCGAACTCACAGCGATCCTACCTCTGCCTCCCGAGTGCTGGGATTAAAGGCGTGTGCCACCACTCCTGGCATTAGTTTTTGACTAGCATGTGCAAGCAAGCCCAGCAGGGATGTGAGTCCTTGGAAGAAGGCGAATGGGACCCGTAGCTGAGCTGACACTACCCAGCAAGGTGTGCAGAGCACCACAAACTTCTTTCATCCCGAAACTGGCCTGGTAGAGAGTTTGCATTTGATTACATAGTCATGGGCTTAAAAATCTGGCTCCTTTCCAAACTGTATTTCTAACATTATTATATTCCCAGTACCCAGTATTAAACTCGGAGCAGCAGGTTGAAAAATATTCACTGAAGGCAATGACTGTCATGGTAGATCTTTTAAGGTTTCAGAAACCAATCCTGCCAGGTGTGGGGCACACACCTTTATCCCAGCATTTAGGAAGCTGAGGTGGGAGTATCACTGCGAGTTCAAGGCCAGCCTGGACTACAGAATGAGTTCCCTATCAGTCTGGGCTGGAGATCCTCCTCTACTACTGGAAGCAATGTAGATGGGTACAAACCTCTGGAAAGGTGTAGGGCAAGGCCCTTTGACCCAGCAGTACTGCCACTAAAATTTTTCACAGTAAAGCAAGGTTTGTGCAGAACTAACTACAGCATTATCTATCGTAATAGAAATATGCACAGTACAAAATGTACAGCAATAAAGTGAAGTAGAATAGTAAACACTGTAATAATTACATAAAAACTGGAATTATGAAGGCCAGGTGAAATAAGAAAAAGTCAGGTGTAATACTGAACTGACAAAGAAGATAGCTGGGCATGGTCGCACATACCTGTAACAGCTGCGTGTGGAAGCTAAGGCGGGAGGATCCTGGGTTCAAAGCCAGCCTGAGCTGTTACAGAATGAGCCTTTGTCTCAAAAAAAAAAAATAACAACTAAGACATCAAGCACTTTATGAAGATACCCATGTACGTATGAATATTACTAAAACTTAGAAGCATATGTGAATGGATTTTTTTTTTAGATGCAGAAGTGTTGGGAGGTTTTCTTGTGGGAAAAGTGCCATCTTGTGGAAAGTGCTGAGTACTGCAGGGCGCATGCACATACCGAGTACTTTTAGAAGCTTGTTTCCCTTTAAGTCCCAAACTTAACTCTTTCAGGAAATTGAGGTTTTCTTAGGCCCAAATCCATGAACAATCTACAGCCGTTTCTTCTGTTGAACTTAGAAGTGACCGTAGCAGTCAAATTTAAGTTCCCCAGCCAACCTTTGTTGAGGTCCTAGTTACCATAAGATCATCAAAACTCCTTGGGCTAGACTGCAGTATACCCTCCAGCTAGAGGAGCTACCACGGAAGCAGGCGTTTAACCTGTAATTCCTTCAGGAGTCCGTGGTGATGGTTGCTTGTCTCAATCACTCCCTCCTAACAGAAATGTCACAGGGGCACCTGGTGACTTCCCAACCTCCCTTGCAGCCTGGGAAGGACTGTGAACTAGCCTCTGGCCTGAGAATAACTGGAGCGATTTGTGCACTTGTGGACCAGACTTTAAAGGCTTCCAGCCCTCTCCTTTGTCCTGTGGTGGTTTTTGCATGAGGTGGCAGGCCACATAATTGGGGTGCCAGTGACACTCAGCTAAACCCACATCCTGGCATCTGCTGCTCAAGACATGGCCACTTATCAGAAGTGCCAAAGGTCAGAATGGCTGAGGGTACTTGGGCTGGCAGCCCCCTGGTGCCCCGACTGCCTTACACTGATCAGGTAGGCCCGAATGGAAGCGTGGAGACCACGTGCAAGTCTTCTGTTGGCATGCTGGCTTCATGGAGGCCACGGGGCACGAAGCTGTGAGGGACTTGAGGGTTACTGGGTTTTAGTCCCAAATCTAGTCAGTTCTGACTGAGCTGACTTCTTCCTCTGGGCCGGTTCTCCTGTGTGGTATCTGTATCTCCTTCACCTCCAAATCTCTCAGTCAAAAGCCACTACTGGAGACAGGGAGATGGCTCAGTAGTTAAGGGTGCTTGCCTGCAAACCTGACAGCCTGGGCTCCATGCCCCAGGCCCCAGGCCCCAGGCCCCAGATAAAGCCAGATGCACAAAGTGGCACATGTGTCTGGAGTGTGTTTACAGTGGCAAAAGGGCCTGATGCACCCATTCTCTCTCCTTGCAAATAGATAAATAAATAAGACATCTTTAAAAAAGCTACTAGTGCTTCTCCTGATTAATTTTCTCTAATTCAAGGACAAGGATTTCCCCCAACCTCTTCAAAATTCTTACTTACCCCCCAATACTAGAATGTAGTATAAGTCTTCCAGCAATTAGCTGAGTAATCTCTTCCTCCGCACCCCCCCCCCCCCGCAGGATCACTCTATAGCTCAAGCCAGGTGGAATTCCTGTTTCTCCTGCCTTAGCTTTTCAAGTGTGCGGGTTACAGGCACTCCTCCCTGCCACTGGCTTACCTAAGTAAGCCTAGCTTCCTTGTGCATAAAATATGATGGATAAGGGCTTGGGAGATGGCTCAGTGGCTAAGAACACTTCCTGCTCAAACCTGAGGACCCCAGTTTGATCCCCCATCACCCACATAAAAAGCCAGGCATGGCTATGCATGCATCTGTAAGTCTGGCACTGGAAGGGACAGACAGCAAGATTGCTGGGGCTCACGGAAGAGCTGTACGCTGCAGGTCCAGCAGGACCCCGCCCCAAGGGGTAAAGAACAAAAGAGGCAGAAGAGCAGTAGAGGAAGGCATTCTATGTCCTCCTCTGGTCTCTGAAATGTGTGGGCATGAGACACATGCATCTGTGCACACACATGCATGCACCACTTACTACATACACAACATAACTAAGTAAACCAATGTGATGGCTGAACACACACCTTCACCTTCAACACAGAAGAACCCAAACCTCTAAGTTGCCTGAATCTCTTCTGAGACATATTGAAGATTTTTAAATACATTATATAAATTAGCATAGCCATACATATAAAAACAGACACATTGAATTGTGTGAACAGCAACCTAGAAGCTTCTCTAAAGTTTTCTAGAAAGCTTTTAAGAAAAGTCTCTTATTCTTACGATTTATTCTATTGTTTTGTCTTCTCTCAACCAAATACTGCAGTTCTAGCAAAACTCTGTCTGCTTTTGTCCCTCCACCCCTGGCCCAGATAGAATCTTATAATGTAACCCAGGCTGGCTGGCCGGGGGAAGTCGTTACATAGCCCAAGCAGGCTTTAAGTTTGCAGCAATTGTCCTGCCTCAGCCTCCCAAGTGCTGGGATTATAGGTGTGAGCCACCATGTCTGGTTTAGCTTTTTCTTAAGGGGGAAAAAATGGAATCGGGTTGCTCGCATTCTTACCCAGAGCTTTGAAGACATATGCCTATTTTCCAAATGACATCCCAGGGTTACCCCACATGGATAAGAGCTATTTTAGGATCCAGATGTCTTCAGATGAACATTAAAAAAAAAAAAATCCTTTCACAATGTACTTACCTGAACCCCCAAGGCTGCAGGCTGGACCCAGGTGCTGTGCAAATCAGGAATCTGGGCAAAATAAATAGAATCATGCCTTCCTGCTATACAATTCCCTAGTGGACATCACAGCAAAACAGCAGGAAGGGGAGGGGACTGAGGAGATACAGACGTCCTGGAAGAGGTTCAAGAACTGTAGCATACTCCAATCAGGTGGACTCATCATCTACAAGTACCCACCACTCAGTCCTTCGCTTCTTTTCTGTCCTTTTAAATGGAATGAGATCTTGAGCACGGGGGAAGGAATCTCCATGGCCAACATGCCAGAGAGGAGGCAAGATTGAACCTGGCAGCACATGAGCTAAGTTTGGCTCAACCCCACTTCTCGGCTTACCACACCCAGACCCTCAAGGTCTTCTTGTATGTGGGCAGTGAAGCCACCTGCCAGAGGGACTCTTCTGGCCACTCAGCTTCAGGCTACCACAGACCCCTCTGCTCCCTGGTTTCCACCCAAGCTGGACCTTCTGCAGCTGTATCCCCAGCCCTGTCCTCTCCTGAGCTCCATGACTTAGTTTATCTTTCAGGGGCCAGTGGCTCACCCATGCCAGCCCAGGGCTCCAGGCCCACCATCCACACCACTCCTCTGTCCTGGCCTGTGGTGCTCTCAGTCTTTGTGGCGTACAGGACTTCGTCACGACGCGCCAGGGTCGCCAAGCAGCTTGCTAGGCTACTCCCACCCTATAACTCCTCCGCCTGGGCCCCTGTTTTCCAGGGCGCCCCTGGGTCAGGTTTGATCACCCTCTCCACTGCTACCTCAGTAGGCAATACTCACTGCGGCCAGTTTTGACCTCTTTGGTCACAGCAGGGAATCCCATGTGTCCCCAGGGTCACTTTGCTATGCTATGACTAATTACCCTAGCTATACTGAGACTGGATGGTCCAAGCTTTGCCGCTGCACTGGCCCTGCCTTGCTTAGCCAAATCCAGTGGGTAGACCGGTAGGATCTTGCAGATGTGTGAAGTCCTCAGGAGTTGGACCCTGGCCTGGGTACTTGCCAGGGGAAAGCTTCCATCCCTGAGAGCCGCTCTATGCCAGCCGGGCACCTCTGGTATTGCTGGGGTCATGGTGAAGTTCAGCATACCTCCGTGTGGCTCTTCCTGCCACACGCTCATCTGCAGGGACCTGGTCTCTTCAGTGCACACAGCAGATGACGAATGAACGTTACTTCCTCCCTCCCAGCTCTTCTAGAAGATGCGATGCCCTTCTAGGCCACCCTTTAGCATCTCGATACTGTCACTGTCACCCTCTTTCACCCATGTGGAAACTCCTCAGTGGACCCAAGGAGGGGTGAGCAGAGGATGTAGGGGGACAGATGTTGACAGTAAACAAAAAACACCAACAGCCTTGGCAATCCCTGGGGAACCTTTTCTGATTCATCACGCCAAACAATGGACTATTTACTGGGTTTTCTGAGCTGTTAATGAGAGAAGGAAATTCTTATGCAGCCCACACCCTGGATGAGGGTGTCTAACTAAGGCTGTGGGCTCACCTTCCAATGAAGGGTCCTTACTGACTGGCCACCCAGGGGCACAAAGGCCTGTTCTAGTCACCCACACTCCATCATCTGTGGAAAAGTTTACTATCGAGTCAGTTTCCCAGAGCTAGAGTGCCTGCTTGGCTTGTGGGAGCCCTCTACTTAATTCCCCAAACCCAAAATAGGATGACACAAATCCAAACTAACACTTCTGGCTCACTTTACATCATGTGGTGGATTTTGTCAGTCCAGTGGCCCCTCTCCATCCCCCTCAGAGCCTCCTTTCTCCCATACCTGTCCAGTGGTTCCCCCCTCCCAGTTACCAATGGGAGAATCTTTAGGGGAAAAGGCACCAAGGTCAGGGCCAAAAAGGACCTACAAATCTCAGACTCTCAGCTACCCACTACCTCTTCCTGTATGTCTATCTTACTTTATTATATGCAAGTACACTACTAGAACCAATTTGGCAAATTAACTTTAATATATAGATACAAAAATGATATATAGATTCACAAAATTTACAAGAAATGATTCAAATAACATTGGATTCTTATACAAAAAAAAAAAAGACTTCATTCAACAAAAACGCATGTCTCCTAGACCATATTTCAGCAGTCAGAGCCAACTCCCCAGCTCAGAAGCGGCCCTTGACTTACACAGACAGCCTCACCCTGAAGTGGGTGAAATAAGAGGTCACCTAGAGCCTTGCCAACAAGGGAAACAAGTCAAACACAGTGGTGCTACGCAGTTTGTACAAAAGGCCAGTTATTAAATTACCAAAGCAGTTCAAAGCATTTTCTAAACACACGTGTCAATGCTATGAGACAATGCAATAACGAAGAGTATACTGCAGCTAAGTAAATTCACATAAATATGTAAGCTGCTGATTTCTTTCCCTTCCAAGACCAGCTAGAAGTTTCCACTTATTTTTTCCAAAGTCTTTCCAACTTTACTTTCAGTGTATCCTGTAAACAATTTGCAGGTTATGTGGGTGTTACAGGGAAAATCCTGCTCTCAGTTGAAGCCATTGTGTCCAGCATCCTGGCCTATAAGCAATGAAAGGTTATGAAAGGACACCAGTTGGCATGGGATTTGAAAGGACACTTCTGCTTCTCTTCTCCTTGACCAAACAAGAATGCAGAAATCCTCTCTAGCTCCAAGCAACCAGGCTACTCTTTCTCTGCCTTGGAAACAAGGTCAACTTGTGTTGAGGAATATCAGCAATCCAGACACCTGGAGATTTCCACAGGGCAAATCAATGGCTTTTGTAAAAGATTACTACTGTGAACTCAAGTTTGAATAAAATGCACTCCTGCTTTGTGGGTAGTAACAGTAATAATGGATGAGCCACCAGTCAAGTGGATTGCATACGAGAAAGGCATAATAGTTAGAAATGGCAGTAGATAGTGGTGATGGGCTTTTAACTACAGAAGGAGATCTGCCACTAAACGACCAAAGTCAGATCTGATCTGACGACAGCCCGTGATGGGAATGGAATCTTGTGAAAGCCCCGGGAAGCTGCTTGCCACTCTCTTTCTAGTTTGCAGGCCAGAGTTGGGAATGTGGTTTCTCTAGGAACCACATTCTCAAATATTGATCATGGCTGCTTATCATCTGATGCAGGGTGGTTAGACTTTTTAGGTGTGACCTAAACCCAGGAGGCTGCTTTCAACTTAAGGCCATTTCAATGGTCTCCCAACAAAACTGGTAAATTCTGAAATTCTAAAGATAGAGGAAATGAAATCCATCAAAATATTTCATCTTTTTTTTTTTTTTTTTTTTTTGCCAAGAGAAAGAGGGAAGAAGAGAGAAGAGGAGGTGGTAAGAGGAGAGGAGAGGTGATGAGAGGAGAGGAGAGTTAAGAATAGGAGAAGAGAAAGATTATCCATGAGACCCACATACCATCAGGTAGGAGACTCTTTGTTGCTTCTTTTTCTTTTTTCTTTCCAAGTAGAACACGTGACTTGAATTAAGAAGAAAGTTTGGCAAACTGAAACTAAGAATACTTGAGGCTTTGCATTTTTTGTAGAACCCAGGTATTTGGTATTTAAGTCCAAGCTAAACAAACATCTTATAGATTTTCAAAGAAGTCAAAGGCTGGTCCTTTCTAGAAAGAAAGAGAGAGAGAGAGAGAGAGAAAGAGAGAGAGAGAGAGAGAGAGAGAGAGAGAGAGAGAGAGGGAAAGAAAGAAAGAAAGAAAGAAAGAAAGAAAGAAAGAAAGAAAGAAAGAAAGAAAGAGAGGGGGGAGAGGAAGAAAGGAAGGAAGGGAGGGAGGGAAAGGGAACATGCACGTATTAGTTTTCAAAATCACCTGGGGATCCCAAGTAGGTTCTACTCAGGACAGACATTTGATCAAGTACTTCTCACATGTATAAACTGCCTGGGGCCAGCCCGGGTCTTGAACTTGACTCAGTAAAAACATGTCCAAATGTTCATGATTCTGTTAGGAAGTTTGTGGAGGTAGGTGGGAACGGGAAGTTAGGGCTCAGCTGGGAAATGCATTAGGACTAGTCACAAAACTTAAAGCATTTCTTCATTACCCATTAGTAAATACTAGCAAATGGAAGCCCTCACTTTTCCTCAAGCTGTGAAAATGTAACATGACCAAAAGATTCTCTTTGTTTTCTTAAAGCAATTCTTATATTAAAAACAACACACAAAAAAACTGTCCAAAACTGCTGTACAGACAAACCCTAGCAGAAAAAAGCATGTTAAGTATAGTTTCCAAAATATATCATTACATTTTATTAGTACAAAATGTCAGTTTTATAAATGCAACTGAAGTTGAGTCACCTATTTGAAAAGACTCGGACACACACACACAATGCATGTGCACTTCTGTGCAACGAAGCCACAGCACCTTTTTTGTTTCAGGACACAGCACATAAGAGTCACAGGAGAAGCCTTAGGGTACTGACCACAGGGCACGCAGACCCCACCCCCACCCCAGCAGTGCCGCCTGAAAGTGAACAGGTCAAGGGGACATGGTGGGGTTGAGACGGTCCCAGATTCAAGGTTAGGTTTTCTTGTTGTGACATCACTTGCTTCAGGAACAGCTCTAGATACAGGGACACATGAACCGACACTTTTATATCTGCCATTAAAGACTTGTTTATTGTCAAGTATGAGCTGATGAGAGAAGGACTCTGTGAGGCTAGCATATAAAATCAAGCATGTCCCACAGAAACCCACTATGTGCACAACACAATCCCTCCCAGCCACCATGTTGAGATTAAAATGCAGAGCCTGCCTTCTCCACACCTAGTTAAACGTTATTTGCATCAAGCCTTACACTGTTGACAAAGGCCCTTTTTCTTGGAGCCTAGGGACTCTGCTAAGGAAATCTCCAGAAGCTCTTGCTGTGCCCACGTTGACATGGACATGCACGTTTGTTGAGGGGTCATGTGACAAAGGTGTCTGCAAAACCCCAGGAAGCAGGACTGTTTTGCCCCTTGTTTTCTCCATGGAATGTTCAGGACTTTATAATTTCATTGGAAACAGCCACTGACGATGAGCAGGTATGTTTACGAATGCCTTCTGACCAGGGCCTTTTAATGTCATAGAAGTAAATGAATACACTTCACATCCTCACTTGTGTGAATGAAAGGATCTTAGGTTATGATGAGGGGGCAAGCCACACCTCTGCACGTGCAAGGACCGAGGGGACAGGCCCAGAAAGTCGTGCTGCCCCAATGACAATTTGACAGGTGCTCCTGAATCCCAGTAGCTTGTCAAAGAGCGACCTTCCTAGAGGAAGCCTGCACTTCTGTTTGGCATCTGCGTGGACTCAGATGACACCAGCAAATGCTGAGGGTATCTGCCCAGCAGCTGCTGCTCCTCTAGTGTTGGAGCAGGAAACAAGAGCACTTCATCTAGGTGTGAGCAAACCTGGCCCATGTCCATGAGTCCCTTCAATGTCAAATGCAGATGTGGTCCTCAGCATAGTCACCTCTTAGAGACCAAAAGGCTTTTGGTGCTGTGTGGAAGGAACTGTAGCAGGAGTGTGCTCATCACTGGCTAGGGTGCAGGGCCACCGTGTTAGCATTTGTCTCAGAGTGGGACCCTGGTTCCCACATTCCCACCACCTCAGAGTGCTGCTTGGGCTCCTGAGTGGGACAGAGCTGTGCATCATGACCTTTCTTGCGCTAAGGCGACTGGGCCTCTCAAGAGCGAAGGTGAGGTCAACTGCTTTGCTCCTTCATTGAGCACCCAAAAGAAACGTTCAGCACCGGACTCATCCCCAGACATGTTGTTGAAAGACACAAAACTGGTCTACCCACACACAGTGCCTCAAGGAGGTAAAGTCCTCAACAGGCTCATTTCCGGAATGGGGTGAGTTTGTGGAAGGTATGCCAGAAGAGCGAAGGCTTCCTCTTGGGCTCTGCCAGGGCAAAGACCTGCTGCTGGGGGATGCTGGTGGGCACGGTGACATGGCGCTGGTGAATTGGGGGCAGGCTTTGGTGTGGTGGGGCCGCAGGGCAGCTGCTATAGCCTAATCCAGGAGGAAGAGAACAGAGACTGGTCACTTAATAGCCACTTTGGGAAAGCAGTCCCAAGCCTCGAAATCCTTAGCTAATTCACAGCAACCAAAAGAACATCTAATGGTTGTACCAAGAAACATTTCCCTCTGGTATCATGTGTGGAGCCTGTATAGACTACCACACTGGGTTGATCCAGAACCCTCCACAAAATCTAAGAGAGTGGAATAAGTCACCTTAGGCCACTTGGGTCAGTGGAGAAAAATCACAGCTGGGCTCCAGGTTGTGGTGAGAACCAATGAAATGTTTAAAACCATGGCCTGAGCTTACACTTCCTTAGCCCAGGGGCTGTACTGTCATTTGCTGACTGTATCTTGGGAAAGAGTCTTTGATTTCTCTGTGCCTTAATTCCTTAATCTCTTTATTACTTAATGTTTTCTTTATTTTAACTTTTGTTATTTATTTACTTATTTATTTTTGAAGCAGGGTTAGGCTGGCTTCAAATTTGCAGCAATTTTCCTGCCTGGGCCTTCCAAGTACTAGGATTACAGAGGTGTGAGCCAGCACACCCATCTAAATCACCACTTTAGTCTGAAGTGTTTTAATCATTACAGAAGTCATTTTATGTCTCTGTAGAGGTAATTACAAAGGCATATCATATCAAACCACATAGGGCAGCATGATAAGGGGAAGAGTGGAGGGGCGAGGAGGCCCAGAACCCAGCCCCGCGCTGACTGGCGGTGGCGTTCCCCTTATCTTAAAGGAGACAGAGCACGAGAGCCAGCTCAGCCCGGCCCTGCATGCCGGGGTCCTACTCTGGAGCCCGGCTGCTCACTGAGTGTCTGTGAATATACATAAGGTAACAACTACCATGATTCATATTTGCTCATCTCCTACCACTAAAAAAGGAGGGATATGCTAAAGTAATTTTTAAAAATGGGGTTTTTGAAGGAGGCAGCTAGGGATATCGCTCAGTGGTTAAAGGCACTTACTTGCTTACAATGCTGGTCAGACTAGGTTTGACTCCCTAGTACCCATGTAAAGCCAGATGAACAAAGTGGTGCATGCATCTGAAGTTCATTTGCAGAGGCAAGAAACCCTGACACTCCTGAGCACTCTCTTTCAAGAAAATAAATTAAAAAAAATTTTTTTTTAAATGGGGTTCCTGCCTTGGAGGTATTTTAACTTACTGAAGAAAAAAAAATCCACATCTGCACAGAGAAAGTGGGGTAATCCCAAGTGACATTCCTGTACTAACTCTTTCAGTCCACTAGCTAAATGCTTCATACATAATCTTAGGCTTAACCTATTCTTGTTTTGTATTTTCAGTTAGTATAATACTGAATGGGATAAATTGCATAGTTTAAATCCCTCTCAGCATGGAAAAGTTGATCTGAATAAAATTGCTAAGAAGAGAGCTCTGGAATAAAATCCCTAGTGCTGAAGCCAGGTGTGGTGGCGCACACCAGTGAATCCAGCACTCGGGAAGCAGAGGCGGGAAGATCCTGAACTTAAAGGCAGCCTGGGCTATATTAAGTACATAGTGAGTCTCTGAATAAGGGACAAACAAATAAATTAAAACCACCTGAAAACACAAAACGAGCTAAGTGTGCTCTGGTTGGACCAGACCATTTGTCCTGTCTGCACTGTGGAGACCTTGGCACGTGGCCTGGGTATGGGCCTTCTTGTGTCACTGCCAGGCCACTCTCGTGTGCATACGTGCGAGGAACTGCTCTCCAAATAAGCTCAGTGTCTTCTCACTGCTGGATGTGCTGAGGCCCTGTCTCACTCAAACTCAGGGCAGCCAGCTTTAAGCAGCTGGGTGTTCGGGATTCCTCCTCACACTGCGCAGATGCAAGCCTGACTAGTGGCCAGTGCTGACTATCGGCAGCAACGTCACTCACTCAGGGTCTTGAGAAACAGGGGGGCTGGCAGGACTAGGAGGGTTGCTTCCTAGTGGCTCCTTGGTGCCACCTGCAGCCAAACCTAAAAGCAGATTCTCCAGCTGCCCGTCACTGCAGGTCTGCCCCTTGAGTCTCAGCTGGGCTCCTTTTCCACCTTCAGAGGGCAGAGGCTTGCTGCAGGCACCACCTCTACCTCGCCACAGGCTCCATGTGAAGGACGTGGAGCTGTCTCCATCCTTACCTTTAGACTTCCCATGTCCTGCCTTCTGAGCATTTAACATGGCGAGTTTCTTCTGATTTTCTGGAATTTCCATTCCTGGAGTGAGAAATAGACGGGTCATAGTGAGAACCCATGAAAACACTGCAGAATAAATGCTGCATCACAGCACACAGTGGTGAGATGAGAGATGGCGCCTGGGAAGACTGAAGTCATAAGGGCCCCGTAATTCTTTCTGAGCCACGTGTTTGAGTGAAGTGGGGTTCCATTGTAGGGGTGCACAATCTTGGTGTAAAGCCAGAAAGTCCCAGGCCAGTGTTCACATGGCCATTGTACCAAGAGCTGTGAAGGCTGTTAACTCTGTTTGCCTGAGGCCTGGGATTGGGGCTCTGCACCCCTGGCCGAGCAGTATACCTTCAACCGATTCTCCCTGAAAGTTCTGCAGCAGGAGGACAGACATGGTGCCTGCATGTAGTAAGCCAACTAGGGGGAAAACAGGACACTTTAACTATGGAGAGACAGAGCGACAGATGACCAGGGCCACAGTTGCACTGACCTACCTTCTCTGGTGGGAGAAGTCATGCTCTTGTGAGCAGAACTTGTTCCACTATGGCTGAGCTGACCTAGGTTTCACTGGTGTAGCTTGAGTTACCCCAGGTCACTGTCTAGGATCCCTCATCCACATGGGCACCCTCTATTCCCTTGGTACCTTCACAGGCCCCCACATCTGTCCCTGACTGGTCTCAAGCCTCCTTCCCACTCTATACTCCAAACTGGCACTGGGGAATGAAGAGATAGCACAGTGGTTACAGGTGCTTGTTTGCAAAGGTTGACAGCTTGGGTTTGATTTCCCAGTACCCACACAAAACCGGATGCACAAAGTAGTGCATGTATTTGGAGTTCATTTGCAGTGGCAAGAGACCCTGGTGTGCCCATTTACACACATTCTCTCTCTACTTGCAAATAAATAAACATATTTTAAATCAAAACAAAATGCTGGGCATGGTGGCGCATGGTTTTAATCCTAGCACTTGGGAGACAGAGGTAGGAGGATCGTCATGAGTTAGAGACCACCCTGAGACTACATAGTGAATTCCAGGTCAGCCTAAGCTAGAGTGAAACCCTGCCTTGAAAAACCAATATATATATATGTATATATATTTTTTTAAATTAAGTCTCAAAACTGATCCCAGTAAAGGGCCTGGGGCTCATTTCTTCCAAACTCACCCTGTTCACAGACATCTAGCACAGAGACATACAATCCCCCCAATTCCTTTTTGCTGGTGGACAGAGCTAAAGTGTTTAAGATGTGCCTACAATGGTCCTCTCAGGAAAACTGAGTCTAAGCCTTCCAACTTACATGTGTGCCTGGGACCCACACCATGCAACATGAAGTGATGGGTAAACGTGGGTTCTAGTGGTGCTACCATTTTGCATTTCAATAATTATACCATGGAACTACCTGAGGAATTTGGAGCAGGATAGTGGACAAGCCTTACTGCAACAGGGCTTGACAGTCAGCACCCAGTGCAGGGCAGCTGCTGGGAGCCAGATTCCCTTGGATCTGAAGGATGTCCACCACAGAGCAGGAGGGCCACTGTGAACTGGGGAACTCCAAGCCCTCAGCTTAGGGGTGGAGAGGGTTCTGAAGAAATCTCTGCTTCTGATGGCAAGTTAGCCTGATGGACTAGTAAGTCCTTCACCAAAGGACAACATTTCTTGTGACCACCAGCAAAAACCAGGGCTAAACCTTGAGGTGACGGCTGAGTACAGGGAGCATGGAGACCACAAATAAAACTGCTCTGGGGGCTGGAGAGATGGCTCAGCAGTTAAAGGTACTTGCTTGCAAAGTCTGAGGGCCTGGGCTCAATTCCCCAGTACTGACATAAAGCCAAACGCACAATGTGATGCATGCATCTGGAGCTCATCTGCAGTGGCAAGAAGCCCTGACACACCCATTTTCCCCCTTTCTTTCTCTGTTTACAAACAAATAAATAAAAATGTATTTATAAAACATCATTGCCCTTAGTCTCCATGACATCCTGACTCCATTTGGCAGTTTCTGCTCATGACCCTAATTTGCATGGGAGGCTCTGGCACTCGAGCTTAGGAACTGGATGCTGCCAGCATTATTACCACGTGACAGCGGCCGTCCCAGTCAGGCAACGACACCGTCAGGAGAAGGTGGAACGACAAACTCAAGAAGCACAGATTGAAATGGGTGCCCACACTTTAGATTTTGACATAAACATATGACTCAGTTATGTTCCATCTGTACCTTATACCACAGCCTATTTTTAGGGCACCTATATTGACTGGGATCCTTCACATGAGGTAAAGATATGGTATTTCCCACTGGTAACATCATGTTGGCACTCATAAAGTTGATTTTGAAGTGTTTGGGATTTTAGATTTTTGGATTATGGATGCTCAACTTGTATGTTTTTTGTTTTAAATATTTATTTACTTGAGAGACAGAGGGAAAGAGGCAGATAGAGAACAGGCACATCAGGGCCTCTAGCCACCACAAATGAATTCCAGATGCATGCACTACCATGTGCATCTGGCTTTATGTTGGTACTGCGGAATTGAACCTGGGTCCCTTGGCTTTGCTGGCAAATGCCTTAACCGCTAAGCCATCTCTCCAGCCCTCAACTTGTATATGTTTAATACTGAGTATTAGGAATGTGGGCTCAACTATAACGTGTGATGCATGGTTCTGCGGATGCACGAGATGGGAAAATACACAAGGGGTGTGGGGTCTGAACTGACTGAGGCCATGAGGGGAATTTAAGGGCCATGAGAAGATGCTGGTGAAGGGGAAGCTTTGAGAACCATCTGGTATTTCTGATGGCTGGGAGAGTCACTCCAATGGAGTCCTGAGACCACACCATGCTAGTGAGACATGCTACTGGGCCATGTTGTAAAAGTAGGCCTGTGCCTTATGACATGCATTTCTCACCTGTGCAACAGGAATTTGAAGAGTAAACGTACCCTAGAGATTTGTGGACCATTTCTACCAATGTGCTGCAGAGCAGGTGGCATAAACTGCGAGAGACCACTGCCTACAGCAGCAGCGCCTGGTGTGTCTGATAGCGCGTTTAGGACTTATAAATCCTTGTTCTTCCCAACGGCGGGAGTCAGCCCCGAGGGAGCTCTGCTGGGCAGAAGAGGTCAGGGGGTGCAGGTCAGAGAGAAGCAGCAGTAGTGCTGGGGTGCAGGGCACTCACCCATCTGCTGGTCCTCCTGCACCCGCCGCCGCTCGTCTGTGCAAGCTTGCAGCCACTTCACCTTGTCTTCTTGTTTCTTGGCACAGAACAGATAAACCTCGTCTGTGGTTCTGCTGACGAGCTTGAAGGCATTCCTCACAGGGAGGTTCCAGTCCTTGTCCCGCCCATCTTCCACATCTACCAATTCCACCTCATCCATGTCCATGCGGCCCTTGTAGTAGAGCATGTCTCTGCGCAGCAGGTCCTTCTTGCAGAACACCAGCTGGTGGTCAAACAGGAAGAAGGTCCGCTGCTGGCTCTTGCCCTGCCTTGTGAGCTTAGTCAGTTCCCCAGAGTGGATCAACTCGGAGCTTCGGTCTAGAATGTCCAGGCCCTGGAAGCATGAGACACACTTTAGCTCGATCCTGGATTCCTTTGGGTGGCAGGGGCAGAGAGGGAGCTCGTTACCATCCTTCCTGGATATTCTGGTTCCCATCACTGCCCCACACACAGGCAGGCAGGCCCTCAAAGACCACTCAGGCCTCGGTTTCCTGGTCTTTTAGTCATGAAATGTCTCTCTTCTGTTCTCTACTTCTGACTCAGTGGGAAGACACTCTGGTGCCTCTATGTTACCAGAAATGTCTTCCTGACCTACACTCTAGAGAAAGCCATGCTGAAGTAAGTAATGGAGTTAGCCAACAGCTACAGCAGCAGCTAATGGAGACTGCCTTCCCGTTACCAAGGAAGAAGCAGAGGCATTAACACAGGGCATTGCAGCTCCCCAGTCAGGTAGACAGGAGCTCACTGGAATAGCCAGTTGAGGGTCTTGGAAACAAAAGGGCTTGGTGCCAGCAAGAAATTAGTAAAGTTCCAACAAAATTGTTCCCTAAATGTCAGAATCAAGGTTAAGGACAGAAAAAGATCCTTTTATAATATTTAGGTTGGATAAAAACCAACATTACCTTGCGGTATTTGGTACAGTACTGGCTTTCATTTTATAAGGTTTTATTCTTCTTTAATTCCAGGCATATATGGTATGTTTTGGAGGCAACAAAGATTGACTACAAAGTATTTCTTCTATTTACCTGCCTAGAGCAATTCTGTGCCCTAGATTCCTCACTAACAAAATAAGGCAGTCAGACTCTGATCTCTGAAATCTGCTCAAGGTCTGTGAGACCTCGGGAAAAAGAAGGCATTCTCAACCTAACTGTTCTCATCAACTTCAGCTGACACCCTGTCTTCTCTACGCCTTCTCAGCCCTCTGGGAGAGCCACTTCTGACAAACTGGGAACGGAAAACAAGCCCTGCTTGGTTCGACGACAACCTGCATATCGTCAGCTTGTTCTTAGTCTCAGTGGTGGAGAGTAGAGGTGACCGGCACAGACTTCGAAACCCACCTGCCTGCCTTGGCTGGCATCCAGCTCTGCCACTTTCCAGCTACGTGACAAAGTACTTACCCTTTTTGTTTTTCTCATCGGTTAAATGGGCATGACAGTAGCATTTACTTCATAGAGTATTAAGAAGACTAAGTGAGCCCATAAATGTTTCTGACTTAGACTGGCACCAGACATGTGACAAACATAGCCTGGACACTAGACTACTGTCATTTGTGCATACATGGTGAGCATACCTGTTCAGTTGTTACTATGGGCCGTGCCAGACAGGGAATTTGTACTATTATATGAAATAGTGCATTGCATCTAATTATTATTTAATAGTAGTATCATTATCCTAGTATCAGGCCTAAGAGGTACATGATACTGACTTTCCCAACCTACAGATGACAAAATGATCATGTGCGTGAATCACACAGAATTCAAATGTAATGGTGACTCAGGAGTCCTCACACTACTAGCCCTGTGTTCTGTGACTGCCTGGGCACTCTCCTTGCTCTGGTGAAGCTAGCTGCCCATGTCAGAAGGGCCAGAGGCTAAGCAATTCATTAATTACTGTGGTTTGATTCAGGTGTCCCCCATATACTTAGGTGTTCTGAATGCTGGGTTCCCAGCTAATGAGATTTGGGAATTAATGCCTCCTGGAGGCAGTGTATTGTTGGGGGTGGGCTTATGGCTGTTATAGCCAGTTTCCCCATGCCAGTATTTGGCACACTCTCCTGTTGCTGTTGTCCACCTGATGTTGGCCAGGAGGTGGTGTCCACCATCTGCTCATGCCATCACTTTCCCCTGGAGCTTCTCCTCAAGTCTGTAAGCTAAAACAAACTCTTTTATTCCTCACAAGCTGCTCTTGGTCAGGTGATCTCTGCCAGCAATGCAAACCTGACTGCAACAATTACTAACATTCACTAGGCATTATTTCTTTTTAAACTTAATAAAATCTCTCAAAATGCATAGACTATTAGTTACACACCCACCAATAAAAGAGAGAACAGTGTCAGTTGCAAGATGTTAAAGTACACCATCCCTGGGTCACAGGTGAAGGCGTGGCTCGCACGGCACTCACCTCCCAGCCTACGATGGACACCTGCCAGCGCGCGATCTTGTCGATGCTCTCCAGCTTCCGTTTGCGCTCATTGATCAGACAGGCCACGTTCTTCATGGTCTCGTAAGCTGCCTTTATATTGTTGTAATCGCTGCAAAATGAGGAGACAATTTTGACTGGATGACATGCAACTCAAAATGAGGTCTGACAAAATAATGTGCTCGGTCCCCACTCTGTATACTAATAGTCTAGACAAAGTGGCATTTGAGCGAGAGCCATTATTTCCCTATGAATAGACTACAGTCTGCACAGGTTAAGTGAGCTGAGGGGATGCGATTCACAGTTCTTTGGAACAAGAATGTTTCCATTCTTTTCCCAGAAATCACAATGAATGAAAGTAGAGGCCACAAGAAAACAAGCCTTAGTCATAGTGACTTTAGACTTCCATTAACACAGAAAGAAGTCTTTAGCATTGATTTGATTCTGACATAAACAGCTTTGCTACATAAAACAGAATTTAAAAAAAATCACCAATCATTTCTACAGCAAGCATCTCCACCAAATCTCATCTTTTACCTCGTTCAGGAGGGGACATGAGTGACAGGTCTGAAGTGGTGAGTTTTGTATGCTAAGAGAGCATCTTCCTCTTCAACGGGTCTTCATTTTTGGATGCTAAAGTCAAACCAAATTCAAGGGGTCCCCCAGCAGGTCCAGGCTGCATGCCTCTAACACTGTAAGCCCTGAAGCCCTACAGAGTTCTAATCTACAGGCTGGTCTGAAAGTGTTACTTGGAGGTTTTGCTCAGCAGTAACAATTAGGGATATGTAAACCAAGCACCCAGCTGACAGGGTGGACGTCACACTCTTTGTGGCAACTTAAAAGGGCCACTGATGGGCTGAGTTAGACTTCTCCTGCACAGCAGGTGCAGGCTCGAGAGCAGACACTAAATCTTTGTAGCAAACAGGTGAACTTGGCTCCTGGAAAGTTCCCAGCGCTGCCCACAAAGCAGACCCTTGTCTCCACATAGTCCTGTTGTTACGGAAGCAGAGCAGAAAATAGTACAGACATGTACGTATCTGGGAGCTGGCAGAGAGATGGGAGAAAACTCTCCAAAGAGGCCTCCAGCCATGGAGAAAATACACACATTTTTCAGTAAAGTCCAGAGAGGGGTCAGAACACAAAGATTTTGTTTGTTTGTTTGTTTGTTTTGTCTCTAGAATTTCTGTTCTAAGTCAGAGGAGGAAATACATTTTTATTTTATATTTATTTATTTATTTATTTTGGTTTGTCGAGGTAGGGCCTCACTGTAGCCCAGACTGACCTAGAATTCACTATGTAGTCTCAGGCTGGCCTTGAACTCACAGCAATCTTCCTACCTCTGCGTTTTTTTTTTTTTTTTTTTAACATTTTTGAGACAGGCTTTCATGTAATCCAGGCTGGCCTAGTATTCCCTGGGTAGCCAAGGATGACCTTGAACTTCTGATCAAGCTGCTCCCTCCTCTCAAGTGCTGGGATGACAGGGGTTCACTATCACGCCACATTTTATGCAGTGCTAGGGACTGGGACAAGACAGGAAACAGATAGGAGGCAGTCTACCAACTCAGCTACATCTCTAGCCCTGAAATGCACTTTTTATCTCGTCCTTTAAAATAAACATTTTAAATTCCACCATACCTTTTGTCCCAGTACTTTTAGGCTGAGGCAAGAGAATCAAGAGTTTGAGGCTGGTTTGAGCTATATAATGAGACCATTTCCCAACCCTACCAAAAAAGAAAAAAAAAAAAAAAAGAAAGAAAACAAAAATACACATTAAGTTAGGTGCAGTGGCACATACCTATAAATTCCGGCACCAAGGAGCCATCCAGAGCCACCACAATAAGGCCCTGACTAGGAAATCACCTTCCGGCGGGGCATGGTGGCGCGTGCACGCCGTTGGTGCCCACACTCGGGACGCAGAGGCAGGAGTGCGGCTGTGCGCAAACCAGCACAGGGAGCTGTGCGCCCGGCTCTAAACGGCTGCTCCGCCTCTGAGGACGGGCCTGTGCTGCTGCTCATTCCTCAGAACCTCATATGATGCCTTGTCATTGCTGTTGTCATCACTGTTCTCCTTTTTGGCAAGTAGCTATTTTAGATTGATAATACTGTACAATACATAATGTGTTCTGACCATAATCTCCTCCAGTTACTTTCGATCATCCCCCCCATATTCCATCATTTCTTTTAACATTTCTAAAAATTTGTAATTGTTTTTCTCCACTAACCTTTTCTAACTTCTCCAAAGATAGAAAGATACACATGGAGTTCATATATATATGTATGTATGTATGTATGTATGTATGTATGTATGTATGTATGTATGTATATATTTCAATGAACTCCTTACCCTCTTCTTTTAGTCCTATTTTAAAAATTTATTATTTTGGGGGGATTTCGAGGTAGGGTCTCACTCTAGCCCAGGGTAACCTGGAATTCACTAGGTGGTCTCACAGTAGCCTTGAACTCATGGCGATTCTCCTACCTCTGCCTCCCAAGTGCTGGGATTAAAGGCGTGCACCACAATGCCCGGCTAAAAAAAAAATTTTTAATTATTTTTATTTTTGAAAGAGAGAGAAAATGGGTGTGCCAGGGTCTTTAGCTGCTGTAAATGAACTCCAGACATGTGAGCCCCCTTGTGCACATGAGTGACATTGCATGCTTGCATCCTGTGTGTCTGGCTTACGTGGGACCTAGAGATTCGAACATGAGATCTTAGGCTTCACAGGCAAGCACCTTAACTGCTAAGCCATCTCTCTAGACCCATAAGTTAATACTTTTATAGGTATATACATACAAGAAAAAGGATTATGTGCATATATATACTTGTATAGTCTGTTCTTTTTAATGAATGTATGCATGTCCATATGTGTTTAGGTAATGCATGAATGTATGTACACAGTGAATTCACTATGTAGTCTCGGGCTGGTCTCAAACTCACAGAGACCCTCCTACTTCTGCCTACTGAGTGCTGGGATTAAAGGTGTGTGCCACCACACCCAGCTTCAATTCTTCTTCTTCTTCTTTTTTTTTTAAATAAGCATAAGAACCCATGTTCTACTCTCCAAATCCCATGTTAGCCAGACAAATGTGAGGCAAGTGCAAGGTTGCACATGCCCACTAGGTGGCAAGTGTCTAGAGTTCAATTTCAGTGGCTGAGCCCCTGGCGTACCAATTCTCTCTCTCAAAAAAAATTTAAAAAGAAATTAAAAATTGTTTTTGTGAACCACAAAATAACTACAAAGGAGTATTAACATAAGAAGTTATAACTAATAACACCAGCAAAACAAGTAAAAATTTGCTGGACATGGTGGCACATATATAATCCCAAATATTTGGAAGGTGGAAGCAGGAGGCAAGCTTGGGCTACATAGTGAGACCCTACCTCAAAAACCGCTTCTGCTACCTAGTGAGTTTTCAGCCAGCCTGGGCTATACGGAACTCTCCCAAAAAATAGCCAAAGACCAGAGACGACTCAGTGGTTAAGGTACTTACTTGTATAGCTTAACAGTCCAGGGTTCAATTCCTCCGTACCCATATAAATACTGATGCACACCATGGCATATACATCTGGAGTTTATTTGCAGTGGCTGGAGGCCCTGACATCCCCATTCTCTCTCCCCTTCTCTCTTTGATGGCAAATAAATAAATAAAAATATTTCCCAAAACAACAGCAAAAAACCAAGCCAAATCCAAAACCCAAACAACTTATGAACTCCTGACCCAGTTTTCTTACACCATCTCTAGAACTGGTGGACTCTCTTCCAGAGCTCTACCTCGGGGGAGGAGAGTGGTGAGCGACCTGAGAACACTGTCCACCGAGGTCAGAAGTGGTTCAGGACAGCCGCTGCGGCCCACCTCTCCCTGTCACTCCAGAAGCACCGGGGCAGCCAGGTCTCCACGTAGCTGCTGCAGGCGCTGGGAGGCCCGCCCTCACCTGTGCTCCTGTGTGGTGTACTTGAGCAGCTCGGCCAGCTGCAGCGGGTATTTACAGATCTTCTGCACGGGGGTGAGCAGGAAGCCATCCAGGGCGATGTCGATCATCTGCTGCAGTAGGCGGCAGGCCTCAAAGAAGTGCCGGTACTTGCCCTGCTTCATGAGGTTAGAGAGCTCCACGCAGGCACCCGGGTGGTTGTTGCAATACTCTGAGTAGATGGCAAAACCCTCTTGCTAGAAGGGAAGGCAGCCTGTCAGTCACAGCAGCTCTGGCCATCTGAGAGGACACTTGGGAGGAGGGAGGGTAAGCCACGGCCTGAGGGCGACCCCAGCCCTGCAGTGGCTCTACACTTGGACAATGAAAAGGGCACTTCTGGGGTTCTAGAAGGAATAACCAGGTTCTCTGTCAGGGTGGGCTGAAAGGGGTAGAGACCTGAACACCACTGCCTCATCCGGCTCCGTGGCTGGGACAGCAGAGAGAGGGAGGCCTGACTCTTCAGCTTGGTTCCTTTCCTCATCCTGATAAATTTTGGCTGGGAGGTACCGTACATGGCCTGCACCCTGCCTCTCTCCCAGGCCTGGTTTCCACATGTGTCAATCCCACCTCAGCTGAAAGGGCTCTGTCCCTTTTCCTTTCAATACACTTCATGGTTCAAGGTATTTGGCAGCCTTTATGTTACCTACCCTCCTGGGCTCGGGAGCTGAACTCTTCCCTCTTCCCTTCCTTCCTTCTTGAAGGCCAAGAGCGTACTGCATCTAAGGCCTTGTGGGGGGGGGGGGACCCTGCTCCACACCCATTACTCCCCCCTCCAGAAGTATGTGGGCCACTCACTCCCATGTGTCTGCCTTGATGCTCAGCTGCCCTTCCTTCCTGCTCAACCAGTAGGTCTGGCTGTGCTTAAATGCAGCATGTCTACATCTAAGCCCCTCTTTCTCTAGGACACTGTCCCACTCTTTGACTCTAGATGCTGCAGGCAGGGGTGTGTGTCAGGGTCTTATGCAGCACAAGCTGACCCTTAACTCACTATGTAGCCAAGGATGATCTTAAATTTCCTATCCTCCTGCTTCCCTTTCCAGCGTGTCAGGATACAGTGCGCACCACCACGGCTGGTTTCTGTGGTGCCGGGATCCAGCCCAGGGCTTTGTGAACTCTACCAACCACGCCGCATCCCAGCCCTGCAGCAGGCAGTTTGGATCACTGCTATTTTGCTTTGTTTTATTTTGTTTTGAGGTAGGGTCTTGCTGTAGCCCAGGCTGACCTGCAACTCACACCGTGGTACCAGGCTGGCCTCGAACTCACAGCAATCCTCCTACCTCTGCCTCCCAAATGCTGGGATTGAAGGCGTGTGCCACCAGGCCTGGCAGGTTACTGCTATTTTTCGTTACTTACACACAATCTTGTCGAACTTTCCTTGGAAACAAGCCTCTTTCCTTGTCTCTCAGGCCGTTAACTCACAGGCCTGTGCTCAGTGCCTTCCTTGGTGGCAGTGGCAATAGCAAGAGCACTGCACTCGAGGCCAGTCCCCTGCCTCCTCTTCCTCTGCCCTCGTTCACTTCTAGTCCCTAGTGGCTCCCCAACAGGTGCTCTAGCCACACAGAGGTCCATATCCCATTTGCTTCCCCATCCAAGCACCGTGCGCAGAGATTTAAAGTCCATCTACCCCTCAAGTAGAGCCCTCTAGCCCCAGGGAGTGAAATGCGGCGGGACTGCTGTCATGTTGTCCATGGTTCCGTGACTACGGTACGGCTGTTGACTGGTAATAACATTCTGCTCTGAAACCTTTCACTCCCAAACAGTAACAGCCAACTACTAGCGAATACAAAAACCCCATGTGACTGTTACAGGAATGCTCTGAGGCAATTAGTGTCACCATCTACTTGTAAGCCTCAGTTTCCTCACGTGAAAAATGAGGACGCAATGGTATCTGCCTGATGACAGTATGAGAGCCAACGGAAGAACCTCCTATTTTTGGCAGAAACACATTTCAAAATGCTCGTTTAGCCGGATGTGGTTAAGGGAAAAGTAACAGTGACATACGTGCTGAAGGAAGCAGGAGCCGATCTCACTCAAGTGAGGTTCCTCTTTGTTGTACTGTTTCTCAAGGTCTTTCAGAAACTTCCTTTGGAATTTGTAAATGTCTTCAATGTTTCCAAAAATAGTAGCGAGCTGTGCAACAGTGAACATTCCCGTGTGCTTCCGGCACTGTCGGATGTAGCCCTGCAAAGCACAGGAGGTTTTAGTTTCTTTCTTTAGAGGTACTTGAAGAAAGCAGGGTTTTGTTGGTGTTTCTGGTTCTGTTTGTGGGTGTGCTTGTGGGCTTGCTCTGTTTCCCCTCTTTCTTTCTTGGCTTATGGCCATGGTCTTGGATTGGATTTTTTGTTGTCATTGTTTGTTTTCTGAGAGAGAGGTTCTCACGATGTAGCTCAGGCTGCTCTCAAACTTGGAATCCTTCTGTCTCAGCTTCCTGTGTGTCGAGAAGACAGATATGTGCACAATGCCCAGTTTGCAGTGGATGTTAATAGGAGATTATTACTTTTCTCTCTGGATTCCTGATCAATCACACTGCCACAGCTGCAATTTGCCCTAAATACTTGAAAACCATATAGAAATTGAAAAGTTTCATGTGGCTTTATTTAAAGTGTCCAGAAATAAGTTTTAAATGACAGAATGTAAAAATTCAGTTTGTGGGCTGGGGTGGCAGCTCAGCTGGTAAAGCACTTGTTATGAAAGTGTGAGGACCTGAGTTTGATCCCATAAACCTACATTTAAAAAAATACCAGGCACATGCAAGCCTTAAGATGGGCGAGCCAGGAAAAATGAATCAATGGTTGCAATAGTAGTGTGTCTGCTATGGGAGAAACCAACTGCTCCTGATTGGACTGGAGGCCCTCTTCATAGGAGGGAATACCCCTAATACTGAAAACCTAGGATGGGGAAGTCTCCTGGTGTCTGGCTAAATGTACACACTATGCCCACCAAACTGCCTGGTAAAAACTTCTTAAAATGTTCATACCTATATATTAATGATACTCACACTTTTAGTTAGAGAAGCTGCTCTTTACAGATGGCAGTGACCTTGGGATGACTCAGAAGTCACCATGGTGCTGAGAAGTGACAGAGGAGTGCTCAGCACTGAAACATCTCTATCACACCTTCCAAGGTTCAGGGTCCATTGAGGAAGAGGTGGCAGAAAGAACGTGAGACCCAAAGGAAGGGTAGGACTCCTTACAACGTGCTCCTCCACACACAAAATGGCCTGGATATACATGACTTCTCAGTGCCTGACACTACCTACACAAGGCCATCATAATAGGAGGAAAAGATGTCGACATCAAAATAAAAGATAAACTGATGGGGAGGGGACATGATGGAAGAGTAGTGTAGGGAAAGTGAGGGGAGGAGAGAATTATCATGGTTTATTGTCTCTAGTTATGGAAGTTGTCAATTAAACAACAACAACAACAACAACAACCAGGTATAGCCGGTACAGTGGCGCACACTTTTGTCCTAGCACCTGGGAGGGCGGGGTGGAGGTTCTCTGAGTTTGAGGCCAGCTTGGACTACAAAGGGATTTTCAGGTCAGCCTAGGCTAGAGTGAGACCCTGCTTCAAACAAGCAAGACACCAAGCACAAGCCGGGTGTGTAGCACACGCCTTTAATCCCAGCTCTCAGGAGGCAGAAATAGGAGGATTGCTGTAAGTTCAAGGCCAGTCTGGGACTACGGAGTGAGTTCCAGGTCAGCCTGGGCTAGAGTCAGACCCTGTCATGAACAAACAAACAAAAAGCAGGCACAATGATGCACGGTCATCATGCTACAGCTGCGGGGGTGGGGTGCAGACAGGAGGGTCTCTGGCCAACCAGCCTAGCCTAACGGGCATACTACAGGCCAACTAAGGACCCTGTCTCAAAAAAGGTGGCCAGCACTCCTAAGGAACCCTACATGAGTGTGTGCTCTGGCCTCTACATTCCCACACCTGCCAACACACATGAAAAATTCATATGGCCACACTTTGTAGAGTCTGTCACACCATCCTATCCAATCCCATCTCAAAATAGGGAAGAACTGTCAAACAATGCCATTGCCAAATGGTGAAAGTACGTCATGGTAAAGTGCCAAGAACATTCACTCTAAGAACTCCGCCATCTCTTGCTTTCACTCTATAGTACAAGTCTGCACATCTTGGTCTGAGGCCTGTGCTGGGGGCACTCCTTCTCTGTGGACAATACCAGGGTCATGCCATGGCTCGGGAGTAAGCAGCACAGGAAGGAAAGGACACACATGCCCATGACAGGGGACATCACACACAGACAAAGGGATGCATTGGCCTATGAAGTTGGTTAGTCCCGGAGCAGAACGGGGCAGTCCTGACCAGCTCGTCACTGCATTGGTCACAGATGCATGAACAGTGCTGACATCAGCATTCAAGCTGGGCGGCCAGGCTGATCGGGCAGTGTGGCACTCAGCCAAGACCTGGAAACCAGCCTGGGAGAAACAGCCTTCCAGACTCATGTCACTGTAGCTCGTTAATTCTCCAAAATCTGGACAAGACTACTCAACAGCTGGAGGTGGGAGCTCACAGCTGTAACCCCAGCCCTTGGGAGGCTGAGGCAGGCGGACTGTCATGAACTCAGGGAAAGACCGACTATACAGCAACTTCTATAACCTGGGCAACAGGGTGATAATCTGTCTCCAGAGGCAGTAAAGAGAGCTAACCTCTGAGACGATGTGGCCCTGTATGGTATAGCATACAGCTCTGTGCTTAATGGACTTAGCATCTTTCCTGTGACTCTGAGGAGCTGCTGTTTGGGTTGGAGATAATGCCAGCCTTTGATTATCAAGTCAAATGTGCTTTACCAGCTGGGTGTGGCAACTCATGCCTAGAACCCCAGCCCTTAGGAGGCTGAGGTTGGAGGGACACAGTAGGTTTGAGCCAACCAGGGCTACAGTGAGTAAGTGAGTTTCATGTTAGCCTTAGCTAGACCGAGATTCTGTCCCCACCCCCACAAAGTCTCTATGGAAGCCATTCGTTTAGAAAAATCTCAGGAGTTAAATCCCGAAAGAAGCTGAGCTGCAGCAGCAGAAGCCAGACATAGCCAGCTGCCCTCAGGGACCGGACTGGCGTGGGAGGGCTCCCGGGGCCACCAGCAGGGGTCAAGGAGAGAGGCGTGTGTGCAGAATGGTGTGGCTGCGGGGGACACAGCAGATCTTAGGGCGGGCTGTGGCAGCCCACCGTGAGGCCTGGTACTTACCTCACAGATGTCCTTGAGGTGTTTGATGTACACCCGCTCCGTGTTCATGATCTCCTGGATGACATTGGTCCTCATCTGCTGCTGGCTCTCGGGGTGCTTGTGGCGGGCCTTGCTGGAGTCCTCTGCCTGCTCCTCGCCCAGGGGGCTGCCAGGGCTCTCGGGCAACTCCTCCTGGTTGACTCGAAGCTGTAGTCCACACAGAGGAGGCCAGTGACATGAGAAAGGGAGGCCGAACAGGAAGCAAGGCCCCAAACCTCCCTGGATTCGCTTCTCTGGGCCCATCAGGAAGTCCCGAAGGTGCCAGGTCTTAGCCCAAGTCTCCAAGGACTTAGAGACCCAGGTGGGCCAGCAGGTGAGAGAAGCAGCAGCGACACCAAGTCACTTGTTTGCTTTCATAAGATTGTGGCTCTGACCAGACAAACTTGTCACATGTCTGGCTTGCATTAGGATTAAAAAACAGTGACAGAAGAAGTGGACCCGAGTGAGGACACATCGTCCTGAAGCTTTTCTGTACCCCTTGCCCAAGGACGCCCACGGAAAGCACTTACTCTGACAAAGCTGGCAGGGAACCAGGCCTCCTTGTCCTCATTCCGGCCCCACCACCAGTCCTTGTTGGAGGCTTCCAGAACCTGGATGACATCCCCAGCCTTGAAGCCCAATTCCTGGTCGTCCATGGTCACGTGGTCCCACAGCGCTTCAGCACAGACCACGCTGCCATCGCTGATCAGCTGGAATGGAGACAGGGAGTGGGCTTAGCACGGAGCCTGGTGGGCAGGTAACAGAGCAAAGCTTCCACAGGGTGATGCTGGCACCGCTCCTCGTTCGGCAGACAGGTCCTGGGCGACCGCTTATACAAAACCAACTGAGGAAAACAGCACCGGGGGTGTGGCTCTGGTTTGCTCTTGAAGGGAAACCTAGGGCACTTTAAAAAGATGTACTTATGGGGCTGGAGAGGCTCAGCAGTTAAGGTGCTTGCCTTCAGAGCCTAATGATCTTAGTCCGATTCCCCAGTACCCAAATAAAGCCAGATGCCCAAAGTGGTGTGTGCACCTGGAGTTCATTTGCAGTGGCTAGAGACCCTGATGCGTCCATTCCCTCTTGGTGCAAATAAATAAAATATTAAAAGAAAAGATGTACTTATACACCAGATATGGTGGTATGTGATAGGCACAGTGACACACTCCAGTGTTTCCAGCTTGTAGGAGGCAAAGTTTGGGGCAAATCCAGGTTCCACAGGAAGATCCTGTCTCAAAAACTAAAGACAGGCCAGGCGTGGTAGCACACACCTTTACCAGCACGCAGGAGGATCACCATGAGTTCAAGGCCACCCTGAAACTACATAATGAATTCCAGGTCTAGAGAGAGACCCTACCTAGAAAAAAACAAAACAAAACAAAGCAAACAAAAAACCTAAAAATGTACAGAACTCTTTGACTCACATTGGAGTTTCATCCTGGTGACACAAATTTACCACAACTAAGACACTGTATATCAGCTCTTACCCTGCCTACCATAAGCAGCAGCCCTCTGAGAGTATACCTGGGCCAAGCATGAAGCCTATTTTATACCAGTGTTGAGCATCTCACTCAAGTTATTGAGTACTGTATGATTTGTTCATATTGCTAGTCCAAGAAAATATCAGAACTCAAAATTTCAGGCTGGAGGCATGGCTCAGTGGTCAAAGGTGCTAGCTTGCAAAGTTTGATAATTCAGGCTCAATTCTTTAGTATCCATGTAAAAGCTAGATATACCAAGTGGTGCATGCATGTAGAGTTCCTTTGCAATGACATGAGACCCTGGCACATCCACCTACCCATCCAAACATATTCATACATACATTCATTCTCTATCTCACTTACACACACACACACACACACACACACAGAGAGAGAGAGAGAGAGAAAATTTTTAAAAAACCTCAAAATCTCAAGTATCATTTCTATCGAATGCATGCATATAGCTTTCACGGCATAGTAAAGTCAAAAAAGGTGTAAGGCGAGCCACTGCAAGTCGGAAACATCTGTCTAAGTAGCTCCCTTAGTTGTAGTCTAGTAATCTAATAAACTTGATATCTTTGTTCCAGAAATGGCTTCTGAGCTACTCAACTAAATATCAGAGCCAGGCGTCCCAAGCAGCCTGAGTTCCAGAAGCCCCTCACACCTCCAGCCAGAACGCACTCACTACTCACTTCCCATTGAAGTAGACCTTGCGTCCAACTTCATAGTTTACTGTAGTTGAAGAGAACATGATATAATTTTGGGACATTTAATAGTTAGTCTCACAGATGCATAGGCTATGTCCCTTACCTAACATGGCAGGGACCAAAACTCTTTGAACATCTTATCACAAAAGTGCCAGGCTTCAGAGGACCACCAGACTCTCCACTTCGGTACGTGCAGGCTATGCCATGTTATTCAAGACCTTAGTGCGCATGCTGACACACTGACACGTTGGTCATGTTATGTTCCAGGGTCTGCACTTAAGAATGTGAAAAGCTGGCCTGGAGAAATGACTCAGCAATTAAGGTGCTTGCCTGCAGAACCTAACAACCTGAGTTCAATTGCCCAGTACCCACCACGTAAAGCCAGATGTACAAAGTGGCACATGTACCTGGAGTCCACTTGCAGTGGCTGGAAGCCCTGGTGTACCCATTCTCTCTTTCTTCTATCTCTCTCTGCTTGCAAATAAATACACAAATATTTTTTTTAAAAGAATGTAAATCTGGGTGTGGTGGCACATGCCTTTAATCCCAGCACTCGGGGAGGCAGAGGTAGGAGGGTGTTCAAGGCCACCCTGAGACTACATAGTGAGTTCCAGGTCAGCCTGAGGTAGAGCAAGACCCTACCTCAAAGAAACAAAAAAAGGGGTTGGAGAGATGGCTTAATGGTTAAGCACTTGCCTGTGAAGTCTAAAGACCCCGGTTCGAGGCTCGATTCCCAGGACCCACATAAACCAGATTCACAAGGGGGGACATGAATCTGGAGTTCGTTTGCAGTGGCTGGAGGCCCTGGCATGCCCATTCTCTCTCTCTCTCTCTCTCCCTCTTTCCCTCTGCCAAATAAATAAACAAGCAAATAAAATATTAACAAAAGAATGTAAAAATCTGGGGAAGCCTTCTAGGAAAATTTCTATTAAAAAGGCTAATCCAAGCCGGGCGTGATGGCGCATGCCTTTAATCCCAGCACTTGGGAGGTAGGAGGATTGCCATGAATTCGAGGCCACCCAGGGACTCCATAGTGAAGTCCAGGTCAGCCTGGGCTAGAGGGAGACCCTACCTCGAAAAACACAACAAAACAAAAAAAGGCTAATCCTGCAGATTATAAGGAAAAACATCAGACTGGTAGTTAATTCCAACTGTCATTTGCTAGTAAGTCATTTCATTTTTTGTTTTGTTTTATTTTTTTGCACATGTATGTGGAGTGCATGCATGTATGTTCATACATATTCATACATGTGTAGGCAGGCACATGTGTGCCCATGCATGTGGAGGCCAGAGGTGGTCAGATGTCTTCCTCAATTGCTCTCCACCTTTTAAAAAAAAGATATTTATTTATTTATTTGAGACAGAGAGAGGGCCTCTAGCCACTGCAAACAAACTCCAGACACATGTGCCACCATGTGCATCTGGCTTATGACCTAGAGAATCGAACCTGGGTTCTTAGGCTTCGTAGGCATGCACCTTAACCGCTAAGCCATCTCTCCAGCTCCTCCACCTTATTTCTTGAGACAGGATCTGACACTGAGCCTAGAGCTAACCAACCTGGCTAGAATAGCTATCTAGTAAGCCCTGGTGATTCTCTTGTCTCTGCCTCCCCAGCACTGGGAATACAGGCATGTCCACCACATGCAGAGTTCATGTGTGTGCTAGAGATCTGAATTCATTCCCTCATGCTTACACATGGCTGATACAGCCATCTCCACAGCCTTCTTTTTTGTTGTCTCTGCAGTGCTAAGGATGGATTCCTGGACCTTGTGCATGCTATGCATGCACTGAGCTACATCCCAATCCATTTATTATTTATTTGGTTTTGAGACAGAAGTCTCCTTAAGTAGCCCAGGGTAGCCTTGAGCTTACCATGTTACCATGTTAGCGGGCCAGGCAAGCCTGGAACCCACAATCCTCCCACATCAGCTTCCCAAAAAGCTGAGATTACATGGGCATACCACCAGGCCCAGCACAATTCATGTCTTTATCTTACGGTAAATGTGGAAAACGGTTCACATTTACCTCTTGGACCAGTTGTAAGAATCATGTGAGGTAATGAAAGGCAGAGCCCCCAAAAGGTTATACTTGCTGATCTCTTGATTTGCAGCATATGTTGTATAAAAGCCAATCACATAGCATTGTCTGAGGTGGTTCTGGACCTTGAAAATTGAACGCCTGGCTCTGTGGGATTCAAGTACCTCATTGATGGCCAGCTGTTCCCCGCCTGGCTGCAGGTACCTAGGGTTAGCTTGGCAGAGCTCTTCATAGCTGAAGTCCTCCTCACTACCATCATCCACTAAGGCTGAAGACTCCGTACCTCCATCTGAAGAAACTGAAGAAGAAAAGGGAGAGATAAGGCACATTAAAAAAAATTTTTTTTGTTTATTTTTATTTATTTATTTGACAGTGACAGAGAGAGGAAGTGGGAGCGAGAGAGAGAGAGAGAGAAAATGGGCGTGCCGGGGCATCTAGCCTCTGCAAACAAACTCCAGGTGCATGTGCCCCCTTGTGCATCTGGCTAACGTGGGTCCTGGGGAATCAAGCCTCGAACCGGGGTCCTTAGGCTTTACAGGCAAGCGCATAACTGCTAAGCCATCTCTCTAGCCCAATAGGCACTTTTTAAAAGACACAGATAATCTGAGTGTGATGGTTCATGATTCTAATACTAGGATCTGGAAAGCAGAGGTAGGAAGACCACAGCAAACCTGAGATTCATAGTGGGTTCCAGAACTGATGTTGTAAAAGACATAGCTAACAAATGGTTTTATACATGCATGCACACACACACACACACACGTGCACACATGTGATCTTTGGTAGCATACTCTCCAGAGAAAATGGTCACTTTATCTTACCAGGAGGAGGGCTGGAGAGATGGCTCAGCAGTTAAGGCATTTGCCTGCAAAGCCTAAGGATCCAGGTTCAATTACCCAGTACCCACATAAAGCCATATGCACAAGGTGGCACATGTACCTGGAGTTTGTTTGTAGTGGCTAGAGGCCCTGGAACTTTCAATCTCTCTCTCCTTCTCCCTCCTTCTCTGTCTCATTAAATAAAAATAAAATATTAGGGCTGGAGAGATGGCTTAGCGGTTAAGCATTTGCCTGTGAAGCCTAAGGACCCTGGTTTGAGGCTTGATTCCCCAGGACCTATGTTAGCCAGATGCACAAGGGGGTGCATACGTCTGGAGTTCGTTTACATTGGCTGGAGGCCCTGGAGCGCCCATTCTCTATTTGCCTCTTTCTCTGTCTGTTGCTCTCAAATAAATTAAAAAAAAAAAACACCCAACTTTCTATACTTAAAAAAAAATAAAATATCTTGCCAGAATAAGAAAGTGTTAAAAGACACCCCATTGAGGGACTGCAAAGATGGTTCAGTGGTTAAAGGTGCTTACTTACAAAGCCTGCCATTACCCACATAAAGACAGATGCAAAGTGGCACATACATCTGGAATTCGTCTGCAGTGGCAGAAGGTCCTGGTGCCATACTCGTTCTCTCTCACCACCCACAAATAAATAAATTAAAAAAAATTTTTTTTAAAAGCCTTAATCCCAACACTAAGGAGGCAGAGGTACAGGGATTGCTGTGAGTTTGAGACCAGCCTGAGATGACATAGTAAGTTCCAAGTCAGCCTGGACTAGAGTGAGACTCTACCTTGAAAAACAAAAAAAGAAGAAGAAGAAGAAGAAAGAAAAAGAAAAACAGAACCTTCCCCCCACCGCCCTGCTAACATATTAATCCAGGTGATAGCTGATGCTAAGAGAAGCTAGAGTCAAGTGTTCTGGTGTGTTCAAAGAACATTTCAGCATGTTGCCAACAGTATTATTTCATGAGGTAAGGCAGAGTGAATTAATTACCTATGCTGTTGTGAAGTGGATATAAAATACACAGATAACAATGTTCTCATAAATATGTTGATGCATGAGAAGAACATGAAACATTTCAATCTCTCTCTCTCTCTTTTTTTCCTAGATAGAGTCTCACTCTAGCTCTGTACTGACCTGAAATTTACTATGTAGTCTCAGGGTGGCCTCGAACTCATGGTGATCCTCCTACCTCTGCTGCCCAAGTTCTGGGATTAAAGGCGTGTGCCACCACGTTCAATCTCTTGCCACCTGCAAGGCAACAGTGCTTCTAAAGCAGGAAGGTCTGCGGAGACACACACACAGTCTTCCTGCCTGTCCATGCATCCGCACACAGTGGCCAGAGCTCAATATCAGAATTAGAAATTACAGGGCATCCTAACCAAGAGGACAGAAAGGCCTTTCAAGGGCAGGGAGCACTTTGTACAGACCACCTCAGAACTTAAATGTTCTTCTTAGGAAAATTGTTTCCTCTCACAACACTCATCAGAGAAATGTTGTCTCAGCCCTACCACCACCTCCCACAGGCTTGAAGATGCTTCCATCACCATGCGATCCAGTGGGAGGCACATGGAACTAAACTCATCTGTCCCCAAGAGTCCAGGGCCAGCACATTGGTGAGTTGGAAATTTGAGGGAAGCCAAGTGTGTTGGCGCACGCCTTTAATCCCAGCACTCGGGAGGCAGAGGTAGGAGGATCACTTTGAGTTTGGGGTCACCCTGAGACTACGGAGTGAATTCCAGGTCAGCCTGGGCTACAGCTAAGACCTTACCTTGAAAAACCAAAAAAAAAGAAAAAGAAAAAAAAAAAAAGGAAAGAAAGAAGAAAGAGAAAAGGGAGGAGGGCTGAAGAGATGGCTCAGCAGTTAAGGCACTTGCCTGTAGAGCCTCATGACTCAAGTTTCATTGCCCAGCATGCCCATGTAAAAAGCCAGGTGCACAAAGTGGCGCATGTACCTGGAGTTTGTTTGCAATGGCTAGAGGCCCTGATGTGTCCTTCCTCTCTCTGTCTTCTGTCTCCCTCTGCTTGCAAACAAATAAATAAATAATGGGGAGGGCTGGAGAGATGGCTTAGCAGTTAAAGTGCTTGCCTGTGAGGCCTAATGACTCAGGTTCGATTCCCCGGTACCCAGGTAAGCTAGATGCAACAAGGGGGTGCATGAGTCTGGAGTTCATTTGTAGTAGCTGGAGGCCCCAGTATGCCCATTCTCTCTCTCTGTCTCATTCTGTCAAATAAATAAATAAAATATTTTTTAAAATTAAGCAAAGAAAAGACATGGGACACCTCTGTGAAGCCCAGAGAAAGGCTTCAAAGGAGAGGCAGCTACTCAATCACCACACTGAGATGGGGGTCTGCAGCACACACCACAGCAGACTCCAGAACTTAATCCACACCTTCACTTTCTAGGCTTTCCATCATCCAGTGTCAATAGTTGGAAAACATCCAGTAGAAAATTCCAGAAATTCCTTTTAAAAAAAATTTTTTTTAATTTATTTATTACAGTTAGGAGAAGGAGAGAAAGAAAGAATGGTGTGCCAGGGCTTCTAGTCACTGCAAACAAAATCCAGACGCATGTGACGCCATGTGCATCTGTCTTACATGGGACCTGGAGAATCAAACCTGGGTCCTTAGGCTTCGCATGCATGTGCCTTAACTGCTGACCCATCTCTCCAGCCCCAAACCATTCTTATACCTGTTTTATTTGCTTGGTTATTTATTTCAAATATTTTATTTATTTATTTATTTATTTGAGGGGGGGGAGGGAGGGAGAAGTGGTGAGGGGAGGAGAGAGAAAGAGTGGGCACACCAGGGCTTCTAGCCACTCAAATGAACTCCAGAGGCATGTATTGACTTGTGCATCTGGCTTAAATGGGTACTGGGGAACTGAACTTGGGTCTTTAGGCATCATAGGCAAGCACCTTAAGTGTGAAGCCATCTCTCCAGCCCCTTGTTTATTTATTTCTGTAGTGCCAGAGATGGAACCCAGGGCTTTGTGCTTGCTAGACAACTGCTCAGCTGAGCTACATCCCCAACTCCCAATTCTTACAACTTACATAAAATTTATTGCAGTATATATTTACCATTGTTATATTTTATTATTAGCTACTGTTTATTTCTGCATGTGTCTATTTTATAAATACAAATTTTTTTATTCCTGATGACTTGGGTTGATTTCCCAGGACCCATGTAAAGGCAGATGCACAAAGTGGCACATATGTTTAGAGTTTGTTACACTGGCTGGAGGTCCTGGTGTGGCCATCCCCTCTTTCTCTCTCTCTCTATCCCTCCCTCCTCCCATTCCCCCTCTCCCACAAACAAACACTTTAAAACGAGTCTGGGGCAATGGGTTTGGGCTCCAGAGACCCCATGCCACAGAACACAAGGTGCTGGGCTGCATTCCAGCCCCGCCCCCTCCTCTCTGTAGACAGGAGACAAAAACTAAGCCACTTACCTCCCTGAGTTTCATGCACGTATTTGACCCCACCCCTCCTGCTCTGAGGTAGAGTCTCATTCTAGCCCAGGCTGACCAGGGATTCACTATGTAGTCCCAGCCAGGCTGGCCTTGAACTCACTCACGGGAATTCTCCTACCTCAGCCACCTGAACACTGCACCACTATACCCGAGGCATGTCTTTGTTTTTGACAAACTGACAACAGTGTGTGTGAGCAGCGTGGGACGCACGCGGGCAGAAAGTGACGAGGCCGGGCTGCGTGGATTTGCTACAACAGGAAGGGAAGCCTGGGGCTGGGGCTTCAGACAAGAGGCTGCTACAGTGGACATGATGGGAACGGAGGTCAGAGGTTACTCATGTTAGAGTAACAGGGGATGAAGAGGCCCCAGAGCACCCATTCATATTCTCTCTCTCTCTCTCTCTTGGCAAGATGGTGGCACACACCTTTAGTCCCAGCACTGGGGAGGCAGAGGTAGAAGAATCGCCGTGAGTTTGAGGCCAGTCTGAGACTACATACTGAATTCCAGGTCATCCTGGGCTAGAGCGAGACCCACCTTGAAAACCCAAACAAGAACAATAACAGAAAGAAGAAAAAAAAAACAGACCAACTTTCCACTTCCTCTTCTGTGGTGGAGTACTTGCAGGCACATAAATCAAGGTTGCCTGTTATCTAGTCTAGTGAACTTTCCTGGGGGCGTTTCGGGTGTTGGTTAAGGAAGCTTTGGGGAAGCAAGCGCAGTTTTTCTGCATGCGTGAGTTAGAATGTCTTAGATACTCCAGGACAGCACAGAAGATGAAAGCCTTGAGCATGGGACAGCCGCCAGCAGAGAGGCCTGGAGACTGCCTGTTAACAACTTTAAAAGGTTCTACTGATCCTGGGAGATCAGAACACAGAGGAATCTTAGCTCTGGCACTGGTCTGAAGCCTCAGTAATCTTTGGATTTCAGCCAGTAGTGATCTGGCACTGCCTGGTACCACCGGCATTTCTCCTTATCACATTTCAGCCACGGTTGAAACAAAAAAAGAAAAGAGAAAGAAAATTAAGGAAAGAAAGGCATTTGGATCTCTTATCCAGAGCAAAAGACTAAGAATGACACACGCACACACACACAAACACTGAACAACATACATTGGCCTAGGAAAAACTCTACCTTCTAATCTTTCTATTGCTGGGGGGAAAAAAAATCAGCTAAAGACAAAAAGCTGGGTTGGAGAGATGGCTTAGTGGTTAAGGCATTTGCCTGCAAAGCCAAAGGATCCAGGTTTGATTCTCCAAGACCTACATAAGCCAGATGCATCTGGAGTTCCTTTACAGTGGCTTAAGGCCCTGGCATGCCCATTCTCTCTCTCTTTCTCTCTCTGCTTCTTTCTCTGTATCAAATAAATAAATAAATATTTTTTTTTAAAAAGCCAGCACCTATGAAGTATAATCCACAATTTATAGGAGTCTAAAGAAAAGAAAAACATATTGGGAAAAGTGTTAGACTCTACACAGGAAAGAAACACGGATATGGCTTACAGAATGACCTCTGAATTGCTGCCGTCAAAGCTCACAAGACAGAGGTTATGCGACTGTTTCAACACTGTGGATAAACATTTACTGAGCATCACAGTATCAGGGAGGTTCAAATGCACCCACATGCAGTGACTCGTCAGTCTACCTGGAGGCCAAAGAGACTGGGAAGAGGGTGGCAGACATGCAGTGTGTCAGTGGGGAGGCCAGGACACTTGCTGTCAAAATACAAATGCTAGAAATGAGGGATGTGCTAACTGCCCTGATTCAATCATTATGTGCTCATCACAATATACCTCAAGGCAGATACAGTCATTATATGTCAATGAAAAATGACCTATTAAAAAAAAAAACATAATCTCTACCTTTTCAACTAAATGACAAAGACACCTGTTCCTTCCAGGTTCACTTCCGCCATCAGTGGGATGGGAACAAGTCACACATGTATGTGCTCAGAGGTCCTTTTTCCTCTCTTGCCTTTCACACCTCACAGGACATACTAGTAAACCTGAAATCTACCTGCTCTTCCAAGGTGACAAGAAGCAGGCCACCTCCCACCCTTCTTCCATCACCTTCATCTGAATCACTTGGCCGCCCCTTTGCTCCTTGCCAGCCTTCTCTCGCCCCCGCCCACTGCAGGTGATTTCCACCAGAGCTCCCACAGTGGCAGCCACGTCACTGGTAATCAGACTCGGTCTCTCTGTTCAGGTCAGCCATGGGCAAGAGCTGCAGCCCCGAGGCTCCCCCAGACATACTTCCATCTCCCCCTCCCCACTCCTGCCCTGACAGCACCCTGCCCATGACACCCCTCCTCGGACAAGGCACCCACGTCTTCTCCTAGCAAGCACTTCCTGGTCATCTGATTTAAAACTATATCTTCAAGTAGAGACAGGCGGAGAACTGCCACAAGTTTAAGGTCAGGCCTACATAGGGAGACTTGTCTCAAAAATTAATAAAAGCAAACTACATCTTAATCTCCAGTGAGCTTTCCTCCATCACAGTTGTTACCATCTCATGTTTTACTGATGGTTCAGAACATATGTTACCTAAGGGCAGAAATTGTAATCTTATTTTTCCTGGACCACATTAATTGCCACACCCACAGATACCCATGAAGTACAGAATGCAAGAGAGGAAATAGTTTCACTTAGCATGGTATGGGACAGAGGTACAAAAGGTTATAGTAAACTTGAACAGGGCAAGGTGGTATACAGTGTAATCTCAGTGCTGGGAGTCAAAGGCAGGAGGATTGCCCTGAGGGTCAAAGCCAGTCTGGTCTACACAGTCAGTTCTAGGCCAGCCAGGGCGATAAGTGAGACCCTGCATGGGAAAAAATAAAAAAGATAATAAAAAAACTAATGGGGCTGAGAAATTTCCAATGGTGAACATTTATCTATTTATTTACTTATTTGAAAGAGAGGCGGGGCATGGTGGAGCACACCTTTAACCCCAGCACTAGGGAGGCAGAGTTAGGAGGATAGCCATGAGTTCAAGGCCACCAAGACTACATAGTGAATTCCAGGTCAGCCTGAGCCACAGTGAGACCCTACCTCGAAAACAAAACAAAAACAGAGAGAGAAGGCAGGGGAAGGGGAGGAGATGGGCACACCAGGACCACTAGCCATTATAAATAACTCCAGACACATGCACCACCTTGTACATCTGTCTTATGTGAGTACTGGGAAATCGAACCTGAGTCTTTAGACTGTGTAGGCAAGTGCTTTAACCACTAAGCCATCTCTCCAGCCCATGCTGAGCAGTTTTTTTAAATTTAATTTTTATTTATTTATTTGACAGAGAAAGAGAGACAGAGTGAGAGAGAATGGGCACACCTGGGCCTCCAACCACTGCAAAGGAACTCCAGATGCATGCACCCCCTTGTGCATCTGGCTAATGTGGGTCCTGGGGAACAGAACACGGGTCCTTTGGCTTTGCAGGCAAATGCCTTAACCAGTAAGCCAACCCTCCAGCCCCATGCTGAGCATTTTTATTGAACCTTTTTTTATATTTGGATACACAAATAGTTCCATTGTGCTGCAGCTGCCTACAGTACCCAGGAGAGAAAAGTGTACAGGTTTGCAGCTGGGAGCAGGGGACCAGATGTGCAACAGGCACATCACCATGCTTCAGTTGGTGTACCCTAAGGTGAGCACACAATCACACCCTTGTCTGACAGCGCTCTGCTGTGTCAGTGATGCATGTCTTATAGTACGCGCGCCTAGAGCAGGAGTTTGGGATTAGATGGGCCTGGCTCAATGACAGTGCTGTGCCACTTCCTTTTCTAAGCTGGGAATGGAACTCAGGACCTTGTGCATGCTAGGCAGGCACCACCACCGAGTGACCTTGGTCAAGTTTCTTTATCAGTGTTTACACCTGCAGAATCTACACCCACCTCTTGGGGTTGTTTGGGTCAACACCCAGCTCCCAGAGTTGTTTGCAGAGTCTCACTAGTAATCGCTACTGGTGTACTGTGGACCCCAAATGAACTGTTAAACATTCTCTATAAAATGGGACAATAATACACAGCAAGCTATTCTTTTGCTGCGTGCTTCAGATGCACCAGGCACTGGTGCTGCGTAGTGGTTACTGGGGGTGTCCAAAGGCAGGCGAGTAAGTCCCTATACTGCTGGGCTGTGTGCAGCAGGCCCTGGCTCACACCCTTTCCCTGCTTCTCCCAGACAGCGCTGGCCACTTCTGAATACCCACTCTAGTAGTAAGACGAACCCTGGCATGGATATTAGGTACAGCCTAGGAACAAGGTAGCTTTTTCCTGGTAGGTAGGTAGCTAGAGATTGGCCCATGGAAATGAGGATGTCACCCTATCTGCTCTGGCAAGACCAGAACCCACTTCTGATCCAGTCTCATCCAAGATGGCTGTAACCAGCACTCCTCAGCAACGTTTCCTGGTTCTTGCTCAGTTTAGTGCATCTGTGCCCTGGTTCTTCCTGAGTCAGCCTCTTGAGCCCACCAACCAATCAGGTCTCTTCCCTTACGTACCAGGACTGCTGAGGAAGCTCATCCTAACTGGGTGTTTGATCCATGAAAATGGCTCTGGCGCACTTGTGTGAGCCTCTAGGTTCCTGGCCCTTGGCCCTGCTGGCTCCTTCTCTATGTGAGGGAGATACTCTCTTTGATCTCTCTAAACCAGCCTGGGAAGGGGGATTTCTTTTCTTTTCATCTGGGCTCTTTCCTGCCTTATTTTGGGTTTTCTTGCTTTGCTTTCCACGTGTGTGTGTGTGTGCACGCGCACATGCGTGTATACCAGTGTTGCCAGTCAAGTTAACACTGCTGGCAGAAAACAACCGACCAACAGCGGCTTGGGCGAGGGCGGGAGGAATTTAGACCAGGCGTGGTGGTGCATGCTTTTAATCCCAGCACTTGGGAGGCAGAGGTAGGAGGACTGCCATGAGTTTGAGGCCACCCTGACACTACCTAGTTAATTCCAGGTCAGCCTGGGCCAAAGTGAGACTCTACCTTGAAACCACCCCCCCCAAAAAAAAAGGTTTATGTTGGCTTACAGACTCAAGGGAAAGCTCCATGAAGGCAGGGGAAAACGATGGCATGAGCAGAGGGTGGACATCACCTCCTGGCCAATATCAGACGGACAATAGGAGAGTGTGCCAAACACTGGCAAGGGGAAACACCCATAACCCTGCCCCCAGTACACTGCCTCCAGTAGGCTTTAATTTCCAAATTGCCATCAGCTGGGGACCTAGCAGTCAGCCCACTTAATTTTATGGGGGACACCTGAATCAAACTACTGCAACCCCCATGCCTGGTGACCACTTACTGCCTTTTACGTTTCTCTTCTCTTCTAGAATGCTGCCTACCAATCAAGGAGAGAGAGATGCTTTCTCCTGTTGCCTTCTCAGCACCTGTATAACCTGTCATACAGAAGGCACTGTTTTCCAAATGAACTGCTGATGGGACAGCAAGGGTCCAAGTTAAGTAACTGAATGACAGTGTGGGGTCCGACCAGGGTGGACACTCAGGTCTCCCCGGTTCACATCTCAGCACTCATTTAAGAGTCTAGCTAGAAAAATCTGCAGCTAGTCTTCATGCCTCCTCTCTCCTTCCCAGGCTGTGCTCTGTGTTGGTTTTACAGTCTAGCTGTTCTACAAGAAACACCATTCATTTGTTCTGCAGGACCCAAGGCCTTCTTGTACTGCCTGCCTCCACTCTGCTTAAATGTCTTAAGGGTGCCAGATACTTGCAGCAAGTGCTTTGCAGCTGAGCTGAAAAATGCTGATGGGGACAAAGCAACTTGGAGTTTAAATGAAAACCCCGTGTGTGCCCAGTGGGTGCCAAAGTCCACGACCACCTCTGGAGATGACAGCGTCCCACGGCCAGACCTAGCGGCTGGGCTCCCGCCATCCTACGCTCTCTAGTCACCTCCTATAGGGCTGCAAATTCCGCTGCTGCCACTGAAAATTAGTGAGGGTGATTACAATCCAGAGGAAGTTTGTATAGTTATAAATTTTCAAAATGCACCTCAACAAAATGAAGATAAATGAATATATTATATAAATTAAAAAAAAAAAAAAGCAACTTGGGGCGGGAGAGATGACTTAGTGATTAAGACACTTGCCTGCAAAGCCCAGTGACCTGAATTTGATTCCCCAGCACCCATGTAAAGCCAGATGTACAAAGTTCATTTGCAATGGCTAGAGGCCCTGCTGTGCCCATTCTCTCTGTCTTTCTTCTATCTCCCTCTGCTTGCGAATAAATAAAAAAATTAAAAAATTTTTGTTTTATTTTTGCTTTTTGAGATAGGGTCTCACCAGGTAGGTATGGCTGGTCTGAAACTCCTGATTTTCCTGCCCACCTCTTGAGTGATGGGGTTATAGGTATGCACCACCACTGGCTAAAATGTGTTTGCATCTTTTTTAAAAAGTTTTTTGTTTATTTTTATTTATTTATTTGAGAGCGACAGACAAGAGAGAGAAAGGCACGGGGGGGGGGGGGGGGCGGGGGAGAGAATGGATGCGCCAGGGACTTCAGCCACTGCAAACAAACTCCAGATACATGCATCACCTTGTGCATCTGGCTCACATGGGTCCTGGGGAATTGAGCCTCGAACTGGGGTCCTTAGGCTTCACAGGCAAGTGCTTAACTGCTAAGCCATCTCTCCAGCCCTTTTTTTTAATTGTAATTTTTTTTCAATCCCACCTCATCTGGGTGTGCTCAGCATGTAGGAAGCATTGTTGGGAAGGCAAGGCCAGTCTTGGCTAGAGTGAGACCCTATAATAAAACAAGACAAAAATCCCATCTTAAGCCTTGAAAGCACACAGTTCAGCTCACGTGGTCACGTAAGAGAGCTCTGGTGCCTTTTCATTTTCCAAGACTGAAATCCTATACATATCAAGCCCTAACTTCCTTTCCTTCCCCCTCCCTTACTCCCCCACAAACAGGTCATGTGTAGAGTCATGTGGCACCTTTCTTCCTGTGACTGGAATATTTTGCACAGCAACTCAGCACAATGCACTTGTGGTCCATCTATGCAGTAATATCGACCAGAATTCCGTTCTGTTTTGAGGCCAGGTGAAAGTCCATTGTGTATACCTTTCCATTCTGCTCATCTCCTATGTGTGGGTGGGCATGCTGCAATGTTTCAACCTCTTTGTTGATATAAACTACCCTGCTATCAACATATGCGAGCAATGTTTTTTTTTTAGGCCCTGCTTTCTGTTCTTTTGGCATATGCTCAGCAATGACAATGTTAGCTCATTCTAGTTTAAATTTTGAGCCCTTCTATAACGTTTCCCATGGTTGCCACATCAGTTTACTTTCCTACCGTCAGGTTGGTGTGCATGCCCACTACCTGTGTCTTTTTTTTTTTTCCTTCGTCGAAAACACATATGGGAACACATTTTTGAAATGGAGTAAAGATTGTTCCAAACTGAAGTTGCATTTAAATCCCCAGACTCCTAAGTCTCACCCATTAGGGGAGCTGAGAAAATCACTAAGTGCTTACTAAAGCTTCATTTAGGCTGAGGAAGCCCATCTGTCTTTTTTTTTCTTTTTGTGGGGAGTAGTTTTGAAGTGGGGGGCCTCACTCTAGCCCAGGCTGGCTTTGAACTCATAGCGATCCTCCTACCTCAGCCTCCCATGCGCTGGGATTATATCCAGCTTCATCTTTTATTTATTTAGTTTTTAAAAAATCTGCAGTGTAGGACCTTAGACATGCCAGGCAAGTAAGTGTTCAACCATCAAGTTACACACCCATAGCTCCCATCGTTTACCTCATAAGAACCCTGTATGCTGAGGTTGCACATACCTCAAGGTATAGACAATTTTAGAACATGTTTTGCAGTGTATCATCAATTCCAATTCTCTGGCTGAATTATCAAGCACTAAACCTGGGCCACCTTCTTCCTGGAGTACTGTCTGTTCCTCTCCCAGCCCTGTCTGCCCCTCACACAGTGCTATCTTGAGGTATGTCTTGGAACATGTCCTCTATGTAGCCTCCAAATTCATCACTTTTCTTGATGAAGAAAAGCTCTCCAGCCATCTGAGGAGAAGCCAGGCATGGCCCAGGGCACTGGTGCAGAAATGTGCAAAGGGTGGTCAACATTTACCTTCACAGGACTGCTGATAAAAGGAGTGATAATTAGAGAGAATATAGTTTAAAAAAAATCCAGGTGTGGTGGTACATGCTTTTAATCCCAGCAGTTGGGAGGCAGAGGGAGGAGGATTGCTGTGAGTTCAAGGCCAGTCTGAGACTACACAGTGAATTCTAGGTTGTTCTGGGCTAGAGTGAGACCCTAGCTCGAAAAACCCGGGGAAAAAAGCCCTGAACATGAACAGCCCTATAGGGTAGGCAAGCACAGAGACATGGCTTAGCACCCTGGGACTCCAATTGCCTTGGGCAATGAACACACCCCCTTTCCTAATAATGTTCCTGGGATACCGCCCACACCTGCAGCAAGCTGCATGTATTCCTGCTTTTCTTTCTTATTTTCTTTTTAAATTATCTACTTATTTATTTGAAAGAGGGAAAGAGGGAGAGACAGAGAATGGGTGCCTCAGGGCCTTCAGCCACTGCAAATGAACTCCAGATGCATGTGGGGAATTGAACCTGGGTCCTTAGACTTCGCAGGCAAGAGCCTTAACTGCTAAGCCATCTCTGCAGCCCTATTCCTGCTTTAAACAATGAAAATAAGTTACTCCTTGGTAAAGTCCCATTTCTATTCAAACACATTCCAGGATATATATGGGATCTTCACACAGTGGGCTGACCTGACTTGGTCTGTTTTGGGTACATGTAAAGTATGGTGAACTGAGTCCTCTAGTGAACTTTTAGGAAGAACACCCTGTTTACCATCTTATACCTTTGCATGGCTGGGCACACATGATGAAAATCCGAGGCACTGGGCTAGAGAGATGGTTCAGTAGTTGATACTTGCCTGCAAAGCCTAATGACCAGGGTTTGATTCCCAAGTATCTACCTAAAGCCACATGCACAACAGCACACACATCTAGAGTTTGTTTGCAGCCCCTGGCAGCCTTGTGTACCCATTCTCTCCTCTCCTTTTCACTCTCTCTTCTCTCTGATTTAAAATAAATAAAAATACTTAGGGCTGGAGAGATGGCTTAGCAGTTAAGTGCTTGCCTGTGAAGCCTAAGGACGCTGGTTTGAGGCTTGATTTACCAGAACCCACGTTAGCCAGAGGCTAACACATCTGGAGTTCCTTTGCAGTGGCTGGAGGCCCTGGCACAGCCAGTCTCTTTCTCTCCTTCTTTCTCAAATTAATAAATAAAAATATTTAAAATCAGATGCATCATGGGAAGGGGCATATGCAGTAAAGTTTATACAACCCAAACTATACCCTTAGTAACCAGTTCCTCCTCCTTCTGGACCCTGTAAGAAGCCCCCGTCAGCGGCCCCTGCTCCTTTGCAGCAGTCTTTTTCCACTTTTGTTCTCCTTTCTAATAAAATCCCTAACAAGCAAGTCTCTTTCCCTTTAGCTTGGACTGGGAGACCCAGTGAAGCCACTCGGAGAAAGCCATGCTTTCTCATGTACCACTGAGAAAAATGTCCCTTTTCCCAGCTCTGAGGCAGGGGGATGGCAGGGCGAAAATGAAACAGGAACTAAACACGAGACGAGAAGTACCCAGCACTTGAACTTCATATTTGGGGGTTTGGCACAGTGGGGAAGGGCCAGGCTGTCACCAACACTGACTTGCTAATTTGTAGCACCCTTTCCCAGGCAGAAGCTTCCTCAGTGGGGATTTCCCAATGCTTGTTTTGGGGAAATTCCCAGAGCTTAGAATAGTTAAAAAACATACCTATCAGAAAACCTCCTACTGATCACTCCACTTCCTCAGGGCTGAGATAAACTGGTCCAGCTTCCCATCTCGAATAGGATGCAGCTGTGGGCCAAACCCGCCAGCCACAGAGATGCACCCAGGGAGCTGCAGCATCCACGTCTTCAGGGGCTCTGCAGCACCCCGGCTCCCAGCCAAGAAGAAAGTTTAGACTGTAACAGTCCCACCCTGCCCACAGCCACGGAGACGGGCCTGAGAGTGTATTTTCAAGAGCCGCCTCAAATGTCTCGAAGGCCTGACACGGTTGGGGAGCAGTGGTCATTCAGGTTAACTTCACATCATACCACATAGGGACTTGTTCCAGGATGTGTCAGTGGCCTGCCCACACACCCAGCCGCCGGTTGCAGGCACCAGAAAGCCCTGCTATAGCTACTCAGTCATATACAATGTTCCCTGATGTGATGAGAAGGGGGGACTCCTTTTCTTCCTTAGCCACCAAGGCAAGTTTCACTCAGAACAGATCAGCCCATTCTGAATCGTCCCTTCTGTGGTGGTTTGATTCAGGTGTCCCTCTTAAACATAGGTGTTCTGAATGCTAGGTTCCCAGCTGATGGAGATTTGGGAATTAATGCCTGCAGGAGGCAGTGTATTGTTGGGGGCGGGCTTATGGGTGTTATAGCCAGTTTCCCCTTGCCAGTGTTTGGCACACTCTCCTGTTGCTATTGTCCACCTTATGTTGGCCAGGGGGTGATGTCCACCCTCTGCTCATGCCATCGTTTCCCCGTGCCATCAAGGAGCTTCCCCTCGAGTCTGTAAGCCAAAATAAACCCCCTTTTGCTTCCCCCACACAAGCTGCTCTTGGTCAGGTGATATCTGCCAGCAATGCGAACCTGACTGCAACACCTTTCAAGCCCAACTGTCACTTCTCAGTGGCAGGTCCTCTGACTTTCAAGCTCCCCTGTTGTGCTTTGATTCCCACAGTAACCATGTCTGACTTCTATTCTAGAAGCATGTTGGGCTTACCTTTTTCAAAATATCTGCTGTGCATTCATACACTCTAGCCATGTTACTTCACTTAGCTATGTCCTCTGCATATCCCACTGACCTTCTCAAGGAAGGAACACCCTTGTGAGCCAGGACAGGCAGGCTCAACAAAAACATACACCACCTTTCATACGCTAGAATGAAACAAGTTACTATCACACTCTGTCCAGACTTCTAAAGCATTCTCTAAAAATAGTTACCTCTGAATCTCTAGAACATACTCAGCAATAATAAGATCTAAAAGGACCTAGAAATGGACACAGTAATCACTAACAACTTTCTACAACATCTAAAATCTTTAAAAAAAAAAAAAATCCATCAACATGCAATGCTGTGTTTTTGGCTGCCCAGAGATATGTATAGTATGTTATATCATGACTAAGCTTAAATTATTCCAAGCTTCTGAGCATGGATTTTTTTCACTTTTTCTACAAATGGCTCACGTCTCTAATTTCATCAAGTGAGCTTCTAGAGCCCAGTGCAGCTTGCTCTGGAGTGGTGCCATCCATGCTCTGGATCGCTGGCTGTGCCCACCTATGAGACTGGGGCAGTCTGGGCTAGGAGGCCTGGGTATTTGGTATCCGGGGGCTCGCCGCCCTGGGCCAGTAGCTGGTCTGCATGCTGGGGAAGCGCCGCCTGCCCTGGGGCTCAGGCTCCAGGTCTTCCCTGTGATGAGACTCCCACTTGGGGCAGGTGCCAGGATGTGTTTGGTTTCTCTTCAGCAGGCTGCTGCTCCTCTGTGGGTCTTTGGCTTTGATAGTGGCTGCCTATGTCCACTCTTACCGCTGAGGGTCAGTCAGTCTCTCCAAAATACCCTCTCTTGTTCTCAACTAGATCTGGCTGCCACTTTGCTGGCTCAAAGAATCTATGTGGATGCTAGCCAGTCTACTGCATCCACCCTAAGTGTCCTGGGTGTTCCCAGAACTATACTTGCAGTTGGTCTAAACAAGTGCCTTGGATTATCACTTATCAAGGAGGAAACCCTAGCAAAGATCAACTAGGCTGGGTGTGGTGGCACATGTGTCTGAAGTTCTTTGCAGTGGCTGAAGGCCCTGGTGTGCCCATTCCTCTGCCCCCTGCTCTTTCTGCTTCCCTCTCTCAAATAAATAAAATAAAATAAACTGGTTAAAAATTTGTTTTTAAAAAAAGATCAGATAGTTGGGTGTGGAGGGGCATACCAGTAATCCCAACACTCAGGAGGGTGAGACAGGAGGACTGAAAGTTTAAGGCCATCCTTACTACATAGTGAGTTCTAGGCCAACCTGGACTAAGAGACCCTATCCAAAGATTAGGTTGCCCAGCGTGGTAGCACACGTCTTTAATCTCAGCACTTGGGAGGCAGAGATAGGAGGATCGCTGTGAGTTTGAGACTACATAGTGAATTCCAGGTTAGCGTGGACTACAGTGAGACCCTACCTTGAAAAAAACAAACTGCTGGGCATGGTGGCACATGCTTTTAATACCAGCACTCAGGAGGCAGAGGTAGGAGGATTGCTGTGAGTTTGAGACCACCTTGAGACTATATAGTGAATTCCAGGTCAGCCTGGTCTAGAGTGAGACCCTACCTTGAAAAATCAATAAATAAAAAAAAACGAAGAGGAGGAAAAGAAGAAATACTTTTAAATCCCAGCACCTGAGAGGCAAAAGCAGGAGGATCATCTGAAGTCAGTATGACCTAGGGTGAAACCCTATCTCGAAAAACCAAAAGACCAAAGATTTGAAAAGAAGAAAAAATAAATTCAGCTGCTCCCAAATGGTAGGGCTGGACGAAGCGCTCACGTCCCCCTCCAAGGCACAGCTGGTGCAAGCCTCGACTCCCCTTGCCCTAGCTCCTGCCAGCCCTGCAGGCTGTCTTGGGGCAGGGGCATACTAATATATATTAGGAGCATGATAGCTGTTTTTTAGTTAGCTAGGGACTGGCCCACAGAAACAAAGATGCCGCCTTGTCCACCCTGGCAGGACTAGAACTTGTGTCCAAGCCAGTGTCATCCAAGATACTAACCGTCAACTCCAGGGACAGCTTCCTGCTTCTCTCACAACTTTCCCCAGGCTCAGTACACCTGTCAGCCTCTTGAGTCCACCAACCAATGAGGTCCTTCCCTCACTGTCTGATAACAAGGCTTGTTCTAACTGGACGTGTGATTCACATCAATGGGTCTGCAACATGTGTAAGTCTTTTGGCCCTCTTGTCTCTTCTGATCTTTGTTTGGCTCTCCTTCTCTCCTTCTGCCCTTACATGAGGGATCTTAATTGAACTCCACCTTCCCACTCCCAGCCTGGCTGGAAAAGAGAATTTCTTTTTGCCTAGACACTTTACTGTCTTACTTAAAAAAAAAAAAATTATTTGAGAGACAGAAAAGCAGATAGAGAGAGAATGGGCACATCAGGGCCTCTAGCCACCGTGAATGAACCCCAGCTGCATGTGCCACCTTGTGCCTCTGGCTTTGGTGGGTCCTGGAGAATAGAACCTAAGTCCTTAGGCTTCACAGGCAAGTGCCTTAACTGCTAAGCCATCCAGCCCGCCTGCTTTACTTTCCATGGTGTGTGTGTGTGTGTGTGTGTGTGTGTGTGCGCGCGCGTGTGCGCGCGCGCACCTCTTCCCCAGAGGCTTCTTTCCTGGGGATGTGAGGGAGATTTTCTTTTAGCTCATCAGGCTTTACCTCCTAACTCTCCCTAAAAAATAAAAATAAAAAAACAACTCCTCATTCATAATGCATCCTTCTCTGTGTCCATGTTTGCAATTCTTTGCTTGATAACTTGAAGAAAAGCCCAAAGTTGGGGTTCATGGGCCTGGAGTATCTTGCATCTTTATGGACATCTAATCCAGGACTCCAACTTCCATCAGTACCCTCCCGTGTCCTCTCTGAGCTCCCCATGGCGGCAGACTGGCTTATCACTGAAAGCAATCCGCACCGGGCTTGTCGTGACCTGACCGCGCACGTGTGCAGCGGGCCGCGTCTGAGGTGGTGGGCCTGGGAGTGCCCAGCGCGAGGAGATCTCAGACGGAGAAGCGAGGTGAGTTGGTCAGGACTTGGTTCTCAGCAGGGGAGATGGGAGCTGGCCCTCCACCACCAGGGCCGACACAGAAACTGAGTATACATCCATTTCCCAAAGGGAAAGCCTCCACGGAAGATTCTGGAGTATTATTAATCTCTGGCAACATGAGGGGAACATTCCCTTTTGAGCCAGGGAGCTGGGCAGACCCCCTTGGCCCGAACCTGAGTGTGGTAGGAAGGAAATGCGGGTGCCCTGGAGTGGAGGACGGCTGCGCGGCGGGGCGCTACCCCTCCTGTTCGTAGTCCTCCTTCCCGGCCTGGCTCCACAGTGTTGTCGGAAGGCGTGACTGAGTCTGTCAATCAAGTGACAGGCCACTATGAAGTCAGGTTTGTTTCTCAATACGGACACTGAAGGGCATTTTTCCTCCTTTTCTAAGTTTGGCTAGGGAAATGGAACACACACTAATCTTGTTGTGATAGTCTGCCAGACACAGAAGCTGTGACCACATCCCTCTTGTCTTGGCTGGCACAGAAAGCCATCCAAACAGGGAAGAAAGCACCAGTTACAAACAGCCTTGCTGACAAGGCCCGAGGCTGCCTTCAAGCTGTCACCTACAATTCCCATTCATTTCAGTGCAGGCTACTGGCATCTATTTAAGGGAAAACCAGAGACAAGATCTGTTTTTAGAGCATCCCGCTGCAGCCACAGAAAATTCTTTCAGTGAAGTTTTTTCCCCCTCTTATTTCCTTTTAAGAATGCATGGATAACAGTTTATAAATTCCTGAAATAACATTTCTTTCACCATTAAATAGGACCAAGTTCAGTTGCCATTACTTACAACAATATTACAAAGTAAGGGTAAAATTAGGCACAATGCAGAAATTAAACAAGGGCTAACCACTTTTGAAAACAACATGCCATGTTCAAAAAAAAATTCTCGCCGGGCGTGGTGGCGCACGCCTTTAATCCCAGCACTCGGGAGGCAGAGGTAGGAGGATCGCCGTGAGTTCGAGGCCACCCTGAGACTACATAGTGAATTCCAGGTCAGCCTGAGCCAGAGTGAGACCCTGCCTTGAAAAACCAAACAAAAAAAAAAAATTCTCAACTTTCAACCCTACTCCCTCTAAACTAGTGGACATTTTTTACATATCCCAATAAACTCTTCAAGAAAAGAATTTCACGAAACATAAAACTCAGCAGCAATACCACCAGCAGAAACCAGACCCTGCCACTCATCAGCAATAATTCACACCAACAATTCACACCTATTCTATTTTATCTTTCATTATTACTGTGACACAAACAAGATTGGTTTCTTTTATGGACTGCATTTACAAGAAGTTCCCTCAGGACCCTTTCCTTTCCTGCACTCATATCCGGTAAGAGAAAAGGCAAAGAGTGGATAGAGAAAGGAGACAGACTCAGAAAAGTGGAGTCAGCAACATGAGCCCACAGCATTCACTTTCTGTACACATACCCATGTGAAGGCTTTCCAGACTCCAAAATCTTGCTATTTCTCCTCTGGCTACCATCCTTCTGTTTGAAAACCAGCAACATTCAGAGCAGAAAGGGGTGTGAGGGAGGAAGCTGGTCCTCAGCTCGCCGCAGAAGACAGTCAGCCAGGCTTGCAGCTCTGGGAGCTGCTTCAGTGCTGTGTGTGCCCCGAGCCAGGGCTGCCCAGGAACTGACAGCCAGCGGCCCGTGACTCAGGCTTACTCGCTCCAGCGACATCACCAGGCAGAGAGACCTTTGGGAGGAAATTCTAAACGAAGGCAAGTCCTACAGAAGCCCAACCCCAACACCCCCCCAAGCCCATCGAGGACAGTGGCTGCCTTCAGTGGCTTTAAACTCCAATTCCCAGACCTGTGCTAGCTTTTCAGAGGGCTTTTCCAAAGCTATCTATTTTCACCAGAGAAAAGTACAGAGGTCATCCAGTTCAAAAATGGAGTTGGGATTTCATAGCATGGAATGACAAAAATTTGAGTTATGATGTTACATTATGCTAACTGTAAATTTATGAAATCACTTTAAAAGGGGGATTCTGTTTAAAAGTTATGTGTAAATAATATGCATATGCCCTCCTCTGTGAAAGTAATGCTTGTACATCTGTTCCTATGTGAAATTTTGTCTTAAAGGAGGTTCTTCAGATAATACAGTTGGTTATTTTTTTCCTCTCTGTACTTTCCTGTAGTTCCTAAATGATTGACAATGAGCAAATCTTTCTTTTATAGTCTAACATAGCTATTAACTGTATGCTTCCTTTATTTCTTGACAGGAAGTGATTGCCTTTTGAACTTTATTAACAATGAGGTTGCATGTTCATCTCTCAATATATCAGTTAAAAAAGTAAAAAGTGGGCTGGGCATGGTGGTGCATGCCTTTAATCCCAGCACTCAAGAGTCAGAGGTAGGAGGATTGCCATGAGTTCAAGACTACCCCGAAACTACATAGTGAATTCCAGGTCAGCCTTGGGCTAGAGTGAGACCCTACCTCAAAAAAAAACAAAACAACAAACAAAACAAAACAAAAAGTAAGAGTGGAACAGCCAGGTGTGTTGACACACCCCTTTAATCCCAGCACTGGGGAGGCAGAGATAGGAGGATTGCCATGAGTTCAAGACTACCCTGAGACTACATAGTGAATTCCAGGTCAGTGAGATCTGACCTCGAAACCCTCCTGTCTCCCCCCCAAAAAAACACAAAAAGAGTGGAGATTGAAAAAATACAGTCTTTCAGGGAGTGGCAGGATCACCTCACTGAGGACTGATAAAGCATTATCTGCTTCTGCTCCATGAGGCCTCCCAGTAACATCCCAGTTCCCTCAGAAACTGAAGCATCACACTGGGTTTGGTGACACATACCTATAATCCCTGCACTCTGGAGGAGGGCAAGTTCCAGTCCAATCTGGACTGTGTGGTAAGACCTTGCTTCAAAACAAGCATTACCGAACCAGGGTGTAGCTCGGTGGGAGAATGAACACCTGCCTGTAGGTGAGGCTCTGGATTCACCACACACACACAAGCCAGGCATGGCGGCTGGCAGCTATAATCCTAGCAATCAGGAGACTCTGAGGCAGTAGACCTTACTTAAAAAGGTTAGATAGGAGGTAGGAAGATGGCTCAGCAGCTAAAGGTGCTTGCTTGCAAAGCCTGCTGGTTTAGGTTCAATTCCCAAACCAAGTGTCTGCCATTTTGTTGTGTGGCAAGAGGCCTGGCATGCCCATACATAAACATGTACAAATAAATATTTTTTTTAAAAGATTAATTAAAAAGCATCAGAAGGCATGGCATGGTGGTACATGCCTTTAATCCCAGCACTGGGGAGGCTGAGTTAGGAGCATCACTGTGTGTTTGAGGCCAGCCTGAGACTACATAGTAAATTCCAGGTCACCCTGGGCTACCATAAGACCCTACCTTGAAAAACCAAACCAAACAAACATTGGAACTTGGGAGGCCAAGGTGGGAGGATTACCATGAGTTGAGGCCCATCTGGTACTACATAATGAGTTCTAGGCCAACCTGGGCTTGAGTGAGACCCTAATGGGGGGAGTAGAGGATATAAAATGAGACCTAGGGGTGTAACGCCTGCTGGTGTCTGGCTAAGTGCTTATATTATGCTCACCAAACTGCCAGGTAAGCACTTTTCTTAACATTCATACCCATATATTAATGCTACTCTCACTTTTGGTTAGAGAAGCTTTTCTTTACAGATGGCAGTGACCACTGGAATGACTCAGAAAGCACCATAGTGCTGAGAAGTGGCAGAGGAGTGTTTAGCACTGAAACATCTCTATCACACCTTCCAAGGCTCAGGGTCTACTGCAGAAGAGGTGGTGGAAAGAATGTAAGAGCCAAAAGAAGGGTAGGACTCCTTATAACATGCTCCCCCCAGATACAAAATGGCCTGGATATCCATGACCTCACAGTGCCTGACACTATCTACACAAGACCATTATAACAGGAGGAAAAGATGATGACATCAAAATAAAAGAGACTAATTGAGATGGGGAGGGGATATGATGGAGTATGGATTTGTAAGGGGGAAAGTGGAGGTGGGAAGGGAATTATCAGGATTTATTGTCTACAAATATGGAAGATCTATTTGTCTTACTTATTATTTGTTTAATTTGCAAGGAGAGAGAGAGAAAGATTGAGAATGGGCACACTAGGACCTCTAGCTGCTGCAAATGAACTCCAGATCCATGTGCCACTTTGTGCATCTAGATTTACATGGGTATTGGGGAATCAAACCTGGGTTGTTAGGCTTCATAGGCAAGTCTGGTACTGCTAAACCATCTCTCCAGCCCAGTGTACATCTGTGATCCCAGTAATGGGGAGGCTGAAGGAAGAGGATCATTGAGACTTCAAAGCCATCCTGGACTACATAGTTGAGTCCCAGGTCAGCCTGGGTTAGAGTTAAACTCTTTCTTAAAAAAACTAACTAGCACCAGGACAAATGAGATAGCCCTTACTTTTTTTATAGAGAGTTTAATAGGTGTAGGCCCTCTTGTAGCCCATGATTGATGGTAGGAGAGAGGGGGTAGGTCATGGATGAGCCTAATAATGGTACCAAACTGCCTGTACTTGCAGAATAAAAAACTAATAATAAAAAAAAAAAAACTAAACTAAATAGTCAGGCATAGTGGTGCATGCCTTTAATCCCAGAACTGGGGGAGGGAGAGGTAAGAGGATCCCCGTGAGTTTGAGGCCCGCCTGAGACTACATAGTGAATTCCAGATCAGCTTGGGCTAGAGTGAGATTCTACTTCAAAATAAGTAAAAAATAAGAGCTGGAGGGATGGCTTAGCAGTTAAGGTACTTACCTATGAAGCCAATTTTCAATTCCCAGGACCCATGTAAACCAGGTAAAACCACAAGGTGACACATGCATCTGGAGTTCGTTTGCAGTGTGGCTGGAGGCCCTGGAGCACCCATTCTCTCTATATATCTGCCCTTTTCTATTTCTTTCTCTCAAATAAAAAAAAATAACTAAATAAAAAACAGGGCTGGAATGATGGCTTACTAGTTAAGGCACTTGCCTGCAAAGCCAAAGGACCCAGGTTCAATTAATTCCCCAGGACTCAGAAGCACAAGATGGTACACACATGTGGAGTTCACTTGCAGGGGCTGGATGGAGGCCTTGGTGTGCCTATTCTCTCTCCCTCCTTCCTTCCCTCCCTCTCTCTCTCTCTGCCTCTTTCCCTCTCTTTCAAATTAATAAATAACATTTTTTTAAAAAGACAATGGGCCAGCACTCAGGAGGCAGAGGTATGAAGATCACTGTGAGTGTTCTGAGGCCAGCATGAAACTACAGTGTGAGTTTGAGGCCAGCCTGGGCTAGAGTGAGAGACTACCTCGAAAATACAAAACAAAACAAAACAAAACAAAAAAGGCAGGGCGTGGTGGCGCACGCCTCTAATCCCAGCACTCGGGAGGCAGAGGTAGGAGGATCACCATGAGTTCAAAGCCACCCTGAGACTACAGAGTTAATTCCAGGTCAGCCCGGGCCAGGGTGAGACCCTACCTTGAAAAACAAAAAACAAACAAACAAAAAAGACAAAGGGACTGTAAAAATGGCTCAGCAGTTAAAGGTCCTTGCTTCCAAAGCCTGACAGCCCAGATTCAATTCTCCAGCCACCCATGTAAAACCAGATGGACATTTTATTTGTAGTCACAAGAGGTCCTAACACACACACACACACACACACACACACACACACAACGTATGTGCACAAATAAATAAATAAATTTTTAAAAACTCAACTAAAAGTGAAACAAAGTTCCAGCTTCATATTAAGAGAAGTTTTAAAAGATGAAGTCATCGTTTAAAGGGCTGGAGGGGTTGTGGCTCAGAGACGGAGCACCTGTGTAGCATGTGTGAGGCCTGGGGTTCTCGTCTCAGACAGTGCAAAAACAGAAAACAATAAGTCCTTTGACCTGGATCCTGGGTGTGATGTTGTATATCTTCAGTTCCAAGATACCAGGGAAGCTGAGGCAGTAATGATGTTGATGAAACCAATGAACTCAAGGCTTTGAGTAAGACTTTCTCCAAAGGAGGGAAAAGATGAGTACTGGTTATACCTCAGTGCTATATAGTACAAGGCCAGAGGTTTAATCACCAGCAACAGGCATAGAAAAGTTGTATTTTAAAAGTGTCATCAAATACCTGTGTGTTAGCAGGGCATGGTGGCAGAAGTCGGAGTCAGCCTGGGACTAGAGTCAGTGCCAAGTCAGCCAGGGCTAAAAAGTGAGACCCTACCTCAAAACAACAGCAACAACAACAAACAACCTAAAAGTCACACCTTTAATCCTAGCAGAGGTAGGATTGCTATGAGTTTGAGCCCAGCCTAGAACTATAGAATGAGGACCAGGTCACCCTGGGCTACAATCAGAACCTACCTTGAAAAAAATAAAAACAAGCCTGGCATGGTAGTGCATGCTTTTAATTCCAACACTCAGGAAGCAGAGGTAAGAGGATCACAAGGTTGCCTGAGACTACATAGTGAATTCCAGGTCAGCATGGGCTAGAGAGAGAACCTACATTGAAAAACCAAAAAGAAAAAACAAAGCAACCCCCCACCAATAAAAACCCTGTGTTGTGGGCTGGAGAGATGGCTCAGTGTTTCAAGGCACGTGCCTGCAAAGCCTGATAACATGGGTTCGATCACCCAGTACTCATGCAAAGCCAGATGCACAAAGTGACACATGTGTCTGGAGTTTATTGGTAGTGGCAAGAGGCCCCGTGTGCCATTCTCATTCTCTCTCCTTACAAATGAATAGAAATCTTTAAAAAAGAAAAAAAAAAAACAGCAAAGAAACATGTGTGTTAGCCCACACCACAGAGTATATCTATGGCTAGTAACGAGTGTTTCATTGAATCAGGCTCCTTAAAGCTGTTTTGCAGCCGGCTTGTCTATTATGTGGCGCTGCAAAGTGCAATTCACACCACACAAGGTGCAACGTATGTTCAGTGAAAGAAGTCTGAAAGCCTCTGTGACAGGATCTACTTAGACATCCTGAGTAGTCAGAGGCGCCAAAGTCCAAAGAGAAAGCTAGGTCTCAACCTTATCTATGTTATTTATGACTACTCCCAAGAAAGTGTACGATTGTGAGTTTACAGAGCTGAGTGCAAAAAGCACAATGGTCATATCACCAGGGAGGATAGAGTGCTCAAAGCCAGGCAAAGCTATAAAACAAGACCCTGCCTCAAAAACCAAACCAAAACAAAAAACATCCAGAGACAGATAGGTGATAGACAGACTGACAGAAAGACAGTTCATGTCCTTGTGCCTCAAAACTGGGTATATGGACAGCAACATGGGCATTACCTGAGGGCTAGTCAGAAATGATTCCCAGTCCCCAGCCCAGCCCAATGACTCAAAATCTGCCTCTTCAGGGCTGGAGAGATGGGTTAGCGGTTTAAGGCATTTGCCTGAAAAACTAAAGGATCCCGGTTTGACTCTGCAGGACCCACATAAGCCAGATGCATCTAGAATTCATTTGCAGTGACTGGAGGCCCTGGCACATCCATTCTCTTCCTCTCTTTCTCTCTCTGTTTATTTATTTATTTATACATAAATTTATACATAAATATGTATATAAATAATATATATTGTAAATAAATATATTAAAATATATATAACAATATAACATATATATATAAAATTCATAGGCCCAGGCTGCTCTTGTAAACACACTGTGAGAAACTATGCTGAGGTAAAATCCTGAGTGTAGCACGCTCTTCCTATCAACTCATGAGCTAATGCAAGCTATGCAGGTGAATTCAGTCAGAGCGAAGAAGCAAAGTGCGGGACACTGAGATGCCAAGCAGTGAGAGAGGTTCCCACCAACATGATCCCTTCTAACAAACCCCAAAGCCCAGAGGAAAACAACTAAATCCACAGTAGTTTTGTTTTCTGAAACCCTCTAGACAAAGCCACAGCTGCCACCTGTGCTTTGTCTGACCTCTGCTCACAAGTGAGGCTTCTAAACCCAGAGCTGGGTCAAGGCACTAGCAGAGGCGCTTTGGGGCATACAGGACCTTAGGCCAGAAGCACCCACTAAAGAACTCACTTTACTACACTCAAAGACAAAAAGGGGCTGGAGAGATGGCTTTAGAGGTTTAGGTGGTTGCCTGCAAAGCCAAAGGACCCAGGTTTGAGTCCCAAGTACCCACATAAACCAGATGCACAAGATGGCATGTGTATCTGGAGTTCGTTTGCAGTGGCTGGAGGTCCTGGCATGTCCATTCTCCCTCTCTCTGCCTCTTTTACTCTCTCTCTCTCAAATAAATAAAATTACATTTAAACAAGACATCTCAAAGAACATTCACTTAGCAACCCTTCTGAGATATATCTGAAAGAAGTCACTGCTAATATAGAAAAGGAAATGATGGAAGAAACAAGCTTGACTTTTATGTATTTAAAAAATGCTCGGGATGACAGCCTAAATTTATCAATGCTACAATGGAATTCTTTTTCTTTCTCTCTCTCTCTCTGAAAATCTCACTTGTAGTGGAAATTAACCTATTCCTCCGGTGAGACAGCACTATCAGCATGCCACAGGCCACTGGGCCTGGGAAGCCACACATACTGATGACCAGAAGCAATCAGAGAAGTGAAAAGTCTACTCTCAAAGGCCCAAATCACTTATTAGAAGCAAATGGTTGGAAATCAGCAGAAAGTTTAGTCAGGTATGCTGGTACAGGCCAGCAATCCCACCACTTAAAGGGCAGAAGCAGGCGAATTGAAGTTTCAAGGCCAAATTGGTCAATTTAGTGAGAGACCCTGTCTCAAAATTTAAAATAAGGACTGGGGATATAACACAGTGGTAGAGTCCTTGCTTTGCATATGCAAGGCCCTAAATTCACATTCACGCAGGTATGAACACACCCAAACACAACCCAAATGAATGGAAGAAAAAGCACTGGGCACTACAGATGAGCCCTGGACAGTGAATGGGTTAAAGACAGACGTTATAGCCGGCACTGTTAGCGGCGGTACTTTGGAGGTGGAGACAGGAAGATGCGCTCAAGGCTGTTCTCATTACATAACGACTGAGACCAGAATGTACCAGAATGCACCTCACCCCAAAATAGAAAGAAAAAGTCTAGGCTAGACTGAGACACTGCCTGGAAAACACACACACACACACACACACACACACACACACACACACACACAATATAAATAAAAAGCACTTTTAAAAACTTGGGACATAGGATATTAATCCTAAGAAAGTTTTCCACTTTACAAAGATTTGAACAAAGACAAATTACGAAATGGAGCTAGAAGATGAAATCTCGCAAGTTTGCTGGAAAGATGTTAAAACACTGAGCTGGGTATGGTAGTGCATGCCTATAATCCTAGCACTGGAGAGACTGAGGCAGGTAGACTAGGCTACAAAACAAGACTCTATATCAAAAAAATAAACAAACAAAAAAGTTAGCTGAACCTGGTGGTGCACGCCTTTCATCCAAGAACTCAGGAGGTAGAAGTAAGAGGATTGCTGTGAGTTCAAGGCCAGCCTGGAGCTACAGAGTGAGTTCCAGGTCAGCGTGGGCTAGAGTGAGACTCTACCTTGAAATAACAAATTAAAAAAAAAAAAAGTTAAAAAACAAAAAAGAAAAAAAAAAGTTAAACACTTTACCATGTTTTTCTGAGACAGGGATTAGAACACTCTGTTCCTTTCTAAAGCCGTGGATTACAGGCAATGATAAGGCACGAAATACCAGCTACAGGCCTGCTACTGGCGCTCATGTGGTCTCCATGGCCTGCAGGCAGTGGGGTTTCAGACCCTGGCAGCGTTTGTTTGTAATCTGTTTCTGCTTGCAGAAGCCTTTCACAATTTCTGGATTCCTTGGACTGTGTGGAATCCACGCTATCACAGCGGGCCAGACAGTGTTCCAGGGTAGTCTTAGCAGTCAGGGAACACACTTACTGTAAGGCTGGGCCTACAGGCAAGTACACGGACTCATCATGTTTTACAAATAAGTATAACCAGTGTTTTTGCTTTATTTTTAATTTATTTATTTGCAGGCCAAAAGAGAGAGAAAGGATATGAGAATGTGAGTATGGGCACGCCAGGCTCTCCTGCTGCTGCACATGAACTCTAGTATGTGGATACTAGGAAATCGAACCTGGGCTGGCAGGCTTTGCAAGTAAGTACTTTTAACCACGGAACCCAAGTACTCCCTTTGTTGCAAATCCCTCAGGATTTGAGTATAAAGTGGGACAGCAACAGGAGGATAGAACCAGGTAAGACACAAGACTTAGACTATAGACATTTAACAAAGCCAGCTTCAAGCGCCTTTCCCAACAGCTGAGCTACTCAAGCCCTCAAGAAATGTTAAGTATATAAGGTCTAATTTCATCTTTTCTCCCTGATTTTTTGCTTGTTGTTTTCTTGAGATAGGGCCTCACTGAGCTGGCCTTTGGCATTCGGCAGTGCTCCGGCCTCATGTCTAGAGAGGAAGGGATTAAAAGTGTGAGCCGCTATGCCCAGCTCTGATTCTTTTTAAAACAATTTTATTCGTGTGTGTATGTAGGTGTGTTTGGTGTATACATGCACTCATATGAGCACGCAAACTGCAAATAAGTCAGCTTGCACCACTTTTTGCATCTAGCTTTACAGGGTGCTGGGAAAGCAAACCAGAGCCAGCATTCTTTGAAAGCAAGTGGTTTTAACCGAGCCCCTCTGATTCTTTATCCAAACATTTGAAGAAAACACAGAAGGATGGTGGGACATGTCTGCATTCCCAGCATTTGACTAGCACTAGCCTAGACTGACCTGCAATTCACTCTGTAGCCCCAGTCTGGCCTCCATCTCACTGACATGAGTCCATCTTGGGTTACATAGTGAGATTATCTTAAAAAAAAAAAAGCTGATGGAGAAGGAACCAAAACAGACACACAAAAAGATGACTAATCAGGGCTGGAGAGATGGCTTAGTGGCTAAGCACTTGCTTATGAAGCCCAAGGACCCTGGTTCAAGGCTCGATTCCCCAGTATCCATGTAAGCCAGATGCACAAGGATGCAAGCATCTGGAGTTCGCTTGCAGAGGCTGGAGGCCCTGGTATGCCCATTCTCTCTTTGCCCCTTTCTCTGTCTGTCTGTTGTTCTCAAATAAGTAAATAAAAATAAACAAAAAAGATGAATAAGGGCTGGAGAGATGGCTTAGCAGTTTAAGGTGCTTGCCTGTGAAGCCTAAGGACCCAGGTTTGATTCTCCAGGTCCCACATAAGCCAGATGTACATGGTGGTGCATGCATCTGGAGTTCGTCTGCAGTGGCTAGAGGCCCTGGTATACCCATTCTCAATCTCTTTCTCACTCTCTAATAAATAAATAAAAATAAATTTTAAAAAAGATGAATAATCAGACTGGAGAGATGGCTCAATGGTTAAAGGTGCTTGCAAAAAGTCTGATGGCTCAGGTTTGAGTCCCCAGGACTCACATAAAGCCAGATAGATACCTAATGTGCTGCAAATGTCTGGAGTTCACTTGCAGTGGCAGGAGACCCTGGCACACCATTCTCTTTTTCTCTGTTTGACTATAAATATGCAAATAAAAATATTTAAAAAGATAAATAATCATAATAATAATAAATCAAATTTATTTTTGAGGTAGGGTTTCATTAGGTTTCACGAGCCCAGGCTGATCCCCTATGTAGTCTCAGCATAGCCTCCAACTCATGGGGATCCTCCTACCTCTGCTTCCCAAGTGCAGGGATTGAAGGCATGTGCTACCACGCCTGGCTTTTTTTTGTCACCACATCTGGTTTATGCAGTGCTGAGGATCAAACCCAGGGTTTGCTAGGCAAACACTATCAATTGAGCTATATTTCCAGCTCCCTTGGAGACAAGGTCTTACCCCGTTGTCCAGGCTGGCTTCAAACTCATGATCCTCCTACTGCAGTTGGGGCGCTGAGACTACGGATACGGGCCATCAATGCCCTGCCAAAAGTTATGCTTGAAGAAGTCACAAAGGTGTCCCCCATGTGCATATGTGCTTTTCTTTTTTCCTTTCCTTGTAACCATATGCTGAATGGAGTATTTAAGTGATGAAAGTTTAGAAAACCCATAGGTGATTACATGGTAATTGAAATTTTGGGTCAAGAGAAATCACTGGGAAATATTTAGTCGGAGTTTGTTTTTCCCCTTAGTAACCTGAGTGCATATAATTTAAATTAGCTTAACTTATAGTTGGACGGTAATTAACCAGAATGCTGTTCTATAGACTTCTACAAACTCCTGAGAGCCCTAGGGTTCTTCTACTCACTAGACAAGGAGACTTGCCTGGGCCACTGGCTGCTGTGGTTAAGTAAGTCTGAACAGCTCTCTGAATATCACTGCCCTGCCCCTGTGGGACCAACAGTTCCAGATCAACCATCCTAATCATATACCCATTACTCATACTTACTATGCACCTGATGGTTTTTCTATAGCTGACAGAAAAATAATATCAACTTTATTGCTCACTTTACAGACAAATTAAAACTCTGAGGTTGTGATTTCCCATACCTGGTCAGCAAGCCTCAATGAGGAATGGGATTCAACTCCAACTTTTTGACCCAAAGCTGCTGAACCAGAAAATATGGCAGCAGTGATGGGAATACAATAATGCCAGAACAATGGCTTAGATCAACCTAGTGCCATCTCTTCCTGCTTGTTAGGTGTACCATAGGAGAGCAGAGACACGTGATCTGTTCTTAATCAACAATCTACATGTAAATCTGTTATTTCTAATAAGTTAGAAGCGAAATTGTTTTTGTTGTTTATTTCACAATACAGTGTTGCCCTAGCCCAGGCTGACCTGAAACTCACTTTGTAGTCCAGGCTGGCCTCAAACTCACGCAATCTTCCTACCTCTGCCTCCTAAGTGCTAGGATTAAAGAAGTGTGTCACCACGCCTGGCTAGAAGCTGGATTTTTTAACACACCACCAGGCAGAAGAAAGAAAAAGCAACTTTCTTGGCTGGAGAAATGGCTCAGTGGTTAAAGGTGCCTGGTTACTAAACCTGCCAGTCTGGGTTCAATTCCCAGTAATTATGTAAAGCCAGCCATACATAGTGGCATGTGTGCCTGGAGTTGTTGGCAGTGATGTGGCCAAGAAGCTCTGGTATGCCCATATCCTCTCTCAAATAAATAAATAAATAAATAAAAATATTAAATATACACATAAGCCAATTAAAAATTTACACATCATTAAAATTCATCAGTGATTACGATTTTATAATTAAGATTTAGAAACATTTTTTTAACCAGTTTTTTAAATTTATTTGAGAGTGATAGACAGAAAGTGGGAGAGAGAGAAAGAATGGGCGCGCCGGGGCTTCCAGCCACTGCAAACAAACTCTAGACGCATGCGCCCCCTTGTGCATCTGGCTAACGTGGGTCCTGGGGAATGGAGCCTCGAACCGGGGTCCTTAGGTTTCACAGGCAAGCGCTTAACCACTAAGCCATTTCTCTAGCCCAAACATTTTTTTTAAATCTTCTCAGCCTCCTGAGATCATAAGAATGTGAATCATCAACTCCACTTTCCAGCCTGTCCGCCCAAGTTCAATCCCCAAGTACCCATGGAGAGCTGGTAGAAAAGTGGCACATGATATTGTAATCCCAAAGTGCCTACACCAACGGGAAACAGAACGAGGAGAATGCGCAGCTCAAGGCCCAGCTAGTTTGGAGTTCTTTAGTTTATAAGAGACCCTGTCTTAAAGAAGACTGCACAGGCACCTGGCGGTTGTCCTCTGACCTCCACATTACTGCTGCAGCACACATGCCCAGATACATACACAATATATGTACATTTTGGTTTTTCGAGGTATGATCTCCCTCTAGCCCAGGCTGACCTGGAATCCACTATGTACTCTTAGGGTGGGCTCAAATTCATGTGGATTCTCCTACCTCTGCAGCCTGAGTGCTGGGGTTAAAGGTGTGCACCCCCATGCCTGATCCTAATTAAAAAAAAAAAATTCCAAGAGCTGGAGAGATGATTTAGAGGTTAAGGCACTGGCTTGCAAAGCTTAAGGACCCAGGTTCGATTCTCCAGGACCCATGTAAGCCAGATGCACAAGGTGGCACGTGTATCTGGAGTTCATTTACAGCTACTGAGTTCATTGGCAGTGGCTGAAGGCCATACTGCACAGTTCTCTCTCTCCTACCTTTCTCGCAAACAAATAAATAAATAAATAAACAAACAAACAAACTAGTAATTCAAGCCAGGAATAGTGGTACATGCCTTTAATCCCAGCATTCAAGAGGCTGAAGTAGGTGTATCATTGTGAGTTCAAGGCCAGCCTGGGTTAGAGTAAGACCTGTCTTAAAAAAAAAAAAAAAAAAAGAGGCTGGGTATGGTGGTGCCTGCCTTTAATCCCAGCACTGAGGAAGCAGAGGGAGGAGGATCTCTGTGAGTTTGAGGCCAGCCTGAGAATACATAATGAATTCCATGTCAGTCTGGGCTAGAGCGAGACCCTACCTTGAAAAATTTTTGAAAAAAAAAAAGACTCAATTCAACAAAAACAACAAAAATTAGTAACTAGGGACTAAAGAGATGGCTTAGTTGTTAAGGCACCTGCCTGCAAAGCCTAAGGACCCAGGTTCGATTCCCCAGTACCCATGTAAATCAGATGCATGGGGTGGCACATGCGTCTGGAATTTGTTTGCAGTGGCTGGAGGCCCTGGCGCTCCCACTCTCGGTCTTTTCCCTCTCTCAAATAAATAAATAAAAATATTTTTAAAACGGCTGGAGAGCTGGCTTAGCATTTGCCTGTGAAGCCTAAGGACCCCAGTTTGAGGCTTGATTCCCCAGAACCAACGTTAGCCAGATGCACAAGGGGTGGCATGCATGTAGAATTTGTTTGCATTGGCTGGAGGCCCTGGTGCACCCATTCCCTTTCTCTCTCTGCCTCTTCCTCTGTCACTCTCAAATAAACAAATAAATAAATAATAAAATATTTAAAAAAATAGTAACTAAACTGAAAGGTAGGCAAAGGGATTGAGTAGACATATTCCAAAAGATGATACACAAATGGCCAATAAACATCACAATGAACATCATCTACTATTCAGAGAAATGCCCATGAGACAGTCTCACATACTTTGTTAGGATATTATATAATTCTTGATCAAAAAATGGAACTTTCTTTTGCTTTCTTTCTTTTTTTTTTAACTTTGTTTATTTATTTATTTGTCAGAGAAAGAGGGAGAGAGAGATAGAGAGAGAGAATGGGTGCACCAGGGCCTCCACCCACTGTAAATGAACTCCAGATGCTTGCGACCCCTTGTGCATCTGGCTAATGTGGGTCCTGGGGAATTGAACCTGGGTCCTTTGGCTTTGCAGACAAACACCTTAACTGCTAAGCCATCCCTCCAGCCCTGTTAATTTCTTTTGCAATGCTGAAAATAGAACCTAGGGTCTTGGGCATACTTAGTAACTATTATACTACCAAGCTATATTCCAGCCCTAGGAATAGAACTTTTTTCCTTCCTTCTCTTTTCCTTTCTTTTTTGTCTTCTTCTTCTTTTTTTTTTTTTAGGCAGGGTCTCATTCTGATCCAGACTGACCTTGAACTCACTTTGTAGCCTATGCTAGCCTTAAACTCATGGCCATCGCCCTATCTTGGCCTCCCAAGTGCTGGGAAAAGGTGGGAGCCACTGTGCCCAGCTAGGAATGGAACTTTCTGGTGGGCACATAGGTTACTATTTGTAACTGAACTCATCCATGCTCATGAGCCTTCAGCTACTGACATACAGGGCCAAAATAATTTTTAATATAGTGGATTATAAATCATTTTATAATTATTCTTTAGCATACACAGAATAATGACAGCTACAAAATGAGAAAGTTGGGCTGGAGAGATGGCTTACTGGTTAAGGTATTTGCCTGCAAAGCCTAAGGACTGGGTACAATTCCCTAGAACCCACATGAGCCAGATGCACATTCTGGCAAATGCATCTGGAGTTCCTTTGTAGTTGCTAGAAGCCCTTGAATGCCCATTCTCTCCATCTTTCTTTTGCAAATATAAATAAATGAGAAACCCATTACATATATTAAACAAAACAGTTAAAGCACTTCAATCTAACGTCCTGAGCCCTTCCACAGCCCCTCACTACATTCTGCCCTGCCAAGTAAACCCAAAGGTCTTTATCAAGGTTCCTAAATCCTGCCACACCTCAAGCCACATGGCATTATTCAGTCTGTCCATTTTGTTGGTATGACTTATTTTCAGACAGGATTTTCCTATGGAGCCCAAGCTGGTGTTGGTGTTGAACTCCTGGGCTCAAGCAATTCTCCTGTCTCATCCTTTTGAGTGCCTGCAACTACAGGTACAAGCTCCTTAGAGCTGCTTTTGTTACTCCTTCCCCAATGCCCTGGCTTTCTAGGACATCAGGGACTCTACTTACCTTTCGATTCTTTCCTGTATTCTACGAGAATTTATTTTCCTTGACTGGTCCCCAAATGCTAAGCATTGCCCTCTCCTTGTTCACCCCACGTACCCTTACCTCTAGCCTGGATCACTCTCCCTTCATCAGAGCCTTGTGATCAAGGGCCTGATAAAGACTGAGCTGGGCTGTCGCAACCCCACCCACCTGGAAGGGAACCAGTGGGCCACCAACGTGCTCCTCTTCCACCCAGCATCAGGAGTGAAGACTCCTTCCTCACCCATGACCTCCAGGCCACTTGCTTGACTTCCAAGTTCTTCATTTCTCCAGTATCACTGTCACAGTCCTACCTGAGAGCTTCAAGGCCACTTCATTGTGTGACAGACTCCTCCCACTGCCCAGCTTAGCCAATGATGGCTCTACAGTGCAGAGCTGACTATCTGATCCCACTCAGAGTTGGCTGGCCTGGCAGCTGGGTCTCTAGTCCAGATCCGCCCCTTGGCCTTTCCACCTCCCATTACCCTACTAAAGCCTCGGGGCTATGAAAACTCAGCTCCTTCCTCCTACCTGGAGCCAAGGGCCCATCTGCACTCCTACCCAGAGCCAGTCACAGAAACGCGTACGCACGTCATAAATCTTTTAAAGGAAAATGCACAAAGGTGCAGCAACTCATCTGGGTCATGATACTGCTGGCCCAGGACTCTTCCAGCACTCACTTTTTCTTGCTCAATCTACACTGTGATACATTAATTATCATTCCAGTTCTGGTTTTAAAGTACAGCAATAAAGCCAGAAACAATGCATAGGCAATTCAGTACAGATTCCTTGATTTTTACATCTTTTCGAGCTGAAAAGTATCGACTTTGAAAACAAAAAAACATTTTGTGGGCTGGAGAGGTGGCTTAGCGGTTAAGCGCTTGCCTGTGAAGCCTAAGGACCCCGGTTCGAGGCTCGGTTCCCCAGGTCCCACGTTAGCCAGATGCACAAGGGGGTGCACACGTCTGGAGTTCGTTTGCAGAGGCTGGAAGCCCTGGTGCGCCCATTCTCTCCCTCTCCCTCTGTTTTTCTCTGTGTGTCTATTGCTCTCAAATAAATAAATAATTTTTAAAAATTTAAAAAAAAAAAAAACATTTTGTTTTTGAGGTAGGGTCTCACTCTAGCCCAGGCTGACCTGGAATTCCTATGTAGTCTCTGGGTGGCCTCTAACAGCAATCCTCCTATCTCTGCCTCCCCAAATGCTGGGATTAAAGGAGTGCACCACCACAGCCAGTTTGAAAAGGAAAAAAAAAATTTTTTTTGAGGTAGGGTCTTATTCTCGCTCAGGCTGACCTGCCTGGAATTCACTGTGTATTCTCAGAGTGGCCTTGAACTCACAGGGATACTCCTACCTCCGCTTCCCCAAATGCTGGGATTAAAGGCGTGTGCCACCACCCACAGCTGAAAAAGAAATTTTAAAGCAGTTCATGTGTTGAGTTTCTCTAAAATATTCAACTTCATTTTCATTGACTTGAGATAATTTTCAGACTCATACTTACATTTAATTTGCACACTTATCTAAGTAAGATTCATAACCATAATAATGAACACCTAAGCCTGACTCTTGCAAAGGACACAACTGGACTTGAGAGAACAGGGTGCTGTGAGCATCCAGGTTGCTCCAGAAGCAGGGGAAGCTAGCTCTCACTCACTTACCTGGTAGGCATGAGGGAGTACGGTAGCTTTGTGAGGTAGCTTAAGGTGATTGGACCCCAAGAGGAAGAAGCAGAAATGTCCTTAAGTCTGCTCTTGCAATCTCTACTTTACTAGAGGTCAGAGAAGGATTTCTTCTCTCCTTATCTCTTGACCAAAGGAGTTCCTTAGATCTGTTTTTCTATAAATAACCTGGGCCCCTCCTGGAAGGGAGTTCCCTTTTCCTAGAATTTAAATCTGCTTCTGAAGGCTAGAGAGATAGCTTAGCAGTTAAGGCACTTGCCTGCAAAGCCAAAGTTTAATTTCTCAGGACCCACATAAGCCCTATGCACAAGGTGGTGCATGTGTCTGAAGTTTGTTTCCAGCAGCCAAAGGCCTTGGCACACCCATTTTTTCTCTCTCTCTCTCAAATGAATGAATGAATAAATAAATAAATAAATCTGCTCCTGACATTGTGGTTAGTTAAACTCAGCCCCAAAACTTGGTGTTACAGCTGGCCTCTTCCTGAGCCAGCCCCAACCCAGACCAACCAGACCTTACTCTGGCTCACCTGAGCGTTCTAAGCAGAGGCTACCAGGTGGGCAAGCTCTCTTTGTTGCCCATTTATTTATCTCTCCTGGACATCCAGATCCTGGTAAGTCACCCCTGGCCTCTACTCCCACATGGGCTCTCCTCCCATGCCCGCCTCATGGAAGGCCTCTGCACTTCCTTCTTTCCTCTCTATCCTTTCCACGTGTCTTCCAGGCCCATCACATGGGCTCTCAAACCATGTGGGTGTATCCATCTTCCTTCTCCTGGTTTTATAGTTCTCTCAATAAATGTAATAATCCGTGCCGGTGAGAAGACTTAGAGGTTATGGCACTTGCTTGCAAAGCCTAATGACTGGAGTTCGATTCCCCAGTACCCACATAAAGCCAGATGCACAAAAGAGGTGCATGCATCTGGAGTTTGTTTGCAGTGACTAGAGGCCCTGTGTGCTCATTTTCTTCTCTTTCTCTGCTTGCAAATAAATAAATAAAATATAAAAAGCTGGGCATGGTGGTGCACGCCTCTAACTTCAGCACTCGGGAGGCAGAGCCTACCCTGAAACTACATAGTGAATTTTAGGTCAGTCTGGGTTAGAGAGAGTACCTTAAAAAACAAAACTAAAATAAAATCTAAAAAATAAATGTAATAATTTAATAATTTTTCTCCTGAGTCTTGTTTTATCCAATTCTTTGGCTAACAACTGACATAAATTTGGGGCTTGGGGTTCCAAGACTTTCCTGAACCCTAGCATCCCCGTCCCTGCTGATACTAGGCATGGGGTTGACTGAGGTCTGGGCTGGGCTACTCTACTATTTTCATGTGCTCGTCCTCTGGCCTCAGCATGTTTCCTCAGGCACAAACACACCCTCCCTCAACACACTTAACCCACCAAGTCTCAACTTGTCAACCACATCACTGCCTCCAGGAGCTCCTGACACTTCCTGGATTGGATCCCTTTTCACCTCCGTGTGTGGTGCTAGCAGTTATTAGGAATTCTCCAGCTTCTCATGACTCTCCTGCCTCGGCCAGGTGTCTCTCTTCAACTAGAGCATATTATTACATTTGTTAAATGACCCCAAAGCAAGAAAATTCCTCCATTTTTTTTTTTTTTTAAATCAGAGTCCTATACTATAGGGCTGGCCTAGAACTTAGTATGTAGTTCAGGATGGTTCCAAATACATAGCAATACTCTTGCTTCAACCCTGGAGTTGCTCGGATTATAGACATAAACCACCAAACCCAGCTTAGATTTTATTTTATTTTTTTTTAAATATTTTATTTATTTATTTGAGAGTGACAGAGACAGAGAGAAAGACGGATAGAGGGAGAGAGAGAGAATGGGCGCGCCAGGGCTTCCAGCCTCTGCAAACGAACTCCAGATGCATGCGCCCCCTTGTGCATCTGGCTAACGTGGGACCTGGGGAACCGAGCCTCGAACCGGGGTCCTTAGGCTTCACAGGCGAGCGCTTAACCGCTAAGCCATCTCTCCAGCCCAGATTTTATTTTATTTTTGAGACAATCATATAGCCCAAGCTGACCTCAAACTGTAGAGCCAGGGATGACCTTGAATTCTGATCTCGCTTCCATCTCCCAAGTGCTGAATTACTGATGTGCACCACCTTGGCCAATTTCTTTAAAAAAGTGTTTCTTTGAAACAAACAGCACATTTAAAATCTAACTCACAGAAAAATAAAACATGAAAAATGAGAAGAAAATAAAAGGGAAAACCAAACAAAAAACAAAAGAAGCACAACTGGAGTTGGAGATGTAGGTTGGTGACAGAGCACTGCAAACTGAACAAGCAAATCAGTCCAACTGGGAAAGGGTTCAGTGCACCTCACTCCTGTACTCCTGAGATACCACTGATCATCCCCAACAGCTGGGTCTCATAGCATTTCCTAACAATTTCAAACTTACCAACAAATCCTAATGTACTTTTTATTTATTTATTTATTTGAGAGTGACAGAGAAAGAGGCAGAGAGAGAAAGAGAGAGAGAGAGAGAGAGGGAGAGAGGGAGGGAGGGAGGGAGGGAGGGAGGGAGGGAGGGAGGGAGAGAGGGAGGGAGGGAGGGAGGGAGAGAGGGAGGGAGGGAGGGAGAGAGAGAGAGAGAGAGAGAGAGAGAGAGAAAGAGAGAATGGCGCTCCAGGGCCTCCAGCCGCTGCAAACAAACTCCAGATGTATGCGCCACCTTGTGCATCTGGCTTATGTGGGTCCTGGGGAATCGAGCCTCGAACCATAGGACCAATTGCCAGGACAGCTCATGGGGTCAAGACCAGCTGGCTGGGCGGTGGGCGTGGGGGCAGGGCTGCGCAGGGTTCTAGGCAGTGATGAGTCCCACGCTGTGGCAGAGCAATGCTTGCAGTTTTACAGGGTCTGCCCTCCTAAGAGCCACGAAGAGCCCAACCAGCTAGAACTTTCATGGCTCCTACATGGCTTAACCCAGGCGTCCTTACTGGGCACAAAGGCTATTGGGCTACCCCTAGCTTGGTGGGGGCAAAGTCATAAACCAAGCCAGGTCAAGATACTGGGCAGAAGTTGGGACCAAGGGCATTTTCAGATGTTAGTAACTATGGCCTCACCAAGAAGGGCAGGTCTACCCACAAACACAGCAACAACTTCTAAGGGGCATGATCTACTCTGACCTGCCTCCTGGCTCTGGCAAACAGACTCTCCTGCTTTGTTTTGGTTGGTTGTTTTTTAAAATTTTATTTATTTATTTATTTATTTTAGGACCAGGATATGGCTTAGTGGGACGAGTGCCTGCCTGTCACACAGGGAAGTCCAGAGTTGGAGCCGCAGCACCTTACAAACCCAGTGTGGTGGCACGCCCTACCACTTGGGAGGTAGAGACTGGAGGATCAAGGCCATCCTTAGCTGCATAGAGAACTGCAGGCCAGCCTGGGGCTGCGTGAGACTCTGTCCTCCTCCCCAAAATAGCAGTAATAAGAAAATTTATTTCACTTATTTGCAATGTGAGTTTGTGGTGGGGGTGCCAGGGCCTCTTGCTGCTGCAAACAAATGCCAGACACTTGCACCATTTTTTTGCGTCCAGCTTACATGGGTAGTTTGGGAACTGAACCCCATGACAGCAAGCTTTGCTTTTAACCACTGAGTCATCTTCCTTGTCCCTGGTTTTGCTTTGGTTTGATTCTAACAAAGAGTCTCACTCCAGCCTGAGCATGGAACTTAGAACAGAGGTACCCTAGACAGGCCTGGAATCCCGGCAGTTCTCCTGTCTCAGCCTTCCAAGTGCACCGCCTCAGCTTTCTGCAACACTGGGGAAGCAGCTCCATCCGGTTATGGGGAAGAGCAGTTCTGTGATAGAAAGTGCTGTCATTAGCCAGGGCGTGGTGGCGCACGCCTTTAGTCCCAGTACTCAGGAGGCAGAGGTAGGAGGATCGATCGCTGGAGTTCAAGGCCACTCAAAGACTACACAGTGAATTCCAGGTCAGCCTGGACCAGAGTGAAACCCTACCTCAAAAAACAAACAAAACAACAACAAAAAAAAAAAAAAAAAAGAAAGAAAGAAGTGCTTCCATTACTCATGTTCTTTTAAAATAGTTCTGAAGTTCTTGTGGCAAAAAGAAATGGACCATATATATTGGATTTATGCTATTCGTTAAGAAATTTATATAATCCCAGCACTCAGGAAGCAGAAGGATTGCTTCAAATTTAAGGCTATCCTGGTCTACATAGTAGTTTTCAGACCAGCCTGGGCTATAGAGACTCAAAAAAAAAGAGGGGGAGAGGGAGAAAAATCCAAATACCTGATGTCCCATGCTTATCTCCAGCTTTTCGCTGTCCTTGCAGATCAGTGTAAGAAAACTGATCACATCTGCAATCCTTCAGTTGTTTCTTGAAACAAGGTCCTCTGTGTAGCTCAGCTTGGCCTCAAACTCAAGCTCTGCCAGCCTTGTTCTCTCAAAGACTAGGATTGCAAATGTGGCACCACACCCAGCTTTTGCTAGATTTCTTACAGCAAAACCTGGAATTTTTAAAACTTCATGGCACGTTTTCAAAGCTCTCTCCCATCACCAGTCCCTGGCAGTACGTACGGCTGTGCTTCACAGCGAGGTTGGCAAACACCCTCCACACGGCCGCGGACTGGTTCCCAGCCCCCCTCCCCCCATGCCAAAATTCCTACCGCAGAGTCTGCGCACATCCTCTCCTAGACTTTAAATCACTGCTAGGGGGCTTACAACATCTGATGCACTACAAACGCTATGTCGGGAGCTCTTAAACCGTGCCGTTTAGGGAACAACAAGGAAAATGCACGTATTCAATACAGATACAATTTTTCTCCCAAACATTTTGACTGGAAGCTGGTTCACTTCATGGGTGTGGACCACAGAGATGGTCCCTTTGTGGACCAGAGGCTCTTTATCAGCATCATGCCGTGAAATAACTGACATTTTAGTGGTTGGTGGTGTTCGGTTAGCACTTGCCTAGCATACCCAAGGCTCTGGGTTTGATCCCTGGCACTGGGGGTGACTGGAGGGCTAGTTGTTTTCTAATGAGGTACTGACAAGAGCTTAGGAGCAAGGTAGCCTTCTTTTGTGGGTAGAGACACAGGCCTAAAACAACACAGATGTCTACTCCAGTCCTAATTCATCCAGAGTATAGGTTGACTTAGAATTCACTCTGGAGTCTCAGGATGGTTTTAACTCATGGTGATCCTCCTACCTCTGCCTCCTGTTTTTGTTTTTTTTTTTTGTTGTTGTTTTGTTTTTAGGTATGGTCTCACCCAGCAGGCCACAGCAGCAGAAAGGATGCTCAGCCTGGGTCGGACCACAGAAGCTGTCCCTCAACATTAATGATACCGTTCTCTGTAGGAACCAGACAGCTACTTGTGGAAAGTTGACTACAAGGGGCCTTTTCATCACAGACAGGGATGATCACTTGTCCTCACTGGAAGCCCCTTGCGTGGGACACAGACTTCCTCCACTGCCAGGTCTCTGCTGCTCTCAGGGGGCACCCCATGGTGGGCTGCCCTGAACCATCCATTGACTGCCCCACCCAACCCCACCTTAATGGAATGCAGCTGCCAAGACAGCCTGGAGACACACCCTGGTGCTGCCATGCCCTGAAGGGGGTCATGCTGTAAACCTGTGACTCATGTCACTAGGGATGCTGCTGACCCACAGGTAGCAACCACTGAAAAACATAGAAGGGAGTGTTTTTTTGGGGGGTGCAACAGAGAGAGAAAGAGGCAGAGAGAGAGAGAGAGAGAGAGAGAATGGGCACGCCAGGGCTTCCAGCCACTGCAAACGAACTCCAGACACGTGCACCCCCTTGTGCATCTGGCTAATGTGGGTTCTGGGGAATTGAGCCTCGAACTGGGGTCCTTAGGCTTCACAGGCAAGCGCTTAACTACTGAGCCATCTCTCCAGCCGAGAAGGAGTTTCTTTAATTACTTCAGAACACAATTGCAAATTGTTTTCCTCTCATCTAGCAACTGATGTGTCCAAACTTCTCTCCAAGGAGAGAAGTCTTTCTACCAGAGTTCCAAGATCTGACCCCAGTGAGTCAGAACCCAGGTAAGTCATTTCAGCCTCCTCTTACCCCAGGGAAAAGAGCACCCACCAGGAATGCCAGTGGCCTTTGTGGTCACTGGCACTGTGGACACTCAGCAGGACTCGTGCAACTCCCTTCCCTTGCCTTTCCCTATAGCTACCCTCCCTTCTTCCTCCTCTTCTTCTTTCCCCTTCCCCTCCTCCTGTTCCTTCTTTCATTTTTTTTCCTTAAATTTATTTATTTGTAAGCAGAAAGAAAAAGAGAGAAAAAATGGGCATGCCAGGGCCTCCAGCTGTTGCAAATGAATTCCAGACGCATGTGCCACTTAGAGCATCTGGCTTTATGTAGGCAGTGGGGAATTGCACCTGGGTTGTTAGGCTTTGCAGGCAAGCACATTACTCACTGAGCCATCTCTCCAGCCTCCCCCCACTCCACCCTACATTTTACAATCTGGGTTTTTTGAGACAGTATCTCATAGCCAACACTAATCTTGAAATCACAATCCACCTGCCGCAGGCTCCAGACTGTTGGGGTTACAAGCAAGTGTATTGGCTTATAGATGTGTGCCCACACCCAGCTCCATCCTTCCTTTCTGACACATAAACCAGAAACCATCACTCTCTTGCTAATGACTTCCAGAATACTATTAACTTAGAATACCAACTCCACACGACCTAACATGCCCTTGTCTAGCCACGACCTATCTTTGGCCACAAGGTCCTCTTCTGTCCCTTTTTTGCTCTGACCTTCTTGCTGAATCTCACATCAAGCTCCTGCCTGTCTTTGGACATCTGTTTGTTGCTCCCAAGAGCCCGGTCTCTCTCTCTTTTTTTTTCCCCCCAAGGTAACATCTCACTGCAGTCCAGGCTGACCTGGAATTCACTATGTAGTCTCAGAGTGGCCTCAAATTCACAGTGATCCTCCTACCTCTGCCTCCTGAGTTCTGGGATTAAAGGGTGTGCTACCATGCATCCTCTCAGGAGCCTCTGTTCTTTTAGCTTCACCTCCCTGCCTCCTCCTCCTCATCTTTCCATTTTCATTTTCTCTTCAGCTCTTCTCCACTGGTGCCCCATGGAATCCAACTTCACCAAATCAGGGATCTGTTCAAATGCTGGAATGGACAGTCCTCCCTCTGTATCCAGGGACACTGACTCCTCTCTGGATCCTCTTCAAGCCCCTTATATAAAATAGCCTGGCATTTGCACATAGCCTACATATAAGCTCCTGTATATTTGAAATCTGACTTGTAACACTTAGTGCAATGTAAATGCCATGTAACTGTTGTTACACTGTATAGTTTAATAACAGGAGAAGGCTGGGGTGTACTCAGTGGGACAGCGCTTGCCTAGTGCATTAGGCCCTAGATTCTCTCAGGGGAGAGGAGTCCCAGCATGTCCAGGGAGCCTGCAATTCTGAATATTTTCAGCCTGTGGTTGGTTGACTCTGAGGCAGATACAGGGGTCATCTGTAAGATTTTGTCATGCTTTATTCTTGGCTGTATTATAAATGGCAGAGCTGATGCTTCAAATAGTTTTATGGGTGAAGCACCTTTGACTAAGGGAAGGAGAAAGGAGAGACCACTTAGACTCTAAGCAAGCAGGACCACCTTGTGTGACTCCTCCAGGTAAAGGCCCGGGAGAGGGAGGGAGCAGGCAGTGGGAGGAGGGTGTGCACAGTCAAGCACACCACCTTTGGCCTTGCAACCAGAGGAAAACAGGAGAGGTTTCTTTTGTAGTGTCATGGATGCATGTGGTTTCCTGTAACCACCATGTCCTTCTCTCCTCCCTTCCCATCCTGACACCAGAAAGGCGCCCTGGCCGAGATGAGAAGTCAGTCACTGGCCGAGCAGAGGCCTGGGCTGGGTCGTATTTGCTGCGCGCTTCCTGTGAGTGACTGGGGAGCAGAGGGGCCTTCGTGGCACCTGAAGCAGGTACGGCATGATGAGGTGGCATGGTTCGGACATGAGTGCCCTCCACCTTGCTGTCTCCTCCTGGAGCACACCTCTGCCCTTGTTAAGCACCCCTGCCAATTCACCCTCCTCCTACGAGGCTTCAGTGATGGAGGGGCGCTCGCTGATTCCGTCTCTCACGTGGTGCATGGTGAGCACCAGCGCGGGAGAGTAGTGTCATGAGCAAGAAAGCCAGCAAACGGAGGGCTGCCCAGACCCGACCGCCTGGATTACTATGGAGAAGGCTTGTTCTTCATTGTACTATGTCTGACCCCACAGGCTCAGTGTTTCATTAAAATTGAGCTTGCAAGCTGGGCGTGGTGGTGCACGCCTTTAATCCCAGCACTCAGGAGGCAGAGGTAGGAGGATCACTGTGAGTTCAAGGCCACCCTGAGAATACATAAGAATAGTGAATTCCAGGTCAGCCTGAGCTAGATTGAAACCCTACCTCAAACCCCGCCACCCCACCCCACCCCACCCCCACCCGCCCAAAAAAGAAATTGAGATTGCAATTGAGCCTCTAGCCGGCAGATTCCTGCTACAGTGGGGTGTGTCACTGGACAGATCTCAGACTCCAGCCCTAACACGCATTTGGGGGCGGATCTGACAAGCAGTCCAAAGACGTGTGCAGAGCAGTTTGAGCTCCGGCTCTTCACATTTTGTGGTGCTGGCTGTTAGTGATGTCTCTCTGTTTAGATCTATGAAAGGGAGCCGCTTCTTCTACCACTGATGGTGTTCCTTTGTACTCTGTAAGCCTGAAGTAAACCCCCTTCCTCTCTTAAGCTGGGCCTGGTCAGATGTTTGTCTCAGTAATGAGAAGCTGACCGCAACATGCACAAACTTTCATGCAACCAGAAGTAAGGGGGCTTCCTAGTCCTTACTGCTCTATCACCCCACATGGTGGACATGTCACTTGAGCTTAGACAGCCAGAGCCTCCAACCTGCGCTCCTGACTCTTGGGAGAGTCACCATGGCCAGTCTTCCATTAGTGATTTTTGTGGTTCCTTGACTCCTTGGAGCAGTCCTGATACTGACACCCTTCTAATACATCCTTTTCTTAAGCTATCCGGTTAGTTTTTGTCTCTTTTCAACAAAGAACCTTAAAGTATTTTTTTAAACATAAAAAAACCACAAAGGTGTTACAGAAGTCATAAAGCAGGCTATATATGTGGAAGGACCAAGAAGAAACCCTCTACATTCCCAATATTCTAGCAATACTCTCCATTCTTCCCAGGATGTCAATCTTTGACCACGTGTAAGCATGCTAGATATGGATGAAATTACAAATATGTTTTGGTTGACTAATGTTCTGCAAATGAAAATGATGTCCTCATTCCCAGGCCCCCGACTGTCACACAGATGGATACACAGTCTTTGTAGATGACAGGTTCAAATGGGGTCATTAGGATGGACCCCACTCCAGTGAGACTGGCATCCTGAGGAAAAGGGGAAATGTGGGCACAGAGACATATGACAGGTGCATGCTGAGAGACAATCACAAGATCATGAAGGTGGAGACTGGACTGCTTGGAACAGTTAAGGAGCCCTAAGGCTAGCACAGGCCACGAGAGACCTAGCGCAGTACTCCCTCACAGATTTGGAAGCAATCGCCCTGCCACACTAGGATCTGGGATCTCTAGGTTGGCCCTCAGTTCATCCTGGGATGTCTGAAGAAACTTAAGTTCAAAGACATCAACAAAGAGGCAGAAGTCTCAAACCCGGAGTCATCCAGCTGGCTCTTGCAGCAAACCCCTTTTGAGATAAGCATCCCTTGCTGACAGAGATGGGGGGAAAGATGAGGAAGCACCCAGGTGCCCTGGGCTCCCTGGCACACGCCAAAGGGAAGGTTCCAGGGCAGACAGAAGAAGCCCCCAAGACTCACCATTGGATGCTCTCATCTGCCGCCGGCGACCCACGCGGTCCAGCCCAATGGGGGTGCTCTGGGAAAAGGTGAAAGGTCGGAGCCTGGCAGACACAGCCTTGTAGGGTGGGACCTGGTGTGCAGGCACAGGCGGCCTGGCTGCCGGCTGTGGAAGGAAGCGAAAAGCTGTGAGAAGGTGTCAGGAAGTCTCAGCTCCTGTGAGCCACAGACTACTGTGTTCTCACCCTGAAGCCATGCACAGATGTGCAATGGTTGCTTCAAACCCTACCAGAGCTGCAGGCTGCACCAGGCTCAGTGACAACATGCTGTTGTAAAGTTTAACGGCCATCACCAATGCTGGCTCAAATTTCATCCCGGTCGACATGTCAGAAAAGAACTTGAAGATTAAGCGAAGCGTCTGAGAAAGGCAGGGTTAGAAAGCAGGAGGGTGTCCACATAGCTGCAAGCTCACAGACACCTTGTCAAGAGCAGATCTGAAGGAAGCCAGGGCGGGGCCACAGCGGAGGTGTGCTGAGAGCTAGGGCATCGGTTGATTTTGGTTTTGTTTTTCAGTTTTCTGAGAGTCTTGCTATGTAGCCAGGCTAGCCTCGAACTCACAATTCTCCTGCCTCAGCCTCTTGAGTGCTGGGATTACAGCTATATTACCACCACGCCTGTGACTACACTGTCTTGATGGCTGAAATGAAATATATACTAATGTCTTAGATTGTTCCTATACTTAGTCTCAGATGAAAATATATTTAGAATTTAGTTTAAAACTATTTCCAACTTAAAACAAAAATCTTAAAGATCTTGTGATATTCTTTTCCTTAGCTTGTTTTGTTTTTGATATATATATATATATATATATATATATATATATATATATATATATATCAAAATATATATACATATATATATTTTTTTTTCTTTTCCGAGGTAGGGTCTTGCTGTAGCCCAGGCTGACCTGGAGTTCACTATGGAGTCTCATGCTGGCCTTGACCTCACAGCAACACAATACTCTAAGTGGGATTAAATGCATGTTCCACCATGCCTGGCTTTTTTTTTTTTTTTTGGTTTTTTGAGGGTTTTGCTCTAGCCCAGGCTGACCTAGAATTCACTATGTAATCTCTGGCTAGTCTCAAACTCACAGCAATTCTCCTACCTCTGCCTCCCAAGTGCTGAGAGATTAAAGGGGTGTGCTACCATGCCCAGCATTGTTTTTAATTTTTGGGACAAGTTCTCATGTAGCCCAAGCTGGCCTCCAAATGGCTATGCAGTGGGGATGATTTCTTTCTTTTTTTTTTTTTTTTTTCCTTCCTTCCTTCCTTCCTTCCTTCCTTCCTTCCTTCCTTCCTTCCTTCTTTCTTTCTTTCTTTCTTTCTGGGGTAGGGTCTCACTCTAGCCCAGGCTGACCTGGAATTTACAATATAGTCTCAGGGTGGCCTCGAACTCATGGCGATCCTCCTACTTCTGCCTCCCGAGTGCTGGGATTAAAGGCATCCGCCACCAAGTCCGGCTGGGGATGATTTCTAACTCCTGATCCTCCTGCCTCTACCACCAAGGACTGGGACTACAAGTGTGCACCACTTTGCCTGGCTTTTAGCTTGTTCTTACTTTGAGAATGTAGTGTTCAATAAACTCTTCTGTGAGTATGCGAGCATGGCTGTGGTATTAGTTGAACCAAATAAGCAAAGAAGTATGGATTTCTCCAAGATAGGGACTGTACTTAAATGTTCTGTGAGTTCACATGGCTCCCTGGCACTTGGGAAATACTTGTCAAATTACTAGGACATGCCGAGGGACCAGAGGTGCTCACAGCGACAACTATTCAAGAGCAGCGTAGCAGGTGCAGGTCTGGGGCCCTGGGTTCCACGTGGGGATGACGGCTGCAGGTGTAATGAACAACTGGAAAATAAGAAAAGCTTTATATCTTAGTAGACAAGGAAGGTTCTTCTTCCTTATCATGGACTTTTTTTTTGGGGGGGGCTGCTGGAACACAGGGCTTCCCTGCATGCTAGGCAAGTGCTCCACTACTGAGCTACATCCCCAGTCCTCTTTCACTTCTATTTTCTCCTTCTCTTTATATTTTAAGAATGGACGTGGCTTTCAACAATGACTTCTTCAGGAAGCTCACCGAAATATGCCTGACTACCTGGCTCAGAGCAGCAGCAGTCAGTGCTGTGCACTCCCTGAGGTCCCGGGAAGGAGGAGGTTAGTGAGGAGGCGTGACAGGACAGGTGGTTAGCTGGCATCCACGCATGTTTCAAAGTCAGGAGGAGAAGGCTATGAGGAGGAGCGCTGTCCTCTAGGAGAAGGAAAAGCAGTGTCCAGTTTAGTTTGCAGCGAGCAAAGAATCAGGGAGCTGAGGGCCTCTGGTGGCCACGGTTGGCAACACCAGCTCTTACTTGGGTCAGGAGGTTCTCCACATCCTCTGCTGGGGTGTCGCCATAGAGGCTGACCCCTCCGATCACTGACATAGGTCGTCTTCTCCGGCCTCCTTTAGGGCAGGTGGCGTAGATGCTTGGGTCTTGGCTGGTGGTGGCCATGGTCGCCGGGGTCACTCCGTCCACATGTTCCTCACCCAGGGGACCCACGGCGATGGCATCTTCAGGAATGGACAGGCTTCGGCTGGCCAGCTGACTGTAGTCAGACAGTGGCCGTGGCCCAGTGTGCCTTCCTGAGCTCCATCTCCTCCTGGAGATGCGGGGTGCCTCGGTCCGCTCCTCTTGGGCTGTGCCTGGCCTCCAGTCATCATCAGACACCACCTTGGCAAACGAACAGGCTGTGTGAGCTCCAAGACCCAGGCAGGCGGCACCAAGGAACAAGCGCTTGCTGCCTCCCTCCCCACTCTGCGCAGCTGCAGACTGCATTTACCTAAAAGACAGCTCTCCATGCAACAGGGCGAGGACACAGCCAATGTGGATTAAGAGAACAAAATTCCATTTCATTCCAGCTGCATTAAATCCGTAAGTTAAGCGATGTTTGGGGAACCATGATGAGTGGCAATGAGAGACATTATGAAAGCCAGCAGCTTTGAGTTAATAAAGACCCACATAACTGAGGTAGGTGTTTCCCAATATGCCTAATGGTAGGAGGGGAGCTGCCGCCAGCCAGTAGCAGCTGACTTTGTATGAAATGAGTGTGCAACAGGATCCGTGATGCCCTGAAGTCTCTTCTTTCAATAGTGGGAGCTATCTAAAACTGGACGTGCTGTAGAAAGGTTACTTCCAGAGCTGTGAGGGCTCAATGCTTGAGGAGCTCATCCCTGCTATGGGCAGCTCTCTGATGGCAGAGGCACTGAACTAGACTCAGAGAACTAGATCAGGCTGCTCACTAGCTGTGTGGGCTTGGCCAGTCAAGACTAACCTTTCTGGGTGTCAGACTGGACAAAGCTCTAGACTGATTCTGTCTGTGGCACTTAGCTGGGTGTGGTGGTGCATGCGTGCAACACACAGACCCTACAGCAAAATAAAATAGCAAAATTTTCCATGTCTCTAAATGAGGAACCACTTTTTCTCTGATAGTACTAGGATTGAACCCAGCACCTCTGTGCAAGCTGGATGAGTCCTCTACCACTGAGCTAGATTCCTGAGCCTTCTAATAATTTTTTTTGAAATAATAATCTTTGTTGTTGATTTCAAGCAGGGTCTCAACATGGCCCAGGCTGACCTGGAACTCACCCTGTGGCCCCAACCTAGACTCAAACTCGTGACAATCCTCCTACCTTAGCCTCTCAAGTGCTAGGATTCAAGGCATGTACTACCACACTAGGGATTATCTTGTTTGAGACAGAGCTCTTATGAAGCCTGGAATGGCATTAAATTCAAGATCCTCCTGAGTGCTAGGACTGAAGGTGTGAAAGGCCATGCCTAACTTCATTTTTTTTTTTCAAAAGCAATGCAATGGATCGGGAAATAAATAACATGGTTTGGGTTTAGGCAGACTTCGGTGTCAGCCCCTGTCTGAGCCAGAGGCTGGCCTGGTAACCTCAGGCAACTGATTTAGTTCTTCAGCTGTTCACATGAGAAAGATAGGATCTTGCAAGGATGAAATGCAATCATGGCAACTGGAGTCAGCTGTTACCCTTTCAAAGATGGCCAGACTAGCCATCCTTAGGCCTACTCTGCCTGAGATAGGTAAGAGTTTCTATCGGCGCAGTTCTCAAAGTCTGGCTGCAGGAGGGGCTACTACAGACATGGGCAGGGAAAGTGAGCCCCAGGCAAGGCTGCCTGGGAGCCTTCAGTTTTTACCCCAATACTGTGTGTGTGTGTGTGGGGGGGGGACAGGGTATTTAGCCCAGCCTGGCCTAGAAATCATGATCCTCTGGCCCCAGCCTGCTGAGAGCTGAGATTACAGGCCTGTGCTACTTACCCGACATTAGAAACAAAACCCAACAGGCTGCCAGGACACAGGCACGGGGAGGCTGTGAGAACAGCTGGGGAAGGCAGGGATTCTGTACAGAGGTGGCAGCATAGCAGGCCAGGGCATATGACAGACAAGTGGCCAAAGAAGCTGATGACACAGCATTCCAGGCAGCTTGTCCCTGTGCGGTACCCAACACTGGCTGTGCCCGAAGAAAGCAAAATGGCAGGGGCCCAAGAATATATAATCCTTGCCAGTCACAACTGAGTTCTGAAATGAAGGTGTTCTTAATTTCTATATGCTTAAATGTTCACTAAGATCATTCAGGAGCCCAAGGCTTATCTGAGACCCCCATCTCAAAAACAAAAATGTGACACAGTGTACATGTGACAAAATGCTGGATCTCATAAAGCAGAGTAGCTCATCAATCATAACAAGTTCCCGAAGAGTCAAAGATACAGAAAGATTTATAAGGTGTTCTCCTTCAATTTCCTCATTTTTTTCTAATTAGAAATACTGAGATGGAAAGAAGCGAAGTGATGGTCCACCACCACACAGCCAGTTAGTAGCAGCAGACGCTCAAAGGTGGACCTCTTATTCCACAACCTTCATCTCCCCTGCTAGGCTGGGGTTTCTCTCAAGCTGTCAAGGAAGGAACTCAGACTGTACTCCGTAAGAATCAGTGTGAGCCCACGGCCCTGGAAAATAGGCTGTGCCTTCACTGAACCTGCCTAAAAGCAGTATCTCAAATAATCAACTGTCAAAGCCCCCCACACTGGGTTTTCTTACAACCAGGGAAGAAAGGAGGAGGCACACGTACAGAGACGGGCACAAAGCTACCTGCTCCCTGGCGTGTGTTTCTAGAGGCTCACTTACCTACCTTTCCTAAGACACTCACTGTTCCCTATGTTCTCTCCTGAAGATAGAATTCTCTGTGAGCTCCTGGACACATACAGATATACAGTAGAATAAACATATTCTTTTTTTTTGGTACTCTGACTTTTTGGGTTAATTCACAGACCCTCAAGAAATTAACCTAAGAGGGCAAAGTTTTCTTCCCCAATGCCACCATGGGAAAATATAAGAGAATCATGAACAGTTACAATCATTTTTGAATTACATATGAAAAACAGATTATAACAGGTGCTTGAAATAAATTACTATATCAAATGGCAGACACTTTTAAGTATACAATAAGAATAAAACAGTTTATGTTATGGCCAATGATAAAAGGGTCAGCAATAAGCAAGAAAAATAGAAATATAACAAAATCAGAGGCAAGGGCTAGTCTAAGTAGCTAAATGTATGTGTAGCTTTTCATAGTTTTTTCAGGTTTTTCTCCTTTTTAATGGCTAGGGGATTAGTTTTGTTTTGGCACTTATATAATACACAGCTCATTTTTTCTTACTAATGTCAACAATGAGGAAACACTCCAGGAAGTGATCAGGGCTGGGCAAGGTAGGGCAAGGTGCCCAGAGCAGGCCCTTGTCCAGTAAGTATTCCTCCCTCGAGTCACACCGCTGTGTCGGCTGCTGTGGAGCCCAGGGGGCACATCTGAAAACCAACTGCAACTAACCTGCACTGTTCACCTAGTTCCACTGAGGATATAAAAGGAGAAAGTATCTGCTGGAAGGTACCACATGACCTAGGAGCTGCAAACATCAGTTAACAATATCACATTCATTTCACTCCTGCAGAAGTATGAGGGTAAGGTGGGGAACCTCCCAGATATAACTCACATTCAAAATTTGTTCCTCAGCCAAAAGGGAGTTAGATTCCTTATGAAAGCCAATGTGAATACTGATTTATAAACACACACACACACACACACACACACACACACACGCGCACACAGAGCTACATCACCCAGCTCTGATGGATATTCTACACTCAATTTGTATATTTCTGGAGTAATGTCCAGGTTCACTGCAGGGAGCATAGTTTGTTGGGATCATTCTTGGATTTTTTTTTTTTTTGGACCATACACACACACACACACACACACACACACCAGCAAACACCCTTTTCACCACTCAAAGAACCCACCTGAGACTCAGCCATGGGCAGGGGTGGCCCACACACACACTGAAGGAGCAGGCAGTTGACTACGTCCATATTCTCCAGAATCCTTCTGGCCTTTAAAAGGCTATAGACAGGACCCTATGTGGCCATGCTGAGCTATGCCTGGTCCACTCCAGGGCTCTGAAGCTTGAATGGCTCAAGACACACCCAAGTCATAAACCTTTGTAAACAGACCTTATAATGGGGTAACTGCCCTTTTAACTGTTGCTTTTCTGTATACTTTTAAAGTACCTTCTCTAATCAGTAAGACATATTTTAGTCTTATAAGACTTTTTTCACTTTACAAAATAAAAAGCCAATGAAAACAAGTTGCTCCAAAATATTTTTTTGTGAAACCAAATTCCTAACCCAAGGAACAAAGAAAAAAATGCATGGAATAACAACTTTTCATCTACTCAGCAGCCAGATGTACTATAAGAAGACAGGGTCAACTAGCAAGCACGGTGGGTCTGGCTATGTCTTCCTAAAAAGTAGGTTGGAGGTCCCAACCTCTCTAGGTGTCTGTGAACATGTTTCTACTTTGAGACTGACTCTTTGCAGATGAAATCTGGTTAGAATTGAGCCACACTGGGTTAGATGGGTCCTAATCTAATGGCTGACATGCTTTTAAGCAGAAAAAAAAAAAAAAAATTGGCCACAAACACAAAAAGAAGCAAGCTACATAAGGACAGAGATAAGGATAGGGATTCTACATTTATTTTGCTTTTTTTATTTTTTCAAATTTTTTATTTATTTATCAAAGACAAAGAGGAAGAAGCAGAGAGAGAGGCAGATAGAGAATGGATGCACTAGGGCCTCCAGCTGCTGCAATGTACTCCAGATGCAAGCGCCACCTTGTGCATCTGGCTTCCATGGGTCATGGAGAATTGAACCAAGGTCCTTTGGCTTTGAAGGCAAACACCTGAATCACTAAGCCATGTTTTGTTTTATTTTTTGAGACAGGCTCTTCGGTATCCCAGGCAGGTGTCTTACTTTCTCTGTAGACAACAATGGCCTCAAACTTCTGATCTTCTGTGCCTCTGCCCCCCAAGTGCTGGCACTGCACCCACGCCCCACCACGCCCAGTTTATGTGATGTCTGGAACTGAGCCCATGGCCTTGTGCGCGCTAGAAAGCATACTACCAACTAGACTATTTCTCTAGCCCAGAAGCAATACATTTATAAACCAAAGAGTGCCAAGGATTGCCACTGCCACCAGAAGCTGGAAAAAAAGGTAAAGAAGGGTCCTCCTTCTAAACCTAGCAAGGACATGGCCTTGCATACATCTTGACTTGAAACTTAGGGTTTCCACAATTATGAGACAATAAATGTCATCGTAAGCCACTTTATTTGTGATAATTTGTTATAGCAGCTCTAATTAACCAGTGCTGTAGAAGAAAATATTTTAGGCAAGGAAACTCAAGATACTTTGTGAAGATTTGAAAATAATTAAAGGAGCCCTGGTGGTTTTCTGAAGGCGCATATTGATGCAACAAGCCAGCCTCCTGGATCTTCCCAGGGTACCACAGGCCTGGACATATTAGGAATTCAGCGACAACCACAGAGATGGAGGTAAAATAAATAAATAAATAAATAAATAAAATAAAATAACACAGCTGACAACTAATGCTGCGGGTGTAATAACAACAGCAACGAGGCTGGTGTGGTGGTTGGAATCAGATGCCCCCATAGCCTCATGTGTTTTGAAGGCATGGACCCCAGCTGGTGGCAATTTGGGAGGTGGAGCCTTACTTATTTGGGAGGTGTGCTGCTGGTGGCAGGCTTTGGGGTTTTATAGTCCAACTTACCTCTTGCCAGAGCTGGCTCACTCTCACCTGTTATCTGCCACCTGATATGGCAAGATGTGATGCCCAGCGTCTGCCCTACTTTTCCTTTCCTGCCATGACAAAACGTCCCCTCTAGACTAAAAGTCAAAGTAAACCCTGCCCTCCCATAGGCTGTTTTTGGTTGAGTGCTCCTCCCAGCAATGCTCAGGAAACTACAGCAGCCAGGGATATGGCTTAGTCAGTAAGGGACTTGCCTCACAAGAATGAAGACCTGAGTTGACTTTGATCCCCTGGACCCATATAAAAATTTGAGGCATGGATTTGGGAAGTGACTCAGCAGATAAAGAAATCCCTACCACTCAACTGTGTATCTGACCTCAGATTGTCAGACCCTACATAAAAGCTGGAAGCTGTGGTGAGCTTGTGTAATTCCAGCACACCTACAGGAGACTGAGAAAGGAGGATTTCCCTGGAACTCACGAACAGAGTGGTAAAGCAGAGACCCTGCCTTAGATGAGGGGAGGACCAACCCAAAAGCTGTCCTTTAACCTCCACACCCACCCATATTTACACACATGAATACACACACACACTGAACAAGCAAACATACAAATAAGTAATTTTTTAAAATGCAAAGTATGATAGCATGTTACTGTAACCCCAGTGCTGAGGAGACAGACAAGAGGATACTTGGAGCGCAGTGTCCAGCCAGGGCAGCCTAATTGGTGGCTCCAGGCCAATCAATGAGAGAACCTGCCTCAAAAAAAAAAGGGTACACAGCATTTCCAAGAATGATACTCCTTTGGCCACCACATGCATGCACATACATACACACGGAGAGAGACATGCATATATACACATTAAAAACAACAAACAACCCTGAGACTACATAGTGAGTTCCAGGTCAACCTGGGCTAGTGTGAGACCCTACCTCAAAAAAACAAAAAAAGACAAATAAAACCAGTTATGATGTTTCATGCCTTCAGTCCCAACACCCAGGAGTTTGAGTCCAGCCTGGGATACAGACTGAGTTCCTACACATCCTGGACTTCAGTGAGACACTGCCTCAAAAAAATATAAAACAAAACAAAACCCCACAAAGAGACACACTCTCACACACAACAAACACAACAGGGGATGAAGCGTGAGTACCAGAGTTGGGCTTATGCCATGTATATGAGACGTTATTTAATCTTTCCAATCATCCTAGGAGACAGGTCATATTTGCAACATTAAAAATTTATTATTTATATTTATAATATTTATTTGAGAGAGAGAGAGAGAGATTTTGAGAGAAAGAGGTAGATAAGAGACAGAATGGGCACTCCAGGGCCTCTAGCCACTGCAACTGAACTCCAAACACATGTGCCAACTTGTGCATCTGGCTTTATATGGGTCCTGCAGAATCGAACCTAGATCCTTAGGCTTTGCAGACAAACACCTTAACTGCTAAGCCATCTCCCCAGCTCCATATTTACAACATTTTACCAAGACATTGGAGGTAAAGTAAATAAAATGGTACGTCCATTAAGCATAAATAACTTATCTTGTCTCTCCTTTCTACTCTGTAACCTTTGTGATAGTCATTTACAGGAGGAAAATAACTCTGGACTGCCCTCCCCTCAGGTGCAGAATTGCTTACAGGAATAGGAATGGGAATAACATGACCAGAGTCTCTGAAAATGAGTACATAGGGCAAAACTGCTGAAATCTACACAGCCTAATTATAACCACTTTTTTTTCCCCCAAGGTAGGGTTTCACTCCAGTCCAGGCTGACCTGGAATTCACCATAGTCTTCGGGTGGCCTCGAACTCACAGTGATCCTCCTACCTCTGCCTCCCGAGAGTGCTAGGATTAAAGGTATGTGCCACCATGCCCAGCTGTATAATCATCTTTTTTGTTTGTTTGTTTTTGGCTTTATTTTATTCTTTTTGTTTTTGTTTTGTTTTTCGAGATAGGGTCTCACTCTAGCTCAGGCTGACCTGGAATTCACTATGTTAGTCTCAGGGTGGCCTCAAACTCACGACGATCCTCCTACCTCTGCCTCCCGAGTGCTGGAATTAAAGGTGTGCACCACCACGCCTGGCTTGGCTTTATTTCATTGAGACAAGGTCTCATCTCACGACATAGCCAAGGCTGGCCAAAAATTCAACATATAGCTGGACCAGCCTTGAACTCAAAATCTTTCTGTCCTCAGCTGCCTGGTTGCTGTGGTTACAGGTATAGGTATGCATCACCATGATAAACTGTAAGAGCTTGTGTTGTAAGATGTATGCACATATGTACTATACGTTTATTTATTTAACTTGAAATGGGACCTTGCTTTGTAGTTCAGGGTTGCCCTGAACTCACTGGATCACCCAGACTGACTCTGAGTTTACAAAATCCTCCTGCTTTGGTCTCCTGAGTGCTGGGGCTACAAGCATGTGCCACCCTGCCTGGCTCAGAATCATTTTTTTTTTTTTTTTTGAGACAGAGTCTCATTCTTTATCCTGGGCTAGTCTGGAACTCACTACATGATGGCCCAGGCTGGCCTCAAATTTGTGGTTAGTCCTTCTGCCTCAGCTTCCCAAGTACTAGATTACAAGTGTGCACCAGCTCTAAAATCACATTTTTATAAGCTTTTAAAAATATTACTATTTATTTTCAAGGGGAGAGAAAGAAAGAAAATGGGTGCCACTGCAAAAGAACTTGAGATGCATGTGCCACTTTGTGCATTTGGCTCCATGTGAGCACTTGGGAATTGAATCCAGGTCACAGGCAAATACCTTAATAGTTGAGCCCTCTCTCCATCTCCAGCACCCTAGAATCACACTTAAAAATATATTTTATTTATTTATTGGGGAGGGAGATGGAGAGAGAGAGAGGCAGACAGAATGGGCACACCAGGGCCTCTAGCCACTGCAACAAATTACAGATGCAATGTGCCACCTTGTGCATCTGCCTTATGTGGGTGCTAGGGAATCGAACCTGGGTCCTTCGGCTTTGTAAGCAAGCGTCTTAACAGCTAAGCCATCTCTCCAGCCCTAGAATCACATTTTTAAATGCTTAAAACAAGATGAAGATAAAGCCAAAAACTCTGTAACACAATTACCAAAGTATTACAAGGATTATAATATAGTTATAAAAGTCACATGTGAATAAAGGTGAGTGTTAGGTCTAATGCAATGATCTGAAGGATTGGTGGGTATAAGTTGTATTTCAAGATATTGTGCTATGCAAAACATGTTGTATGTGAGAGAAGTCTGTAATGAGATCTTTCGAACTGTCACAAGGGCATTACCAACATTGTGGGATAGAAATGCTACTTTTATCTGTGTGGAGGAGCTGAGGTAGGGTCTCACTCTAGCCCTGGCTGACTTGGAACTCTCTCTGTAGTTCAGGCTGGTCTCAAACTCATGGCCACCCTCCTACCTCAGCCTCCTAAATGCTGGAATTAAAAGTGTGCTCCACCATAGCCAGCTGAAATGCTACATTTTATTTATTTATTTATTATCTTTCCTCTTTCCTCTCTCCTCTCCTCTCCTCTTTTTGGTTTTCGAGGTAGGGTTTCTCTCTGGTCCAGGCTAACCTGGAATTAACTATTTAATCTCAGGGTGGCCTTGAACTCATGGAGATTCTCCTACCTCTGCCTCCCGAGTGCTGGGATGAAAGGTGTGTACCACCATGACCGGCTATTTATTATTTATCTAAAAGCTACATTTTAGACAGAAAAAAATTTTTTAATAGTAAGGTCTCCCTCTCACCCAGGCTGACCTGGAATTCACTATGTAGGGTTTTTGTGGATCCTGTTTGTTTGTTATTTCAAGGTAGTGTCTCATTCTAGCCCAGAATAACCTCAAACTCACAGTGATCCTCCTACCTGTGCCTCCCAAATGCTGGAATTAAGGGTGTGCTCCACCACTCCCAGCCTTAGAGAGAGATTCTGAAAATCAAATCTTCCACCCTTGAGTCCCATCTGTGGAGCTCTTGGATGAGCCTAGAAGGAAACTCTGAACTCCATCAGGACACACAAAAGGAGCATACTGGCCAGGTATGGTGGCGCACGCCTTTAATTTCAGTACTTGGGAGGCAAAGGCAGGAGGGTCACTGTGAGTTCCAGACCACCCTGAGTCTACATAGTGAATTCCAGGTTAACCTGGGCTACAGTGAGACTGTACCTTGAAAAAAACAAAAAAAGAGGAGCCTACTGCCAAGCAAGTAATTCCAGCATTTGGGTGGCTGAGGCAGGAGGCCTGCTTAGGATTTGGGGGCAACAACAGCTACATTGAGTTTGAAGACAGCCTGGGCTATACAGTGAGGCCCAGAATGAGGAGCATAAGGCACCAGCCAATTTTTCCAGTTCCAGAAAAATGAAGTCTGAAGCCCCCTACCTTGAAGTCTCTTGTTTAAGATGACAAGTTAGTACCCTTCATTGAAAGTGCTGGGACCAGACATATTTAGATTGGGAGGAGGGTTGGAATATTTGCATATAAAAATGACCTACCTCAGGAACACAACCCAAGTCCAAACCCACAGTTCACTGTGCTTCACTTAAACCTTCATGTACATTGCCAGAAGGTAATTTCATGGGAAATCTCAAAGGACTTTGTGCATGGAACAAAGTTTCATGGTGTAGAATTTTCCATTTATGCCATCATGTTAGCACTCAATAAATTTTGGATTTTGAATATTTGGGTTAGGAGTGGCCAACGTTGTGTTTTTTTTTTTAATTTAATTTATTTGTAAGCAGAGAGAGAGAGAGAGAGAGAGAAGAGGGAAGAGAGATAGACAGAACGGGCAGGCCAGAGCCTCTAGCCATTGCAAACGAACTCCAGGTACATGTGCCACCTTGTGCATCTGGCTTACATGGGCCCTGGGGAATCGAACCCAGATCCTTTGACTTCACAGGCAAATGCTTTAACTGCTAAGCCATCTCTCCAGCCCCAGCCTGATTTATTCATCACTAATTTCCCTAAAATAAAAATTAATAGCCAATAAGAAACTGTATGAGCCCATTGTGTGAGTATATTTTACCTATGTCCCAGTATTTTACGTGAGTGAAAACTCCTTATATCCCAAATAAATGACCCTATGTTGAGAAGTTGAAGGCAAGAACAAGAGGATAAAGCAGCAGGACCCAGTAGGACATACCTCTAATCCCAGCACTCAGGATGTGGAGACAGGACATTGGAGATTGAGAGTTTAAGGCCAGCCTGGACTATGTATGAAGGCCTTGTCAATGAGGGAATATATAAATGAATGGAATGCTTACATACTTAGAAAGAGAAAACTTTGAAACTTTGGGCTCAATGACTCTGTTCCCCAATCCAACCAGCCCCTCCCAATTTTTATTTTTACCAATTCTCTCCTGGGTTTCAACCCTTCCTTGGGCTTAACTATGGCATTCTATGGGAAGGGAGTATTCAGTACCAATGCCACATGGTACCAAACCATCAGAGTTGAAGAAACACGGGCGAGGTTCAGTTTACAAAGTGACAGGTGAACTTTTGGACTCACTTCCCGCAACCAATAAAACCTCCAGCATTCCTTCCAATAATCACAGCAGACATGAAAATGCACACCTGTCACTTCGCCAGCAAGAAAGAATTCCCTACCTGGGTGCATTCTGATCTTTAGTATTATAGGGAAGCTTAAGGAGAAAAAAAAAAAAAAAGCAGGAAAAATGAGGTAGGAGGATTGCTGTGAGTTTATGGCCAGCCTGACAGTACATAGTGAATTCTAGCTCAGCCTGGGCTAGTGTGAGACATGCTTCCTCAAAAACAACAACAACAACAAACCTGAATTTCTTAGTCATTAGGCAAAATTTTCCTAAGAAAATATTAAAAACTTTTTTTTCTGTAAGATAGGATTTCAGTACAGTCTTATTATACCTTTTCTGTCTCCAAATTAAGACAGTCAGCTTTTCAAGGTTTTCTTCTTACCTCCATATGAAAAACCCCTCACACACAGCCAACAATTAAGAGAAAACTCCATATGCTCTGATGCTGGTTCATCTATTTTCATTGAAGTTTTTACCTTTGCAGTGTTGAAGATCACACTCAGGGTTTGGCACAAACTAGGCAAGCACTCTAACACACAGCTGTATCCTCAGCCCATTGTTTCACAAACTTAAGAAAGTTTATGAATGCTTTATGAATAATTATTATTAGAAAATTTATTAATGCTATGCATAACATTCATATGATACACTGGGTAGGGCTGTGGCTCAGTGGCAGAGCACTTGCCTAAGAGGCACGAGGCCCTAGAGTCCATCCCCTGCACTGTGGGAAGGAAAAGACCACTTCACTGAATGCTTAAAAATAATTCTTGAAAAACCAAAAACCAAAACAAACAATCAAAATAATTCTTGGAGCTGGGTGTGGTGGCACACACCTTTAATCCCAGCACTCAGGAGGCAGAGGTAGGAGGATCACTGTGAGTTCGAGGCCACCCTGAGACTCCATAGAGAAGAGTGAAACCCTACCTCAAAAAAAAAAAGAGTTCAAAGTCACCCTTGGCTACATATTAAATTCAAGGCCAGTCTGGGGTCCATGAAACCATCTCAAAAGAAATGATAGTGACAATAATAATAGAAAAAATAAAAATAAAACTTCTCAACAAAAATATTTCATTACCCTGATTTGATCAGCACTTGGTATCCATGTACCAAGTTATAATACTGTGCTCCAAAAATAAGTATCATATGTAAAATTTTAAAAATCACCAAAGATGCTCTTTCTTGGGCATGTACCTGGGTGATTCTGTTTCCTCCTCATTTTTTTTTTTTTCTGTGTTTCATTTTTTTATTTTTTAGTTGGGGTCTACCTAGGCTGCCCAGGCTAGCCTGACTTCTGGGCTCAAGCGATCCCTATCTCAGCCTCATGAGTGCTGGACCACAGGTGTGCACCACAGGTGTGCACCACAGGTGTGCACCACAGGTGTGCACCACAGGTGTGCACCACAGGATGGCTCCCTCCTGTTTTCAAAGGGCAAATCCTCTTTAATGACACTTTGCTAGCAATAAACTAGTCTAGAAATGAGCTACCGGAAAACGATTCGGTTGTTGATGACCCAAATGTCTGACTTGTATTCTGCAAGCAATCCCTCTTCCCTTCGTGTTGGGTGTTGGGTGGTGGGGGTCAGAGTCTCTAACTGTAGCCCAGGCTGGCCTCAAACTCAAGACAATCCTTCTGCTTCAACTTCCTAAAGGCTGGGACTGTAGTCACGCATCAGCGTGCCCAGGAAAGAAAATGCATAGCTGAAAACATCTAGAAGAAAGCAAATGATGTTAACCAGCAATAAGACAATATAAAAAACATATACACGTCAGGTGTGGTGGCGCATACCTTTAATCCCAGCACTTGGGAGGGCAGAAGAAGGAGGACTGATGTTAGCTCAAGGCTACCACATAGTGCATTGCTGGTCATCCTGGGCTAGAATGAGACCCTACTTCTAAAAACCATAAACCAAAACAAAACAAAACATAAAAACCATACAGACACCACCATGACACCTTGCAGGACACTATGGAAAACGCATATAGACACTGCCATGACACCCCCAGAACAGTATAGAAAAAACATACAGATAGCACTATGACACCCTTCAAGCTTCGGGACCATTGCAGAAGAGATAGTGGAAAGAATGTAAGAGCCAAAGGATGGGTGACCTGGAAGGCATTCATGACATCATAGGGGCTGATTATACCTACATACGATTAGCATAATATGAGGGTAAAATTTAAAAAGAAATGACATAGCCAGGTGTGGTGGTGCATGCCTTTAATTCCAACACTCAGGAGGCAGAGGTAGGAGGATCACTTTGAGCTCAAGGCTAGCCTGGAAGTACAGAATTAATTCCACGTTAGCCTGGGCTACAGTGAAACCCCCATCTCAAAACAACAACAACAAAAGACGACATCAAAAGAGAAAATGGGGCCAGGTGTGTGGTGCACACTTTTAATCCCAGCCCTCAAGAGACAGAGGTAGAAGGAATGCTGTGAGTTCAAGGTTACACTGAGATTACATAGTGAATTCCAGGTCAGCCTGGGTTAAAGCAAGAGCCTACCTTGAAAAACAAAAGAGAGAGGGGGGGGACTAGTTAGAAAGAAGGGGTTTGGGGCTGGAGAGATGGCTTAGCAGTTAAGGCACTTGCTTGCAAAGCCTAAGAACCCAAGGCTTGATTCCCAAGTACCCACATAAAGCCAGATGCACAAAGTGGCACACACATCTGGAGTTCATTTGCAATGGCAGGAGGTCCTGGCGCACCTGTTCTCTCTCTATCTGCCTCTTTCTATCTCTCTCAAATAAATAAATAAAATATAAAAAAGAAGGGGTTTGGTGAAGTCAAGACACAGGAAGGGGAAAGGAAAGTGGTGGGAGGGGATATGGTCAGGATATTTTGTGTATGTGTATCCAGGTTGTCAATAAAAAGTTTTTTAAAAAGAGCTATAGAGATGGCTCAGTAGTTAAGTCAGTTGCCTACAAAACCTAAGGACCTGGGTTCAATATGCTAGTACCCACATAAAACCAAAGGCACAAGTGGCGCATGCATCTGGAATTTGTTTGTATGGCTAAAGGCCCTACCATGCCCATTCTCTCTCTCTATTTGCCTCTCTATCTAGGTCAAATAAGTACATAAATAAATACTATTTTAAAAAGTAAAACAAAAATAAAGAATTCTACGCCAGCACTTGGGAGGCTGAGGTAGGAGGATTGCTATGAGTTCAAGGCCAGCCTAGGCTAGAGTAAGACTGTGCTTCAAAAAAAAAAAAAAATCCAAAAAACAAAAAGAAAACACACCTAAGCATGCTGTGATAGTGCACCCCTAAAATCCCAGCACTCAGGAAGCTGAGGCATGGGGGTTGCGGTTTTAAGGCCAGCCTGAGCTGCATTCGGAGGTCTGGTCTCAAAAGAAAAACCAAACCAAAACAAAACACCCTAGAAACTGGCTGAGGGTATGGCTCAGTGACAGTGCTCACTTGGCCTGGGTCAAGCCCCACAGCTGAGGAAATAAAGACAAAATAAAGACAGGGTAGATTATGAATATCTGCAGCTCGTAAACAGTGGTTAACCCAACTTACTTGGGCTAGGGAATATTGCGTTCATGAGGAGAGTATTTCCAATTAGCATCAGTCAACAGACTTGGTAAAATCAGTCCTCACCAATGCAGACAGGTACGTACCATTCAGAGAGGGCCCAGATGGGATGAGCTAAGCAGAACGGGGCACTTCCTCCTCTCAAGCAGGGTCAGCCGTCTCTTAGCCCTGTTACAGTTGGGGTCATCAGCTCCAGGACTGACACCAGCTCCTATACCCCACCCTGTTCTCAGGCCTTCAGGCAAAGACTGAAATACACTGCTGGCTTTGGCTTTGCTGGGTCTCCAGCTTGCAACGGCAGATGGTGAGACCCGGCCTCCAGGTTGTAGCAGCCAACCCTCACACAGCCCCTGCTGTCTGTTTCTCTGAAGACCCCTCGTGCTTTCTCTGTATTCTTGTTTGTTTTGTGTGAGTCTTGGCCTTGAACTTCTAAAAATCTTCCTGCCTGTCTCCAGAGTGGTGATATTACAGTGTGTGACACCAGGTCCAGCTTGCAGCACTATTCATATTAAAAGATGGAAACAACCCAAGTGTGCACCAACTGAGGAACAGATAACAAGGTGCGGTCTACTTATATAATAGAATGTTACTCATCTTGAAAAGGACTGATGGGCTGAGACATGGTAAACAGTGAAGCATCGTAAACACTGAAAACAACAGCTCAGGGAATAAAAGGCCAGGTTAAAAGACAACATATTAGCTGCAGAGATTGCCCAGTGGTTAAAGGTGCTTGCTCGCAAAGCCTAATGGCCTGGGTTTGATTTCCTAGTATCCATGTAAAGCCAGAGGCGCAAAGTGGCACATGCTTCTGGTGTTTGTTTGCAGTGGCAGGCCTTTGTGCCCGTACCTACTCTCCTATTCCCTCTAGCTCTCTCTCTGCCTCTTTCTCTCTGTTTCTCTTTCTCAAATAAATAAATAAATAAATAAATATATATTTAACAAGACAACATATTACATGATGTCTCCCTGAACTGACAAATTTACAAGTATCACTGATCAAAAAGCCTAAAGGGGAAATGGCTTAGCTGTTAAAGGTACTTGCTTGCAAAGACTGTTGGCCCAGGGTTCAATTCCCAGTCTACCCACATAAGGTGGATGCAAAAAGTGATAGAAGTGTCTTGTAATTGTTTGCAGCAGGAAGAGGCCCTGGCATACCAATACCCATCCCCATACCCAGGTACTCTGGCAACTGAGCTACATCCCAAGCATTTCTTTTGCTAGGGAACACCATCTTCCTGATTCGAGGAATGGCTGCATGGAAAACTTCTAAGCCCTGTAGGTGTCCCAGCCAGCATTTGAAACAACCAATAGTCCTGTGTTAGTAATCTGCAAGGTGCCAAAACTGTGCCTTGAATCTGCTGCACCCCTGATTGACCCACATGGAGGCAGCACCCTGACCTAGGAGCTGTCATTACATACACAGTACTTACCAGTAAGGAAACCCTACGACTGTTCAAATGGAAAACAGGCCTCAGTTTAGCCCTGCTTACCTACTGCGTCATTCTAGACGAGAAGCCAGAGGGATGGTTCATTTTAGGAACAAGTTTGTGACTTGTTTGATGGGTGGCATTCAAACACAAGATGCTACCCGGGCAGCACCAGGCATCTTTGACCCTCTCTCTATATAAACATTAAATGACTTTGCAATCTCCCCCTTCCTCTCTACTTCCACGGCCCACATACAGGCCTCATGACCTCTAGACTGGGCTCAGGAGGGCCTCTGCCTCCCCGTGGCCACTCTCTCCACAATGCTGGAATGCTGGTCTCGTCAACTGTCGTCCCACAAGTCCCTCCCTGTGCAGTACCGCACCAGCTCTCCCTGGCCAGTGCCTGTGGGGTGAAGTCCAAGTCCACAGCTGCAGGCAAGGTCCCTCCAAATCACATGCAGACCTAACCAAGCTTATCTTCTGCTTCTCCACCCATGCACCTGTACAGAAGCTATCTGTAGTTCACTGACTACAGATTAGTCACTGTGCGGGGCAGGATCACATGCAAGTCTCTGATGGACACAGGGTTACATGTGCTTGCTGGGCCTTACAACAAGCTGTGTGGAGGGACTGGGCAGCTCCAGCTTACGGGCGGGGAAATGCGGGTGAGAAAGAGTACACCAAGTAGGGGACAGTGCCGAGGTCCAGGTAACACTCCCGCCTCTTCTCCCACGGTTTTCCTGGCAGCTCTGAAGGTTCAGCAACACTCCACTTCAACACCCCAATCAGGGACCCCACTTTAAGTCCCTATGCAATTCTGCTATTTTTGTCCAAGTCATTAAATCTGCCTTTGGTGCCCTTAATCTCATGAAAAACCCTTACCACTGCTAACAACCTCTCCCCTTTTTTTTCCACTGACAGGACCCAAGCCAAGACACTACTGGGCAGCCCAGGGGACAAGGTATGTAAAACCCCCTTTTTTGGAGATGGAAGTCTTACTCTGTAGCCAAGATAACCTTAAATTTACAGTGATCCTCCCACATCAGCCTCTCAAGGGCTGGGATTAACCATCATGCCTGGCAAATCATAACTTACTTTGAGCATAAGGAGAGTTTTGTAGTAAAAATAAAATAAACCTTCGCTCTCCCCACATCCGGCATACAGCAGCAATGACCGACTGAGGACACGAACACATCTTGGGTGCCCATCCCCTTCTCACAGTCCGAATGACTTGGCTTCCTTGCTTACCCACTTCCTATCCACCCTCACCTTCCACAGCTTGGCAATAAACTGACAGGTTTCTTCTTGTCCCTTTCTTTCTCAACCTCTTCTCTATTTCTCCACACCGCACTTTCGAGGTGGGGGCCGTCTCTGTTTATAAACACTGCTGGCTCCGGGGTATTTATCAAGCACTGCAGATCCTCTATACTCATGACCTGACCTCGATACTGTCACTTGAATTCTGCTGCATGAAAGCCAATGCCACTACTCCCTGTTCTCTCCATCACAGAGATCTCTGCACGCCTGCCCAGCTACTGCCCCTTCCTGAAAGAATCTCCTGTAGACACCCTACTTCTTCCAATCCGATGTGCTCACTCTTATGAAATCTTTACTGGCACCGATTTGGTACAACTGATTAAGAAGTAAAACCTTCTTGAAGTTCACAGCATTATGCTTGATGTCTTTTGTTTGACTGTCCCCTTCTAGAGAGAGCACTCTTACAACAGTGATACATCTGGGCTCATGTACATCTCTGAGCCACCCGTTTCTTATTGGGCTACGCTTAATTGTGGTCTTTTGCATCTGGTCCACGTAAAACAATTTTGGCTTGGTGCATCCATAAATGAACATACCAATGTTAGCATATGATGAAATTTAACTCTCATGCATTTGTTTTCTTTTTTAAAGGTCTGAGGGGCTGGAGAGGTGGCTCAGCAATTAAGGGATTTGCCTGCAAAGCCTAACAACCCCGGTTCAACTCCCCAGTACCCACATAAAGCCAGATGCACAAAGTGGCTAGTATATGTATCTGGAGTTTGTTTGCAGTGGCTAGAGGTCCTTGCATGCACATTCTCTCTCTCTCTCTCTGCAAATAAATAAAAATGCCTGGGGATGTAGCTCAGTTGGTATACTTGCTAGCATGTATAAAGCCTTTTGATACCCAACACCGCACAAACTAGATGTGGTGGCACACATCTCTATTCCCAGAACTTAGGAAGTAAAGACTGGAGGAGCAGAAGTTCAAGGTCATCCTCTGCTACATATCAGGTTTGAGGCTAGCCTGAGATACATGAAACACTACCTCAAAAATAATTAAAAAAAAAAAAAGCCAGGCACGGTGGCACACGCTTTTAATTCCAGCACTCAGGAGGCAGAAGTAGAAGGACTACTGTGAGTTCAAGGCTGGCCTGAGACTAGTGAATTCCAGGTCATCCTGGGCTAGAGTGAGACCCTATCTCAAAAAGCAAAACAAAATTAATGTGACATAAATCTAATTAAAGAATTTCTCAATCTACTCTAATAGTATTATATCCAAAAAAAAAAAAAAAAAATCTCACAGTGGAGGGAAACTGTCTATAATATACCCTGTGTTAAGGCTGGTCACCCCAGAATGGATAAATTATTTAAAGGGAATGAAACAATCTCACAGTAGCTGCCAGGTTAAGTGTTTAACATGGATGATTTCATGGTTCATAAAATCTTACCAAGCAGTTACTTCATGCTCTGCCCTGGGGAAAACTGAGGTCAGGAGAAATTAAAGATTTTCTAGTTTGCCGTGATTAGGTATCTTCTGAATGGCAGGTCTGCAGTCCCACCAACGCACTTAAAAAAGACTGCAGCTCACTACAGCTCTCTGGAAAGGCTGTTTCTTGTTCCTTATAACAGCCAGTGACTCTACATGCACGAGCCGAAAGACAATGTCCCTTTCAGAAATCCTGCAGTAACTCTGCCTCTTTTGTATCTAGCACTGAATTACAGTCTTAGAGATGAGAAATTCCTTATGAAATTAGATTGATGTCAGATTAGTGTTTTTCTTTTTCGAAGTAGGGTCTTGCTCTAGCCCAGGCTGACCTGAAATTCATTATGAAGTCTCAGGGTGGCTTCGAACTCACAGCAATCCTCCTACTTCTGCCTCCCGAGTGCTGGGATTAAAGGGGTGTGCCACCATAGCCAGCTAGATTAGTGTTTTGTTTTTACAGAGTTTTTTCTGTGTGTCCCAGGTTAGCCTAGAACTTGAACTTTTTAATTTTTTACTTATTTTCGCCTGTGTGTGCATGCGCATGTGTGTACATACCAGGGTCTCTTACCACTACAAATCAATGCCAGACTTGTACCACTTTTTTTAAAATCTGGCTTTACATTAAGTGGCTGGGGGAATTGAACCCAGGCTAACAGGCTTTATAGGCCAGCACCTTTAGCCACTGAGCAATCTTTCTAGTCCCAGGAACCTGAACTTCTGCTTTGCCTGTACCTTTTAGAGAACAAGGGCCACTGTCAACAAGTAAAGGCTACGTGGCTTTGGGTTTTTTGTTCAGTACCAGGGAAGGGAACCTGGGGTGGGTGCATGCCGGACAAGCACTCTGCCACAGGCAATGTTGTTATTATTATTATTTCTTTTTCTTTTTCTTTTTCTTTTTTTTTTTTAAGCAGGGTCTCACTCTAGCCAAGTTTAATCTGGAATTCACTCTGTATCCAAGGCTGGCTTCAAGTCATAGTGATCCTCCTACCTCAGCCTCCCAACTGCTGGGATCATTAGGTGTGCACCACCATGCCTAATCTCTATTTTGTCATTTAAAAAATTATTTATTTTAGAAAGGGACAAAAACTTGGCGCATCAGGGCCTCTTAGCACTGCAAATGAACTCCAGATGCATGTACCACTTTGTACACCTGGCTTTACATGGGCCATCAGGCTTTGCAAGCAAGTGCCCATAAGTGCAGAGCCACCTCCCCAGTCCTATTGTCTTTTTTTTTTTAAGTTTTTCTTTTTATATATTTATTAGAGACAGATAGACAAGAGAGAGAGGGAGAGAGGGAAGAGAGAGAAAACAGGCGCACTAGGGCCTCCAGCCGCTGCAAATGAACGACAAACGCATATGCCACCTTGTGCATCTGGCCTATGTGGGACCTAGAGAATTGATCCTGGGTTCTTAGGTTTCACAGGCAAATGCCTTAACCACTAAGCTATCTCTCCAGTCCTAAACACTTTTTTTTTTTAAAGTTTTTATTTCTATTTTGTCTTTTTTTTTTTTAAGCAAAATACGGTCTTGCTCCAGTCTAGGCTGACCTGGAATTTACTACGTAGTCTCAAAGTGGCCTTGAACACTCAGTGTCCCTCTTACCTCTGCTTCCCAAGTGTTGGGATTAAAGGCACGTGTCGCCACACCTGGCTCTATTTTGCCTTTTTGAGACATGATCTCACTAGGTATACCAGGCTGACTTCAAACTTACAATGCTCCCGCCTTAGACTCCCAAGTACTAGGGTTACAGGTTTGTGGACTCTGTTTATGAATTTCATTTTTATTTTTAAAACTATTTTTAAAGCCGGGTGTGGTGGCACACGCCTTTAATCCCAGCACTCGGGAGGTAGAGGTAGGAGAATTGCTGTGAGTTCAAGGTCACCCTGAGACTCCATAGTGAATTCCAAGTCAGCCTGGGCTAGAGTGAAAAACCAAAAAAAAAAAAAAAAGAAAAATTGTTCATTTATTCAAGAGAGAAGCCAGGCGTGGTGGTGTATACCTTTAATCCCAGCACACTTGGGAGGCAGAGGTAGGAGGATTGCTATGAGTTTGAGGCCACCCTGAGACTACATATTGAATTCCAGGTCAGCCTGAGCTAGGTTGAGCCCCCACCTTGAAAAACCAAAACTGAAAAAATAAAGAGAGAGAGATAGGGAGAGAGAAAAAACCATGGCATCTTGCTGCTTTGAATGAACTGCAGATACGCCACTATGTGCATCTGGTTTTATGCAGGTACTGGGGAACTGAACCTGAGTCAGTAGACTTTGCAAGCAAGCATCTTTAACTGCTGAGTGAGCCATCACCTCTAGCCCAAACTTCATTTTTTAAACTTAAGGTTTTTTTTTTTGGTTTTTTTTTTTTTAAATTTGAGAGTGACAGACAGACAGAAAGAGAAAGAGGCAGAGAGACAAACAGAGAATGGGCGCACCAGGACCTCCAACCACTGCAAACGAACTCCAGATGCATGTGCTACCTTGTGCATGTGGCTTACATGGGTCCTGGGGAATTGAGCCTCAAACCAGGGTCCTTGCACTTCACAGGCAAGTGCTCAATCGCTAAGCCATCTCTCTCCAGTCCCCAAACTGCATTTTTAAACCACAGAGTAATTCCAATGACTTGTTCCTCACAGCAATGCTTACCACCAGGTGGCAGGATGTGGCCATGTTAATTTATATAGGGCAGCAGCATGACACTCCCCAGCTTCTTTCTATAGTAATAGTCTTGTAAACTACTTATGATTTCTCAAAGATGATTTTGTTATTTCTAGTATATGCATTATAGATTTTAAATAAAATCACTCACCTTTATTAAAAGGAATATTACAATTTTTAAAATTAAAAAATTTAAATTTATTTATGAGAGATAGAGAGAAAGAGAATATGGGTGCACCAGGGCCTCTAGCCACTGCAAATGAACTCCAAATTCATGAGCCACCTTGTGCATCTGGCTTATATGGGACCTAGAGAATCAAACCTGGGCCCTGTGACTTCACAGGCAAGCACCTTAATTGCTAAGACATCTCTCCAACCCGGAATATTAAAATTTTTCTAATTCTATAATATATATATTTCTACCTTCTCCATTCAACAATGTAAAGAACATATTCAGGCAAGTCTATAGAATTATCTACATGTGTTCACCTTTAATAAGCTGAGCTGCTAATGTACCACAGATGCTCCATTTTGTGCATCTGGCTTTACATGAGTACTGGTGATTTGAACCTGGGCTGTCAGGTTTTGCAAGCAAGCACCTTTAACTGCAGAGCCCTTTTTCTAGCCCTTTTCCTTCCTTCTTAAAAAAATTTGGTACTAGGAATTAAACACAAGGCCTCATGCATGCTAGAGAAGTTCTCTACCATACAACTATATCCCCAGCCCCAAGATTCTTTTGTGGGGGATATCAAGGCATGGTCTAACTTTAACCAAGGCTGACCTGGAAACCACTCAGTAGCTCAAACCCAGGCTGGCCTCAAATTCATAGAAATCTTTTTACTTCAGCCTTCCAAGGGCTGGGTTTATAGGCGTGTGTCACCATGCCTGACTTCTAGATTCCAGCTTTTATATAAATGTCCACATGTAAAAGCTTGGTGCTATTGTATGTTTACGAGGTAGAAGCTAGTGGGAGGTCCTCAGGTCATTAAGGGCATGTGGTGGTTTGAATATAAAAATATCCTCCCAGCCTCATGTGTTTATGATTAAACCTCATATCTAACCCCCACCCCAGCTATTACAGCCTTTGGGAGGTGGAGCCTTACTGGGGACAGGCCTTGAAATTTATTAGCCCAGCCCCAATGCCACCTTCTGCTGCTTCCCCTGCTGATATGTGACAATATGAGCCAGGCTTCTGCTCTTATCATGCTTTCCCTCAAAACTACAAGCCAGGGCTGGAGAGATGGCTTCGCAGTTAAGGGACTTGCCTGCAAAGCCTAATAACCTAGGTTTGATTTCCCAGTACCCATGTAAAGCTGGGTGCACAGAGATGCATGCATCTGGAGTTCATTTGCAGAGGCTGGAGGCCCCGGCACACCAGTTCTGTCTCTCTCTACTTACAAATTATCTACCTCTGATCAAGAGTTTAGTTCCAGCCATGAGAAGGTAACTGCTTAGGGCATGTCCTTCAAGAGTCTGTTGGGACCTTGTTGCAGTCAGGTTTGCATTGCTGACAGAAAACACCCAACCAAGGATAGCTTGTAGGGAAAAAGGGGGGAGGGTATTTTAGCTTACAGACTCAAGGGAAGCCCCATGACAGCAGGGGAAAACAATGGCACGAGCAGAGAGGGGTGACATCGCCTCCCGGTCAACATTGCCAACATCAGATGGGCAGCAGCAAGCAGAGAATATGCCAAACACTGCCAAGAGGAAGCTGGCTATAATACCCCTACCCATAACACCATCCATAATATACACTGCCTCCAGGAAGTTTCAATTCCCAAATTACCACCAGCTGGGGACCTAAGCATTCACAGTACATAAGTGTATGGGGGGCATGCAAATCGAACCACCACAAACCTCAAGGATCCTTTCTCTCTTTCTGCTTCCAGACTTGAGATATGAGGTAGTTTCAATGTATGGCCTACAGACTCAGTCATTTTTATTTATTTATTTTTATTTTTAGAGGTAGGGTCTCACT